>NC_066245.1:1820833-2451666 GCF_024542735.1 Bombus huntii | reverse complement strand
TTCGTAACGCCTCTTCGCTGGTCGAGGACGCGCTTCTACGATAACGATCTTTCGGTTCAACTCGGTTGACTCGCGGATCAGACCACGTGCGCATTAACGTGTACGTTAATTCGCGTAGAGGAATAGCCGAATGAGGGATTTCGCCATAACTTTCAGTATTAATTGAGTTGTATAGCTTTGCGTCGCCGTCAACGTATCCAGCTGAAAAGCGAATCACGCGTATGAATTTGAATAACAACGGTGTAAGGAAATCTTGTATGAAAGGGTGGGAGGAGGAGCTTATATAAAGCACGTATAGCTACGAAAGCTTACGTAAAGTATGTATAGCACCGACGAAGTACGCGGAGTATTCTGCAAAGTATTTTTGAATTAGGCGCGCCGCGTCTAAACGTTGTAAGACAAATGTTGTTGACTTTGAAAAACACCTGTTGGTGTTTGGTGAAAAACAATTATGGTGAAAGGATCGAGAGCGAGAATAGTAGCGCCTTGTAGTAGATCTTGTCTAGTCAATCCGATCACCGTGCTACATCGTGCGTGTACCAAAGAGACCTTATCAAGAACCCATCTCCGAACCAGGCTACTCCTCAAGAAGTATTTATTTTTCTACGTTTCGCGGCTAGCAATGACGATTCTTTATTGGAATAATCGCTACTATTAGATTTACGGGATCTCCAAGTATCGGGTAATATAGCGTGTAAGTTCGCTTTTAAGTATCGACACGTTGCATTAGCAATACGTCAGGATTTGTCGTCTTAGTTTTCAATATATTTATTTAAAGGGTAACGTAACAGTTAACGTAACAGAGTATAGCGTTCGCTGGTAACGCTCGACGCTTACAATTAGACCAACTATTTCGTGATAGTAGTTGAATCGTTCGAATATGTAAATTTTATTAGTAAATACGTTCGTTCCACGCGTCCTAGCGGGTCGTTGATCGATCCGTAAAGCAGGATGGGGGTGATGGTTGCAGGACGACGAAACGAAGTAGAAACGACAAACGAGACAGAGTAAAAGAAACGTCGCTCGTATGAAAAAGGTAAACGGAGACCGTCTTCGGTTGTTTCCGGTCAACGATATCGGCATGCTTCCTCTTACCTAGGTTTACCTGCGTGTGTGCTGATTTTTAAATAAAGAGTATATATTAATCAGAAAATTTACCTAACCTGTTCCTCTAAAGTTGCGTCCTCGTTGAAGCGATTGAACAACGAGGATCTTCTTATTCAAGTTGCATGAAAAAGTTACGGGTCGTTGCTCGGTGTTCTTTCATGTTCCCTCGCGTTTCTGTTGCTAATGACGAAGCTTGGTGCTTGTTGCCTGTTTCCGTAATGTCGAAGACCGTGGCTGAAAGTAAGAAACACGCAGCAACGCGTTGCAACAGAAACGAACGTTCCTTCAGCGTGTACAGTTTGTCGACTATTTTACAACGCATTTGAATGTAGACGATTTATTAAAAACAATTTTCGCTTTGAAATCGGAAAAGAGAACTCCGAATGTCTAATTTTACGATTCGATATTTGTTTAATTTCGCTCGGAACATGCAGCAACGACAGGCAACGAAAAGCTGCTCGGTGTTGCTTCAGCGAGGACGCAGCCTATCGTCTCTCCGATCCTCAAAATTTATCCCTTTGGACAAATCCAAATCCATTTCGCATATCCATTTAAATAAACTCGCATTTTTCCAACTGCAGCTATTTATTCGCGCCACTGTGCCGGTTGATCGTGCTGAAAAACGACGCATAAAAGTGAACGTGACTCTTTCTCGCATAACATTTCTCTTTTATCTCTTTTCTCTGTTTGTCTTTGTTATCGTTAAACACATAAAATGGACTCATTTCGAGAACGTGGAATGACGACGTTAGAACTCGATCGTATTGTCGAGACAATCGACATTGACTGTCTGACGGTTACGCCGATTTCATGGCGACGCACGGAACACCGGAAGTCGCAATGATATACGTAACACACGCTCGCTATATCGCGCCGACGTAACCGCGATCGGTAAACCAACGCGAAACAACATTTTCTCGTCGCGACTTTTCGATTCTACACGATCTACATAATCTATCGTTGTATTTTATTAGTAAACGGATAACGAAAACAATTCGTTCGATCTGAGAACGTCGAACAAAAGTTTATTAGTCGTTTGATCGTTTATCGATAGAACAACGATACGTTTCAAGCGTTGGTCGCGTAGAGTCGCGTGAATCCCATGGACCTAACATTAACATACATACGCTCACATACGATGGCTCACGAAAGTATTCGAACACTCGTAGAAACTCTTGGAATATGTTACGTATGTTATGGAAAAGATTTTGCATGACACGAGATCATCGATAAAGTTTGAAACAAGTTTGAAAAAGTTACAAGATATTTCTTGCAAACATGCGCTTCGTTAAAGCTATTATTTAAACAGTCGTGTATCTATTATGTTATTGTCATTTTTAATGTATTTAAATTATATTACATTTTTACAAACTATATGCTTACAGCAAATATCTTGTGACTCCTATGTAAATTTTTAGACTGCTTTCAAATTCTATCACCGTGATTACGATACTTGTGATTCGTTATAAAATTTCGAAAAGTTTCGTATGTTGTAGGTATATGCGTAATATATTTTGAAAAACTTTCTACGATAAACGTTTAAATACTTCTGCGAGTCAAATACTTTTCTCATCACTGTACGTACACGTGTTCATACGGACGTGACGGGAACGCATCGTCGAAGCACTTGACACGAGTTCTCACAGAATCGATCTTCAAGATGGTGTATCCTCTTTAACGCGTATATCGCCAATTGCGCTTCGTTTCTTCCTGAAATATTACAGAACGATATTACGCGATTCCCTCGGCAAAGTCGATAGCAAACGGTGGATGATTCTTAAATATCTCGCATAACGATACAAATCGATGGAATAGGAATTAGGGATCGCGATTGACAATCGACTAATCGAATCGTTTGCTACGTTTACAGAATGGTGGTTTACAAAAGGCGGCACTACTATGTTCCTGGACCGTCGACGATGCCAAACAAGAGAAAAGTGATCTCACCGACCGGAAACGTTTATCGAAAGAGGATCGCCTACACTGAATTGAAGGACATGAACAATGATTGACGACCGTTGCTCTTTTAGAAAGCCGATTCGTTTAAAGAGACTCTTAAAGCGCAACAAGAGCACAAGAAGACCGGGGATAGGATAAGAGGAGCGCAGACGCAAAAAGGACACCAACTAGAAACCAGAAACCGTCGATTACTGACTGATCGCGATCAAGATCGACCGTGAACCAACCAACGAAGATCGTCGCTTTCGATTTTCTCGCCAAAGGCTAGAAAGCTTGGTAACAATTCGTGTGCGGTTTCAGATCGTCCTCGCACGATTCGAATACGCGAACATCATCGCCGTTGATTCGCGCACGCATCGATCGCGGTGAATCTTCCGACTCGAACGTTTTTACGGCCGGATATTCGTAACGAAAGTTCGCACGTTGGTCGTGCGTGATCGCGTTCGTCTCAAGTTCTTTTTCTCTTTCTCGGTTTTCAGTTCGGTAAGTGGATCGCGCGCGCTACATTCGCGGGGAAGGTGATACGGTAGCACGGTGACACGTTAACGACTCTTTGTAGGACAATTCTGTCGCTGATAGACTAAAGCGCGAAAATTCGACTTCTCCGAAGGAAAACGTTCGAGAAGAGACGGCAGTGCGGAACGATTTGGAACGCGACACAGCGCGGCACTAAAAACCGCTGGAAACCGTGCGTTTCGCTCGCCAAGCTTCGCCGCGACTTCGACGGGTGTCCGCTCGCGTCGTAGGCTCCCCCACTTTAACCCTTCCCTTCCACTACGCGCTCGGCCTAATTACACGACAGCTATCTGTATTGCAATCACGCGCTTATCCTTCTTGAATTACCTTATAATTTCGAAACACACTGGCGACGAGCGGAACTCGCGGAATTGAACACGGATGATGGTGTGAAGAGCTGTGCGGTGCAAGGATCGAAACGAGCGACAACGTGCGTGCGTTTAAGCTTGGATGAAGAATGTGCAACTTTGCGACCAAGCTTCGTGGCACGTACTTCCACGTTCATTGTTTATAGGTGAGTTTAGATAATCGATTCTGTAGATAAAAATGTCGTATCTTTGAGGATATTTTTGTATAATGAGCAGCTTGTACGTTTGATGAAAGTTGCGTTCTGATTGCTATTTACCATCCGGGATAATTCGCTTGAACGTTATTATCGACTTGTATAAACGAGTCGCGCGAAGTTGCCGCAAGGTGCGCATCGCTATCCAGAAACGGTGACGAGATGAATGATCAATTACCGACGACGAGATTTCGCAAGAACCGATCTTCGTGCTTTGTATCCGTCTAATTGTAAAAGATGCATCGAGCTATCCTCGTTCGTTTGTAACGACCGAATCGAAACATCGAAACGAGACGTCGTTTCTAATTCGAACTCTATGCTCGCCCAACTTTTCTTGTAAATAGTAATGCGTGTTTTCGTTGTTCGACGATTTGGAACGTCGATACGCGGCACGTAATTGGCCAAACGCATAAGACAATTTGAACCGTTACTTCGACTACAATCGTTGTTTATAGACAGATTTACGCATCAGAAAGCTCGAACGAACAAAATTTAGCATGGCCACGGAACGAGTTATTGACGAACCGTCGTCGAAGCGCGTCAACCGACGAATCGAAGATCGACTGGTTCGAGACTGAAGAACGTTACCGCGATATCTGCATCTTCCGATAATCGCGATCGATCGCCGGCCGACGAGCATCGACCAACGAGCACCGCGTCTTAATGATTTTTGACAATGTTAGTTTTATTGTGAGCGACGCAAATATTATATATATATATATACATATACATATATATATATATATATATAGATAAATAGATAGTTAGGTAGATAGATAGAGAATTTTGTGTTTGCGAGTGAACGAAAAATCGGCCGAGAGCCGACGAAGAATGATCGCGGTTGATCCTACGAGGAAATTTACCGCATCACGAAGGATGACGACGCGGTCGGATGGACTCGATCGTTAGCTGCGACTGTTTCGCGCACGCGCATGCCTATTCTGAAACCATCGCGCGCCGTCTTACCGACGAAAATTCGCTCGAAACCTGTACATATTTTGCGGTGAAATAAATCTGTTATTTTCGCGTTACCGTTTAACGACGGAGACGAATCGCCTGGTTCGTTCAGGATGCGCCGAGTCAGAATGCGCATCATGTTTAACAAGCAGGATATTAAGTAATTATATTTGCGATTTGCAGATAAAACGGAACCGGTAAGAATCGAACAATTCTTTTTCCTGCGAATATCACAATTTTCAACGCCTTTTATTGGATTGTTCGAAAAGTTCGTAGCATTTTTATTACAAATTCCGTTTATCAAATAATGAAATGTTTAAACAACTATACTGCTCTTGGTTGGATATTAAAGAAAATTATGAAGAAGTATCCAAAATTTGTTAATAAAATATGTTTCTCTTTTTCAGTGGGACAATGTTAAACGTTATACATTCAAATTTTGAATCGTATCTAGAATGTTTGTCTCTATCGGCCTCGTTATTATTTATTGTGATCTTTACAAAATTTAGTCGAAAGTCAAAGATGAAATAAAAAATACTTTAGAAGCCTGTAAAAGCTATGCGAAGTTCATTGATGAAAAAGACGACAAATTTTTAATTTAGATCTTTCTTAACTCACATTACGAATTTCCCGAACAGTCTAATTTGTTGGTAAATTCCTTCCATTAACGACAACAAACTTCAAGAGATTTTTCGCAAGAGATATCGTGGCTGTTTACCATCAAAGATGTTGCTGTTCCCCATTTAAAAGGAACCACACGATGTATTTTACTTAACTAAACTATTTTCTTCTTATTTATTTATATATTGTTCGTCCTTTAAAGCGTCATAACCCACGCGTTTTCTTTTATTGTTTAATCGCGTCGCAGAAAAGCACGATTCTACTTTACCATCGCATGAAATGAACGTTACCAACAGATTGCGAATGTTTACACAAATATTTATCAAACTGAAACATAAATATAGATTTCTTCCAATTATTAAATGCTATAAATTGTGCTTTACTCTGAATATTTTATATATTTTTCTCTTTTATTTTCCATAAATGCATAAATATTCGCAATCTGGGTATCAACAACGATCACTTCTTGCGTCAACGAATCGAACGACAATTTTAACACACACTGTGTATATATACGATACTTTGATCATTGTGATACTTGGAAATAAGTAACTACCCACGTGCCGTTATATATGTATTACGTTTCTTACATCTTAATTCTCTTTTCCCCGCCCAAACTTCTTGTTTCTTTCGTTCGCATTTGAAAACTATGTATAGAGCAAAAACACGATAAGCATATTTCCCATCTCTTTTCTATCATGCTGTAGTTTTAAAATTCACTATGCTATTAATTAATCTTGCGTTATCAAAATTGTTCTTTTATTTAATATTTATTCCAAACATATATTTTTCCATTTTATTCATAGTTCGAAAAGCACTGCTTGAAGTTATTAAAGTATTGAACATATTAAAATTTTCTTTATCTTAACAATCATACTTCCGGCTATCCATATCTGTCAGATTCTTTCCAGTTCTAATTATTTTATATTAAAATATTCCTTTTCGGTTTTAATACGATATTAACGTCGAAAAATCAAGAAAAAAGTACTTATCATGTTTTCTCTTAAGATCTTAATTCTTAAACGAATCGGACATCGCGTCCTTTTATTTTCTTCGAACGATTCTATTCGCGAATGCGTAACAAAATCATCGAAGGGGTTTCGTTCCTATCGATCGTTCATGACTGACATCAACGCCAACAGATTGATGATAAAAAATCAATTCTGAATTCATCTGAATGCGAATCTAGTATTTTTTAACCCTTAGAGAACTAATATCTCGTGGGAACACTTGTATATGTGTGTGATGCGTGTTTTCATGATCACCGATGTAGTGTAAACAGGAATATTTGAGATCGAGAAATGGCTGCAACCGCGCAAAATATGTACACCCGCACAGATACGTTCATTGATAGCAGGAAAGAAAAAGGAAAAAAGAATATAGAAAGAAAGAAGGAAAGGAAGAAAGAAAAGAAAGAAAGGAAAAAAAAGCAAATGGTTATGATACGCTGGCGTATCGTTTTAATGTTTCTAAGAAGATTGCCGAATCCGTCTGCTTTTTTCTTTCTTTCTCCTATGAATGTACATGTACATGTATCAGCAATTGTATATTTTAACAAAGTATGCTCGTTTGGTAAATAAAGCTCAAGAGAAAAGAAACGAAACGAAATGTTAATAGAGAGGAAAGATGAGGGAGTTTGTTTGCTGACTGACTATATAACATTATTCTGATAGATTACTTGTATTTGTTTATAATATACCACGTAACAACAAGGAAAAATACTGAATTAAACGAGGACACCTTAATCGGTGTATCACACACAGGCACGAGTCAATCAACGTTTTCGCGACAGATTCTCTTGTTTATTGGCAAAATACGGTTTAATACTTGTCAGTGGTAAGTTTGCACGATCCCACTGGATCTGCTGGCCTGCTGGACGCAATCTTAATTCGCAATCGTTCGCGACTCATTCCTGAATCCACCGGCGACGATACATTGAATTTTCATCCTCTTCTCTTTCGCAGAACAAAATAACTGTATATTTGATAAAAATCTTCCGTAGAATGAAAAACGACGCATGCTACAAGTCATTGATGACGAAAAGGGAAAGAACTAATGAACGAAGTTGATCGTAGACCGAACAACCATTTATCGCTCGTGATACGTTACTACGCGATATAATGCGTTGTATCGCGTCAACCAAGAATGACAATATTCGCTTAATCTTCTTTTTCTCTTTCGCTTTCTCGAATTATATGATTTAAAAAAATATAGATGATTATGAAGGATGCATTTTTAACCGCGACATGATAGCGAAACGATAAAGTATCACAATAATAATTTTTGCAAGCGTCGGCTTTTACCAAAGATTTACGTTTTCCTGTTTCATATCTTATACCATGTATGTTCACGGTCATTTTAAATTGCATGTGCGCAGCACGGTAATATCACAAATGAACTTCAAATTCACAAAAACGATAATATCCACTGAAGTTTTTCTACACAGCTACCGTCGTCTTATCGCTTGATCGCTCAACTAATTACAAATCTACTTATCTTACGTTTAGATTTTCTATTAAAACGCACGAATACACAAGAAACAAATTATTGATAGAAGAAAAACGAAGGAAGAAAGTGTTTTCTCCTATTAATTTCTCCTCGATCAAAATGACGATAAAACGCAATCGTGACAACGTTTGCGAACTTTCATGAAATTACTATAATAAATATAGTATTCTTTTCATGTATAGACGCTATAAATTTTAGTAAATTAAATACTAAAGGAAAATCGTTGACTTTAAGCGATGATAATACACAGGCAGATACTAGAAAACTGGTATTGATATCTATCGGTGATGAGCAATCGTTATCGGATTAAATTGTATCAAAGTGTTTATCTAGGTGCGACGTAACCATTAGCTATGAATAAAAAATAAAGAGGAAGACAAATCATGAAGTGTCTACATATCAGCACTTTGGTGCGTAACAATTGTACACGCATACCCGTTCGCTCGTACGTATATATGTATACACAATTAACGCGTTTGTTGTATATGTAAAATACGTGTGCGTGAACTTGTGTACGTATGTACGTTTCTCTTTCTCATTTCATCTGTTTTTTTTTCTTTTTCTTCTTTTTCGTTTAAGACAAACTGACGTCATGGGGCACTATAAATACAAACATTATCTAATAGTAATTAAGTAATCCTAAAAATAAATATCTATCACAAAAGACTGGTTTACGATATAAGTGGCTTTTGCGGGTTACGGTAATTCCCAGTGTCAACATACTCTTATTATTTTACCCTTTCCTCGACGGCACTCAGTTACACACTAATTACGATGAGTCCTTACTCTTAAATATTTACAAATCTTACGTCATTAGTACTTTCTAGTTTACGTATCGCTCTTCTGACAAACGTTTTTATAATAAATACGACAATGATCGGGATCCTTGTCGCTTGTACCCCTATCGTACACCACGACATTAATGTTCATGACACACGAGGATTGACAAATTGCACATTTGCTGTAGCAAATAGTTTGTTATCAAACGGTTGAAACAACGTTCGATCGCTTGCGATTTTTCAATCGTTCTTTTGCACATGGTAAAGAAGAACGTTTATGCACGGACTGCGACGAACCGATCATGATGAAGACATATTTGAAATTTCTGTTTTTTAAACGGCGCAGTCTTTGTTCTCCAAGACCTGTCGTTCATGATTCGTGTATCGTAACAACGGTGCTCCTACATTCACCACGGCACTTGTTTCTTCCTCATTGTTCACTGAACATGTAACGATCTCTTCTACAAATAGAAGTAGCCAAATTTCAAGATAAAAAGGAACAGAAGACGAGAATAAAATGAAAGATGAAACGGAACAAATGACAAAAATATTTGTACGTACCGGGTAAACATAATTGTAACTGATCGCTACTAGGGTTGGTACTGTCTCCTGTACCGCTGTCTTTACTATGCTGCGAACTCGTTTCCAAATATATATGTGTTTGCGTGTCCGCTACCGTAGCTGCTATAGCTGACGACGGTTGTGAATTTCTAGTCTGAGTAAGAGCATTCAACCGTCTTCTAGTTTGATAGATTATAACCACCCATACTATCGATGTACCAACAGCGCAACATACAACGGTGATTATTATCAAACCTAGTATATCATCCTCGTTTACCGACATAGGATTAGGAGTTGATATCGGAGCTGCAACACGTACAATATTTTTTTATTAGATTTTATTCCAAATTTGAAAGAAAGATCTAATTCACTGAAGATCTCTTACCTGGTTTCACTGTAAGGTGAGATGCACCAACGACACTACCCAATGAATTGCTCATTTCACATTCATAACTGCCAGCGTCGCTAATTTTAGTGTCGACGATTATCAGTAGTTGGTCTTCAGCTGTAAAGAAATGTCGCTCGGTCGCCTGCAGAGGATTTCCATTCTTACGCCATGATAACTTTGGTCTGGGCATACCGCTTGCCATGCACTCCAATACGATCGAACCACCCATTGTCACTTCTTTGTTTTCCATTGGTTTTACGAATGATGGCGTTTCTTTTGGAAGAAAAAGTTAGATATCATAAATCCGATTGAATTTTGCCTACATTAAGTAATTGTAACTGTATTATGTAAAAGCACATGACACTTACCCAGTATCGTAAGAGTAGCATTCGCGACGATTAAACCAGCAAGATTTTGCGCAGTGCACGAGTAAATGCCACTATCCGCTGTTTTCACGTCGACGATGAATAGTACATCGTCAGTAGGCATCATGTGCATTCTTCTCTCTCTTGCCGCTGGAAAGTCGTTACCACCATCTTTTTGCCACGCTATTTGCGGCGATGGATGCCCATCCGCGGAACACTCGAGTCGAGCAGTGCTTCCAGCGATTACACGTATATCGTGCGGAATTTTCGAAAATGATGGATAAACTACAACGAGGATAAAACATTTTATACTTACATTTGACAGTTTCATATTAGGAACTTACTTAACTTATTTAAAATGAAAACTTACTTAAAATGCTTATTTTTGCTTTTGTGGAATATGTCGTTCCGTATGTGTTGGTTACCATACATTGATATTTCCCAGCATTCGCGTGTGTAACATTAGTAAAATGTAAAATGGAAGATGCCTCTGTTACACCGTTTTCCATAGAATCGGTGTTTATTTGCAGATTAACATCATCCATTTCAACGTTATCATGCTTCCAGGTAAAATGTAGTGGTGCATTGGCAGTACTCGTTGCTCGGCAAACTAGCGTCACGTTATCTCCTTTAATGCCCATTTGACTTTTAGGTTCTTCAATAATCCTTGGCTTTGGATATTCATCTAAATATCACACAAAATCTCGTTAATAGTTACTAGTTTATGGTAAAGTTACGTATGAATTCTAACTTAGAGTATAATATACTAACCACATGTAAAATTCTTATGATGAAGCTGAGTCAACGACATTCCTTGTAGCCAATGTGGAAACCCGCAATAAACTTCCGCATCACTGTAACTGTGCTCACGTAACCACATACTTAACCATTGCAGGCCACAGTCACAAACTAAAGCTCCTGTGCATGTAAAGAAAACATGATAATTGCGTGCGAATACTTTGAGTACCTCGCTTCGATTTAAATCGTATCACAAAAGAACACGTTTCACATTCGTACTTACTTGTATTCATTCTCAGTTTCGTTAGGCTAGTCATTGAAACGAATGCATTTTCTTGAATGCTCGTTACATTGTTTCCGCTTAAATCCAGTTCAGTTACGCTACTTAGTCCGGTAAATGCATTTTTGTTTACCGACTTTATTCTATTGTGCGCCAATCCTAGTTTCCATAGTTGTCCAAGTGGATCAAAGGCACCGTTGATATCTTCCACCATGTATGAAATTTTATTGAAGTTTAGTTCCCTTTAATAAAAAGATAGTTATTGAAAGTTTCACAAGGTCTCATATCATTACAGTGTATTATGTTATACTATACTATACGTACAATATCTGCAAATTAGGAGTTGAAGCAAATGCACCATCCGAAATATAGGTAATTTGATTGTGATCCAGTTTGAGCTTTTCTAATTTTTCCAAAAATTCAAAAGTATCTCGTTCAATGCTCTTCATTTCGTTATGCGACAGATCCCTGCAATCAAATTCTCGATTATAATCGAATACACTATGTGTTAATTAACATTACAAATTCCAGAATGTCTTATTGTATATTATATGTATTACGGGATAAAAATATTACTAACAACTCCACAATTTCTTTGCATCTATCCCATGCTTGTATTTCAATGGTGCTTATTCGATTGTGCGACAACGTTAACTTTTGTAAATGCTCTAATCCGAAAAGGCCTCCTTTTCTCACAACGGTTAACATGTTAAAGTCAAGTTGCAGGATCGTCAAATTTTCGAGTGGCCAGAACGCACCATCATGTAACGTTTCAATCTTGTTTCTCTTCAAACGTAATTCTTTCAAATTTTTTAAACCTGTAAGACTAAGTCCTTGGATCGTTTGCAATTCGTTTTTATTTATTTCTCTACAAAAGGAATATCGTGCTTTTATCATCATCGTAAACACAAGTAATAATAAACGACAAAAGATCATACGAAACAATTTCTTACAATATACGCAATTTTTTCAAATTCGTAAAAAGATCTTTCAGCTGCGTCAAATGATTTTTATTCAAACGCAATTCTTCCAACGAAGTTAGATTATCTAAACTTCCGTTTTCAATTATCCTTATTTGATTCATGTTCAAATTTCTGTAAGAAAATAGAAAATACGAAAGTTTTCGTAATTATCGTTATGAAACAACAACGTATCATAAGTTATACAAATAAATAGTAACCAATACATACAAATGTGTAAGGCAATTAGGAGCAAGAAAGGATCCATTCCGAATAACACTTATTTTATTTCCACTCATATCCAAATTTTGAAGTAGCTGCAGAGTAAGTAATGCAGTTCCATTTATATCAGTGATAGAATTATGAGCTCTACAAAAACAGAATATTATTTTCTTCTGTGTTAAAAATAATAGTTTTATGTATACACTATACAATAGTATCTAATTGATATACTCACAATGCAAGGTGTGTTATGTTTTTAACAAAAAACATATCTGGTACCTCCGTTAATTGATTTTTATTTATTTTAAGCCCTTGCAAATGTGTATCTTCTGGTAGAATGATTGTAAAATTGTCTCCAAATTTGTTGGCGCTAAGGTCTCTAAAATAATTATCAAATAAAACATCAATTACAATTAATAAAACATTCTTGTTTCAAAATATATTTGTGATTGAAATAATATTTTAAATGTATTTATAAAAGATACTCACAATTCCTTTAATTTAGTTAAATGTAATAATACATCAGGCTCCAAGCTAGCTATGTTGTTCTCTCTTAACTCTCTACAAAGGAAAACAATAATCTTGATTTTAATTTCTTTCTTCACTTTTTTTTATTTTACTTCTAATAGAAAATATTTTATACTTAATATATATATATATATATATATATATATATATATATATATATATATATATATATATATATATATATATATGTGTATATATATATATATATATCATCTTTTGTTCTTCATAATGCCAAGCATAATATCTATAAATACAATTATACGTAGCAGATAATATAAGTGGTCTTAAGACAATTTAAGATAAGGATTTTTCCACTTCGATCTTGATCTCCTTGACTCTAAACACCATGTAGTCTCAAACGATTTATGTCAGTACATACTGCTATATATAGTTAAAAATCCTTGCCAGCATATTTGGGAACAAAAACCTGTTTTCAATGTAAAATCTTCCCATGTTTGGAATACAATTACACACGTGTCTTGCCTGTACCATTTTGATTTATTTATAATTTAAAAAATAAAGACTATTTAGATAAATATTAAAATACTCTAGTATAAATTAATTGTTTAACAAATATTAAACTAAAATAACTATTTAAATAAAAAATTAGCCACTTCTTATTATTGCTAGCGTATCTTACCTTACTCAATGAACTATTCTGTACACAATCTTATTAAAGAATGGAATCATATACTATATCTATACTATATATTACTATACTATATGTTATATTTTTAGATTTATTTATGTTACACATAAGTTCATAATAAGAATATAAAGAATATGATATATAAAAATACAATAAGAGTAACAAAAATATTTGAGAAAACAACAAATTAACAAGATGTCATGAAAAGTATTTGTTTTCGTTTAGTTAATGAAGCCAATGTTATTATTGTGTACATTAACGTTTTTGTTAGAAATTCATGGTACGCTATCTTATCTGGTTAGATCATGTTACACTGGGTATATGTAGTTACCCGTTTAAATTTTGGCGATAATTGTTATAACGTGACGTTATAACGATTGGAACAGAATGAAATTAAGAAAAATGAACTTATATGATTTCTAAATGACAATCAGCGTTAAGACGAAGAAGTGGAACATAGTAGCATCTCGGTAAATTTTCGGAAACGAATCAAATGAAACAATCCGTGAAAGACAAGACGGCGTGGCGTCATGATGATGCACGTTCTTCTTGATAGAATAACGAGCGATTATTTACTTACAAGATCTCTGTCCATGGTGGTAGCCCGCTGGGTGCTCCGATCAATTGTAAGCTACTGCAGTCCACTACATTCCCAAGGCACGAACACTCAACGGGACACTGATTACCCTTGGTACTATCGTACGATATCCTGTCGGCTTTTGTAAAGTTCGATGGTGTTACGAGTAACACCGACAATGTAACAACCATCCATTTGTATCTCCACACAAGTCGATGTTGAAGAAAAACTTGTTCCGAATTCGACATCGTATGCACCGTTGTATCGTTCCGCTTAAAATTTATTTCGTAATTGTACATCGCGCGTCAATGATTTTCTCCATAGCGGCTTGCGGAATAACAATGGCATTTCCCGTAAAACCATCACCGTAATAATAAAAATGCCTACGTCCTATCGATTAAAAACAAACTTGTCTCTCAAAAACGCTTCAACCCACACACCATGATGACGCCCACGGACCGATGCGAGACTCCCTCACTGATTGCGCGATGCCATTCTCTCTCTTTCTCCTTCGTGTATCCATCTACTTCTTTGCAACGTTCCAACCTTTATATCACTAGAATTTTAGTTCCTAGCTAGTAACATATTCTATGTTTGATAGCATCGGACAGCATATATATACATATATACATACAGATGCAGATTTAGAAGTATGTATCAAGAAGTGGTAATGAAAATTTACTTTTACGTTTTTCATTAATGGAGCTCTTACTGTATGCGAACGGTACCACAAATGTTATGAAAATGAATTGTTGACAGTCTATGTTCTTTCACTTGATGAAAGAATGTATTTAACACTTCTAGCGCCACCAAAGTAAATTTTTAGAAACTATTTAAATATTTAATAGTAAGATATATGAAACGTAAGAATTTATTTATTTTCAGCATAAACATATTCTGAATCTTTCGTTCATTTATTTCAGTGTTTTGTCCACTACATTTTAACTAATATGAAAATTCTCGTAGGATGAATTTCTGAGTTATTATCAAAATAGCATATCTATCTAAAGTAAGGATAGGTATTGTTGAAAAAATCGTCAGCTGTTACTAAATATTTATATTATTATTATTCAATTTCTATCTGAATATTTATATCTTGTCAGTAAATCACTATTTCACAGCATCGCTTACTTTTCTTCCAAACAAATCATTAACATTACACATGAAGCTTTCATAAAACATTAAAATATTTTCGTCCAAGTAGGAAACGTATGTATATATACTATATGTACGTATATGTACTCTTAAAAGAATATATACATTTATATTCTATGTATGAAATCGACCGATTCGTCCAATTTCTAGTAAAGTTATGGGCTGGAAAACCATCATAACTGTTGAAGTTTTTTTATTCTTACGAAAATTTTATTTATGGGCTTTAAGTCCATGTAGAAATCTAAGTTAAATCGTGCAGCCTTTTGTTTAAGTTACGATTATATCGAACTGGAATAGATTGAGTTTAAACTGTTATACCAACTACATTCCTCCATTTGAAATCGAAATTGTGTTTTGAATTTTATAATGCTATTCAACAAAATCTCCCAAATTGTATATTCTTTATGAATACTTTTATAAAAATAAAGAATGAGTTTCTTATACGTAGATACCTACTGCGATACACGATTATTGTTACTACTAGTAAGAAAACGCAACGGAAAAATATTCAAGTAAGACGTGTTTAATTACTGCATTGAATGAGACTTTGATAATTGCGTTGCTACTGCTTATGACGAAAGCACCAATGAAACAATACGTATAATGGTCGTTACGGTCGTATAAAAATTTTGCCGATAAGGCCATTAGGGTTAATAAATCTAAACTTTTAAATAATTTGAATGCAGTGTAACTATGTGTATATAAAAAGTACATATAAATGATACTCGATAGATACTAGTATAAATATAAAATCCAACCAGCCTGTTTCCATCTGTGAAGTAACTCGGAATATAAATAAGAGACACGGAATACCAATACCTTTGCTTTACAATTTCTTCGATTACAATATGTACTATTTTCAGAAGAAAGATTATTCATAATCTAAGGCCAGGTCACATGAAAATAAGAGGCATTATATTTAAAAACAATAAGATTAACTTTATATGCCACAAGATATATTCCGAAAATAGGTTTTTAGTATTTGGAAACATGAAACCATCATAAATATGGTTGAAAATATACATAGTGCGATATTTTTTGTGATACATAATATTACTTATGATATTCACAATGCATACAATTGGCTATAACTACTCGACCAAATCACCAAAGTCAAGTAGATGCTATTCTTCCTTCAACTGAAAGTATTTTTAACAAGATCTCACATCTTCGGTTGCTCCATAAATTCGAACATTAGATAGTGTATCTTTTGCAGCCATATGAAAGAAAAGCTACTCTTTAGATTTAGCAGAAAATTAACAACTATGGCGATTGCTTTCTGATCGTAAATACACTTTACTTCTTATCAATGATCCATGTGTAGAACATTACCCTGTAAGAGGGAATGACCTATGTAGAAGACATTTGAAACTTTTTATAATACAAGTATTATTATTACTTAGCATACGAGCAGGTATGGTGGATACAATGGCAAATATGATCGACCATTAACAAGAAAAGGTCCCTTTGCTAATTAGAAGCCATTATACGTGGTAATAAAATTAATGGTTCTTCTTTCAATTTTTCTGTTCAGCAATAATATTGTTTGATTACCGATTAGCTATTTATTCCATTTCCCATCTTCATGGTGTTAAGTGGTTGGATGGTACGAACTAATCAGTGCTGCATCTACTGGTTCCATGCACGATGGACAAGTCAAGGAACGTAGCAACCAGTCGTCGATACATACAGCATGATAAGTGTGCATACAAGGTAAATAACGCACTTCCTCTCCCACTTGAAGCTCCATCATACATATCACGCATTCTCCCTTTTTAGTTCCGTCATATTCTCTCATAGGCAAGTGTTGGATAAGTCCAATGCGCTTTGCTATTCTAACTTGTTGTTCTTCTTCGCTACCTGGTCCTAGATTAACACCGATGCCAATTTGTTGAAGATGAAGTTCCCTTGTGAAAACTGGTGCATAGGAAAAGGTAACTGCCTCCTACAGAATCAAGCATTAGTAAGTTTCATTAGAGTATACTAAGCAAATTTTTTTAGCATTGATATATCTTATTAACTTCTTGAGAAACGAAAATTTAGCTAGATATCGTTTTATTTGACAAAAATAGATTATTATTATAATCGTTCGTATATCTTGATAGCATTTTTACAAAAAATATTTTCATCGTTAAAAATTCACAAATGAAATCAAAGAAATGGAGTAGAGACACAGTAGGTACGATTAATGTAACGATAAACACCATTCGGATAATGGAATCACGGTTGGTCGAAATATAGGAAGAAATGAAATTACATTGTTAGGTATTGGAGGTCCAAGGCCTTCTTGCAAAGAACCGCTAGTTAACGTAGGAGGATCAGTATTGTTACTCAGCAAAGTGGTATTATCCTGGTGGCCGCTTCCAGAACGTTTCAAACAATTCCCCATTTTGAAGGAACGTCAACTCTAGCTTTGCGTTTCTCGGGCAACGTGGTTCGGTTCGTCAATCCCAACGTCGTGATTAAACGATCGCGATAACTTCGACGTGGGATATTCCGAAACTTGTCCCCATCATAAATTGCTTGTTTTTCCGCCGATACACTTAACAAAGCCCGTTTCGGCCTTCGAACGGATGACACTTTGTGTCTCGATTGAAAATTTCACGTACGAATCTTTACTATCAAAACATCTTCAACCGTCACATACCCGTACCACAGCTGAGCGCCCGACGTATCCAACAAAACGTGACGAGAAAAAAAAACGGGCCAGTTAGTCACAGGTTGTGAAAAAAACACTTTTCACATCCCCCACGCGACGTTCTTCAAACGTTTAGTACACACCACCGCTTTCATCTTACTGCGTAGAAAATACCTCGCTGTGATTCGTCGTTACAACCGTGTCGCATTTTCCAACCTCCAATCACCGAAAAACGATTCCGTGTGATACGAAGAGTTTGCAAAAGATTACGTACGTTCCGTTCAGAAGACACTCGGCAACTAACATGCGATTGGTTCGAAACCAACACCGACATATCGTGAAGCAACGTGTTTACACTGTGCCTTTAATTTAAATTTTTGAATTCGAAGCGATTCGCGAAAAATGTCGATAAACATGCTTTTCCATTCGATTTGTTTCCCATTTTTTAAAATACTTTCAAAAGATGGGGTTATTATAATAAGAATGAATCGGTAAATGTGAATAATGAATTTGAAAAAATAATTTATCGGTAGAATGACTGTGGTATGTTCCCGCGTACGGATAGCGTGAGATTAAATACATATGTACAAATGCTGTTTGATTGATACTGTACATTTATTTACGTTCATTTTTGTTACTGTTTCTTTATTTGCGATATTTTCTGTGTAATTTGACGTTATATCGATATTCCTCCAATTTAAAGAAGAATGCGGAAGTTGCAAAAACTCTCGATGTTTATGCGAGAATTTATCATACCATGCACTTTATTATGCACTTCTGATCTTTGTGACTTTGTCCTATTGATCTTGAACGATTCGTGGATCTTCGTTTCTTTCGATGATATGCGGGAATACGTAATATTTAAAACTATACCACATAAGCATTCATTTCAGCAAATACGATTTCTTTGCTCTCCATTGTGAAATCTTTAGTTAAACTTCAACGACGATAACAGAGCGGCGTCGATGCGTTGATCGATAACTTTATAAAATGGTACGGTTCATCAAACCGAATCTGTTTCGAAGCAAGGGGCACATTAAATTTGAAAAGCAACAAGAGAAAAGCAACGATGTAATTATCGTTAACGCATTATAACAGACAAAAATGTGCCGATACTTTGTTAACGTTTCTGAACGAAATAGAAAGAAAATATGCTATAAGTACGTATGGTCAGTGATCAGAGTATGAACTATATTGTTGCAACTTAATGTAAAAATCTTAGGTGGCCGAGAATAATCTTTTTTGTTGTTATCTTATCTAGTTATGACCTGTAACCTCCAATAAGCACGAAAAGCAAGAAGACCTTTGATACTGATCCTCTCCCCCCTGAAAAGAGTAGCAGTGTCGTAGTTGATTCGATGTCGTTGGCCATTCGGTCAGCGAACATAGTCGGGGCAGGAAGCACTTACTTAACCGATCTATCGTGTACCCGTGCTTCCCATCAAGCGTGTACGACCGCGGCCTGCTTTGCACCCCAATCCTGTTCTTAGTGCGATCATTCCCCTCGATCAGTGATTTCTTAGCGCAATCTTTGGATATCTTCGACACGGTACGAGCTACATTATATTCTTTCATGTAGTGTCTTAAATCTCTATCATTTCTCTATTTGCCGATCGAATCCTTTAAATCGTTTCGTGTACAAAGCAAAGTTCAAAAGGCGATGGACCAGTCAGAAAAAGAGGCAAGGAGAAAGAGAGGGGGAGGGAGGGAGAGAGAGAGAGAGAGAGAGAGAAGGAGAGAGGTAACGAGATCGAAATGTTGCAGGAGGGTTCGAGTATCTGATCGTGTTCCGGTCAGAGGTGTGCTAGTGCTAAACCGCGGGTCATCTCATTCAATTTAAAAGCTGCAAGAAGTCCATCCACGAGGAACGCAAGGGGATGAAGGAGCGAGCGTATAGATGAAATAAGCAGATATTCAGCCCTGTTATCGTAACCAGCAGTATGATTTGGAACAAGGAACGGTCGCGGGGACGCGCTACTATTTTTCTTCTCGTTGCGATCTGTTTCGTCCTCGGTACAGCGCAGCCAGGTAAATTCAAGTTTTTAGCAACCGAAAGATCAACCGACGATTTTCGATCCACGTAAGATCAAATTTGAACGGAATGAAATTCATTTATAGAATAGTTTATCGGTTTCGCGTCGATCTTTTTTCGTCGGCTGGTTATCGGTGCCGCTTATTGTTTGACGTTTCCTTCCAAGAATTTACGTCGAGTACTCGATTCGCGGGTATCGGTGGCCACCGTTATCAGTTCAGCGTGAAAAGCGTAGAACGTATTTCTAAGAATCACGAAACGGAGCGTATTTGATCACGAAACTTTCGTTACAGAATTCGTCAAAGATCCTACATTGTGCGGCCGAGCGAAATGCAAAGGTAATTGATACGATTTAGAAGCTCTTGTAGCAGTATAGCGAAAGGGAAGAGGCGGATAATTGATGTCGATCGATGTTTATTACAGTGACAGCGACGAAGAAATTCAAATACGAAGAGAACGTGTCATACTGGTACAGATATTCGGTAGACGTGAGCACGAATCTGGGCAATGTATCGTCTACGTCGTTTTCGATGCCACCGTCATCGGATTTCCTTGCGAACGAGTCCACCTTACGATTGGATGCGGATTTGGTGATTCGCTTCAACAACCCTTGCGAGGGAAGCTTGAAATTCCACAACGTGAGCCTAAGTCACGATCCTCGGAAATACAATCCAGAATTTCCCGACCGTGCCGGCTCGGAGTTCAAGAAGAACCTGGAACGTTTCGCGTTGAAGTTCGCCTACGACGATGGTCGGATAGACGAGCTATGTCCGGACAAACGCGACCCAGTCTGGGCCTTGAACTTGAAGAGAGGCGTGTTGTCTACGCTGCAAAACAGCATGCACAGATTTGACGTGGATTATCGCGCGGAAGAATTAGACGTGAATGGCATCTGCGAGACGAGTTATCGATTCCACGAGGCGAGACAGACCAGTCTGGTAGTGAAGAAAACGAAAAATCTGTCAAACTGCATGCACGGGCCAAAACATTTCTCTGTTATTCGTTCAAACGCTTACAAGAGTCCGCGATCGGGCGCTCACGGTCCTCGTCATCCTCTTCTCGAGTCCCGAAGCGATTGCGAGTTAACGATTGATCACAACGTCTACGAGAAGATCGTGTGCAACGAGTTTCACGTGCTGGTGCCGCTGTCGAGTGGCAGTACAGGCGCAAGAACCGAATCGACCACTACCCTTCGATTGATCAAAGAATTGAAAGACGATTATAGCTACGGCAACGAGTACGAACAAAGCGACAATTACGGGTCCGACCAAGAGGAAGACGAAGAGGAACAGGAAAAATATGAAAAGGACAGACACAGTCGCGCGAGAAGAACCAATTTGTTGTACGATTACTCGAAAACACCGAGGACCATTCACGGCGAGTTGAGGAGTGCCAGAGATTTGCTGAAGACAATGTGTAGACTAGGAGTGAGTACGGATGAGTTGCAGCAACGATTTCCCGAGACATTCACTGCGTTCATTCAGTCGGCGCGACTTCTCGATTATTCATCCTTGTCGCAATTATTCGTCAGGGCCCACGGTATTTGCAAAACTGGCAAGTGAGTAGCGTTGAATTTAAAAGGAAAGATTATACTTCCGAAAGACACCGATCGAGATGAAATTTGTTACGTATTATGGGGAGAAACTGTGAACCTGTAATATGAAATCTCAGTTTCGAAGATTCGTGCGTTCGAATGATGCAAATACCTATACGTGAGGCATCGTTCCCTGTACGTGAAAACAAAGCTGAACCAAGTCAAAAATTGTATGTCTGTGAATTTAAATTCCAGTTTGTTCCAATAGACTGTACTCGTGTTTCAAAGTTATCGTATCTTTCCACGATATCAAATTTCATTTCGATCGGTTACCGATCCCATTTGGAGGAATAAGGCACATAATCCAAGATTCCTCGGAATACACGAATTTATTTTTTATTAATTCCACAGGAAACACATTGTCGACTCGTTGCCATTCATTGGCAGTAACGCAGCCTTGAACGTAATGAAAGATCTGATAATAAAACGATACGTCAATCATTCGACGATCGACAAGTGGGTCATCGCGTTTGCTTTAGTTCCTCGGCCAAATCGAGATACGATCAGGGCTCTGTCACCCCTTCTTGATTTTCATCAACAAATTCCAGAGACCCAGTTCATTTTGAGTTACTCCACGACGATTTATGGCTTCTGTTCCACTCACGGCATAAGTTGTACCAATGTGGAACAGGTGACACGATTCCTTTCATACCTCGAGCAAAAGATCGAAAAGGGATGTGCACCTCGAACGCATTCACTTTCTACAACGAAAGAGGTACGTTAAATATTGAGGTATTTCGATGAGTTATTTAACCCTTTAATCTTTGTAAAAATTACTAGAATACATTAGAATCTGTAAACTATCAATTTGGTTCTTAAGTGTTTCACTCGTTCAAAAATTTTAAGCTGGAACAACAATTTTTGATCGGCTGACCTATGAGCAGAAATTCGAAAGATGCTGCGAGGTAATTGGTTTACCTAATTCTTCCTTGCTTTTACAGACATTAGAGGCGTTAAAAGCGATCGGAAACATGGGCTTGGAAACCGAGAAGCTATCAAAACTATTGAAAGAATGCATAGATGACGTAGGAGGATTTTTATCCACGGAGGTTCGCGTAGCGAGTATCGACGCTCATCGTAGAATGCCGTCTTGCGAGAAAACGCGAGATCTCTACTTTCTGAACTACTACCGGAACTTTACCTTGGATACGGAATTACGTATCGCGTCTTATCTGCAAGTAATGCGTTGCCCCGATTACAACGTCGTTAAAACAATCAAGCACACGTTAAAATCGGAAGAAATTAACCAAGGTACTTGTTGAATTCTCTTCTATGATCTTCGTCTGAAATAGAATCGGATTTAATTTTTCGAAACTTCGTTCACAGTCGGGACCTTCGTTTGGAGTCACTTGACCAATCTCTATAATTCCGCTTCGCCGACCAGAATCGAAGTTCAAAGTCTTTTGACGGATCGCGACCTCGACGACAAGTTCAACAAAGACAGAAGAAAGTTCTCACGAAACTACGACGGATCCTTTTTCTCGGAGGAATATAATTTCGGTGGAAATTACCAAGGAAATTTAATTTTTTCTCCTAAATCGTATATACCTAGAACCGCTACATTCAACTTGACCTTCGACCTGTTCGGCGAATCTGTGAACGTTTTTGAAATAACCACCAGACTCGAAGGCTTCGAATATTATGCGGAGAAGTTCTTTGGTCCTAATGGACCGTACAGTAACGAGAAAGTGTCGGGATTCTTCAAACATTTATTCAGAAACTTCAGAGCAGCTCCGGAGCAAGAGGAAGACTATTGGAAACGCGTGAAAAGGCTACCGAATGTTATCGAAAATAATTTCAACGAACCCAGAATCAGCTTTAGTTATAAGGTGAGATAGAGAACGTGACCAGTTAATGATCACGCATAGCGATGGATTCCTATAAATGTTATTTCGATGTTCGTTATTCGTCTATTTGCGCGCTGTACGAAACGATGGTTTTTCGCTTCGTTTGCAGATCTTCGGAAGCGACTTGAAATATTCTATGTATAACAGCGATCGTGAAATTAGAGAGGCCTTAACGCGTATTAATCCATGGGAGAAGTTTAATGAAATTGCTTCTGGAAAGGAGATTCGCTACGAAAATGCAATAATGTTCTTGGATTCCACTTATGTGGCCCCGATGACATCGGGGCTACCTGTACGCTTGGATTTTGCTGGCTCCGCGGCTTGCAATTTCAAAATGTCAGGGTTATTGGACACCAAGAGGATTTCTAAGAAAGAGATCGAACTCATCAGTAATATTGCACCTAGGTATAATTAAATGCATCGTCTCTCTTCTCATCTTCCTTGTTTTATTTCTCTTGTTGCCTTTATTTTCTTCGGCATTATGAAATTATGATGTATGAAACTAATATCTATATGTGTGAACAGCATGAGCGCCGACTTGATCGGTAGCATGACCGTAGACGCCTTTTATAAGACCGCTGGAACTAAATTACGAACGAACGTGTACTCCTCCGGAGCAGTTCAAATTCATCTGGAGGTAAAAGGATTACAGTCGGTCAAATTGAGTTTGGGCCTGCCGAATAAACAAATGGAGGTATTTTCCGTTGGCACGGACATCCTTTTAACAAGAGGCAACGGCGCCGAATTAGTGGAAAAGCCACTAGGCATTTTAATCGCCGGCCAAAATAACAACGATCGAGCTTTAATACCAATCCCGAAAAATGTGATTAGCAACACGAGCTGCACTTGGGCCGCACTCGATAGATTGATTGGTTTAAAGATGTGCGTTAATTATCAGCTATCCAACGCAACGAAAGATCCGAACGCGCCTTACTTCGTTTTGAACGGACCCACGCTTTTCAAAATCTCTTTGATCAAAGCTGATCCGACCGCCAAGAACTACTTGCTGAAGTATACATGGGAGAAGACAATGGTATCGTCTCTTTTATTTTCGTTTTACAAAAACCGCTAAATTTACACGTACTTCGTATCTGTATAAGAATAAAAGATTTTACGATGATTTTGTAATTATGGGAGACGTAGCGTACATTAGTATCCAGTATTTTCGTTTGTCTCGTTTTAGGAGAGAAATATTTTTAGAGTCGCATTCGATACACCTGGATCGTTAGTTAATAGAGAGTTAAGCGCAATGGTAGCGTTCGATACGAAGACTCATAACGTAACGGTTTTATTAAAATCTGCTGGAAATTCTCTGGTGGCCGAAGGTGAGCTCGTACGTTAGCAAAGCTATGAGTAAACTTATCGACGATTAACTTCATTGCTTTCAGGTACTTACAAAAGCACGGAAAACGAGACATTTGTGGACATTGGTTTCGACATAAATGGTACCAAGCACTTGGACGCAAGCTTAGGTTACGCGATCAAAAAGTTTCCCTATGGATACACGTTCAACCCACAAATGCACTTAATCGTGAACAACGAACGGGTTGCGGCTCTTTCAGGTTTAACTCTATCGATTCGCCTATCATCAATTACTTGGTTTAATTCTATTTGTTTAACCAAAGCTTCGATTTTATTAAAGGTAAAATCCGAAACGTTTGGAAAAGCAATGTTTCCCAGTGCGATATAGACCTGACTTTCCAAACGAAAAGGGTATGGAGCAAATTCACGGGATACATCGTTCGAAGAAACGTGAGCTTGACCAGCGCCTTCCAATTGGAGTATCAGATACAAAAGATGCCCAAGAAGGAAAGTCTCATATTCGAGCTGTCAGCTTACAATCGTTCGTTGAAACCTGTAACGCACAAAACGGTCGATTTAAAGTTACAATCTAGCGCATATCCTCAATTGAACACGGAGATCAAAGGATCGTATAAACAAGCGCTCGGTCAGTTGGAGTTACGCGCGGAAGTGAATTCGAGTCCACATCTCAAGGACGATCGTCACAAGCTTACAGCGTTATTGAGCATCTTTTATTCGAAAATGTATTTTCAAAATCAGGATACGAAAGTAAACGCGGTGTTCGCCATAACAAAACCCATTCAGAACTTGGACATCAAAGTTGGAATTATTCACTATGCTATGGGACCGGAATCGAAGACGGACTTGTTGATAAGATACGCCCCAGGTTAGAATTAAACGCACAATGTCGGGAAAAAAACGCTCTAGAAAACAATGGTCAAATGAAATTTCTCATCCCTAGTCCCTGAAATCCTCCTTCGATCTTCTTCTAACGCAAAATTCAACTATTTCCAGTTGTGATTCTTTTGATATTGATTCAGCCTCGTATATAATAATTCAATTCCTGACGTAGAATAAAACCCTTACCACGTCTTCTCATCTCAATTTCTTTGTGTTTAGGAAAAGAGATTAACCTAATAGTGAACTTGATAATGCCTCGCGGCTTGGCGTTCATCATGGAGAGTCGCGTAAACTTGACGATTCCGAACTTTAATTCGATGCTGGTCTACGTACGAATCACAGAGAGAATGAAGCGAACGTACGACTTGGATCTTGCTGGAACTTGGTTCAGCGGGCACAACATAACAGCACGTGGCACCTACTCGGACAGATCCGTGGCGACCGTATTTAGTCACAGTTTGAAGCTGATATTGAAATCTCCAAGTTTCGTCAACGACTTCCTGGTGAATTGCAAGGTGTATCGAAATTACAGCGACGTTAGAATCGCTCTGCACGTAGAGCAGCTGAATCAGGATAGGTACGCTTTCATCTTAAATCACACGGTAGCATCACCGACAAACATTATATCGTACGTGGAAGGAAGATACAAAGGAAACGTGTATTCGGTGATGACAGAAGTTGACACGCAACGAGAGATTCGAATGCAGATACACTTGGACAAATGGCGAGACGTTCATTTAGCGTTTATTAGCATGAACGAGGAAAATGAAAAGAGATTCGGAGCGGAAGTGAAATGGGACGCAAATCGAGATCCTGCGTTGAAACTAGCGTTGTTTTTCTCGTTAGATTGTCAAAAGGCTCAATTGCCCGCGCTTTCGAGCGCTGAGGAACAATTAACTGAACGAAATATTAGCACAATGGTCACTCTGACCTATCCTGGTCGTTTACTAGCCTGCTCCTGCCACGTGACCGCGCGGGGATACTACAATTACATCGTGGATGCTACGATCGATTGGAATCCAGAAGAAGCGATAAAATTGTTCATCGCGACGGAATATAACGTAAAACCGTTGATAAAATCGATCAGCCTGGACACTCGATTGCTCATGCCATTTGAAAATTGGAGGAAAACGGCCTTAGGCGTCAGGCAAGTAACGAAAATTCTTTCGGTTATCTTTGAATTATCTTAAAACAACGTCTATCCAGATAGAATAACGTATCCTTTAACGAATCATTTCTCAAATATTTTATTTAAGTAATATATAAGTCTAATACAGGAACGTATAAGTCAATTTGGCTCGATTAATTCGTTCGTTCGAATTGGGTTACAGGTACGAGCAGGAACAAAACAAGATAAAATTGAACGGTAATGTTCACTGGAAGGATTCGCAACGATTGATGGCGGAATTGGACGGCAGTACGGAAGAGCACGATAACGTTAAAGAATGGAGAGCCAACTGTGGAATAAGTAGCTCCATTCATGACATTTTGTCGACCACAGTCAATGTTACTCATAAGGTTATCGGTTGGGAAACCACGAACACTCGTTTACTAGTTAAATATCACCCGGATAAGGTGATCAATGCTTGGAGTATTTGGCACTTGGACAAAAAGTCCGATGACGTTTTCAATCTAACTGGTAATCTGCATCTCGAGTCGCCGGTGACTCGCTACAAAGTGAGCGACATGAAATGTCAGCTGCAAGTGTTACCAAACTGGAAATTCTTAGGGGCGGCTAACTTGGATTTGGATGTAAAAACCTATACTGGCAAACTGATCGGCGATCTTCATCGTTTGAAGGAATCCATGGTGGAATTCAACGTTACCACTCCGTTAGAAAAGTTTTCTTTGGTTCGTGGAAGATTCGGTCTGTCGGAAAGCAATAGACACATCGTCGCGGAAGTGACCACTCCAGCTAGCGTTATCGGTTTCGAGATACTCTGTCAGTTCATCACGCCGATTTACAACTTCAACGTTCTACTGTCACTCGCGACGCCATTGGAAATACTTCAAAGGCTACTTTTGGTCGCTAAGTTGAACAATCGAGAGGCCGACTTCCGTGTTGGCTACAACCGTATACTCGCTGGCTTCCAGGGTATTTGGCATTATCGCAATATTACTGATTTTCATTACAGTTATGTACTGTTTACGCCTGTGGAAGGTTTCGAGGAGAACGGAATCGTTGCCAAGTTAATCGTAGCCCGCGATAAGAACGAGTCTGTCGACATCGATACGGAATTCTCCATAAGAATGTCTGACAAAAAATACGCAGACGTGAAAATCGGTGTCAGAGCTAAAGCCGGTCCGAAACCTGCGCCGATTACTATACCGATTATTATCACGGGTAACCAGACGAACATCGATGAAGTGAAGAACGACGGTAGCAAGGAGTTGACGGAGAACGAGGACAACGTCGAGAAAGACGAGCTGGATCAGTTCGAGGATTACGAGGAGCAAAGTAGCCTTCATTGGCACGGTGAATTCGAAGTGTGTGTTATAATTATCGAACCTATCGTAGGAGAACTAGATATAGACAACGAAGGACCGACTTACAAGGTCGCCGCTGTTCTGGGCAGTTTCGACGACAAGAAAATCCTGTTGCACGATACATTTTGGATGGAGGATCTTTTCAATATGCGGAACAAATTGAACTTGGTCGTTCCGTTCGGTTTCGTCAATGAGATCGTCTGCTCGAATGCGTTTATCGTGGACCTAGAAAAACTCATCTACAGGATGGAAGCAACTGTGGAAGTTAAAAAGAATGTGACTTGGTACGAAACCGGAGTACTCGCTATTTACATCTATCGAAGCGAAAGCGAAGAGCAAGTGCTAGAGTTGAACATAAAAACTCCGATAGAGTCTCTGAAATTCATTAACATTAACAGCAGCCTGCGCGTCTCTGGCAGCCTTTACAGGCCTAAGTTCAGTGTTCGCGCACCGGACAGTGCCATCGATGTGAACGGATTTCTGGAAACGAAAGAATCGTTGATGGACACGTTGATAGTTATCAAGGTCGATACACCATTGCTGAAGATACCGAAATCTACTATTACCGCGAAACGAGAATTTACCGTGGAAAAAAGGTACGCGCAGATAAGTTGTAACGTTGCCGAACCTGCCGGACTTTCCTTCCTGTCGAGCTGGCACGCGACGAAAGATGAAATTAAAGCTTTCGTTCTCTTCAACTCTTGGATAGAATCGTTAAAGAACATCAAAGTTCACGTCTCGTATCATCCAAACACGACCGCGAACAACGGTACCGCGAATCTAGAAGTTTTAGCGAAACTACTCGACCGACAATACAAACTATTGGGCAACTATAGCGGTGACAGGATCGAGTCTGAGTTCTATACGCCTGCCTCGAACGGGAAACCGCATCTCCAGTTTCACGGCAACACGATGAAAGAAAGCGATTCTATACACAAATTGAACGGCCAGTTACGAAATCACATGACTTCAAAGGTGTCTACTGTTTTCGGTACCATCGAGCTGACGCAGAATGGCTCTTTGCACACTGTCGAGATAACGATCCAGCCAAAGGAAGCCGAAATCGATCAAAACGACAGTTTAGTTTTGAAACTGAAGAAGGAGAAGTATGGATTAAACGCTGCGTTAATTGGTCACCCGATAAACGGATCGTTGGACGCGAATTTCGTTAACCCTTTGAACTGGGATGTGAGAGCGCGTGCAAATTTTGACAAAATATCGACCGTGGAAGGTCAGGTGCAATTTATCACGTTTATGAACGTTCAAGTGAACGGTAACAAGACACTGTATGTTCATGCGGAAACACCATTACCGGATATTCGCAACGTCACCCTTACCGGAAGCATGCTGATGTCCAACAATAGCGGTGATATTCGGGCAAGTGGTTGGCTGAACGAGTACACTCGATATGCGATTCTTCAATGGAAGTTGATCTATATGGCAGACATGTTCGGAAGGGTTTTGATTGGATATGAAGGACCGACCGATCTTGACAACAGGCTTGTCGATACCCGGCTATTCTTCAAGAATCCTCGTCAAGCATTCAAAAACGTTGACGTAGGTTTCGATTTGGACGTGGATCGTGAAAAATGGAAATTTGCGGCGAACGCTACTGTTGGATTCCGCAACCATGAGAACATCGATGGAGTGTTTACCGTTAGACTACCACCTCCTGATAACGATGATCATCGTCTTCTTATTAGCTATCACGCCAACGGAGGCTTCAAGGATGTGTCTTACGTGATCGGGTACAACTGTCTGCGTGCGAAAACTAACTACGCTTCCGATGGCTCGGTTTGTCTTTCCACATTTTTTTATCTTGTATCCGTAAATATTTAGATTTTATTTCAATATTTTTACTGTCATTGCCTGTACACGTTATCGTCGAAAAGCTAGACACCCGTTGCAGATCTCTTCATCGTTCCGAATCGACCAACTTTGCCTTGACATAATTTTTTCTAGCGGCAACACTACAAACATATTAACGAATACAAGACAAGCAAAACAGTCTGTAAAATGAAAAATTCATTTCGGTTTTACCACAGATACACATAGACGAGAAAGACATCAACGGACATCTTCGCGGTTCCTGGGGAATGCTACCAGTTCAATCCGTGAATAATCTCCTGAACATAAGCATCAACGAAGAGTTCAAACTGAAATACTCGCTATACAGTCCAAAGTTTCAGCAACAAGAAACGTTAGTTTTCTTGCTTGATTACGGCGCTACGCAAGGCTCCATAGGCGCTGAAATTTATTATCCAGCTAACACGCGATTAGCTTCGGCAAATGTATCGTACGAAAGTCTGGAGAACGTGAACGGAACCATCAACACCATCTTACCTATGGCGAATATCTCGTCGTTAGGATGTCAGTTCACAGTTCTCACTACTTTGTAAGTAAATCGCGTCATTTATGCGTTCACAGATCTATATCTTTGTCTTTACATATAGTGGGTCGCATTTCTTTTCAATTAAGTTACGTCGAAGATACGTCTGGGTTAATACAACGAATGGTAACTGTTGCAGGCAACGAAACAAGAGATACGTGAAATTATACTGGCCACAAAACACTGCGATCGTGGATTCGGATTACAATTACCGGAGCGAGAAATTGAATTCGGATCTGGAAGGAATTCTGCACGCTGAAGTTCCTCTGAATACACGTCACATCGGCCACTTGACTTACGGTTACAAGAAACGACCACAAATGACCAGCGGTTATTCCAAACTGACGTACAACGGTCAGGAAGTTCTTCACGGTCAATATAATTCGAAGAGCGAGTCGAGAGCTGGCTTCGAGAAAGATCACACTCAAATTACGATTGAGAACGCATACAAGCCGATAGGTATTCTTTACATAAACCAATTTGAGTACAGCGCAGGAAACGAAGGGACCAACTATCCGACTGTCGAATTTAAACAAGTTAATCTGTACCGATTGGATAACAAAACGGCGTTCAACGTAGTCGGCGAATCTAGGATTAAAACGTCGCACACAGGCCAGGATATCCATTTGAAGGCGATACATTTGAACAAGACTGTGCAATTGAAGACCGATTATCAAGTTTTACCAGGCGAATTCGAGCAAACCAGCTGGCTCAGTTTGGGCGACGACGTTTGGGCTTCTTACAGTATCAACATTTTGAACAAAACTACCGAGGAGGTGGATAATCAATTCTTAGTCCTGAACGTCTCTTATCCTCGTAGAAATTTCAGCCTCGACGGCTCTTACTGGATCAGCAGCGAAGAGTTGAGGTCTGCGGTGAAACTCGCTTGGGATCAAAAAACGACGAAACCTAGAACCATAGGAGCATTGTTTAACTGGACGAAACTTTCTTCGGAGGATAAAGCTGGCATGCATCACCGAGCAACCTTCGCTTTGATCCATCCGAGTTTCCTGAGACAAGCCGCTCTGATAGGCGAAGTAAAACATAGCAATTCCAGAGACTCCATGAATATTCTTCTCGTCGCTAATTACTCTATCGATCCGAACAAGTGGTTAGAGTTTTCAGCGTCGTTTAGAAATGAAAGTGAGCCACCGATTTCTAAAAAATATTCTTACCAAATAGTGGGTAAGCATCCAAGTACGAAATTCGATCTAGGCGCCGAAGGATTCGTATACGAACAGAATAGCAGGCTGTTCGGAATGGCGAACAACGGACATTACAAACGTGGATTCATAACTCGAGATACTGGAAAACTAAATGCACGATTGGATCTCATTCGCAACGAGATATTTTACCAGCGAGAGTATAACGATGCGATCAAGTTTTTAAACGCTCGGTATTATCCGTTTGACCGCAAATACGTTTTGAACGGTAGTATAATAAATACACCGAATCTAAATGCTACTGGTTACTTCTTTCTCGATCCAACTGAAAAATTGACGTGGATGATGGTCAACTACACTCCAGGTTAGCGCACGAGCTAAAAAGAGAAACATCGTTTCAATAATTATTTGGATTTAAATCTTGCTTCTTTCTAATGTGAACTTATTTTAATGAATTTAATGAAAATTCTTTAACAGATGCCGTGGAGAGTTTACGAATGTATGGTAGAATTCCTGACGCACGGAATGCTGTATTCGATATTTGGAGAACTTACGATGAAGATTTTACCGTGTCAGACGTCTCTTTCTACTTAAAGCTCAATCATTCCCGACTGATTACTTCCACCCTGCGCTGGAGACCCGAGCTCAAGGCCGATATTATTGTACGCGACCATTTCTCACACTATCCTTTCTCATTCAAATTTCACTTGAAAATAGACAAGTTTTCGAAGAAGACGAAGAAAGAAAATAAATATACGTGCTCTTAATTTTAGGCTCTTTTGAAAAATACGGCAATGGATGCATACGATGGTATAAACAACGATATATATTATTGGAAACAATATATTAAAATCGAAACCGTGAACGTAATTTCGGATGTTTGGGATGACGCTCAATTGGATCTTCGAGAATTTATCGATGACTGGAAGTGAGTAACTTTCATCGTTTTACTGTTTAGTATCAATAGACTGCGGATATCTATGTAAATTTATATTTGTATAAATTACCACTAAAATGGCAAAATCTATTTTATGTACATTATCGCTCAGAAGAATCTTTCTAGTATTTGACGATTCAAACGATAGCCACAATAGTCATAGTCATGCCATCGCTTGTTTATGTTATAGCAATCTGAAGGAAGTTCAGACAGACCTAGAGGAGTTGAAGAACTATTTAAATGATTCTTACAACGCAAACGATTTTTACATTAAAGATATCGTTCTTTACGGAGGATATATAATAGATGAGCTGTCGTTACGAAGTCACATAGAATCGCTGCCAAATATCCTGAACGAAATATGGGAAATAATGGGCGAATCTGGGGAAGCGATCAGGAACTCGTTACTCTGGATCATTGAAACGATAAAGAGCGCGTTAAACAAAATCCCCGAGATCACTGCAGCGATTCTAAGGGGTGACATGATTTCTCAAGTGGCAAGCACAATCGATCAGCTGCTCGAAAAATACGACAAGTTCATGAAAGATCTTCACGTGTCGTTCATCAAGTACATAGGAAATCTTTGGGGACAGATTTCTCAGTCGATCTCACAGCAATGGAATCGATTTTTACTGCTTATAGAGCCGATGTTCATTCGTTTCATTCACTATTTGGAAACTGTGGTCTGGAAGACGAGCAAAGAATTCCTTGACTTCCTCTACGATCGAAGAAACGACCTCATTTCTTCTCCTTATTTCGATCATTTCTCCAATTTCACTCAAGATATCGACAAGTTTTACCGAGACATCAAGGGCAACGATATCATCACCAACATTCAGAAATACTCGAGTTTGATAATACAATTCTTGAAAGATAGATACTTCACCTTCGTACCATTTGGAAAAGAATTGAAGGACGTGATCGACGAGATCGTGAACGAGCTAAAGGAATTACAAAAATTGCCGTCTATACGTTACGCTTTAGAGAAGATGCAACAAGTGTACGATAAGGTGTGCTATGCTTACGATTACTTCGAGATACAAGCGAAAATAGAAAGTGCCATACGATTAATTCACTTGAAATTAATCGATATAAGTCAGACAGCTCTCCAGGCTGAAAGTAGATACCGGGTAGCCAAAACGAAATTCATCTTCGATCCTAGACAGGGCTTGATGTGTTTGGAGCAAAAGCTTCCCATGTCTTGGCACTCGTTCAATCAAACGCCAGAATTTCACGAGATACCTGAAATCAGAGCCATTTCTGACGCAAGTTCCTACTTCGCGTCCTCAGACGTGACTTTCTGGAGTTTATATCGGTACAGACCGTACATGGATCCGTCTAATTGGCTTCCACCGTTCAGAGGTAATCACATGATCGAGTCTTTTGTGTCTCTTTCATTCTGTTAATTTCGCGGCGATCTAATTTCAATCGATCTAATTTCAGCACAAGCAATGATCGTTGGTTTGCAAGACTTTATTACCTTCGATGGAAGACACATAGAGTTCATCGGTTCTTGTACGTACCTGTTAGCACGCGATTTCGTGCATGACACCTTTGCCATTCTTCTTGAGTATCAGCAACAATCCAATCGAGTTACGCACAAGATTATCGTGTTACTTGGAAAGGATACTCTCGAACTCAACTTCTTCAACGATGTTAGTAACCATAACAATAATAATAATAAGAGCAATAACAATAATTAGCGATATGCTCAAATTTTTTTCCCTTGTGAAATAGCATTCGATTAATGATACATTTACCTTTGCGCAGAGTATCAAACTCATCTCCGGACAATCGTCGAGTACAGCAAATAATCTCGCGCTTCCGATCGAACTCGAGAATGGAACGACGTATGTCTATCAGGCAGAAAGCGTGGTTACCGTGGAGCGCAAGCAAAATCAGTTCCGACTCGAATGCAATTTGAAATTCAATCTGTGTACATTAGAATTATCCGGTTGGTATCACGGCAAAACCGCCGGTATTCTCGGAACGATGAACTACGAGCCAATGGACGATACCATCGCATCGAATGGTATCGTAACGAAAAACGTGAGGGTATTTGCCGAAAGTTGGTCGATCGAACAAGAAACCGAAGATAAGTGCCCGACAAATAATTCCGATCCAAGAACAAAATCAAAAGCGGATTCGGTGGTCATAGAATTCTGTAATGATTTGTTCGTGAACAAAAGTTCGGAATTCCTTAGCTGCTTCCACGTAATAGAGCCGGAAGAATACTCAAAAATATGTACTGCGAGCGAGAGCAGATCGGAAGCCTGCACCGTGGCGTTATCCTACATGCAGATTTGTATGTTCCATGACACGTATCTCAGAATACCGGACGTATGTAGTAGTTGCAGTATGATAGACGGTAGTCAAGTTGCGGAAGGCCAGTTCATTAAATTAGAAGGTGATCGAGTACCAGGCTCGACCGATGTAGTGTTCATCGTCGAGGGGAAAGAATGTAACCACGGTGTGAAAGAAAATCGTAGCATCGAACAGTTAGTCACTCAATTGAACAAGGAGCTCAACGATCAAGGTCTGACGGATAATCGATGGTCTCTGGTTACCTTTGGAGCGGACGGAGTGTTTGATCATCCGAGAAGCGTCGTCTTCGATGGACAAATCTTTACTAAAAACGTGGCGCGATTTGTCGATTACTTCGATCACGTGCCGATCGGCGATGGAAGCGGCGATATTTTCGCAGCAATCGCGTTTGCCTCGAAACTCGTGTTCAGAACCGGCGTATCAAAAACTTTCATCCTAATGCCATGCTCGCATTGCGAGCCGGAAAATCAGACGGTAAGTGATTCGACGATATTCTTCTGAATGGCACCTGTGCTTTTCAGAACTACAATTCGATTCGAATCGTTCGATCAATCGGTTTCCTTAATTTTCTCAAACAAATTTCCTCTCTTAGCTTGACTACGCAGTGGTACATGAAGTATTATTGGAACACGATATTACGCTTCACATATTGATGGATGGTGATTTCGAATTCGAAAAAGAGAGACTGAATAAGATCTTCTATGGTCTGGACGCGACGAAATCGTATACGAAAAAAGATTCCAGAACGTTGATCGGTGATATCGACCTACGAAGACAAGTGAAACTTTCAAAAAGTGCGTTAGGTTATTGCACGCCTTTGTCTCTGGAAATTAATGGAACAATATTTAGCGGTAACAAATTACGTTTCGATAAGCTGACTTCGATCAAAAAATTCGCCAGTGTTTTCTCCAAGAGGGTAGCTTTAACGGCGCAACCTAATCCTTGCCAAAACTGCGAATGCACCGCTGATAATAATGGCGTCACACGTATGGAATGTATACCTTGCATCTATCCAACTCTGGTTTCTGTTGATTACGTAAGTTTCTTCTTGTCATTTTCATCTGTATTTCTGTTTTTATATTAACATAAGAATATAATGAGCTTTCTTTTTTTTTTACAGGAAACGTTTAATCTGAACGATTCTTTGGCATCTATACAGTCACTGAACATCGATTATGATCAAATCGATATCGATGACAGCTGAAGAAGCACTAAATGGGCACACGCGTCCCTCCTTTTTCTTACTTATTTTGTAGGTATTGTTAATTTCGCTCGAACGAAAAACTTTTACCAATGTATATGCCATACATTTTTCGACAATGAGTATTCAAGACGTATTCTGAACTTAAGAATATCATAATGATACCATACGTTTAGTAAATAATTTCATGTATTTATAAAGTAATATTCAGTCCGATTTTTACTTCGAGATACTTTGAAAGGAATATTATATTTATATAGATACATAAGTAAGAAAGAGACAGTCTCGTTTATTAATCGACGACGCAACACGCTTTATGTGTACAAGTTTTCGATCAAAAAATTGGAATCGAAGAATCAAAAAACATTACGCTATTTTAAATTTAATCAACAAAGAACATAACAACATCGAGTAAATAATAATAATACGTGCCATATGTTAAGAGTACAATTCATCTTATGAAATACGCATTTTTTATATCTTTTTCCTTTTTATACAATTTTCAATTAGTCTTTCTCGACATGCAAATTATCAGGCAAGTATTTTTCGATACTTTTACGTTCTATTAAACTCTTGTGTGTATATAAACGCAATGTCATTCGTTCAAAAGTCAATTGAATCACTGACCAAGGACAAAATATCATACATTCTAATTGTTTTGTAAGATGTTCATAGATAACTAAGAATAACGTACAGATTATTTAAAGATAGAAGCTCTCTCTGTAATATTTGTATTATGGCAATGCATAAACATGGCAAAGATTTGCATCGAAATCTCTTGACACGAGATTCTAAATTCCGAACAATAGCCTGTTCTCTTTTTAAGGGTATTCTGAAGTAAGAAAAACTGACAGAAATGGAAATAAATACTATCATAATACATGTGCTACTTTTTTTACGTGTTTTGTATATTGTAAATTACATATACTAACTTGTTTAAATGAAATCGGTCACAAACTGAAAATTTATACGAATAGAAGAAAACTTGTAATCGCTACGTAAAATAGCAGTCATATAATTGCAACTGGTTTATAAAATCTTTTGCTTATTTGTTACCAATGTATGTAATAATTTTAAATATATTATACAAATGTAACACGAACCATGAGTGGCGGTTGATCCGCATTACATCTTCATATTTCAGGATGCATCTAAATATATTTTTCACAAATTGAGAAATGGCGAGCAAACTTATTGTTCATAGATTATCGTCCAGTAACTCTACAAATAATTGCTACAATATTATTAGTAATAATGATAGAATAATAATAATAATAATAATAATGATAATAATAAAATATATCATATAATATAGTAATAAAATTTGTAAAGACTTTGAGTCTTTGAAAAACATAACGAAAACAGAGCTTCCTTTTTGAACTACAAAAGCGACTTAAAATTAATAACTTGAATCAGTTAGAAAACAATTGAAACTGGTCCTGAGAGTCATCGATATATTATATAATATAGGTGATGACTATAAAAACAGGCGTATCAATTTAGCACAAAATCATTTGTGTCAATGTTCGTGGCCGCAATTCTCATATCGTTATCTAAACACATTAGAAAGTGGTCACCTGGTATCGTGAGCTTGCAAGTGATTGGGAGCATCTGCGAATGTGAATTTTAATTTGTATGCTTCTGCTACTAATATTCCTATTTCTGAATCTGTCCAATTTTGAGTAGGCAGGTTTTGTAGCATTAACATTAGCCCCTAAACAGTAATAATAAACTATCTCCATCTTTCTTTACTTAATAACTGAAAGAAAGCTTTACATCGAATTATAGTTTGCATTAATGCTATGGTCTGAACTTACTTGAAAATCAGGCTGCAATAAAAGATTACGTCTCCAACGAAGAAGAAACGCGGCGCATACATAAAGTTGAAACGAAGCAAATCGATCAGATTCTGCTAAATAAGTGTCCCATAGACGAATGGTACAATGTAGAGGGATTTCTCTTGTTAATAGATTATTCATCCATCGGAAAGAAAACTGTAAATAATCCACGCCATGTTGGTGTAGATGCTGATGCAAAGGTACTAAAGGAATGAATTACATCTGTAATTATCCAAAAACAAGGTACAATGGAAAGAAAGAAAAACAGAATGTTCCAAACGACTGATTTACAAACCATCAATTCTTTGTATCAATTCTTTCAACTGATTTACTTTGTGCTGAATGCCTAATTGAGCAAAGATATAATTATCTTGAATACCATCGAGAAACTTGGACAAACACCAAAAGCTATCTGCTTCTATAATATCTCGTTGTTCTTTTTGTAATGATGCAACATCATAATTTTCTAAATCTTGCCACGCTGACACAGGCACTGCTTCTTGTAAGAACACGAGAAAGAAAGGTGTCACTAGATCATTCATTCCCTAAAAACAAAGAAAATTGCAAGAAAAAGAAATGAAAATAAAAACAATTTGAAGATGACAATTAAAGGTAGAACAACGGACGTAAACATACTTGAACGTAACCAGAGGCGGGATGTCGAATCGCCCAAATATAGAGTATTCTTTCAAAGATGAATTGCACTGTTGTTTGTTGAAACAACGAAATAAGCGGTGACATTCTTGGAATGTCAATGTGTATTTGACGATATGTATCTTGGAATCCTTCATCTCTTTCAGTATCGTAATACTGTTTCACTAAATTCCAATAATCCAATCGTTTTCGTTCTAATACGTGTTGCCTTCGTTCCAAATTAGCTGGTAAATACTCCTGGATGACAAAAAACAAAATTAAAAATTTTTTACGAAATTTTATCATTATGCATAAAACATATGACACAGTTTACCTTTATTACTTACAGACAATAACCTCCATGTAACAGAACGCAGTCTTGCAGGTATACCCGACCACGACAACTGCCTCAGTTCGTCTAAGTTTAATACAGAAGCTTCCAGAAGGGACTGAAATTTATCTACTTTACTTTCCCCATCTACAATTATTAACAAATCAAAACTAAGGATACATTAAAGATAAATGGATGTAAAAAATTGTTCCATAAGCACCTTGTTCTTTAGAAGGTACAAAAAATTTAGTAGGTGCGGTTGTTTGCCTTAGCGGTTGCGGTCTGCCTGGAAATTGAGTTGGTTTATGTTGCGGGGAAGCGCCGTACTTTACACCCACATCTTCTGTGGAATGTTGACTGTTATTCACTTGAGAATGCATAGACAAATTAGCATTTCGCAAATGCAACGGTTGCACGGCTAATCTTTGGAGAGCTTCCGCCCGTTTTTCCTCCGGAATAATTTCTTGAACGCGATGCGTAGATTTTACATTTGTCCCTGAATCTATGCATGCTTTTCCTGACCTATGACTATTAATGACACTGATAGCAGCAGACTGGCTAACTCGTTTTGATATTTTTACATCTGAGACTGTGCAAAACTCATCATCTCCCGAATCCCAAGCATCATCTACACTCTCTTGAAAATCTTGAAATGATGTAGAGCCTCCACTACTTCCTGATATAACTCCACCACTTGTAGATATTATATTAACTGAACTGCCAGACATCAGTGCAGTACTACCTATTTTACCAAGCTTACCATCTTGTTTGGGACTTGGTCTTTTATTATGCATGTAAAATATAAAAAACTATATTATTCTCAATAATCAATACTAAAGATTAATTGTAACTTTATTTTGACCATTATTAGAAGCATAATATTATTATACATACCTGCCTGGAACAGCACGAGTATTTTTTTTCCAAAAAGATTGATACGTTTGGTAGGCTTCGCCTTGGTGACTCTGATTTTCCATAATTATTAGAAATTATGTTAACTAGCACCTGTCACCTTTCCCAAATAATTAAAAAAATGGTACAAAGTCCTCATACCCTTAGAAAAGTTTACTGAAACAAATTTTGATGATAGTGTTTGTTATTATTATTGTTACACTGTCTTACACAGTCTTATTACAGTCTTTGGGTTATTGTCATTGTTATGCTAAATATACAAAATTACAAAGGTCATATCATTTCATATACAAGCGCCAAAAATAACAGACATTAGTGAACTTATGTAATTGTTATTTTTTTCTAATTCATGTTACTTTATATTATATAAATTTTAATACATAAGTTTATCCAACTTATTGTTCATCTTATGATAAATATATCAATAGTTAAGAATAATATACAGCTATTTTGTATAGGATAAAAAAAAACATTTATTTGATATATATATAAAAATTATATTAAAAATTATAAGTTATAATAACAAACTATCTCTAAAAGATATAGAAAAACAAAAATATTGTAACATCAAATCTTCACATTATTTTTAATTATGAACAGGTTAGGTTACACTGTACAAATATTTTGATCACAGCGAGTGACTAGGAAGAATGGAGATAATACCATTATATCTAAAAATATTTATGCAACAGCGTAGTTACGTCAAGAATGAACAAACTAAAAAGGCATTTAACATTAAGTAAGGTTTAAAGTATGGGACACTGTGCGTATAAGGCGAATTAGTTTTGATTTCTTGTTTTAGTGCACTCAACATTTCAATCAAGATGTTAAAACAAGTGCACTATAAACTATATAACATTAGATGACTTTTTAAAAATTTACCAAATGTACAAGAAATAAGATATGATACAAAATTTTGTTTGATGCATGTACACTCACTGCTTTTGACGTATGACACGTCTTTGCTGGTGCTGCCATCAAAGAAATGGCTAAATTAAATTTTGCATAGGTATATCAGCATATGTACAATACTATTCGTTCCACTACATCACCTTTTTACATACCATATACGTAAGTACAATATTCTTTTCTTGTTAAAACTATACTAGTAATTTTAAAACCTCTTTTCTAAAAAAATATCCTTCTCTTGATATCAATTAAACTAACACGAAACTTATAAATAAAAACATTAATGTTATAAAGCACAATAGTGTTATGAAAAATGGTTTTTAATAATAGCAAACAATAAATAAATATAAAACAGTAACAGTTTCTCGACTAAATGAAATTTCGCGGTAGAGAAAGCAGTCTGCTAGGAAATCAGCGATTCTCAATATTTAGAAAAGTTTAGTGTACATCAATACATATATCAACTTTCTTTATATAACAAACTTTAAACATTTGGTTTAATAAAACATAAAACTTTAAAATCTCATTTGAAAGTAAAATCTATATAGAATCATTTGTATATGTCCTTATAAAATAAATGTGTCACATAAAAGTGTTGATGTAATATTTATTATTTTCTATTTTATGAACCTACGAATTAGAAGAAATGTTTTAATTGAAAATATTTCTTTAAATTGTGTATACCATTCTAATACTTTATATTGTTATTTCTTAGTCTTGAGAAGGATTAGATATGTGATAGATTACATAAATATTAATATACATGTATAATTAAGGTATAAAATTTCATAGATTCGAAATCTAGAAAGATTACACGTGACTATCAGTGACTCTTGAAATTTTTAATAATTAAATTTGTCACCTTTATAAAAATACAATTGATTATTTTTTATGAAGAACAAGCATTAAACAAAATTGTCATCGTGCTGATCATATGTTGATGATCTCGAAAGAAGTTCTTAACAAATCTTTCTTTTAAAAACTGTGATTTCGATGTTACATATATATATATATATATATATATATATATATATATATATATATATATATATATATATATATATATATATATATATATATATATATATATATATATATATATATATATATATATATATATATATATATATATATATATCGAGCACCATTATACTGTGTAGAGTTAGTGTCACGTGTACAATTGCATCGTATGTGATCTGACCGATACCAACATAATCAGTGTTCTGTCAGTCAGTCGCGTATGTTTTAAACCGTTATGTTTGTAGCTGCGTGTTACAAGAATTCTTGCAAATCTTGAACAAAAATGTAAAAACGTCTACTTATAATCTTTTACATTGTAACATATACACATATTAGAATCTGATTATATTAACTTAGAAATGTTATTAAATAAGTATTAGTTTCCTTATTTTCCTTGTGAATCGGATCAGCTACGTTTTGACATTTTATGGATTCATGGTAAGCTACGTTGAAATGTTTACATATAGTAATTTATATTATTGTTAGAAGTTATAGATTATAAAAAGATCAGATTTTGTTAATTTATAGGCATTGATTAATTGTAATGTATTCAATCTATCGATTGCCATGATTTCATCGTGAATTTATATGAGCGATCTAGGTCTATCGGTACCATCGCGGTAATTCAGTTATACTACTTTCTTTGTAACATTCTACTTTAGATCGCTTCCGGGTTCATGTATCGTAGTTGCCAGTTTATTTTATAGAACAGAAAGAATTCTAGTAATAAGGTTGCGATTGAGGTTTTTACACTTTTAATAACAGTTATGACTACAATATGTATTATGTTTATTTAATATGATAATATCTTCTTCACTTTAAAATATTTTACATTCAAATTAAATACATATATAAATTTACATATAGTTCGCACATATCAAAAAAGATCAGTAAATTGGTTTTTGTTTCTATACGTACATGTATATATTGTCTATATGTATATTTACTATCTATAATTTTCATTTCTAGCATTATCACTCTACTATCATCTTCCACCTGGATATATCTGAAGAAAGTATCTTTTCTGCAAAACTAGGAATATAATAACAAGAACATTCCATGATAAAAGTATATATCTATATCATTCACGGTAAACATTTGACACTGTTCTTTAAAAATTAAGTTGTTTTTATTAATACAATCTTTAAAGAAATGATAATGTTGCTCTGAAAAATATATTTTATCTTATCATCAATGTATCTTTTCTATCAATATATGTTAATCTATAAACCTGTTTGATATTTGTATGATTATCATAATCAATTTTATATATCAAAATACATAGATAAATTATAAAAGTAAGGATATGTTATAGTAAGAAATTGCTTTTATTTTTTTTGTTGTAGTTTATTTTTAATAGTTATATTTACAAATTACAAAATGTAATTTTTATGATGGAACAAGAGAAATAACGACCTAAAATTAAAGATAAAAGCACAATTGAGAAATCTGTCTTAAGGAATATATCTTTCATCTCTAATAATTAACATATTTGGTGCATAAAAGGATCATCTTACAAAATATAAGATCTCTATGCTGTATATTTATTGAATGTGAGACTATTTTATTTTTATACAAATCTCACATATAAATTAAGTGTCAATAAATTAAATAGTAATATACAATATTTTATCTCTTTAGCATATTAATTCAAATATTATCAAATATATTCAAACATTAATTCAAAATGTCAGACATCGAAGAAGATGAGGTATGTATGCATAAGTAAGGTTGTTTCATTAGTAGTGATAGCAGTATCTTATTTAAATTTTCATTCTCATGATTTTAGTTTCAAGATGCTCAAGAATCTTTACCACAGTGAGTATTTTATTGATATACCTGTATATATGTACATTATATGTTTTAAATTAATTATATTTTGTTTCAAGGCCTAGTTCTATGGATTTGGATACAGCAATAATGGAGGCAAAAAAAGCGATACACTATTTTTTTAATAATGATTTTGAAGAAGCAAGAAAGATTATGGAGCCCTGGGCAGGCAGTAGCATGTATCATTCTTTAGGAACAAGTATATTTGCATTCCTCGAGGCTATTCTTACATCTGAACAAGTATTAAACCACAGTAAATTGTGATATTCGGAAAATATGTCTTTCAATAATACATTGTAATGTGTATTGCTTAGAAATGCATTGAAAAGGCGGTTGGAGCTGTAAAACAATGCATGACTGTGTGCTTGAAACAACGTAAACATGTTACACTAACACAAAATATTGGCAAAATGGTGAAGAAGACTAACTACGATGCTTATACAATTGGTAATGTATACACTTATACCAGATTGATCTGTACCATCATGTCTTATCAAGCTAGTCATATTATTTTGTCTATAATGCATTGTCAACACAAAATCTCCTAGAAAGCATGTAATACTTTATATGTAAGTCGGTTTTCAAATTAACAGATAACGTTTCACTACCAGTAACTTGTACTAATTTAAATATTTAAATCTCCTCTTTGTAGCAAAATTATGGAATATTGTCAGGACATTTTGTTATATTTGTTATATATATATATCAATCTGGATAATTCAATAGTCATAGTTCATTATCTAATGCAAAGTATTTTGATGTACGAATTTATTTACTAACAAACAAGTTTTCCATTTTTAATAATTAAATTACCCACATATTATAACATGTTGTGGCACTGATATTACTAAATCATTAAGCATGCAAGGAATGATATCGAATTACTATTGCAGAGGAAGTGCATGCGGAACTCTGTTATGCCGAGTCACTTTTTTTAAAATCGATGCTCACGTTTGTGGAGGACGAGACTTTGGTCAGCTTTGTTAAAGCTGGATTGAAAATTCGTACCTGCTTTCTGTCGTATAAGTAAACGAATCATAGTGTGAATTATCTATGTAGATGTTATGTCGATTAAAAAATAGTATATTACTTATGTACATTATTTTTTTTTCAGAGAATGTTTATCAATTTTAAATAATCGTAAATGGGAAAATAATGCTCATAAGATACATTTTGAGAGCGGTGTCCGCACTGGTATTGGTGCATTTAATTTGGTATGTGGTATTAACAATATTTACTATACAAAATAAATTGCAATAACTATTTTTGAGAATTTTTTAGATGATTTCCCTGTTGCCAGCGAAAATTATCAAACTGTTAGAATTCATTGGATTTTCGGGTGATAAGGTACTAAAATATCTTTTACTATAAAAAATCTTTGTATAAATCTTTCCATCTTATGACGACAACATATTATTTTCATCAATAGGAATATGGTTTGTCGGAATTAGAAGCGGGATACGGAGAAAGAAGAGGATTAAGGCACGTGTTGTGTGCGATGTTTCTTTTGTCTTACAATTTAATAATATCATTTGTTCTGAGTCATACAGACGGTGATCTATACTGGTGTGAAAAAGTTTTGGAAGAAGAACTGAGTCTTTATCCAAACGGTATATGGTTTTTGTTTTTTAAAGGCAGACTAGAACTAACGAGAGGAAATTTTGAGAAATCTTTAGAATGGTATACAAAATCTTGGAAAAGTCAAGATCTATGGCCTCACTTTCATCATATTTGTTTCTGGGAATTAATGTGGGCACATTGTTCGCTGCAGCAATGGGATGAAGCTGCAACGTTTGCAGATGCTTTAGCCAAAGAATCACATTGGTCACGTACAATTTATTTGTATCAAAGAGCTGCGATACTTATGATGCGGAAACCACCGGTACAAAGCGAAGAGAAGCAAATGATAGATACTCTAATGATGCAAGCGTCTACCTTTAAACAACGTATTGCAGGGAAGTCATTACCAATGGAAAAATTTATAGTAAAAAAAACTGAACGGTACTTTGCTCAAAAAAAAAACCTGGTCCTTCCTATATTTGAACTTATGTATGTGTGGAATTTGTTTCGCATAGTAGGCAAACGACAAGATTTGACGCTAAACATGTTTAAAGTAATCGAAGAAGCTGAAAAGGAACTTGCGAAAGCTTCGTAAGTCTTCCGGTCGATTTCATTCCTAATCTAATTCAGAATATTTATCTGGTAATATACAAAAATTCCAAATATTTTACAGGAAAACAGAATATCACACGGATAATGAAGCACTTTTATTGCTTCTAAAGGGTGCTTGCTTACGACAAATGAAACATCCTTTGTTAGCTGAAAATTGTTTAAAACGCGTTCTCGAGTTGGACAAATCGATCAAAGAGGATACCTATTTACTTCCTTATGCAACAGTAGAATTAGCTTTGCTAGCACAAGATCAAGGAAATATTCAACTCGCTATTGGATATTTAGAAGACGTCAAGTAATTTCTATATGATTCATTTTAGACGTTCACATAACATTTGTTATTCAGTTGTTAACTCTTATTCGTTGCAGAAAAACATTCGCTGGATATCTGTTGGAATCCAGATTACAGTTTAGGATCCATTCCGATTTAATGAAATTGACTGGAAGGAAGGCCGAAGATATTTTAGTATAATAGTACCTGAAAGATAAGTTTTCTGCGAAAAAGAATTCTTTACTACCAATAGCATCACACTATTGCAGATTCGGGCACTATTAATTTTTTGTTAAAGTTTTATTTTTATGTAATAAGTTATTAATGATCTTTAATGCTCATTTTGGAAGTAATAACTTCTAGAATTCCTGTCTAATATTATCGATTTTTTTTCTATTGTATAGTATATTTACATCGTGTATATTTTTTGCTAGTTTTTACATATCAACGAATATCTTTAATGATATTGATTAAAAAGTACCATCTTTGATGATGATATTTATTAAGTATCTAGTGCATATATCATTCATTGAATTCATTGAAAAGATCTAGAGAAAGATTTAAAGATTGAATGATTTTTTTAAATTTGTTATTTTAATTGTAAAAGACATTAGCGAATTTGTATCGATAGTATAATGCGACAGTTTAATTGGTGGGAATAGAAATCACTATTGTTTATATGTATACGTTCTCCTTTACATATGTTGTATTTGCAGTGTTTAATAAATTGTAAATCAAACAGAATATAAGAAGGGGGTGAAATGGAAATAAAAGTAATTTATTGCTGATTAGACTTGTTACAAAAATGATTGACTTATAATTCTGCCTTTTGCATTATTTTATTTAACATATTTTTCCTGATTGTCGTATAATAATTTTAATATGATAGATAACAGATTATGTTGTAAAAAACTATGAAAGGGTCCAAGAATATTGGTAAGTATTACTGAGTATCAAGAGAATAGAATAAGATACCAAGAGAGTAAGAGATATTCGAAACTTTTGAAAATTCGTGGAGATGTCATTTTTTAGAAAATCCGAGAGCAAAAAATTTACCATATGAACAAGAAACTTCTCGGTCGGTTTTGCAGTTTCAGATTACGAGAACATGATAAAGGAAGAAATTACACACTTCCAGCGATTTTTGTAAATGTCGTGCAATTCCAAGAATTTCTCAAAACCCCGAAATTTTTTGCTCCTCGAGAAGTATTTCGGCCGGTTTTACAATTTTGTATCAGGAAGTGGCATGACTCCAGCAGTTCTTGGAAATGTCATCATTCGTATTCCGGGAATTTTTTGAATTTGGAGTTTTCGAGTTTTTGAAGAAATTTTTCGTCAAAATCATAATTTTGTATCAGGAGAATATAATCTTGCAAAAGGTGGCACTGTTTCAAAAATGGTTACTAATTTTATTTATACAGTTATTAGTTGAGTACCATTCAAAAATGTTGCTTCTTATTAAGTTTCATGGGATCACCTGCAAATGGCACCACTATGTCAAAAACAGGATACCCACTAATGGTATGTAATTAATTAATTAGGAAAAATCTGAATAATATTATACAAAAATGATTTCTGGGAGTTTGATTTGATTCCTGAACTGATCTGGAAGTCGCCCTACAGACAAAATTTCACTTTTCAATTTCTTCGTGAAAATATTAGTTCCACTATTTCACCACTAGGTGGTTATTGGACAACTTTTTAAACTTATAACATCTTATTACTAAGAAACTGGGGGATATTTAGACAAAACAAATTTTAAATAATTTTTTGATTCTAAATTTTCATTTGAGCCTCGAAAGTTAAGAAACCCTACCTAGGAGCCGAAAAATTGGAATTTTTTAATTTTGCTACTTATCGATTGAATATAATTAACTTATATTACCAGATAAATATCTCAAAATTAAATAATGAGAACGATATGGTTATTAAAGCCGGTGAATTTGATTTTTCACGTTCTACAAACGATATCGGGAAGTAAATTTAATTTTTTATTTAAAAAAATACTGAGAACCTAGAAATTTCGTGAAAAAGATGACATGGAAGAAAGCTATTTCCATCATATGGATATATATATATATATATACATATATATATATATATATATATATGTGTGACATTTTATACAATAGTAAATTTTTTCATACAATAGTAAATAAGATAGGTATTTAAATGATTTCGTTTAGTTGGGTATATGTACATGTGTGGGTAATATCCACTGGATATGTACATACGCTGGTAAGAATTAATTTCTGAATTGCAAGACGCGCGTGCACAAATACATTGATGTTCGATATGTCGTTTTGTACTGTTATACTTCAATCGCGTACGTATGATTTCGATTATAGAAACTTATAAAGTTATCAGTAGTACGCATTTATTGTTACAAAGGAATTTCAAATTAAATAAATTACACGTATAAACGTTTTATTCACATAATATTAAGAGTGAGAAGCATTCATTTTTTATCTTTATATTATCTCAGATATGGTTTAACCTTTTGTGTCATTCGATTAAGCCGGCTTTGTCCGCAAGTCAGCATATGGAAAATAAAGTAAATTATTTGTCATCTAAATTTCTTTCCAACTTTATGTATTTTAAAAGTAATTCGTTTCATTAGGTACAAGTGGTTTGCTCTAACATAAGTTATATACACGTTGATCTCTTTTAGGTTGTATAACTATTAATTAGCAACAATGTACTTATTTTTGTCATTTGATTTTTTACTTATCTTCATATGAAATTTCCTTTACCTTTTTGTTATATTTATAATAGTTATTCTATTATTTGCAGAGAAATTATTTTTGAGAGATTAAGATGATTGGTAATGTTAAGAAGTACTTGTACTAGCAATAGAACAATAATAATTTACCAAGGACATGTGCTCAGGTAAATTAATATCATATAAATTGAATGTAAAATTAAAAATATATATTCTAATTGTATTATAAAAAGAAGCATTTAAGGAATAAAAAATAAGGGAGCAGAAATTTTTGCAATAAGCACAATTACGATGGACGTTCAAGGTTCACTGAGAGAAGCTTTGTATGAAACTTTAAGTGGTATTTTGTCTCCTCATACAGAGACTCGTCAAGCAGCAGAACAGAGAATTCAAGCATTAGAAGTGACAGAAGAATTTGGTATACATTTAACGGAATTTGTAGTAGATCCAAATGGGCATTTACCTATTAGACAGTTAGCTTCTGTATTGTTAAAGCAATATGTTGAAACTCATTGGTCTTCCGTGGCTGAGAAATTTCGGCCGCCTGAAATAAAGTATGCAACAAAGGAAAGAATCAAAGAGTTACTGCCAATAGGTCTCCGTGAGTCCATTAGTAAGGTAATCCATTAATAATTATGTATATGTATACACGCTGTACACATTACATGTAAAAATGTTTTATTTCGTTACATATTTCAGGTACGTGCAGCAGTAGCTTATGCGATATCAGCGATTGCACACTGGGACTGGCCAGAAAATTGGCTCGGTTTGTTTGATATACTTGTCAGCTGTTTAAGCGGGGAAAGCGAATATGCTGTTCACGGAGCTATGCGGGTTTTAACAGAATTTACTTCAGACCTTACCGATAACCAGTTGCCTAATGTGGGACCAGTAATCCTTCAAGAAATGTATAGAATATTTCAAAGTGAAAATGTAAGTTAATTATTTTATCAAGCATTGATTCGCGACAATAATAATAATAATGACGATGATTATTTATGCCTTTAGCAATATTCCATTAGAATTCGTGGTCGTGCTGTTGAAATTTTTACGACGATCGCGTCATTAGTTGCTGTTACGGAACTGTTCCAAAAAGGATTTGCGGAGCAATATTTACAGCCCGTTATACCCATGTTTTGTGAAAAATTCGTTTACTGTTTACGACTGCCTGATGGTTCAACTTGCGATAGTGGTCTTAAAACTGATGTTATCAAAGCTATAAATTGCCTAGTTACCAGATTACCTAAATACATCGCAACTTTTTTACCTCAAATGCTACCGCCCTTTTGGGAAACTTTAGTGCAAAGCGCGAAGCTTTATCAGGAAGAATTTGTAAATGGCGAGGGAGATACAAACGAGAAGGAAGTCGATTCAGATGGTAATCTTTGCATTTGCAGTCTTAATTTGTAATCGTTTAGGATTAATCTATTTTCAATCTGCTTTGACTTTTGCAGGTGAAATAATTAATTTTAATAATTTGATCATTGCCATATTCGAGTTTGTTCATTCTATTGTGGATCGTAAACGATTCTCAAATCTTTTGGATAGTTTCTTACAAGAAGTAATGTATTATTTAATCATTTTTATGCAAATAACCGACGATCAAATCGAATTATGGACAACTAACCCCAACCAGTTTGTGGAGGAAGAGGACGTACTGACTTACAATGTTCGTATTTCAGCGCAAGAGCTCTTAACGGTAAATATATGTTTTCTAGGGAACAATTGGATTAGTTTTGTTGATAATAATAGAACGTTTAAACTGAATTTCTTTTCTCTGTAATTAATTTGTTCGAATGCAGGCTTTAGTAAATTATTCTGAGGAAAAAGCGGTGAATGCACTTTGCGAGGTTGTAACGCGTCACATCGAAGCAACTAGTAGATTACAGACTGCAAATAATGGAAGCGGAAACAGTGAAACGTGTTGGAAATTACGAGAATCGTCTATTTTAGCCCTAAGTAAAGTAAAAGATATCGTTGTGGAGAGGCATAAAACTGGAATGCTTCAATTCGATATTATTAGATTTTTAGATACGATCGTTTTAGCTACTTTAAAGGATTCAGGTATCCGATATTCAATAAAATGACAATTGTTTCTACTTCGGTATTCATTCGTTTGTCGTTTCGTATCGTGCCGGCAATTTTTAGGTTCACCGCCGTTACTTCTTGGCCGTTGTTTGTGTATTGGTGGCAAATACGCTGAAATAATGCCACCAGAAATGAGTTCACGTTTCCTGGAGGCAACTGTTAATGGTTTACAGGAGAATCAGCCTTCGTGTATCCGCATCAGTGCAGTAAAAGCTATTTACTGGTTTTGCAAAGCTTCAGTGGCGGAGAATAACAATACTCTCGGCAATATTATACGATCGCATTTGCCGAACATATTTCAAGGACTTTTCAATATAGCTAATCAAACATCCACGGAAATTTTTACACTAGTAATGGAAACTTTTCAAGTGTTGGTTTCGGTAATGTTCGAGTTATCATCTTTCTTTGCCTTTATCCATCTTCGTTGCATCAGGTTTTGCTTGTTTTTACAGTTGGACAAAGCATTTACCGCTTCAGTGGAAAATAAGATTTGCCCCTTAACTATCGCTGCATTTTTGAAGTTCTATAGCGATCATGATATTTTGTACATGTGTCAAGACATATTCAAAAATCTGACACAAAATCCTGACTGTATAGGACCATTACAAACACGTTTGATACCAACGTTAACCAGTATGATGGCCGTATCGCCTATGGATAAATTAAAAGACGGTAAGTCTTATTAAAAATTAGACATACTTGGATACAGGCAGTAACATGACATGAAAATTGTAATTATTCGTTCCGATTGTTTGTACAATAGAGAGATGTCGAAACGTAGCTCTAGATGTTTTGCAAGTATTGGTGCATTACTCTCCTAAACCACTGAGCAGCGCGTTAGTCGAAACTGCATTTCCTGCTGCGTGCCACTGTATTCTGAATTCGGAAGACAACGAAACGTTGCAAAGTGGCGGGGAAGTGATACGAGCTTACCTATCGGTCGCGGCTCGGCAGGTGACGGTACATCGAGACAATGACGGTCAAACGGGTTTACAATACATACTGCAGATCATTGCTCAGCTATTGAACCCGCAGGTAACTTGACAATCCTGATTCAACGGTTAGATCCGCCTCTGTTGATTTATTCCACCAGATGATCGACACATAATCTATATTATAAACGAATTGATTTTTTAACGAGGCGCGTGGCATTTGTAGTCGAGCGAGTTTACAGCGACTTTTGTCGGACGATTGGTGACGACGTTGATTAGGAAAGCGGGAAACACATTGGGCGAAAATCTCGATCTATTATTGAAGGCTGTGTTGAGCAAAATGCAGCGAGCTCAGACGTTGACTGTGGTACAAAGTTTGCTCATGGTATACGCTCATCTCATAAACACAGAGTTTGACGCTGTCCTAAATTTTCTATCAACCGTACCCGGTCCGACAGGACAAAGCGCTCTCACTTTCGTGCTCTCCGAATGGGTCACAAGGCAACACCTGTTTTTCGGTAAATACGACCGAAAGGTAGCAACGGTCGCGCTTTGCAAGATATTGGAGTACGGCGTTACTCACGACGATAGTCGATTGAACGAGATCATAGTCAGGGGAGACCAAGTATTCCCAGGTTCGTATTTGAAGCATCGTAGAGAATTTGATAACGGAAACGTTCGGACGAATTAAACGCGTTACGAGCGTACACAGGGAAAACACTTTGATCGTTGTTTCTTTCTTTGTTAATCCTTTCGAATGTTTATTTTCAATTCATTAATTTCGTTAATTAGTACAAGATGTCGATAAAATATTTATCCCAAAAGAGCGACTGACTAATTAAAATTCGAGAATACGTAGGAAACGAAGAAGGCGTGAGGACTAGGAGTAAAGCCGAATCACAGCCTTATCACTGGACCACTATACCTGTTTTGGTGAAAATATTCAAGCTGATAATCAACGAGTTATCGAACGACATCGAAGCGGTCGCCGCTGGTCATGACACGGATGTTAGTGATAATAAAGAATAATATTTTTCATATTTTATCTTTGTTTCACGGGTCAAACTAATCAGTCTTTAACGCACAGGATTCATACAACGACGAAGACGAAGATGAGGTTACCTACTTAGATCCTGGCTACGAAAATATGATAGGTAAGTGGGGTACGATTCCGTGGTTTTTTTTCCGGCACATCTTGATTCATTAATCTTTCTCGCTAACGTTAACGTTATAATATATTTTCGTTATTTAACACACGACAAATTATCGTTTTATGAATTAGTACTTGGAGAAACTGTGCCCGAAACTGAGGAAGACGAGGACGATCCGGACTTGCTGCAAGATTCCATCTATCACTTGAATCTGAATCAATATTTGCAAGACTTCCTATTAAATTTTTCGACTCACCATTGTTTTCCGGCATACATTCAGCATCTAAATATTCCGGAACGAAAGATTTTAAGCAGTTTAAACATCAACGCATCGTTCATGCAATAGATAGATGGATAAATAAGATGGTTAAATAGACGCATGAAGAGATATACGTATGTCGATAATCAGGAATTTCGAATTTCGTAATAAAATATGTGATTCTTCGTATATATATGTGTATGTATATATATATACGTATATATATTATATATATTTTTGTTACGGCACATTTTACCTGTTTTACATTGTTCGCGTGGCAACTCGACGTTTCGCATGGTCCGATCGACGACTCGCGTGCAAAGAAAGATGGCACGAAGCGATGCAAACATTCTTTTCCTTTTATCCTTCTCTTACAGTAGGTCGCAGGGCCATGATTCACGATTTTCACCCGCGATTTATTCATACCATCGTTACGTTTATTGTACATATCTACAAAAGCGTACTCGTTCTATTTTCTTTGTCTGCAAAAGTTTCAGCTCGTGTAAAATAATCTACATACATTTATTATATCGTTATACGAAAAATATGTACAACCTTGTTCGTATTTACGCTATTTCCACGACACGAGCATTACACGACTCGCTTCAGTTACTGCGAATTGAAAACGAGATAAAGCTGCTCGGTCATGGTTTTCGTAGCCCTATAACACGAAAATGAAACGACGAGATCGACGCGCAAAGAGGAATGGAAACTCGTGGTACGGTGATAGGATAACGTGTGGATCAAATATATAATTACAAGTTTGATTATAATTACGGAACCTGAAAAACGATCGAACAGTGACGAGATCATCCGTGGCAAGACAAATATAACGCGACAAAAGGAAACACGCAGGAACAAGGAAAAAGTTACTTTTCGTCGTTTCCTTGGATATCGCGGGTCATACGGTTCAAACGGTCGTTACCGAAAGAAGACCCATCAGTTTGCCACCGGTACCGGGACCTCCCGCGCTACCGATTCTGTTTCCATGAACCAACATCTCCTGAACGGTAGTGAAATCGTCCAGAGTGTTCTTTTTACGAGCCATTTTTTTGTGACTCAGTTCCACGATATTCAACGGTTTCTTCGGAAGCTTCTCGTGCTCGCCATGCTCGCACGTCAACAATTCGTTGGTCTGCTGCATTTGAAGCTGTTGTTGCTGTTGTTGCTGCTGTTGTTGAAGTTGTTGCTGTTGCTGTTGCTGCAGCTGAAGTTCTTGTTGTCTCTGTTTGCGTTCGCGAGCACGTTCCAGCTGTCTCTTACGTTCCTCCTTGGTCCAGTATCTGCCAACCTGAAATACGAACGAACAGATAAGAATTACAGCTTATGAAAAAGAGAGGAGGAGAGAAGAGAGATAAAAGGTTGGCCTGAATTCGATGCTGTCACCTTCACTTCCGACATGGTGTCGTCTTCCGTGCTGTGACCGGCTCGCTCTTCCGATATTTTGATCGCCCTATTTCTCAGAATGCGATTCCTGACTGGCCTCCGAGCGATGTACCTGGTTCCGTCCGCTCTCCTCTTCACTTTCCACTCCATCTGCACGTCGTTCGCTTTGTCCTCCGGGGGTATCCAGGAACTGGACGCGCACACCTGTTGACTGCCGACAAACTGGTACCGAGTCAAATTCGGTGCTTGAAAATTACCATGAGACCTGGACTTTTTCGCAGTGCCACCGGCAGCGACCGCGGTAACGCTGCTGCTCTCTCTAGATCCACCGATGGTCGAGTTTCTCCGGTCGAGAGCCTGCTTGAACAGCTGTTGTTGCAGAAGCATCGTTTGCTGAAGGTTAGCCATGTTCGTGTACATAGTATCCGCAGGCAAGTTGGTTGGATCCGTCGCACGATCTCTGTAATAATGAGAACTCGAGCCTCTCTTGTTCGATTGGTTCCTTGTCTGTCTGTTGGTGAACGCGGGGCACGTGCAACCGAGCCTCTGTTGTTGTTGCTGCTGCTGCTGTTGTTGCTGTACAGCCAACGCTTTCGGGGGGCAAAGCACCAGTGTACTTTTGTGATGATCCCTTTCACCGCGTTGCAATTCTAACGTGAGCGGATTGCTGTTGCAGGATTCTCCGGTGTTGTACGCGCTCGAGCTATCCTTCTCCTCGCCCGAGCTGTTGCTCTTCGACGAACAGTACCATCTTCCACTCTGGTTCGCTTGGTTCTGCGAGTATTGAATTACCGTGTTCGACGTGGTGGTATTTGCAGTAGTCGTGATAGCGATCGCGATGGTAGAGACGATGGTCGTCGGTGGCAGAGGGACGGTGGTGATGGTTGGCTGCGCAGTAGCGACGACGCTAGAAGTATGATTCGCATGATGCCAATGTCTGTGATGTTCATACGGCGACGAGTAGATCGGTTCGCTGTCAGACTCTGGTATAGTCTCGTAGATGTGTTCTGTTTCGCTCCACACGTGATTCGAGTAAGCGTCTGCCAACCTAACCGCGATCGTTCCTCCTCCTCCGCCTCCGCCTCCGCAACCTGTTTGCGATTGACCGCGCACACAGAGACCCTCCATCTTCTTCGAGCAATCCTTCAACGTCTCCTGCATCCACTGCTTGCGATCGTGATCCGCGTGTCGCGCAGGCGACGCAGCGTTTCTACCGGAAGATTTTTGCGACGTTTGGGAAGAACAGCTCGAAGAAGGGGTGTTGTTGTTAGCTTGGTGTCCAAGCGTGTGACAGGGCACCGGTGGAGGCGGTGGCGGCGGCGGCCTCAACGTCGAACAGTCCTCTTCCGTGTCTTTGGTCCGTTCCTCCGTCTGCTGTTGCTGCTGTCGAATCAGCTGCTCGATCAGGCTGTTCTGATAGGAAGGCAGATGGTCCGGCGAAAGCAGCGGCGATCCCTGCACAGAGACCAGAAGGATCTATGAATTTGTAACGAGTATCGGAAATACGGAGGACGATCGTCCCTACTCACCCGAGGGTACACGCGCCTCTCCTTGTAATCGTCCTCCTACGAGAGGAAAAGAGGAAAGAAACAGTTTTCGAAAGATCAAAGTCTGATAAAAGGATCGGCTAGCCGGTGGAGTACGTTAGAACGAATTACGTACGAGGTTGGTTGGTTCCTTTCAACTTGCAACTATATCGATCGTAAACCGCGTTAGAAAAGAAGAAGGCATCTTCTATGAATATTTTTTCGTATCTGATGCAGCAATTTGACTTTACTGGCAAAAGTTGCTCGTTACGATGTTCGTCTCTTGGAGTTCGTTTTGAAGGCGTTCGTTGTAGCATACTTTACCATACTTTGATTTTCTTAGCATCGTATTTCAGTAGCCCACAAAGAGATCTTACCTGATAAAGGCATCGACTGACGAGAATGGTCACGGCGTTTTTCGTTTCGGCGAACAGGTTCTCCGTTTGTTCTTTGTTCGCCACGTCCTTTCCGTTCACCTGTAACACGAGTAACGTGGTTTAGTGCGGAAACGATGGTCGCAACGTGTTTTCGTGGCGAAGTTTCATCGCTGTTGAAACGAGTTTGATCGCTCGTCGATGTATAAGAACGAAGAAATTTCGACGAAGAACGGCGGAATAATTAGAATTCGTTCGTTTGGTTGTTCGCGGAAATTTCCTATTCAGCGCGATCGTAGCCTGGTTCTTCTGGAGCCTCGCGAACTGTAAGAGAATTTTTCTGCCGCAACGACGTTGCTCGACGGATTCGCGGAAACGTGGAAAATCGAGGGAAGAAATCCGTGACACGGTGGGTCGTTCTTCCATCCGATTTCCCTCGAGCGAAGCGCAAAGTCTTTGTTCCGCGATTACGATCCGCTTAACGAGATTAGAAGGGTAGCAGATTGGAAGGAAATCGCGAGGAGAAAACGCGATCAGCTCGTCCGGCTGGTTCTCCCGTAATCGAATCAACCGCTTCGATTCGTCGTAGTCCGCGGTCTTCGCGATTTACCCTCAAGATTTGGTCGCCTTCTCGCAATCGGCCATCGCGCGCTGCCAGACTTTCAGGAACTATTTCCGAGATGTAGACCTCGGTGTCGGCGTCTTCGCTGCCGGATCCGGAACTGTAACACACCGTGAGTCCTAGCTTCTCGGCGCTGCCCGCCTTCCGCAACGTCACCTCCTGTAATTGTGCTTTCGTTACAAATTCGTCCAATCTCGAACGTTAAAAAGAAAAAATATTTCCACGTACTCTTTTTCTCCGATCGACTGTCTTTCCTTCTTCTTTTTCTCTTTATCCGATTCTACGTACGTTTCATTTTCGTAATCGAACGATGAGAAATTTAATTAGTCGTAACCAATTAACACTTTACCGACCGCCAGCAACTCAACAACCTACGCACGTCCGACCGGCATCTCAGTCGCAGATTCTCCCTGGCGTCGGCTGTGTTTCGGTTTAGACTCTCCAATACCATTCTTTTTGTTCATCGCGAACGATACGTTTTTTAAATTGGTATAAAACTGTGGCAGCTTACAAAGCAACGCAACTGACGCAAGGTACCTTAGTATTAAATAACAAATTATTGCTCAAATAATGAGAAAGATTGTTGTCGACAAAAAGCCGATTAATAGGCCATCGGTCGGTAAGCGTCGGTGACAAAAAAGCCGATTATTGGCCATCGGTCGGTAAAGTGTTAATCGATACGTACACCATCTGCTCGAAAATCTACGGACGCTTACTCGTCTAGTAAAATTACAAGTAGAAAGATTCGTCGATTCGTAATATCGCAAGCAACGATCGGCCATTGTTGACAAGAATCGGTCAGAATGTTCACGGTGACTACGTACTTAGGAACGAAGATGTACACGCGTTAAATTAAAATTATTTAAGAAACGTCCATCGACCTGTATGTCGTTCGGATAGTTGCTATGTCGTCCGATAGCGCGCGTCATTTCCACCTAACTTACCTCGAAATCGATGTCGTGCGCGAGAAAGTCCTCGAAACTGTCGTTTGGCTGCTCGTCGACGACCGGCAGCAGTTCTTCTTCCTCGGTCTCGAGAAGTCCGGCCCAGTCGGTCTGTACCGCGGTCGACACCAGATTCGAACAGGTGTTGATCGCGTGTTGATCGCGTTTATTGCCACCTTCGGCCGTTCTCTCCCATTCTTTCTCCGGTTCTGTGCTTCGACTCTCCTGTTCCTTCCATCCGGTTCGCTGACTATGCTGTTGCTGTTGTTGCTGTTGAGTTGGCTGTCGTCGCAATACCTCGACGATGATCGGTTCTTGGGCCGATTGAAAGCAACGCACTGCGTCTTCGTGACTCGAGTTCGATACATCTTGACCATTTACCTGCAACAAAGCGAGCAAACTGCACATTAACTAGAACTAGCTTTATCCCGCGTGCTAAATCGGATCTGCGTTTGATCGCGAATATTGAGAAGAGTAACGCGATAGAGGAGGAACCGGGTTGTCTTTAGGGTTGGCAAATATCAATAGGCGCGACGAGGTCAATTGGCAAGAGAGCGGAGAGAGAGTAGAGTGGAAAGAGCTTCTTCAGAGTCGTTTAAATGCGAGACAGAGGAGGATGACGGTGCAGCACGGCGCACGGTCTTTTATAACGACGTTCGAGGACGAATTTTCTGTACGATTCATTAACGGAATTACGGATATTCATCGCGTTTTTATCTCTTCCGGTTGGCAACGAGAGCCGTCATGGTGCTTGAGGATTTCAGCGGTGACCCAGTGAGCGGCTTTACGCGAAATCAAGAGGTCTCCGGTTTCTCGTTATTCGCTATTTCATGAAATTTCGTCTTCGTTTCCGTTGTCTCTTTTTCTTAAGTTCAAGTCAAGTTCTTTTCTTCGTTCGCTTGTCCCAAATCGCGAGTATCCGTACAACGATGTCGCCGTCTATAAGCAGGCTCTTTCGGCCGAGATATACACAGACAACGTATACCATGCAACGTTAACGATTCATTTTTCCGCAAACAGAGCTGCATACGAAAGAATCGTCCGTAATTCGTTGCTCTATAATTCCTTTATCCTCTATAATTCCCGGTTGTACCATCGATTACGAGACCATCCTCTATAATCTCGCCGGAGAACGCGAGTTTCCTCGTTTCTCCGACATAGTCGTACAGCGTTGTTTGTCATAGTCGTCGCGGTTCGACGTATCGTTGCCAATAACTCGTCTTAACACCTTACCGACCGCTAGCTCAGGCACAGATTCTCCCTAGCGCCGGTTCTGTTCCGGTTTAGACTCTCCAATACCATTCTTTTCGTTCATCGCGAACGGTACGTTTTTCAAATTGGTATAAAACTGTGGCAGCAACGCAACTGACGCAACTGAGCAAGGTACCTTTATACTAAATATCAAATTACTGCTCAAATAAAGAGAGAAAGATTGTCGGCGACATAAAGCCGATTAATAGGAAATCGGTCGGTAAAGTGTTAAAACGGAAGACACGCGTTAAGCTACAGACTAGCTCTGATGGTAAGATCGATACAAAACATGGATCCTCGGACCGATTCGGACGATAGATTTTTCTCTGGAGTAGAGGGCAACAGCGGCAGTCGTCACGGATAATAATACCTCCTAATCGGCGAATAATTGCCAGAGAAAAGCAAAGGAAAAACGGACGGGGGCCGGAGTCGTTTCGACGCCAAGAAGTCAGTCTTTGTAATTTCTCGATCGATAGTTTACTCGCTTGTTCGTTCGTTGGTTCACTCGACTACCCAGTCGCTCGTCCTTTCGTTCCATTAGTCACGACCGAAGGATGCTTTCGACCGTTTTACGGAGAACACTCGAGAGCCCCCCCCCCCCCCCCCCGCCGTTTTTATTCTTCGTCGAGGAAACGATCGACGCGTCTGCGTTTCGTCGAATCGTTACCAGAGACGCGTCGTTAACCGCGTCTTGGTCACGGTAATTCTATCCGAAAGCGATCCAAATCGAAAGACGATCGGTCGTTAAAATCGACGTTTCTATTCCCGAGTGCGGAATCGGAATAGCAATATTCTTTTAGCTTTATTCGACGAGAAGAAAGAATATGTGTGCCGAGAACCATAACAGAGAGAGAGGCGGAGATTACTAAAATATTAAAGTAATTCGAAACTTCCTACTTTAGTCGACGCCCACTTGGATACAGAACTCAGATAATCGTAGAACCTCGCAACGTACTTATTCGAACGAACCTCGTCGTCGAATGTTGAAAGCGCTGCGCTCGATTCTAATACCTGAAATCCGCGAAAAAAGCAAAAAACGACCGAATACTTTGGAACGTTTGTCGGTGAAAAATCAAGAATTTCCACGCGCCCCAGGGAAACAATCCTATCCAAGCAAGAGGAACGCTTTCGCGCGGCTAAAACGCAGAGCAAACGTTCGCGAATTGCGTAAATCTTCCCTCTTGGAACGAGCTACGTCGCTGTCCCGCAAACAGACTTATCACGATGCGCCGCGTTCCCCGTTGGTCGTTACTTTCTCCCCTTTCTCTCTCTCTTTCTCTCTCTCTCTCTCTTTCTCTCTCACTTCTTAACACGCAAACAACGAGCGAGTATTTCAAACTCGCGAAATATATTTCGCGCGATATGTCCCGCGCGAAAAAAATATCGTTCGTGCTCGCGAGGTGATTAGAGCGAGATGACGAAAGCGAGGGGGAAACCGGGGAAAGGAAAAAAGGAGAGAAAGAGAGAGAGAGAGAGAAAGAATGGGATCGGAAACGGGAATGGGAAAAGCGAAAAGGGACGAGGCGGCAAAGGTACGGGAGGAGAGAAAAAAGGAGATTGAGAGAAGAGAGAAGCGACAGAGGGCAAAGGTAAGGGCGTAAGAGAAGGTAAAGCAGGGGCGAGCACCAAGGCGCGGGAAGAGGCGAACAAGCTGGCATTTCTGTCGGCAAAGCGCGGATTGTGAGGCAGGTGGTGAGGGAAGTGCAGGGTGAAGGAATCGCGTACAAGGAAGGAAAAAGGGAGCCGTCAAGCAGTCGCTGGCGTTCCGTAAACACGGAAGTCTGAAGTAGTCGGGCTTTGAACACCGACGACTACCGAACGGTGACGACGACGACGACGACGACGACGACCGCTACGACCACGACAAACGTTCTCAAGACGATCGCAATTACCGTAGTCGAAATCACTGGAAAATTCGTACTCGTTTAAATTTAAGCTTTTTCCGCATCGCGCGTTTTCCTCGTTTCAAACGGTCGTAATATACAAAACCGGCCGACCAGCGACTACGCGTTCTGTTTCGTTTTGGCTGGCGTGGCGGCATGGCACGCGCCAACATCGCCCCGAAATCTTCCAAAGTATTAATAGGAATCGTAAATTTGAACCTTCTCCTTCTTCGTGATATCGCGTCGACTCGGTCCCACCCCTGTTCATCGACATCGCCGAGGGTAAGGTTTTTGTAGCTCTTGCACGTTGGACGACTACGAGTCACTGACTCACCGACCGACGAAGCAGCAACCGAGCTGCTACGCTTAAATACGTTAAGGTGAGGTTCAGTGTATTTGCGTGGGACGCGTACGTTTCACGCGAACGCAACAGCTGAAAACCATTTGAAAGCGTGTTCCGTAGCGGAAGATGTCGTACACGTATTGCAGCGAAGCATCTAACATCGATAGGAAATCTCTGTGGTTGTGTTGCACCGAACGCGTACAGACACGGATCTCTGACGCTTATGGGAAATACGCGCTGTGTCTACTCGCTTTCGCCTCGGAAAATTACGGATTACCGCGAACCTGCGTCTCTTAACGTTACGTCTCGCAAAGAATCCTACCTATATTTCCACGGATTTCTACAAATATCTTAGGGGGAAGTTCACTCTGTATCGATAATTTCGTTCGTCGTTGCGTACGCAGCTTGGTATTTATTATTATCTAATATTTGTGCAGGCTCCGCGAATCGTATTCAGAGTCGTACGTTTGGAACGCGCAGGAGCACATCGTCGAAATCAGACGAAGATAATTAGCTTCGTCCGTCGAATCTCGCCCATCGGGATTTCAACGTCGATAAGGATTCGCGTCAAGACGGAAATAAATCGTAAATCGCGGTGACGCTGATCGGCGCCGTCGCGGAACGAACTTTGCAACTTGCGCGATTTCGCGATCTCGCGTCGGTAAAAGTTGTTTCGTTTCCATGGATTCGATGGAGTTGGCGTAAACAGGATGAGAGGGAGGTTTCGCGGAGGAAACGCGATAATCGCGATCAGACGCCGCTAACCGGACGCGGACAGAGACGGACGAGGGATAATTTAAAATCGCGCTTCCGCCTTATCTCGGCGACGCTTATCCTCTCGCACCCGTCCTACAGTTCTTCACTTTCGCCCTTCGTTCCTTCGCGGTTCCCTTGATCCTCCGGATCGTTATTTATACGCCGTGAAAGCAACTTTCCCTCTTGGTCTCGTTCATCCGCTTCTCCAAACCGCGAATCGAATTTTCAGACGAAACGACGTTGGAACCTCGTGCCTCGCGATCTTTAGGCTAATTTCGCGCAGAGATTCACGGCCATCTGTTGGTTTACTCAGAGGCTACGGAATCTTAACACTTTACTGACCGCCAGCGGTTCAACAACTCAGTTTCGGTTTAGACTATCCGATACCATTCTTTTCGTTCATCGCGAACGGTGTTTTTCAAATTGATACAAAACTGTGGCAGCCTACAAAGCAACGCAACTGACGCAAGGTACCTTAGTATTAAATAACAAATTGCTGCTCAAATAATGAGAAAGATTGTTGGCGACAAAAAGCCGATTAATAGGCTATCGGTCGGTAAAGTGTTAACCGTTTGAGTCTCAGGGGCTTTGAAAAACCACTGTCGAAAAATGCCGAACAGCGCGATGGCGAAGAGAAACAAGCGGCGCAATATCGCTCCTCATATTTGTTATTTTATCAAATACATCGGTATTATTATATATGAATACTATTAGTTTATAAATATTTCAAGTTTTGTCCGATAAACATTATTGAGAAGATAACTATGGCGGCACTCGACCACGGAACTTTCCTATGGCTTCGCGACACAAAGCGCTATACCTTCAAAGCGTAAGGCCGACATGCCTAGTCATGTACCATCGATATCCCCACGGTTCTTTCGCCGAATATTCGAAAGAATGCATACGCGGCAACTGTCGCGGACATCTAACAAACGCGTGCATAGTGGGGATATCGAGGGGCAACAAAGAAAAGAACTCGCTTGGTTTCGAACAAAAGATTCATTCTGCCTCGAGCTGCGAAGTGCGAAAGGTCTAGCGTCATAGCGAAGCAAACACATTCGAGATACGTGATTGTTAACTCTTGATTGTTAATCGTTGACTGTTGATTGTTAATAGTTTAATAAACCTTTTTTGTTGAACATCCAGAGTGTTTCTTGTGGGCACCTTCACCAATAACAACCACCTCATAACAATGAAATACAGAACACCGTCCGTAGCGTTCGAACGTACTGGAACTTTTCGACGCAAAATCTAAACAGCGCGATCGCAGCGACTCAACCGGTTAAAACGAAGAAACCGTGACTCGACATTGCGATAAACATCTGCGCGCTCGATTCTGACACTCGCGTCGTCAATTTCTCTACGATCTTTGTTCGTTTGCGAGCCTCGACAGCGTAGAGAAGAAAAGGAATCGTCGATAACCAGCTCGGACCAACCCTGGCCATGCAACCTCGTGAAAATAGACTAATTCGGCGCAGAATGTGCAGCAGCAGGTTGGGTCAAACAGAAAGGTCGGTAAAAGTGGTCGGTCACTCAACGAGAGGTACTCGCGTAAAGTACAAACCGGCACAGCTACGAGGCGACTGTTGCGAACTTCAATTTCTCTCCTACAGAGTCACTGATATTTCGCAACTAGCGATGAAAAGAAGCAAGAACGGATCACAGCGATCGATCGTGAGTTCGATTGGAGCGGACGGCCGCGGCGTGGGCGGCGGGGTGCGTTTTTAATTGGTACGTGGAAAGCCTCGATATCGATCGTTGCCGCGTAAAGGCAACGTTATCGCTATTTGCTCTCCTCGCTCGAGCTTCCCTCTTTAATTTCCTGTCTGCGCGCAATTCCGAGCGAGCAACGTCGCGCGAGGAAACGTTTCGATTCGTTCCGTTGCTCGAAACCGTCCGAACCGAATCACGCAACGGCGATCAACGAGAAAAAGAAGGGGCTGCGCTGTTTTTCGTCGTTCTCCATAGACGCTTGCCAAGGTGCTCGACCAGCGGCGCAATTACGACCACGAGATTTCGGCCCCTAGTCGGACCTCACGGACGAAGATACAGAAAAGTGTGTACCTTTTTCTCTTCGCTGATGTCGCCACTGTGTTTCTCGTAGCTCGGACAGCGCATTGAAAATCGCCGAACGCGCGCGTTTTTCGAATGCGTTTACGAGACGTTCGCGACGCGTAGGTAGATTTGTGAAAACGCGAGGCTAATTCTACGCGAACAAACGTGTACGGAACCGTGTATCGGCGCATAAAAACAGTATTTCGCGTTTATCCCCGTAAGTAAAAACCGTAAAAGCACGATACTCGAGCCTGCCGATCTCGAGTCCCTGTATCATCCTTCTTCTCTCTGCCGTCGTTTTTTGTCCTTGTTTCTCGTAATTACTCTCTCCCTCTCGTTCACTTTACCACTTCCCTTCTCATCGTTTCTCTGGTTTTTCTTTTTTTATTTTACGGTAATACACGCTTATTAGTACACGGCCAGATGAACAGTTCAGTGGGCTTTTACGATCGATACTTCGATACGTCGATTCTTGGGAGAGAAAGACGTCGATAATTTCGCCGATAGCCACCGATATGGATAGATAGAGAGGGACGACGAAAATAACCGCGCCCACAGCGAAACGCGAGTGAGAAAATTGAACGAACAGGGGAAAATGCGTGCTGGCATAGGCCGAGAGCCATGAAAACGTCGGCAGATCTCGCGCTCGTCTATACGCCGACCCGACTCTAGACTCGGATTAACGGGAAAACCCCCGTTTCCGCTCTTCTCTCTCTTCCTCCTTCTCCCCTTGCCTCTTTCTCCTACTTTTCATCTACCTTCCCTCTCATCCCTTATATCCTCGCCGGGCAAGCCGAGGGAAAAAGCACAGCTTCGGTGCGAACGAGACAACGCCGGTTTGATTTTCCTCGTTCTCTTTCTTTTCTGCTCGGCAAATAATAACAAGTGCCGAGCGAGAAGAAGAGCGTAGTTCGGTACGCAAGCGAAACGTTTTAAGTCGCTCCCTTTCCGCTGTGACGAGCCAAGTGCCTCTTCTTCGGAAGGGCTCGTTACCTACACCCTGTTCTCCTTCGAACCTTAAACTTTTACCGCTTTTACCGTTATCGTCCTAGCTTCGTCTCGTTCCATGTCAACCTATTTCGTTCCTATCCCTTCGTCAGCCGATCTTTGCTTCTCTCAAAGTTCCTTCGGTGACTAACGCCTCGTTCGAACCAGTCGGATCGTTTCGACTCGACAAGAAACTCGACGAGATATTTTAATTGCTTACGATTTTCGAATCGCTATCTCTTTTGCGATGCGTTCTTATCCTACCCTTTCTACGACGCTCTTACCTTCTGTACGTTCGTACAAACCGTTGAAAAGTCGACTCTGTATATCGAGAAATACAGAAAACCGACGACGTCAAGGAACGTTGTGTCTTAAGTCTACCGTTGTTCGTATCGTCGCGACAAGACGAACAAATTTACGAAGACAAGCGATTCGCTCGTTCTCTAACTAACTGATCGCTTAACGAAGCTAAGATACCGAGGAAAAGTGAGATTTTTTAATCGGGTTCGCATCCCGTTCGAGAGACTCGAACAAGTTCATCGAAGCCGAAAGTCAGTCGATCGTTGTACAAACGATACTGTACGGTACAACTGTAAACTTCGTTGTCAAAATCAACAAACGTTTCATTGGTGATCCCACTGCACCGTCACACGGGGATTGCAACGATCTTCTCGCCGAATCCCCAGCGACTAAAATCTAAAATCCAGCAGCGATCTATCCCGGAAGGTCCTATTTCGAATTTCTGTCGTTATCGAATTTTCTCGATCGCTTTCTCGCGGTAACCGCAGATCGTAAAATCGACGCGGGAAGGAGCCGAGCCGAGAAACCCCCGGGGCAAACGGTAACGAGATTCCACGTATTTTGGACGGTATCGCCTAGGGAATCGACGTTCGACGTTCCGTAGCCGATAGAATAGGCCGAGAACAGACAGGCGAGAGGAACGTCGCGCGAGACGAGACCGTCCAACGACCCTTCGTCTCTCATCCAGTCTCGCCTCGGTTCGCCTCGCCTCGCTTCGTCTCGCTCGTCCTTCTTCCCGTCGTTCTGTTTCGTATTTAAAAACGGCCCGTTGAGAAAACGAAAGCGACACAGGGGATCTTTCGGTTTGCGAAAGAACTGGCCAGAGTTAGGCGGGACGCGCGACTTGGGAACGGTCGTCTCTGGACGTAAACTCGTCTCGTCGCTGCAGCGCGGATTTTCAATGCGATTTCGTATTTTTACGAATATAACTAAAAAAGAAAAGAAAAGGGGTAAAAATGGAATCAGACTCTAGAGATTCTCTTTCATCTTGAATATTTCATATATCTTTGCACGTTGATGATACAGATACCGTTGCTGATCGACGATTTAAGGAACTGCGCACTGCTGGCTTTGCCTTGGCGTATCTCGCACTTTCTTTCGTTTGTAACTCTTCCAACGATCGACTGTTCCTCTTTTTCCGTTCTGATAAGAAACAGAGTCGACGCGCTGCTACGCGTGATTTGTACTCGCTTTTTGTCGAATTCATCGCGAAGGTTTGCAGCTGTCCCAGGCTGTCGATACGTGGTCCGTGCATCGTTGCTTCTAAGCGGACACGACGCGAGACAACCCTCGCGATTCCCCGCTTGTGCGCGATCTAGGGTGGAAAGGCGTACGAGACAAGGGTGGAACGAAATGAGGTGAAGAGCAAAGGACGAACGGATTACGTCGTCCAAGTGGACACCTCGGCCGTCCCCTTTGCACACCGATCGCGTTCCCTGCGTGTGGTCTTTGCTCATAATCAAAAGGAAAACCTATAATTTAAAGGAGAAGATCGCGTATCTGACCACGCTTTATAAAGAAGAGGGACGCGCGAGTGTGCGAGCGTACAGTGAGAGTCAAAAGCGAGTACGCGAGTTTTACAAAGACGCGTCGTACGACGTCGGCTTACCTACGCACTTACCGACGTTCCTTTTCTTTTCTATTAATTCGTGTTTCTATATACCGCGTCAAACGACGCTTTTCTTCGCCAACGTTTAATATCTTTTCGATATTAGGGTTCAGAAGTCAATCGGTGTAAACCGCATTTCGCTAAAAGCAATTCGTATAACGTATGCAATTTAGTCGTTATAATACGATCTTTATAGCGCGGTTGTATCATAACGATACCATAAAACCGTTTCCTCCACCCGAAGTCTTTTTTTTATCCGAAGCGGGCAGGTTAACACTAGAACTACCACACCAGTCAAATTGACTGGTTTTACAATTTTATTTTAAAATTCCTACTTCGTGTTATATTTTTCTTCCACGATGATGTAACGACTTTCGCGACGATAACTAAAGGATAATATAATGAATTTTATCTTGTCTTTTATGTATTCAAACTGAAAATAATTTTGTATCAAGGCTACTTATACCAGTAGCAGTCAAAATGACTGGTACTTGTTAAAGTGTAAAAGGATCCTGCGATCTGTTTATCGAACCCCGATTAACCAGTTTCCTCGTTTTATACAACTTCCCACATGCTTTTAAAATTTGTACCACGTATCATTCGATATGATGATATCGGAACAATGGGATTATAACAGAGAAATACGGCGATTTAGTGAACCGAAACGAACCCTCGGCCAGAGCTCTACGTACGAAGAAATATCTAGTCCAGTATCCCGGCTCGTTCAGTTATATTCCGGATTTTCAATCCGTGAATCGTAACCTCTAGGAAGTCTTCAACTATGTTCCACGCTTTAAAGAATCCTGCTTATTAATACTAGAATTACCACACCAGTCAAATTGACTGGTCTTACAATTTTATCTTAAAATTCCTACTTCGTGTTATATTTTTCTTCCGCGATGATGTAACGACTTTCGCGACGATAACTAAAGGAATAATATAATGAATTTTATTTTGTTTTTTATGTATTCAAACTGAAAATAATTTTGTATCAAGGCTACTTGTACCAATAGCAGTCAAAATGACTGGTTCTACAATTTTATAAATGTACCCAACCCTCGTTTAGGGATGATGGTCGCAGATGGAGTAACAATACAAAAATGTACTACATAACATGGTATTGCCTCCGTAAGAAAGTAATAAATCAATAAATATAAAAATATTCTATTACTACGTATTTTTTAAAGACCAGTCATTTTCACTGGTTTTGGTAGAAATAGCTTCGTGTTAGCTATCGCTAGTTCTAGTGTTAAGACTCGCGCGCTTTCTGTCTGCCCCTAAATATTCGCCGCGTATTTTGCGACGCCCTGTAGAGTTTCTGCAGCGACGAACGCGTTTCAACGATCGCGGTTTCGTCCGCCGTGTCTCGCAGCTTCTCCAAGCGGATAACTATGCTTTTCCGCTCGATCATCCGTGCGAGAGCAATCGAGCGCGATCGCAGACGAGTAACGCGCGTGCCGGTCTGTTCGACGTTGCTCGACCTCGTCGCTGCACTGCGCAACGGCCGGCGGCACGCGTGGACGAGCTCCGCTTCGCTTCGTCGACCTTCCAGCGATCGTGATCGCGATGGTCGTCGCGTCTCGGTATTTTCGTTCGCGTCCAAGGAACGTGCGCCTCGTTCGAAACAACCGGTGACCGCGATGCGTCACGGTCGAGGGACAGAGACGGTCGGCGACTCCCACGGAAACGCGACTAACTGGAGGTCTGCCAGCTCTTCGTTCTCGATTAATTTATTCCGTCTGGAGCGCGCGTACTCTCCCTCTCTGGATTCGCTTCCTCGTCCCGGTACCCGCTATCGTCTTCCACGCTATTCTCCAGCGCGTTCCAAACCCACCAAACGTATACGCGCTCCGCGTGCAGACACCGTGACGAGGAAAGGAAAGGACCGCGACCCGCGAGCCGTTAGACTCGCGACGTGACAGTCTAACGACCGGTCACGGAACACGTCATCCCGGATTACGTCGCCAGCCGCTGTTCTCGCTTCTACGTTTTCCTTTGTCTCGAAAACCTGACGCTACACGCGCTTGGGCTCGATACAGGCGAACGTGTTTTCTCGTGCGTAAGTCTGGCGCGCGTTGCGCTAACGCGTAGGGTAACGCAGAGTCACTCTCGTCGTGAACCAGTCGAGTAATTTCTCTGGTAACTCGAGGAATTCGCCTGCGAACGATTTTTAAAGGACGCGCGTTCGAAAGGGAATTATTCGATTCGTTATTGGCGATAAACCGTACGTTGTAGAGAAATGTAGGGAATCGTAGACGCGCGTCAATTTTTTATCCGTTATGAACGCGAGAGACATCGCGGCTTACACGGCCGTACGTACGTATTTTTCCACGTGTAATCCAATGTACTGTTAAAACGCGCGTGAAACGTTCGCGCGACAAAGCTACATCGAGCCTTTTATCGGTGAGTGAGTTTGCATCGGATGGTTTTTACGATCTTCCCTTTCTCTCCTCTGGTTCGTTGCCGGCCTGTAGAGGGAACGAAAAGGTCGTGATACTGTTCGAGAGACCCGTGCTTTACACGCCAATGCGCCACCGAACCAACGGCCGTAAGCGGAATTTTAATTTCCCTCGTTCCGTTACTGCGCATCCGGTTTTTACAAAGATAAAAAAACCAACGCGCTGCATAATGTATTTCGCGATGTGGCGTACAATTACTTTCGCATCTGGATTATTTGATTTCGCGGAAACGCGTCCAATCGATTTTCGTTGATAGTGCGGGTTGATATTTACGGTCGTTCAAATTTCCCGCAAAATCTTACGTCTTGGACGATTGCAGTTCATCGCTGTTTGTTCTGTCTCTACCAGTTTGTAACCTGAGAAAATGCAGTTATGGGATCTAAAGGAAGCGAACGTTCGTTGCCTTCCGAGTACAGTTTTCGTCGTATCGTAGCGAATTTCTGTTTATACCAAGGCAATTATTATAACACGCGTGAATCGGTCGATTACGTGTTTTTGAAAGATGCAGATGGGATAGTTAGGAACCATGGCGACGAATCGTTGAATGACTAATACCTCGCTCTTAGCTATGATTCATAAACGGTTAAGCAGGTAAGCGACGCAGCTTAGGGACTTACTCGGCTTAGTTCCGAGTGAATTACGCTAAGAGCTTAAATGTCTAAGGTCGTCTTACTTCCCCACAAGATCGATATAACGTATATAAAATCGTCTTATTGCAGCCGTGGAACTGTCACGCGTTTCCTTAAATTCATATCTCTACTTTTACTCGACGTTGCGCAACGTTGCTCGAACGCCTGTTCCATTTTGCGATAATCTTCGTGCCGCTACTTCGTGACACCGATATAATCGCTGGTAGCCGAAATCACACACCACCCGCTGCGAAAGCGAATCGCTGCTAATAGAAGGGTAGTTGGCCAACGAAGATATCAACGGTACAATCCGCTGAGGGCCGAACGCCTCTAATCCGATACGAGTCTACCAGTTCGATAACGCGTTTCCGCGATTGCAGTTTCCAGTGCGCGCGACTAATTCTGTGCGCGAACTTAAATGCGATTAAGCCCTCTATCACAGTCCATTAACCTCCGGTTGTTGCTCCTCGAACCGCTCGAACCCACCTAATTGCAGCTGCCGATTGCTCGCCGAAACTTCTGCCAATCTCCGCGTGAAAAATTCATTCCGACGACACGGCGATTTAACGAAGCGTAGTTGGTCGATAAACCACCACCTATCTACGGTTCGACGGTGTCCATTCGAGGAAACCAATGGAGCCCTGTTCGTTCCGCTTCGCAGTTTCCTTCCGTCGAGTAAATTTCTCAGGGATCGACCACGCGCGAAACGTCTCACGAGGAAGGTTACTCGATCGACGATGGAATCGCCTAGACTGTTCGACGTGACTCGTGCTCGGTATCGACGACGAACAAATGTCTTGTTCATGATGTATTAGGTAGATTGTCCGGAAAGTGTCTTTCTTTTACGGACACGTCTTTTACAGCGATGCATCTTTATACAAACATGAAAGCTAATCTGTCGAACGTTGTGGTCTTTATTTTGATAGAACAAAATGGATCTGAGATGTATAAAGTCGTGTCCGTGATGATTGTGGCTGGTGGCTGTAGATGTCGTCGCTGCTGGGGATACTGCTATATTTTCTTCCTATTTAGAATCGTGGAATAAAAATCGGACTTCGGTCGCTGGGATTCGATCCCGCGTTCCGACGTTCGTAACCTAATGCGCTAACCACTGCGCTACCGTCGTTTGTTAGTTGTTTATGTCGGATTTGTGCTGTCGAGTGCCGCCACAGATCATACGTAATTCGATAAAATAATATAAAACGGAAAATGTTGTGCATCCGTTATTTCCTTATAAAACGAAAGAAACTTTTCGGACGACCTAATAGATTCTCTTTGATATCAGTTTGAGTGAACGCGAAGACCGATTCCTCGAGCAAAGTTTCTATCTCTGTCGGATATAGTGTTACGATTCAAGCGCATAAACAGACAACTGACGGGGTGCGTGACCCGATTGACCATGAAACCGCGTGCAAAAGTATTCTCGAAAACGTTTCAAACGCGTTTCGCGTATTCCCGATACTTTGGAAATGTCCAGATAATTACAGGCGATAGTGTACGGTTCTGTATATGGCATCAACGGATGTTCCTTTCTAAAGCTTTAGTTTCTGTCGAGGTTAATTGATATAAGAACGAGTGGATGAATTTGTGATAGAAAAATATATTTAAATAAATAAAGGTATAAGTATAAATATAAATATAAGTTTATGCTGATCCAGATCCTCGCTCTCACAATGTTACAATACAATAGAATCGATAGGGGGAGCACGTTCATATATTTATAGGAAAAGGACATTACCAAAAAAGTTAACCTTATAGCTCTAGCTAAAGGCTACAAGGAACTACTGAGGCATGTATAATTTTGTGTGCTAGACTAGATTAGCCGCGTAGTAGTGATACACGTATGTTAATATGAGTGTGTGGAAGTATGTGTGTGCGCGGTGTCTCGAAAAACAGATGAATGTAACTGTTCCGTTGGCAGTGTGGTATAGAAGATGGAGGGACAAAGAGAGTGCCGAGACGCGTGCAAATGCATATCGACGAAGATCCTGGAAATCATTTATTGAATAAGTCTAAAAGTTTTTTAATATGAATTCCAAGTGTAACCTTAGTGTTCCTTTACTTTTATTTCGGCAATTAAGATCCACAATTCTCAACAGGAACATAAATAGAAATCTATTTATTACTTCCTTTGTTCCTAGACCTTATAACCTAAAATATTTTCTGCGTAATAGTGGTCTCCAATTTGTATCCAAGCGCGGATTAATCCACGCGCTGCGACTGCTTTTTTTTATTTCCATTTTAATCTAAATAATTTTTTTTTAAATAAATAATTTTTACTTTTTTCCTCTGTTATAAAGAATGTAAGATGCGATGTTTGCGAAGTAACATTGTCTACCATTCGTTTTGAAGAGTAAATTTTCGATAAACTCCATGAAGAATTCGGATGTCGTTTACTATACCGACCGCGCGCGGTGATAGGGACCAGTCGTCAGTTGAAAGCCGCTGATGCCTCCAACTTTTTTTTTTATTTGGTAGAATTTTTACAATCAATTCTCATTGAGAATTATAAGTAAATTATTTTGGCGTGGTACTATATCGTGTATAATAGGTGATTATCGTATATTTGATTCTAGCTGAATCTAATGTTTAAATCTAAAGGGTAATGTCTTTTTAGCCTGCGGGTCTGATCCGTCGTGTCAAGTAATTGGGTAACTAATGAGTTTTGGTGGTTGTTAACTCTTATATTATATCTGTTACTGAATTTGGATATTTCTTCCTTAACTGTGGGTATCTTAAGGTCGCGATGTATTGTTTCGTTGGTAACATACCAAGGTGCATTTATTACGGATCTTAGAGTAATACTTTCAACTGTCCTCTTAAGTAGGGCCATCATGCAAATGGTATATACATAAATAAAGATGTAGAGTTTTTTTGAAATAATTGCTTCAACAGTTTCTAACTACGCTATATCATTTCCATTTACTACTATACTGACTCGCGGATAGTTGAACGATATACCATAACCAGGAAGGTTTCGCGTTTCTCGCGAAGCCACCATCGCTGCCTTTTCGAGGAACGCGAAACGAATACCAGTGGAGAGGTGAAAGCAGTTGCTAAAACCATGTACGGTGACGCGGGAGGGAAGAAGGAGAAGAGGAGAAGCAGGGAAGAAAAGTGGTAAGCTTAAGCGTGTGCACGGAGTTTGTTTCGAAGGGAGAGGAGCAAGATTTTCTTAATGATAGCGTTGTTAGTGCCACTTTGCGTAAACATTCTCGTTTAGCAAGCAGCCGAGAGAATCCCACGGCTTATGCTTTACGTCCCCTGCGGCGGCCGATTCTTCCCTTTTTCCCCTCTCGCTGCTTCTTTCCCTGCGTCACCCTTCTTTTCCCTCCGCTTGGTCACCTTCGCCTTTCTCCCCCACCGTTTCACCCTGGAAAATTGTGCGCGCAACGGAGTACCGATCGGTCAACTTGTTCCTCGACTGGTTACGGATAATCGTCCAAGCCGAAGGAAATTTAACTTTCTCGACGTTTGCCAAGGGCAGGAGGAGAACGCGTCTTTCGGACTTTCTCATTGTCGACAGATAAAGCCAGCGATTCGTAGAAAGTTAAAAAGAACAGGCTACGCTGAGTTAGCATCGATTTGTAAATGCGAGCTTTTAGAAAAGATCCGATAAATATTCGCTAGTTTACTTACGATCGATTGCGTAGGCGCGCACGTCGGATCACGAGCTCGTTGTACGGAAGAAGCGCAAACGGAAACGAATCAAACGCCGGGCGAAACTACGCGTCGACAAAGCGTCCGGCCAATTTTTCTGCTATAGCGATGGAGGATAAAGGGAGAGAGAAGGAGAGGAAGGGAGAGGAGAAAAGAGGCGAGAATGAGAAGGCAAACAGACAAAAAGCGGAAGGATCGTTGGACGGACGCGAGTCATCCTTTTTACGAATGCCAGCGACTCCCCTTGTTGCTGTTTTCTCTTTCGAATGTCCGGTGTGCAAGCGATTCGCTTTTTATCGGCCGAGTATTCAGACGCGATCCAATTTCGTCGAAACGAGAGGGGCCGTCCCGATCGTTTCGCGCTACCCACCATTGTTCGCGCTCCTTTCCAAAATCCATTGAAACGCCGGAAGCGTGTCCGCGCTTTTCGTCCGACCGCGCCACTGCACCGCTCTCAATCGGCAACGAATACATCGGGTTCGGTATGGTTTTTGGAATCCACTCTTATCGTTGCTGCGATTCCGAAGAATCTGCTGCAGTTTGCACGGCAAACGTTAACAACGTCGATAAAACAGCTTGTGATACAAACGAAGCAAAAGGAGGCTCTAGCGTCTTTTGTTTTCTTTTAATACGTCTCCATCTTTCTAACAGAAATACTCATCGGATAACGTAATTCTCGCGAGCGCAACCGTTGTTAAATTTCGGAAGGGAAGTTCTGTAATTAAAAATTCTAAATTTTATTTTTATCGAGATAAGCGAAGATATACGCGGATCGTTTTTCCTAATATCGATTTCCACCATGTTGCGGTTAGTAGAATATTTCTCAGAATACGCCGACGATGCGATAGTTCTGTGGCGAGCAGAAGCTCCGTGGCAGCTTTACGTAGCGACGCAAGGGGATGCTTCTGTACGCGCGGATCGGTCGAGAGGACTCCGTGTGCAATCTGCACGCAGGTGAATCGGAAAACGGCACGACCATCGGAAAAAGAGCTTCTCGTACGCGATTTTTAAGAGTCTCGTACCTATATTATAATATTATAACCTAATCTATATTATATATAACCTATATTATAATATAACCTATAACCTATATTATAATATAACCTATAACCTATATTATAATATAACCTAATATTCTCGTTATTTGCGGAAAGACGATGGAGAGAGGATTGCCGTGATCCTTAACTGTACGACGAGCAGCTAAACTTTTTCTAGATTTTAAATTTTGAAAAAACGAGAGCGACTAATTCGTTGGAGCACGGCGACTGGTGCACGTTCGTCGCTCGGCGAGCCGGTAACTTTGTCGACCGACAAACTTTATGACCCACGAGACGCGACGTTTTCTTTTTTCCCGGTCCTTTGCTCGTTCGCGGGGAACGTTCAGCATGAAAACACTAGAATCGATTTCTCCTCGCGCCTCACGGTTTCCATATAGAGCGATATTCGTCCGACGATAACCGTCGTTGGCTAAGAAGCGGGGAAGACGCGTAAGTGGCGGAGACAAAGGCTCGCGACCATTGTCCCGTGTTTGGTCGCATTCACCCACCCTCGCCATTCCACCATTGCATCGCAAATTCCGTACCGACATCATCTTTGGCCAACTCTTTCCCGCTCGTAGCCTTTGTAGCTTCTCGTTTCTTCCTCTCTTCGTCGATCGCCATTGAAACCTTTGCACAACGAAACCGTAATTAGCGCCAACTTAATCGATCGATCTACGCTTCGAACCGAACGTTGTACCGCTGCCGTCATCCGACGTTTGCCGTTCGCCACCTTCCGTGCGCTCTACGTCAAACGAGTGAATTTCTCTACGAGAAATTTTATTTTTTTCCTCGCGCGGATACGTCGGGTTTCGCAAACTTGTTCCAATTCCATTTCCACACGGTGCAGCGTGAAAAGAGCAAAAGGTATGGACCTAGTGAACCGGAAATCAGCACGCCGTTTAAATTAAGAGAGTTTTGCAAATGAAATAAAATTGCGAGAACGTGGAATTTCCTATAAACGCGTCAGACACGTGTGGCGCCCCATACGAACGCGATAGTCGAAAACCTTTTAGAAACACGTTTCTGCGACTTCGTATAAGAATTTTACACGGAAATAGGAAATCTTTGCGAAACGTTCGATGCTTCTCTTTTTAGGGATGCGACGAGTTTGTTCAAAGATTCGCAACCATTAATTTTAACACTTTACCGACCGCTAGCGGTTCAACAGCATACGCACGTCTGACCGGTAGCTCAGGAGCAGATTTTTCAAATTGGTGGGAGCTTACGAAGCAACGCAACTGAGCAAGGTATCTTAGTATTAAATAACAAATTACTGCTCAAATAATGAGAAAGATTGTCGGTGACAAAAAGTCGAATAATAGACTATCGGTCGGTAAGCGTTGGTGACAAAAACCGATTAATCGGCCATCAGTCGGTAAAGTGTTAAAGGACAAAGAGACGTTCGGAAGATCGTCAAACTTGGAACACTCGGCAGACAGCCCGTGTATCGCGCGTATAACAGCTGAATGATTAATAATCTCTGCTATTGGAATCCATGCAGGTCTGTAAATTTCATTAAAACAGTGGCGAGCGCGGAAAGCTTTGAGCGATCCTAATTCGATATGGCGAGGAATAAATTGGACAAAGGTGCGAGGGAGAGGAAATCGTGGTGCGCGAGCCACACGAATTTCACGCGTCGAAGCTCTGCCGCGAATCGCAACAACGCGTCTCTCCACGTTTCGTTCCAGTCGTGAACGCGAAATCGGATTAATTCGAATCGTCGCGTCTTTTCAGTCGCCTCTTTGCTGCCGCTACGCTTTCTGCTTTCTCCTGCCTGGTGACAAAAAAAGCAAAAGGGCGAGAGAGAAAATAGTCTTTAATAATTAACGAATATCCGACGACAATCAAGCTTCTGTGGTATCACGATCATGAATTCATCGCAAGAATCATCATCATATTGTCTACAATTGTTGTTGGAATGAAGAATACATTATAAGATGTTACCTCAGCGTTATAATTAATTCAACTACCTCTATTATCTTAAACGAAATAGTTTCATGGCGTCGATTGTAAAATTGTAACGGGAATTTACGACTCCCGTTGACGCGCTTCCTTGAGATCGCGTCTTCCTGCGAACGGTCGAAGAAACACGCTGTCAGTGGAAAAATTGAAAGGTTTCAACTTTCTTGTTGTTATTTCTGTATTCAGACGTAGGATCACAGTAGCTATTATTTTATTTTTTGGATAAATCTATCACATCGTTCTGAGGCGAAAAACCTTTATTGCAGTTTCTTACATGGACTAGGGATAAAACCAAAAGAACATCTTAAAACTATCGATTAAATCTATCGATTGTATCTAGAACTATCTTCTAGTTACTATTTATTGTAACTAGCGTATCTGCATATAGATGGCGAGCGCGAACTCACGTTGTCATTTTCAACATTTCTATTGGAAAAACGTTCTACGTATCGACGAGAAGATACCGCGGTATAGAATTTAAGTGCCACCTCTCTTTTGAAATAGTTATTAATATAATGCTGGAAGACAAAGAAACGCGAGATGTCAGAACGTCTCCTCTACAGAGTAAAACACAAGTGTCGATAAACGTTAGTTAACGGTTCCTTGGCTTTCGTCTGTGCCATCTGTCTAAATGAACGAAACGTTGGGTTTTCTTTACAACCAGAAGACACGTACAGGATTTATTCGACCGATGGGATAAACATCTTGACAAGTTGACAAGCTCGGTTTCCATCGAAAACGAAGCTTCCAAAGCAATTTCGTCGTTCTTGTTTCCAGCGACAAGATCTTCCTGACTTCGCTTATACCACGAATTTAGGCTCGCGGCGTATAGATAGCGTTGAAGGAACGTGAATGGTGGAAAGAGTTATTCGGTGGGGAGCTACTCGCGACTTTCCGAAGATCGGCCGACATTGTCGCGAAAGCGACTTCCTAATAATTTTCTCAAGGGAGAAAAGTTTGAATTTAGACTCGGTGGAAGGAACGAAAGATTCGAGGGCCATGGGCTAAGGATACTACCGTTGCGTTGTCGCAGGGAGATTGCGAATTAGCTCGACCGAGAACTCGTCGAAACTACCCTCTCTCGCAATTATTTCCCTTCTTTGCCTTCTCCGAGTCTTTCCGCTTCTTCGGCAACCGAGAAAAGTTTTTCCACGGAAGCAAGCGGAAGCCACATTTTCCTCGCATTCGGAAGACGAACGTCTGCTCGAATGCGACGCGACACGGCGCGTTCGATCAACCTTCGACAATTATGTGGCGGACTGAAAATGAATTTAGATTCAGTCGGACAGCTGTCGATCCTTGCAAACAGACCGCAGATATCTATGCAAATTCACTGTTTTATCGAGTGCTACGATATCGATATTTTATACATTTTTATAGTGCGTTGTTACGGCTTGAAATTGCCCATAAATTTCCAACGGAGTTGATATATTCCAACTATATTTCATATATATATTTAGGAAAATATATTTCAAATATATCTCGTAATTAATACACAAATACATTTCGAAACCATCGAAACTGCAAGATGTAGCATATTCTACGTAATAATCGAATTTTCTTCGACAGTTTCGATTTCGCTTAGAAAATACTCGTCGGCACGGTATACGCGGCTCGTCCGGAGCAAAGAATTGCGCGGTACAAATTCCAGAATGTTCGAGTAGAGTCCAAAGGCAAACGACACCCGTTTAACTCGTTCCACGACAGTAACCGTTAATCCCTCGGTTTTCACGCTTGAGAGAGGATTTCGATCGAGCGAACGCGGAAGGTAATCGTCGACACGTAAACGACGACGTCGAGCAGGAATTCGAGCGTTGCTAGCCGAAATGATCGGCCATGTGAGAATTTCACTGCCAAGCTAGGGTCTCCGCCGTGTAGTTCGGTCTCGTCAATCGGTGTCGACAGTGTCGTTCCTTCCGATCTGTGGATTTTCTAGTGTCGTTTCGCGATATTTACAAGCCGGCAATAACGAAGTCGCGACCAATCGGTTAGAAGGTAAAAAAGCGATACGATCGTACCGACGATCGAAAAGAACACACTCGATAGTTGCAGATCTGTGACGTGTTACGAACGAATATCGTAGGTAACTGAAAATTCGTTACCATGTCAAAGACAAAAAAAGAACAAGAAAAATATATAATATATATATATATATATATATATATATATATATATATATATATATATATATATATATATATATATATATATATATATATATATATATATATATATCGGCTTATCTACCGATTTTCGAAAGATCCCGTGAATCCAAAGTTCGCGTCACGATCTGGTCTCCGTAATCATGGTCGTAGTTAAAGCATTACCAGCCGGACGAACGAGGTCCTTCTCCTCCCTAAATCCCATCAACGTCGCCGAGAGCAAATCCTTGTATAATGGAGCGATCTGGCCGACCCATCGATCCTCAGACTTTGCCACCGTCTCTTCCTACGTCTCTATTTTATCTTCCCCAGACAACCTATCTCTCTTCCTCCCCCCCTCTCTCTTTCTTTCTTTCTTTCTTTCTCCCTCTGTCGTTCATATTTTCGGCGAATTTCACGCAGAATGCCTATGCTGACCTGGCTTGACCTGCCTCGATTCAACGTATCCGCACGATGCGTCCGTACACGGCCGTTTTCAATTTTCTTCGCACACAGTCTGACCACTATTCGAGCTTTTCCTCCCGTGAATCATTTTCATGTAACGCACTAATAAGCCGTTAACGCGCAAATTTCCTACATCAGCCTATATTAATCCTGTGTAGGCTAGTACGAAGGAAAAATTTTCAAAGCCGAACGTTTCACTAGATTTGCAGCGGATTCTGTAAATTAATTCGAATTCGATTCTCGTATGGAGCGCTGATAGAAGCGCGCGACGATGTCCGCAAAGGTCCTGTCTAATAGCTCTGTAATTACCGGTCCTACCGATTGCGAATACCTGGCGGTTCATTACGTTGCGGTGATGCGGTAGGCTACCGGCCCTTGGTCGATATCGGGATAACGCGCCTGATATAACATACATCGTTCCATCATGGGGCTGAATATCGGCTGGAAATTCTGCAGTGAAAATTTTCAGTCCACTGGATCAGTGGACATGGAAACGGACGAGTAACGCTTGGTAGAAACGCGAAGAACAAAGTCCAAAAATTGACCGTTATTTTGCCAAACTTACGTCATACGTGTGTATATATCAATCGCAAAAACCATAGAAAATACAAGACGTTGCTTCTTTGTTTCAAACACGCCTGATGTAACATACATCGTTCCATTATGGGGCTGAATATTGGTTGGAAATTCTGCAGTGAATATTTTCAGTCTACTGGATCAGTAGACAGGGAAATGAACAAGTAACGCAAAGAGCAAAGTCGAAAAATTGATCGTTATTTTGCCAAACTTACGTCCTACGTAAATCGTGAAAACCATAGAAAATACAAGATGTCGTAACCTCCGCGACTCTCGACACATCAAACGCGCTCGTTGCTCGAATAAAACTACTTCTAACGATTGTACGTACAGCGCTGCAACTGGTTTCGTCAACCGGAATCCAACGCTTCGATCTCCCGTAGCTCCCTCTATTGTGGCTACGACTACATCGATCGATCGATAACTTTACTTGACGTTTCGTTTTACAACCTCGCTAGAAAGAGACAGTAAACGCCGCGAAATAGATGAACGCGCAGCGATACGTAATGCAACGTGGTATCTAATTCGATATACGGTGCTATTCGCAATAGGCAGTTTAATCACCGAATGACGTTTACCTCGACGCTTTTGCCGCTGCCTATTTATTCGACCGGATATCCAATGAAACGTCGATCGAGTTTCTACTTTGATTCCATTTGGCGTTTTACGATCGCGTTCAATCGGTCGCGAAACATCTCTTTCGATATATTCGACGTATCGCGTATCAATCGCGAATCACTTTTCGTATTCATCGATGGATTTGCACGACTTTGAAACAGTTATTCACCGGCGTGAAGTTGCCAGCGTCGGCATCGCATTATCGACGTTACGCGAGAAACACGATGCGTTTATATCTCAATTATCTTCTCCGATCTCGAACCGTGGTCCGTGTGTAGTCGTAAATGCCACGATCTCGTTTTAAGAATTGTTTTCTTCTTCATGGAAAATTTCAAGCTTCTTTCGTAAGATCGATTCGTTAAAGGAAGCAGAGTAAAAGCGAACGAATCAGAGAAAAGTAAGATCGACAGGATCGATCGTAGCTGCGAATCCCAAGAAAATCAGAAACACAAGACGTAGAACGAATTGGATAGGAACTCGGAGCGTGGAATTTCTGCTTCGCTGAAAGAAGAGTGCGAGGATGATCTCGCGTCGAGAAAAAGAGGAGCAACCTAAAGAGAGAGAGAGAGAGAGAGAGAGAGAGAGAGAGTGGCAGCAATGAAACAAGTTTCCGTGTTTCTAAAGGTTCTTGCTAGTGATACCGACCACGAGGAGAACTCTGAGCACGGTTGACCGAGCTCGGACGGTCCCCTCGGCAAATACTGGCTTCGACACACAATATTATCGCGCTCTAGGGATCTAAACCATCGTGAAACCCGCGAACGTTTGAAGGTGTACGCGCGAAACCACCATTCCACCAAGCTACAGACTGACTCTTTCAGCGAGCGCGGCGTGCCACGACCGATTCCACGCTTCCGCCGTTATCTCCTCGCACTTTCGAAACCGCTTCCACGATCCAAACCTTCCCGTTCAAATGCAAATGCAGATGCAGATGTAGATGCAAATGCAGATGCAAATGAGAGAGCGAAAGAGAGAGAGAGAGAGAGAGAGAGAGAGAGAACTCGCCTAGTAGACCGCTGTTGCTGTCGCGTCGCTGTATCGCAACGAAAACACTCGCGGGCAAAGCTCTCATCGTTGCTTTGTTATTTATTTATCTATTTATTTATCACAAAGCCGCGTCAACTTGGCGACTATTAGCAACGATCACGTTAACTGCGTACACGTATACACGATATACAGCGTGTTTCGTAAATGCATGTGCATATTCCGTGGGATTAATCCGCAGATTAAAAATACACGCGGCACTCTTTTTACACGGTCGATGAGTAGCGTTAAAAAAAAAAGCCAGGCAAAAAGAGAACTGCGAGAAAATCGATTCGCAGCAAAGTATAAAACTTGCGCTAAACTGAAGCGAACGATGGGGAAAAGTAATTTAAAACATAGAAGCGCATTCGATAATGACATTTAGTTCGACAGACATGCGGAAAACAAACAAAAAAAAAAAAAAAAAAAAGAAAGAAAGCAAAAACGCAGTACGTAAAGGAAGATCGAAAAAGTATTTCTTTCCCAAAAATCGGCTTTCATCGCGCGAAATGTCCTTCGTTCGATCGTCTTTCTTCCCAAGAAACAGTTCGTAAAGAGAGAAAAATTTGCGTAAAATTTATACAAACAAACTCGAGTCTCTTTGAACTCGCGTAAGATGCTTGAAATATGTCGTTCGCGTTGAAACGATAAAACGCGTTAAAAAACCGCGTAAGAAGAGTACCGTGCGAGGAGAGTGCCAAAGCTAAGTAAAAAATACATCCAGAAAGGATCCATCCGCGAATCGACGTTACGTTTCCGACCGATGCAATTTTTTATTCCGCCGATTAAAACTCGTATACGTAGTCCGAGAGTCGATTGATTTTACAACCTCGCCATCGTATACTTTTCGCAAGAGGCTCGCGGATCGATCGCTTCGCACTCACGAGGCGACGACGTATCGACGTCCCGTCTTTGTATCGAGAATTCGATTAAAGGACCGTTCCACGAAGCGAAACCCTCGGATATATCTGACAATTCGATCGGTAGCCATCGGGGGATAAACTAATTTCCTCGCGTTCCACCTTCCCTTTCCATAGTTCCGATCGGATTTCAGGAATAAAAGCTCGCTACCCGAGGCAAAGCGCCGATCCAAAGATCGACCCAACTATCGATCGCGACCTCCCTTGCGTCTTCTTCTTGGCGAAGGGCAAACGTCGCCGAATAATTCTCGAGCAATTAACGCAGCGGTCCGCGACATTGGCGCAATTAACGAACACGCTCTGAGAAACATTATCCGTCTCCCTAAGCATCTTTCGCCTGCGTCGATTTATCGTTTCCCCTGCATCTTCATCGAGGGTGCGAATTAACGAGGTATTTTTTCCAGCTTATCGGCCATCAACAGCACTCAGACGCTTTTTCTCCTTCTCTTTTGTGCGCGAACGCCGCGGCGCGCCGCGGTGTATACACCGTGGCGTCGGTATCAACGCGACGTCGCATCGATTCGAGAAAAGTAAAAAGCATCGCGCGATATCGAAGGCTGCAGTGGCCGAACAAGCGAGTGTGTGCTGTTCGTCGATCGGAATACGTCATTCGGCAGAGTATAGGTGTAAGAGGAGTGTCATCGTGGCTCGTTTACCGTCACCCGATGCCTAGTGGTCTTATTTGTACACGGATCGGTTAACGCGTCGATCGCCCGCGATGATCGGACCAAAGGACGTTTTACGATTCATTTAGAACGATCGAAAGAAGATCGAGTTCCTGGACTGATCAATTTTCAACGATGCGAGCAATTTGGATAAATATGGTCGGAAGGATGTACGTAAATATCGTGTGATATTTTGCAAAGTGTTGAGATATGTATAATTTTCTGTGCTGCACTAGGTTAAATGCGTAGTAGAGATACTTGTATGTGAATATCAGTGTGTGGAAGTATGTGTGTCCGAAGCGTCTCGAAAACAAATGAATGTAAACTCTTCAGTCGGTTAAGAGTCGTCGGTTTACAGTCGGGTATAGAAGAAAATGCTGAGACGCGTGCAAGTGTGTATCGATGAATATATAAGGAATCGTCCATGAAATGAATATTTCATTATTTTAATATTAATCCTCGGTATAAATTTAGTGTTCCTATAACATTATTTCGGCCTCAAAGATCCACAATTCTCAACACGAAGATTAAACATTATGGCGAAGTATACTTCGATGTATCGCGGCTTCCTCAGCAAGATGTACGCGTAAGTGATAGTCGACGTGTTAATCCGACGAATAAGTTACTCTTCCTCTAAGAAAGAAAAAAGGAAACAAACAGAGTTTGTTTTAGAGTAACGTTCAATCGGGCTGTTTCCATTTTCGATAAATTGGAACGAGCTTCGGGAAGTTTCAGGATCACGAAATTCGAAAACGAAGAACGGAGGGAGAGGAATTGCGACACGGGATGCGACATGGACGATGCGAGAACCGTCGATTACTCGCGGATATCCCAGATGACAGAAGCGGAAAAAGAAAGACGAAGATACCGAGGCAGGAAGAGAAAAAAGAAAAGCGCCCACGCCCGGACCGCGCCCGGATTCGCGTGTATCTTCGAGAGGGAAAAAAGGAAGAAGGGAAAAAGGGGAAAAAGGGAGAAAAGAGCGGTTGGTCGAGGGAAGGAAATATCAGGAATAGGGACTGTAAAGCGAGTTCCCGAGACTAGCTCCCGAATCGAGATTGGAATTGAGATTGGATCGCGACAACGTACAATTGGATGAGATGTGAACGCGGTATCAATGACGACATTGACCCTAGCCGCATGATGCGGTTGCTTCGAAAAACCTGGGAAATTTATTCGATCGATCGTTGGGTGGGCTCGGCAAGAAACTAGGCGAACTTCTGCTTCTTTCTTACTTTTCGTCGCGCTTACGGACTTTTAGAGATGATCGGACGCGTTAAAAAATCATTACCTCGATCGATTTAAATATTCGCGCGATTATTATTACATCGTGGATGTTCTTGCAAATTCGTTGTTTTACGAACGTAACTGAAAAGATTGAAACTAAATCGAGATTTGTTTTATTTCGTAAATATTACAAGAATTATTCTACTTTGAATATTTTTTTTTACAACTACTCTGGTAAATTACGTACATCCTTAATAAATGCGTAAGCATCCGCGATCTAATTATCAACTATATCTTTTCATTATGCGATCCCACACACGCTGCGAACGATCTTATAATCCGGATTCTCGGAATTTCGTAATAAATTCGCAGCAAGTTCCTATAAATATTCAAATCACCCGCGTGAATCACCGTATCTTCCGCTTTACGTAATTCAATTCGATGCTAATGAACATTTTAATTCTGCCCGTATCGCGCTTCTCTGTATAATTAACTAGCTGTAAAACCTATCGTATCCTGCGATCATGTTTCGATCAGAGGCGAGCTCTCCCACAAAACCGTATCGTACACCAACTTTCGACGGCGTCGTACAACAAAAATTCATGCAAACTGCTATAAGCAGAGTAATGAGAGCGATGTAGCCCGCGGTACTTCGACAATAAGAAATATCGTCAAGGGAGACAGTCGCGTCGTTCGTCCGACGTAAATTCCGAAAGTTAGTTGTTCGCCGCTCGAACGAAACTTGTTCCAAAGAATCTTTCGCGGCTAAAAACCAGCATTCCGTTGCTTTCAAACTTGGCTCCTGTTTTCCTTCTCTTCTTGCAACTCGGTAAAATTTGCAAATTGCAGATTCATTGCCGGTAATCGTATAACGTAACGCGGTGACAAGGCGCGGCACAACGCGCGTCGTGAAAATGCTCGTCGCGCCGCGGCGAGACAAAACGCGCTATGGCGAACGCATACAACGGCAGAGCACTTAGGCGTACGTGCATCGGGATCGGTTGACCTCCTCCCCGACACTGTCTGCGAAAGCTTTTACGACCAAGTACCGAGTGCTAAGCTTCCATCGTACCTGCAAACCTCGACAAAAGTAACTCGTCCCATTCCGTACCGTACCGTACCGTCCCGCTTTCCTGCGATTCGTTTCGTCTCGTTCGCCCCGCGAGCACAAACTTCGATTCGATCCCGATTCGCCCTTTCTCTCATTTTCCGACTCGTTTGCGACTCACGATCGCGCGTTGGAAAGCGTCAACGACTCGCAGCGCCCAACGTTCAATCCCCCCCCCCCCCCCTCCGAAACGAAATGCGATACTTTGAAAGGCAGCGATTTTGCTCGCCGATATCGACGAACGATCTTATATTGGGTTGGTAACTAAGTGATTGCGGATTTTGTCATTAGGTGGTATCGACAAAATCCGCAATCACTTAGTTGCCAAACAAATAGTTCAGATCCTGAGCAATTAGTCGGCGGAGGTGACCTCCTTTCTCATGGATAGTCGAACAAAGACTGTTCAGTGCGAATGTCCTGTCTCGGACCAAGTATAATATACTTTTGGTGCGCTGCAGAATTTTAGTAATCTGTAGCGGCGTATGTGTCTTAGAACGTTTCGATACGAAGATGCCTTACATGATTGTTTTGCCACAGAGGATTAACACTGTACGACGCATATAATGTAATAAACAAACTCTGCACAAAGCAGAATACAACCGGCGACAAGTTCAAACTTTCCGGTATCTCCCCTCCACTAGTATAAATAGACGACCACGTTCTCCAGAAGTCAGTCAGTCGAGCGAATAAGTACAACGAATCAGTCTAGCGAATCAGCATAACAATTAGTATCAGTACCGCAGTATCGCGCAATCTTATAACGAATATCATCGAGCGAGCAAAGGTTGCGATTAAATTTGTGTTGTTATTTCTGTATTCAGAGGTAGGATCATATTAGCTATTATTTTATTCTTTGAGCCGAGAAACCTTTATTGCACTTTCTTACATGGACTAGGGATAAAAACAAAAGAACATCTTAAACCTATCGATTGTATCTAGAACTATATTCTAGTTACTATTTATTGTAACTAGCGCGTCTGCACATAGATGGCGAGCGCGAACTCACGTCATTTTTAACACTTTGTATTCTACATTTTAAAATATCTGTAAATATATTTAATTAAATTAACTCGTCTAATTATTAATTTAACCAACAACACGTCTCACCGTCCACCACAAATCGGTTTATGTGATCCTTCAGAATTTAACATCGATTTGAGCGACCACGTTTTGGATTGTATTAGGTTATCCGAAAAGTTTCTTTCGTTTCGTAAGGTGATAACAGATGAACAACAATATCTGTTTTATATTATTTTATTGAATTAGGTATGATGCATTTCGTTATATTTCTATTATTATGATCGTGCATAATTCAATGAACTAATATAAAACAAAAAAAAATTGTGCGTCTATTATTTCCTTATAAAACGAAAGAAACTTTTCGAACAACCTAATACGTCGTACTCTGTATCAATCCTTTCACGGTTGAACCCGTACACCCCCCTAACAGTATCGCAACATCTACTGATTTCGCAGGAAACGTGACGGTTAATTTAGATTATCGAGAAAGCGATACTACGTAGCTGTATTACATTAAATCGATTAAGTAGAAATCTTTAACACTAGAACTACCGATAGCTAACACGAAGCTATTTCTACCAAAACCAGTGATAGAATATTTTTATATTTATTGATTTATTACTTTTTCACAGAAGCAATTTCATGCTATGTAGTATATTTTTGGCATTATTACTCCACCTGGGACCATCATCCCTAAACGAGGGTTGACACGTTTATAAAATTGTAGAACCAGTCATTTTGACTGCTATTGGTACAAGTAGCCTTGATACAAAATTATTTTCAGTTTGAATATATAAAAAACAAAATAAAATTCATTATATTATTCCTTTAGTTATCGTTGCGAAAGTCATCATTGCGGAAGAAAAATATAACATAAAGTAGGAATTTTAAAATAAAATTGTAAGACCAGTCAATTTGACTGGTATGGTAATTCTAGTGTTAATAAGCAGGATTCTTTAAAGCGTGGAACATAGTTGAAGACTTCCTAGAGGTTACGATTCACAGATTGAAAATCCGGAATATAACTGAACGAGCCAGGATACTGGACTAGATATTTCTTCGTACGTAGAGCTCTGGCCGAGGGTTCGTTTCGGGTCACTAAATTGCCATATTTCTCTGTTATAATCCCATTGTTCCGATACACGCAACGCGATTACTTTGACTCGTTCCATAACTTCGTTATACCTTGGCCCGGGTCCATCGTTTCCAACGAATCCACTTATCATTCCAGTTCTTCTGTAACTACCTTTGTCCTACCCGTATTAGCTTTTTCCCCTTTTCTTCCCTTTCTGTGTCCTTTCAAACCTCGAAGAGTAAACTAAACATAGAAAATTGTCTGAAACACGACCGAACATCGCCAGAGTTGACTATCGAACATCGCCAAACGGAAGATTTTTATTTGAACGGCAAACGTTTTCAATTGAATTTGCGCGAGTTACTACGAGAAGTAAAGTAAAGACAAATTAGAAAATAAAGGGAAAAAGCAAGGACAATGTTAAAGGAGCAGAGATAGAGAAAGAGAGAGAGTGAAAGAAACGTTAGACAGATTCGAAGTAAAAGCTGAAGTACGAGCTTGAAAACATGGAGCATAAACGAGTCAGTATGTAGGATAATGAGGTACTACTTCTCGGTCGAGTCAAAGTCTTGAAGCAGTAGTTATAAATGAAAGCAACCTCGACTACCGGTTACGCTTTCATGAAAACGCGTTTATCGTACCTCGTAGCTTTCGCTGGACTACGCGCTTTTTTTCAAACAGGTCCAGTGGATCTAATTGCTCGAGGAAAAGGATACAAGCGCGACGATTAAGTGCCAGTGATTCGCGAATAAAAGAAAAAGGTTGGAAGGGACAGAAGGAGAAAGATAGAAAAAGGGAGAAAACTTGGTTTCCAGTAACGTAGTCGACAGCGACGACGTCTGCATGCGCGTTGCAAACTTTTGAGTACGTTGATCGACGTTACGTGGATGGATACGCCCCGTAAGCAAATTAGCAACACGGGAATCAATCTTCTGGTTGGCCACATCGAAGCGTTGTTATATACAATCTGTTCGACTGGCGTGAAAAAAATTCAGTAACATTGTGTAGCGGCGTATGAGTCTTAGGACGTTGCGATACGAAGATGCCTCGCATAATTGTTTTGCACTGTACGACGCACATAATGTAATAAACAAACTCTGGACAAAGCAATTTCGCTGCTACGTGCAACCTACAACCGGCGACAAGTTCAAACCTTCCGGTACCCCCCTCGACCAGTATAAATAGACGACCATGTTCTCCAGACACAGTCAGTAGTAGCGCGAATGAATATCAGTATCGAGTCAGTGAGTCAGTCAGTCGAGCGAATTGGTATAACGAATCAATCTTATAACGAGTATTATCAAGCGAACCATTAACCTTGTATTCTACACTTTAAAATATTGCCATTAATATTGCCAAATAATGCCATTAACTTTGTATTCTACACTTTAAAATATCTGCAAATATAGTTAATTAAATCAACTCGCCTCATTATGGATTTAACCAACAACACGCATACCGTCCACCGCAATCGTTTTCGTTGGATGCGCGTCTATAGCCAAGCGGGAAACGCTTGCAGTACCAGAACGAAGATTCAAGATTTCGAATACTTTGGCGAGCTACTGCGGTTGTTTACGACAGTCTGGAAATAACTGGACAAACGGAAAATTTGAGAAATGGAATAGGTAAAAATGGAAAGGAAGGATCGTACTGATGGCGCCATAGATTTCTACCCTCCATTTACCTCTTGCATTCGCATTTCTTCGCGAGCTAGGTTGGAAAAGGATGGTCAATGGGTGGGTTTCTCGACCAAAAGCAACGAGACTGCTAGTGGCTGAAAGGGACGCGAGTCGCTTAACCCCCTAAACGCGCGGAATAATTTACGATCGGTTTCATCCGCGTTCACGACCACGATTTTCTTCGTTGGTTTCTTTCAACTTCGTCTTCGCTCCCTCAAGCCTCGTCCCTTTCTTCCTTCAATGCAAACTACCACCGGTCGAAATCACGTTCTCGTATCCGTGCACCAATTTTATTCTCCTTGGAATTCGCATTTCTTTTCCGACGTACAATACCAAAGTTCATCGAGTTAGGATCGTTGAAACGTTCCCGTACCTTTCGCGTTTTTAGTCAAATTGACGGAGCAAATTCCGATAGCATGCTCCATCCATCGATTAGATTTATAAACCCGTACATGTTAATAATTTCTCTTCCCAAAATTGGATTCTTTATGGTTTACGTCCTTGCTAACACGCGCTCCTTATTTCCATATGTTTCCGAACGTTCTGAATTTTTGTTTTCGAAATAACCGAACGTAACGTGGTATAATGCGTAATGAGGTGGATTTTAAACGTGTTGGTTCGTTTATCAAAGAGACGGGTGATAACATTGTAATAGTCGGTGTATATTAAAATCACTGTAGGTACAAGTACAGTGTTTTTTCGATCAGTCGCAGAGCACGAACGATCCCCTATTTCGATTAGGATAATAGAGGTGATTTAATTAGTATAACACTTGATTAACAGTTCAAAGATATTATATATTTGCAACAACTTTGTAGAAAAGATAGTTACGCTGTTGCGTAAGGTATAAGTTAAATAGGTGAATGATCGATCTAAGGGTGAAAACCCGGTAAAGTGATGTTGACTGTTCTAAAGACGATGAATCAGTGGAGTCCCGTGACGATGCTGTTGCAAAGGAAAACTCTTACTCGGTGATGATCGCCCCACCACTGGTCGCTTGCGGGTGGAATCCCGGGAAACATGGGAAAACCTACGTTTCCCCAATTTTTACCTGATGGAGCAATAATCGTAAGGAACCCCTTGACTCGAAGATGTTTCATGTCACGTAACGGCCTTAACGGTTTTATGACAGTTCCTTAGGATTATTATGATCCGCTTAATTCTATGTGTACAGCTGGTGGTCGCCTCGAACGTAACATACAGAGATAGGGTATGCCGGTCATAATCGTCGCTATTCGATCGTATGACTCGCTATACTGACTCGTTCTAATCTTTGTTCTAGAGAGCACGTTCGTCTATTTGTATCGACAGGTGTTATTATAAAAAGTCCAAATGTAACTCCGGTTGGCGATTACAAATAACGACGATAATATTTTGTCTGGAGTTCGTTTACCTTTGAACCTAGCAAACCAAAACAACGTTGGTATTCCAAGGCACAATAATATGAGTCCCTCTGCTGATTCAAATCTTCCGTTGACTCGTGTGCCGCTACAGTGATAATAAAAAAGATCTTCAACGACGCTCTAATCAGCCTAGTTGCCCGATTATGAGAATACGGGCGTGGTCCGTGATACACTAGCTAGTGTTAGCTAACACTAAATTCGATAAATTAAATAGTTGCTATACGTCAAAGATGATGAAACTGTGGCACTCGTATGTACATTAATTCTTATTCGCTCGTACGATTAATTTTTATTCGCTTACACGAAGCTTAGCCTTGATAAATTAGTTTTATCGTACGTTGACCGATTTAGTATCTAACATAGATCGGTCACGCTAAATCCCAAGTTTTTATAACATACAGGAAAGAAGGTAGAAGAGAAAATACGATCAACTACTTAACTATATCCTGTAGAAAAGATCGCGAGACAAAAGAGGTCGATGTCGATCCTTTCTAAGCAGTTACATTTGCAAATAGAAAGAACGCTAGGTACACCGAACGCGATTCGCAATTTCATAAAGTCAGAAAAACCTCTTGCAATCGGTTTGCGATCGACTCGACCGTTATCCGATAGAATGCTCGAGCGCAACAATAGCTGAGCTAATATTTGCCATGCGATTTTCAAGGAAGTCGTTAGATTCGTTGTACGAAGATCTTATCGCGGAGGAGACCTGCTGCTTCGTACTTACATGTGTACTTTCTGCCGATAGAGGCACGCGTGGCCGATTCTACTCCCGATCGTGTACCATCGATGGTACACAAACCGGGGAACGTCACGTTTCAACCCTCGGTACACGCACTATCCTACTAACATCGGATGTAGCAAGATGCGTAATACGATCAAAGATACTTACTCCCCCTAACGGAATCTTCACCAAGAGCGGAGAACTTTCTTTGTCCTTGGACCCTTAACCCTTTCGCTTCGGCAGTCCAGTCCGCCGAAGTACAGTCACTGAACGGAAACGCGCGCCAGAAATACGCACAGTGTGCGTGGTTGCTGTACATACGTTTTTCTAAGTCTTTAATAACAATAATTCTTGTGAAATATCGTTTCACTGTCAATGGATTTAATAGATTTTTTAGCATGAAACAGTATACGATCGTTTGGATGTTTGAAATATATTACGCGAAACATTTTGATGTTTCAACGATGAGTAACTTTAAGAAGTGATTGATCCAATAGGTCAATAAAATCAACAGAAAATGTTCTGTCGAGAACGAAAAAATATATCGTTGACTATAGATAGCACTTGTATACAGGGTGGTTGGTAACTGGTGGTACAAGCGGAAAGGGGGTGATTCTACGCGAAAAAAGAAGTCGAAAATATACAATAACAATTTTTCGTTTGAGGCTTTGTTTCCGAGAAAATCGACTTTGAATTTTCGCTCGGTACGCGTGCACTTTATCGCGTCTCGTTATAACGGATCTCACTGTAGATCGTTGTCTCGATGGAAAAATTAAAAAAAAAAATTTTTTTTTTTTTTTTTAATCTATATTTTCGACTTCTTTTTTCGCGTAGAATCACCCCCTTTCCGCTTGTACCATCAGTTACCAACCACCCTGTATATGTAGCGGCACATGAGATAGAGGATAATTCAAATCACGTTGTTGTTTTACCTCAGAGTATCAAGATCGTTAGGATCACGTAATGTAAAAATAAATAAACTCCGGACAAAACAATGTCGCCGCTACGTGCAACCGTCGAACAAAGACGAACTTGAATTTTCCGGCTCTCCTCCGATCAGTATAAATAAACGGACGCGATCGCAAGCGAATCAGTTATACGAGCTATCGACGAGTATCTACGAGTTTTTATCGATCAGCGATTATACACTGTCTCTTAGCGAATACGTTTGTACGAGCGTCTCAATATTTATATTTATTAATTTATTTAAATTTAGATATATTTGTCGGGTTGCAACAGCAAGTTCTCGTTAGTTTAACTACGGGTCCTCTACAAGTCCTTTACATATACATCATTTGGATGATTTGGATATGAAGTGCCGGACTTAGGATTCGTCGCCAATATGCGGCTCATCTCGCGGGTGCCGCCTTTAAAACACGTTGACTGCCATGACACCCGTATTCGGGTGACAGCAAAGTTTCCGGCAGGGCCGCGTCACCCGTATTCGGGTGGCGCTTATTTGACTACTTGCGATGGTTCGTCGTAGGTGAGGTGTAGTTGTTTTGTTCGAAATAATTGTTGCGCTGCTGGTTATATACTGCTGGGGTACTGCTGTTTTTCTTTTCTAATTTAGATGCGTGAAAGAAAAATCGGACTACGGGGCGCCGGGATTCGAACCCGGGTCCCGGAACGTTCGTAACGTTCGTAAGGCGCTAACCATTGCGCTACCGTCGTCCGGTAGAAGTTAGTGTCGAGTGGCGGTATTTGTTGTCGAGTGCCGCCACATAGGTATTTGAAAAGATATTCCAGAGGAAATAATAAAACTATTGAATCGTTATAAAAGTGATACGAAAATGGTTTATTAAAAAAATTATTTACTCGCATTACTACAATATCGATGGAAGTACCTAGCAGAGAACGCTTGATATTGCGGCACGCGTGGGCTGACGGAGATTTCAGTGAAAACACGCGTGGCAGTCAACGTGATAAGCGGCGCTCGAAGCGAAAGGGTTAACGGTGCGTTTCGACCAACACATATGGTCGTCCTTCCCTGGTTTTACGAAAAATTTACAAACGAAAGTTTGTCGATCGAATCGGAAATTTAACTCCGTCGTACGCTTGTCGCGGTATGGAGCGCGCATACGTAAGTTCCGTGTCCTGATACTTGCGAGCGGAAGCGTGTGTGTCTGGTGGAAAATCGCGGGAAATGGAATAACGCGAGGCAGGAACGTCTTGTGGTTTACGCGTCGATGGAAAACCGCGCGGATATTAGAAAGACACTGGGACGAAGAGGGTACAGAACGAAGTAGGGTAGTGGTAGTTTGCTCGGCGGAAGGAAGAGGAACTGGTCTCGGTAAGAAAGGCGCGACGGCGAGAGGATGGAAACGGTGGTGAATGCGTGGAGACAACGCGGGACGAGATGGGGCGCGAAACAAGGAGCGGGAGCGGTCGCAAGGATTATCGTCGACATAAAGGGTGTGCCCTTTTGCGAGCTTCGTGCCAGTCATCCGACGCATTCATCTTTCCCGAAGGTTAAACGCCCGCGCCCCCGCGTTCTTGTCCAGACTGGGGACAGAGAGCGAAGCGAAAGGAAAGAAAGAAACGAAGGGAACGAAGAAAACGAAAAAAAAAAAAAAGAATTTCACGGCGAGCGGCAGAAAGGAGCGGAGAGGAGGGTGATTGTGTTGCGTGGCACGGGGTTGGGGTAGAGTCGGGGTGGAAGGATAAAAAGGAAATAGATAGACGGGGGCGGAATCGAGACGACGCGACGCGACGCGATGCGACGGCGGTTCGTAGAAACCGTTCGAGTTCCGGTGCTTCGTCGAGCTGTAAGCTACAACGAGTTTTGTATCGACCTACGTCGACGAGATGGAGTGGTTCGTGGGACACTGAGAGAAAGAGTAGCGGAAGTAAAGCCTCGACTCAATTAGCTACATCCAGCTTAATGAAAGCGGCCACAGCGATCCAATAAAATTCTAATAAAGTCGCGCTTGCTGCCGTGTTACGACGCTAAAAGGAGACAGAGAAATAGAATAGGGTGAGGAAGGGTGCCGACAGTGCGCGGGGCTACGCGTTCACCCGCCGCATAGAAGCAGAGAAAGAAAGAGGGAGACAGAGTAAGTGGTAGGAAGGAACGTTACGTTATAAAAGAGAAACGAAAAAAAGATACGTACAGAGAGAGAGAGAGAGAGAGAGAGAGAGAGAAAGGGAGGGAAAGAGACTGGCAGAGCATTCGACAAACGGCAACGTCAATAGACGCGGATTCGTATCGCCCGAACAATGTGCATTGCCAGTGGACAAGGGTTGAATGCGGCAACGGCTGTATAAAACCAGAGAATACCCAACCGCGCCTCTCTTCCCTGTAGAAGGGAAAAATTAGGCTTTAATATGCCACGAAACTTTCTTAATTGCATTTCCGGATATCGAAGCTCTGCTCGTTCGTGACCAGACGCGATTCCAAGCGAAAGCAAAGCTCTGACAATACGTAAGGGACGTAGCTTAAACACGATCGATCAAACCACGTGTATTTATGTTCGTACCTTCAACGGTATTTAACTGGCGCCGTATTTACCCGAGACCTATGTTTATTACGTTGCGTTTATGCCAAGGTACGTTCATTTATTCGCGGAAGTATTTCAACGCTCACCGTGGACAATTCTTACGAATGTATCGTGCGAAACTTCTGAAATTTCGTTAGCGAGATACGAGTATCGAGATGGAATTGGAAAATTTTGGAGCAAATTGCAAAGTGAAGAATGTATAGAGCAGTTGTAGAATCTTTATCGACGCAAAATCGCTAGATTCGCACGAACAGCGAAATTTACAAATATCAAGCACATTTACGATTTGTGACAGGAACGTGTCGGAAAAATTATGCAAAGGTCCGCGAAGAGAATCAGCGAAACGAAGAGAACAGCGTAAGGAGCGCGTCCGCTCGGAAAAGTGAACGAAAGAAAAGCATCGGAATTCGATGAAAACGAAGGTAGCAAGAAGATTCCACAACCATCGAATCCAATACCATTGGGAGGAAATACGTAACCGATTTTTCCTCGGTGGAATGAAAGGTCGGAAATGGAGCACCGGTCCAGCTTCCGATTCGACTATCGCGAAGTAATATCGCGGACTCGAATCAGCGTAGAAGCTTTCGGAGATGGTTGTTCGCAGTAACCCAAATACGCGTTTCGAATCCATCCATTCGTTCTCGTCTCATCATCGCCGTAGATCTGTCGGTCATTCTCAGCGACACAGTTGCGTACATATCCAGCGGCGCGCAGTTGCAACAGTAATTGAAAACTGCTAGTGTCTTTGCTGCAAAGTTCTCGCTCGAAGGCGGAAGAAAAAAAAAGCCCGAATGGGTCAGCGAGAGAAAAGCAACTACGGAAATGAGAACGAGAGATCGAGCCATCCGTGTTTAAAAGTTAGAGGACGCGGTTCTTCGGTGTTGGCGTCGATGTACACCATGTTTCACAAGTATACGAAGCCCGTAGAAAATCGTCAGATTCTGGATTTATTGCTGCCAGCGAATTACGAATTTATCGTCCGCTTCGTTTCGTACCATTTTTACACCGTTGTTCGAGAAACTGCCTGTGTTATTTCCATCGACTTATCGCCACGCGCTCGTCGTGGTATCATTTCGAATTGGTCAGGGAATAGATGAAAGCGTTTTGACGATTTTAACAATCAAATAAATCAAAACGTTTCTCCTTCTGTTGCGTGTTCAAATTTGTTGAAGCTTCTCTCTTCTCGTATTTGTTCCGCAATTTTACGATGAAGATACATCGTGTGAGAAATAGGCAGGCGCGGGAATTTTGAACGACGGTGTAGTTGCCGGCAGCGACAAGAACGTCTAGAGCAAACTAGAGATAAATAGGAAAAACGAAGGAGAAAAGAACGCGAGAGACGCGTGGATCGAGGCGGAAAAGGAGGGAGCGCGAGGAAACGCGCGAGGAACGTTGAGATACGAGTGCAAAGCGAGTCGAAATCGCAATGAGAGGAAGCGACAAGAAACGGAGGACGAGAGAACGAGGGAAAGGGTCTGATTCTCCTGACTACGACGGACAATGGATGCAACCATCGTTGCAATATGCTCCACTTTCTCTCTGTACTACCATACTTGCCCTCTCTTCGTCTCTTGGCAAAGCTCGTCATCCGTTATCGATGTCTATATCGAAACACGTGTTTGTCTCTGTCGCAAGAATCAGCATAAATCGCGATATATAATTGTTCCAGCGAGTACACGCTTCGAGTAAATGCCTTGCCATAAGTGCGCTGCGAGTATAAATTTTTTCAATCCAAGTAACTTGACCGAGATTCTTACTTTTAACCGAGATGCCTTTCTTCCGTTCGAGGAAAAGAAATCTTTGCACGTTGTCGCGTTACATTCTACAGAGCGTCGCGATTGTCCAACTTTACACAAAAAGAGGTTGCTCCTTCTACAGGGAATAGAACGACCTCGATATTCTTTCAAGCGTTTTCCTTTGTGACAACAACACGCAAGAGAGACCGTCGCCTCTGTTTAGACATCGTCGCCCTTTTTCTTTCGTCCAGCTTGCGATCTGCGAACGCGACTCGGCTCGAATCGCCAACGATCGTCTCGTATCGTGTTACGCTTCACGTAATCAACTTGCTGCCTTTAAAGAATTACGTTTCTACGGACGCCACGTATAATTCTTTCGATCCTCTGTTAGGTTTAGCCGAGGAAAATACTTTTTAAGAAAACGTTTTTAAGAACGTATTAGGGTGTGCGAAAAGTGTCTTTCTTTTACGGACACGTCTTCTACAACATCGCATCTTTATACAAACATGAAACCTAACCTATCGAACGTTGTGGTCTTTATTTTGATAGAACAAAATGGATCATACGTAATTCGGTACAATAATATAAGACGAAAAATGTTGTGCGTCTATTATTTCCTTATAAAACGAAAAAAACTTTTGGACTACGTGATATATTCTCCTTTCCCGTGGTAGAACGTGCGAAGATCGAACGATATGAAAAATGTTTCGTGTACGAAGTCGAGAAACGGGACAAAGCGTAGTGTGACGTCTCGGGACAAAAAAGAAAAGAGAACTGGACACTGGATCGAGATAAAGCATATGAAGACTGTGTACTTATACAGATATACTTTAGCGATAAAATGACAAATGTATCAACGATTTCGCATGGAAATAGAAACAGCGACGAGAGGCAGCGACTCGCGCGCGTATGCAAATGCAAGCTAGTCAAGAGACAGAGAATGTAACGGAATGGGAACGAAGCGGCACTGAGGCGCTTTGTACGCATAGAATAGCGTGGCCAGTGGGATATACGCTACATTTTGAACTGGTCTCCCGAGACTGTATTTGTATACCTGTAATACGCATTCGCAGAGTCAAACGTTCTCTTCTCCAGGCGGTTCCTCTCTATCCCGGTTGTCGCCAGCCTATTCTAAAACCGAACACCCATCGCTTCGCATATACCGTCGCAATTGTCGCTTTAACAGATTCATAGTACTAGGAATACTCTCGACCATCGCTTTGGCCACCGAACCCTCGTCGACCGTGTCTCATTCGATGGCACAGCCGAATCTTCGTTCGCTCGCTACTTTGCGTTTAACGTCGTTTAGTAAGAAAGATACGCGTGATTTGTGGCTATCGCGACGTAAATGACAAATTTTAAAGAACGAGTGCAAAGGACGAGTAACTCTCACGATCCAGAATATTCTAGCAAATAAATGTGTTTTTTTCGACCGTTCGCGGAGAGACGCGATCGCGAGGAAGCGCGTCAACGTGAGTCGTAAATTCCCGTTACGATTTTACAATCGACGCCATGACTGATCGATCCCCTATTTCGATTGGGATAATAGAGGTGGTTTCATGAGTAGAATATGAGGTGTAGTGTTAGTAGTTTGTTAGTGTGTAGTTGTGATGATAGTGCTACTTGCTGATGTAGATGGCGCTGAGGGATAGTACTGCTGCATTTCTTCTCATTTAGATGTCGCGGAAGAAAAATCGGACTACGGTTGCCGGGATTTGAACCCAAACGTTCGTAACCTAAGGCGCTAACCACTGCGCTGCCACTAGTTCGTGTCGAATACAGCTACAAATACTTGATTAACAGTTCAAGGATATTATATATTTCCAACAACTTTGTAGAAAAGATAGTTACGCTGGTGCGTAAGATATAAGTAGGTGAATGATTGAAGGGTGGAAACGCGGTAAAGAGATGTTGCCTGTTCTAAAGATGATAAAACAGTGAAGTTCGGTGACGATTTTTACCTTATGGAGCAATTACCATAAGGAACCACTTGACTCGAAGATGTTTTATGTTAATTGACGGCCTTAACGGTAAATCGAAAAGCCTCGTTTTATGACAGTTCCTTAGGATTATTGCGATTCGCTTAATTCTGGTGGCCGCGTCGAACGTAAAGAGTCACCGGACGTAACAAAATGGTACGAATATCTGTCAGGTTTCCATGTAGCCGGGTTAATCAGAGCGTACGTAACTAGATTTTGATCGTAAATTTCCATTTGTAAAAGTGATTCGTAGCAGCGTTGAGTTACAACAAACAGGGTCGTTGACGATTCGAGTCGATAAATGAGAGAACAGCGGACAAAGTACAGCGGAGAATAAAGAGAAAGCGAGCTTGGAAGACGGAAGCGCTAAGAAGCACAGAACAGAGGACATCGGAAAATTAAACTCGATCGTTACCAAACGGGACAACTATTTTCCTGATAATTGCGATCGGACGATGCTCAACGTACCTCGTAACTTTCAAAGCAGAACGACGGAAAAGGAAAAGGGATAAAAACGAAAAGCGATAAAATGCGCTCGATAGCTCGTATTCTAAGTTGACATTAGGGGGTAACATGCGCGTGCAATGAAAAAGGGATGCACCTTTTAATCGACTGCGCGCGAATTGCCCTGCGAATGTCGCTTGGTCCGCTAACGCGTCGACAGGCTATTCGTTTAATTCAAACCAGATCCCGTATTCCCTGTGTCCTCTGTTCGGCCAGTTTGACCCCTTGTTTTTCCCTCTTTCCCTATTCACCGAAATCACCGAACCGCTTTACAACGTCAGTCCAGCTCACCGCGGTTGCGTCCCACCGCTACGAAACGCATAAACCGCGAAACACTGCTCGGTCTCGCGTATTTTATTCGATACGCGCTCATTCGACGCATTTCGTTGGAAAGATTAAGAGTCGCGTACAATACGTACCAGAGTCGTGTCACCACAACATGCGCGGTTTCTATCGAAACAATCGTACAAAGGAGAGTCTCGTTCTTTTCTTTCTAATGAATATAAAAATAAAAATACGAAAATATCTAATTTCCATCGAACGAAGGGAAACAAAGATACCGCGAAGAAAGTTACGCAAGAAGTTAGTCTCGTTTCCTTTTCTTTTATTTTTTTTTTTCTTGTCCTGAAATGGCAGATGGAACGCCTTAACCAAGGTGGGTCGGAAAAAACTTTTCTGTCATCAATCGCGCTGCGATGTACACGCGGACGTACTGCACAACTTCGTTTTCCTTTTAATCTTATTCTTCCAATTATACCAGCGAGATCAAAGGCTAATACGTTTCGGCGTCGATCGAAAAGCCAAAAGGACGATAATTCGCGAGATTCGACCATCGGTCGTATCGGACCGCGATCGATAGACGCGTAGCACAATCGCGTGCTGTTGTTAACCGGTAAAGAATTATCAAATAAACGTCGGAAGGAAGAGATAGACAAAGAAGGAGAAAGAGCAAATATTTGTCGGCTATTCCGCGCTTTGAATTTATTTTAATTATACCAATTGCGTTTACCATTGTAACGATCAATCTGCAATCGTGATGAATATTTTACACGCTCGACCGATCATCGGTTGCGTTATTACGAGCGAAAAGGGAGAACGGTAGGTGCGGTTGGACACAGAGGGACGAACAAACGGCGTGAAACGGATCGAAAATTTGGATTAATTTCACGCCACGCGTCAAACATATCGAACACGATCTCGCGTGCGAGAAGGGTAGAGAGCGACGTGTCGTTTCTTGCTTGCTTTTAAACCGTTTCAAACAGCGATGCTATCTTTTCGTTTTTCTTGCTTGGTCTGCGCAGACCCACGAACCTTTCCTCTATGAATGCATCACATTCAACGCGCCAGCGGACAGTCGGCGTAAAGCTGCAGCTCAAGCTCTCGCGAGTATACCCAGCCTTTCGTCTATACCTTACAATCAGACGCCTATCTTCGATCTGCCAACTACCAGCCAGCGACGAGCAGAATAAATTACGTCGTCGCGTCGTCTTTTAATCGCTTCACTCGGTTAATCGTTAATGATCAATCGAAAATACAGTTTTACCTTCTTTAGTCCCGAGGACATTTATTTTTGTCCTTTTTACATCGATACGATTTACGTATCGTAGGCGAAATTCACGGACAGCTAAAGTTTACGCGTTTCTAACGGCGAAACGTATTAATACGTAATTGGAAACTCATTTGAAGGGGCAAGAGTTTCGGCTTTTTAAGGGTTTTCAAGATCGAACGACGTCTAGTCAAAATTTTCTGTCTGCCTCTTTCGAGAATACGAGTCCTAACCTTTAACGACTACCAGTTAATCTTCACAGATACGACAATCGTCATTTAAGAGGACGAAACACGGACTTAAAATCATATACGCGCGGTAAAAGATTAGAGATAGAACATAGACGTGTCAATAATTTCTACAATACGAGATTTTAATTGCCTTGAGAAAACGCGCACGGTCCTGGATGCAGCTTCATTAACGAGGGTTCCCTCTTACAGCTTTCATTTACAACCTACGCTCACCCAGCTATATCCTTTCCACCTGCTACAAACCCCAGTCTAGTTTCTTTTTCTACGGTTCCTCCAACAATGCCTGTGCATCATCGTCGTTTCGCGTTTCCCGAGCTCGTAACCAACTATCTATTCGTCTGCCCAAAATGATCTCTCCTTGTTTAACACGTACTGCGTAAATCTCGTCACACATTGTAGTAACGATGTAAATGTTGAAAATGACAACGTGAGTTCGCTCTCGCCATCTATATGCAGATGCGCTAGTTACAATAAATAGTAACTAGAAGATAGTTCTAGATACAATCGATAGGTTTAAGATGTTCTTTTGTTTCTATCCCTAGGCCATGTAAGAAAGTGCGATTAAAGGTTTTTGCGAACCGTGCGATAGATTTATCCAAAGAATAAACTAATAGCTATTATGATCCTACCTCTAAATACGGAAATAACAACAATAATAATGAAAAATTTATAACTATTTACATTTGTTCAAATTACGTATTTCTACTAATCTTGGCGCGCCGATTACGTGTGACCTCTACGGCGCTACCGACAAGTTGAATGCTCGAATGCCCCGTGGCATTCAACGTGTTAAAATTCCCGCGAATGGATATACCGAGTGAAACACTTTGAGCGTCAGAAATTTGCACATTGTTTACTATAGTTGCAAAATCTTTTAAATCGAGGTGTAAGCCGCGTCCTCGAAGAAGAACTCGAAGAAGACCTCAAAGAAGAACTCGAGGAAGAACTCGAAGAATATCGAGAGTCGTTTGATCTCTGATGGAAACGTGTGTATAGCCGCAGTGCTGGAGAAACGTCGGACTGTACCTTGCCCGATACTAAAAATTTGATACGTACTTTAGAGATCGCTTTAGGCGTCATGCCGAAATACGTGGAAACACGGTCCGGAACGTTAACGCGATTACAAAGCGATTTGCAAACTATGTACGTAAATTATGCTCTCGAGGCAGGCGTCCAAGTACTTTCCAAGTTTCGAGCAGCGTCGCGTACTCGAAACGTCGCGTACACCGTCCCGTGATCCGATTAGTCGACCTCTTCATATTCCTCGGCGTGTTTCTTCTTTCCACGTACACCTGTTTCCTGGTTGCCATTAAACCGGCATTTCCTAATATCTCTGACGAGTTTCAACGATGCTTCACCGCGCATCTCGAGAAAGAAAGAGGATTCGTTCATTATGTTGATTCGTCTCACGCGTTGAACTGGGTCGTCGAGCAGATTAACCTTGCGAGTTACACAACTTTTCCAACGCACGACGATACACTTTCAGGAGAGTTTAGAACAAAAAAACACAGAGCAAGGGCAAAAGGGTTCTCGGTCGTGTTCGTTTGGCGTAAACGGTCATCGAACAATCACGAGTTCGTAATCTCATTTACGACGTTCAAAAAAGCTGCTTTTCGAGCATTTGCGATTTTCTACGATTTTCCAAAGAACGGTCGTTTACACCTCAATTTTACTAAAGCGGACGAGGAAGCGGTCTGTTTGCAGGACAATTCGATCGGATGGAAAGTCGAAGGGTTCGTAAGAAAAACGATCGGCGTCAAATTTTACGATTCTTCGGCTCTACGTGCGTAACGTGATAGAAGCGAGGCTTCTAAAAAATGATCCGACAAATCGATAGCGGCAGATTGCGAAGGGCTTGCAGATGAAAAATGGGCAACTAGGAATAAGAAAGGAGGAATAGAGAACAGAGAACGATCGGAAAGAGTAACAAAGATCGTTGATGCGTGAGATGTAATCGAGGAGTGAAAATGGCTCGGGGAATAGCTTTCTGCCGGTTCTCTTGTTCGCTCGCGCGTTCTCTAGTTCCGTGGGAATATACGCGATAATGGAAGGCAGAGACGGTCGACGAAATTAATTTGGCGAGATTCGAGGCTGTCACGCGGGGGAAGTAAACGAGAAAACGCGTGCAAATGTAGCGCGGGTGCCGCAACGATTATGCACTTGTGCATTCGTTAAGCCCACTTTATTTAATGATTTCGTGTTCGAATATAGTTACTGAATAACCGCTTACTCGTGATTCTCGACGCTCGTAATAAAGACGATAAATGCATCTGCGCGCGCAAACGCTCGTGTTCTGTCTGTTATCTCGTTCGCTCTTTCGCCGGCGGCTAGACGTCTCGTTTTAGCAATTGAATCGACCTATTTCTCCCTGCGGATCGTTCGATTCTTCGTTAAAAAGGAAAACAAAAGGGAGAAAGGGAGAGGCGTTTAAAAAGGAGAAAAAAGAAAATCTATCGCCGCAAGGTAGTCCGTCGGTTTTATTATTAAATACAACACGATGCACGCGGTACAGCGAGAATGTAACGAGACTGGTAAAGAAAAAGAAAAAAACAATAAACCGAAGATCGCAGAAGAAAAGTCTGATAAATACGTTTTTATCTTCTGATTTTTACGTCGCTTTGCGATTAAACGGGAAAATTTTAATGTGACACAATTGAAAAGAAAGACAACCCGTTTGGTCGTGATTACACGGAGAGGGGTTAGGTTGGGGTTAGGTTAGGTGGCAAAAAATAAATCAAACTTGTAGATTTATACAAAATGGGCGATACAAGTGATAGGCAAAATAGGCAAATCGAGCAATGGCACGGTCATTACCACTGCTGGAAATGCCAATTTTTCCGCCTATCGTTTACCCCCTAGACGCTCTTTGTATAATCACGGCCTTAGGATTCGATGGTACGAGTCTTTTAAAAATAGCTTATTGGTAGTGAGCGAGACGCGTACAGATACAGCTTTGTATACGCTTCTTACCCCTGTTTGATTTTAAATTAACGAAACACTACAGGTTTCTATTGAATTTTCGCTACAGGATTTTAACTTACTTATAAAACTTTACGTGCTAGGAGTAAAAAATGTGCCACGATACGGAATACCGAGTCCGGGTCCTATTCCACGCGATTAAACCGACTATCGAGTTATTTTCTCTTTTGCATTTTTTATTCTTCATTTTCATTCGTCCTTTCGTTGCTAAACGCGTCATTTATACCTGAATTGTCGGAGGAACGGGCGAACGAACGAACGAGCGGACCAGTGAACGAAGAACGATCGTTAGACCGATTCCGAGTCGAATAGAGCCGATTCTCGGAAATACATGCGAAATCCTCTCTTCTTTTTTTGCTCCATTCTTCGCCTCTCAGCTATTTCTTTCTTTTGTTTTTTTTTTTTTTTTACGCCAACGATTTTTTGCGCTGCTTGACACGCATTATTATCGCTACTAAACGAGTTTTAGCACGCTAACGAGCTCCAACCACGACGAATCCACTTTCGATAAACACTGAACGCGGTTGCTAGCAAGATCGATATCCGGTTAATGATGTCTCTCGTCGAACGATCGAGAAGCTCGAGAAAAGTAATTAATCGCACATAGGATCGGATCGGAGCGGAGCGAATCGCAACGAGCAGTTCAACGTTTGGCTCGTCTTACCCTGTAAAAACGAATAAACGAGTAATCTCACTCACACTTTTTCCCGCTATTAGATTCAAAATTAGACTACTCGCTAGACTACCGTCCGTCGTTTGACTCAAAACAGGTTACGTACTCTATCCTTTGTATCGTCGAGTGTTCCCGCTCGGAGAAATAAAGCTCGATTTCAACCGGAGGCGAAATTAAACCCTGCCACGGTGGTCGTCGATGACTTACGTTTCCGCTAAATTTCTTGGCAATCGATAAGTATCCATGTGTAATATATACGCGATGAAGAAGGACGAAAAGAAGTCGTGGCTTCTTAGAAAAACATCTAAACAGTGACATTCTAAACCAAAGTACCCGCTGGAAATAGAAGTTCGATTGAAGCGTGAAAATTTGAGAACCGCAGCGAGGTTAAAAGACACCTCCTGTTGTCTCGCAGAGCCGTCAATCTGTCCCCCCAAAAATCATGGACCTTCGACACCGGAGGTGCAGCCCCAAAAATATCCGGTTGCAGTCTGTTGTAAACTACATATGTACAAATATGCTGCTGCACCGACGACTGACAGAGAGCGAGGCGAAAGGGAAAGGGAAAGGGAAGGTGGAAGGGGAAGCAGAAAGAAGGGACGTGGCTATGTCGGTAGAGTCGATAAAGCATTGTGAGAGGATGACTAGGAGGAAGCTGATGGTAGGTGTCAACGATGCAAACATTAGCATACGGTGGATATTGCGAGCACATTAACCTTCGGAAATTGGAAAACACGACGATGAGTTGGAAAAGTACGCACACTCGGTTCCATGGGATGAAATCCGAGATACGGGAAAGTAACGACGAGCCCGGGGTAAACGTAGGTTTATACACAGATCCATGGACATACGATACACTCTTTCGGCCGAAAAGTTTCCCTTCTATTTCTCTAGTGCTGATATCGGCCCACTCTCCACGCTCTCGACTCTCTCGGTTTTGCCAGCTGCACGCAGCCCATATTTCGGAGTATCCACGTAATCCGAGAAGCAGAACGAAAATCGTTCAACGCTGCACCGTTCTTTCGTCGATTCTAGATCGATTCGAGAGTCTCGGTACATGTGTAGCTAAGTATTAGGTTGTCTTTCTTTTACAGACACGTCTTTTACAACGATGCATCTTTATACAACCACGAAACCTAATCTGTCGAACGTTTCGATCTTTATTTTGATAGAACAAAATCGATCATACGTAATTCGATAAAATAATATAAAACGATAAATGTTGTGTTATTTTTTTATAAAACGAAAGAAACTTTTCGGACAACCTAATATGTACCTACATATGTCTACAGGGTGACTTGTTACTAATAGGAAAAGTAGGAAAAAAAGAAGGGTGCAAAAGTTAAAAACGTAAAGTAACATTTTCTTACGCGGCTTAAGTTTCGTTTTAGAAAAAGTTAACTGTGAATTCTCGATGTCACGAATATGGATCTTACTACAGGTTTAATCTTATTAGGTACAAACTTTCAAAGATATTTCCTTATATCTGCCTTCTTATTTTAAACGTTTCCTATTAAAAATATTCGCGCGCGATCAGCCTATGTAAATCTTTGAAGCATCAAGTTTCCGCAGGAAATGGTGAAACGTTAAATACCTAGAAGGATAACGATACGGACTCGGACGATCGGCAAATCTTTTAATCGTAACAAATGTAAATTTTCTCTCGTTAATTAATAAGTCGAGGGAAAGAGATGTTAAATACTTTACGAGAGCGAATGTTAACTAATGTTAAACTAACACCTCTGCTGTGTTTGCGTATTGTATACCGGAGAATATGCAACGAAACCGGAAATTTTCAAGAATGGGTATAATCACGGCAGAAATTATATGAAACGCTTCACGTTCTGCCAAATAGATGCTTGATTCTTCTCTTCCTATTAAATATCTATGGAATTAAATTTCCTTCGTTACCGGTCGTAATTTACGCATCCTCTTTCACAATTTCCCAATTTTGCGACTAGGATAATCGAATAATCTCATTTGATTGTTTTTACCAAAGTTACTACAACGATATTTATCTCTCGTCTATTATCCGTAATTTCACTCGCTCTGAGTGATACTGATATTAGCTCAATTGTGCAAGAAAAAGTCCAAAGACGCTAAACAAATATACTGAACGAAAGCACTGGATTCGTACGGAAATATTCTATTCTTTGTCTTTAATTTACATTTCCATGTAGAATCATTCCCTTTCTGCTCGTTATCGTCAGTTACAAGACACTTTGTGCATATACGACGCGCCGTCCCTTTGTCCCAATAAAAACACCATTTCCTACTATCTCTGACACGTTCACGATGCTTTTCTTCGATGATGTTGGTACATGTTGGTACAAGACTTCGTTGATACGCGTGCAAAAAATCTCGTCTAGTTATCATAATTTTCGATTACTTTGAAATACAGTATTCAACTAGTAGCAGATTTTCGCTGCTGTTTCGCTACTTCTTCGGTCATCTGCAGCCCTTTGTCCTTCGAAGCTTGTGTCCGCCTTTATCTATCTATCCTATCCGTCTGTCTGCCTGGCTGTCTGTCTGTCTGTCTGTTTGGTTCTAACTGTGCATCACTCACCCTTTATCGCGCTAACGCTTCGAGATCTAATCAACGTCGACCTTAGTCAAGCGATTGTTCCATGTGCGACAGCATCGAATGCGACTGGATCGATAAGGTGCATCATACCAATAATTTTCCTGTATAGTAGGCGAGAACGATACAGTAAGCATGTAAAATCGTTCGGTAATTAAAGTTCGTAAATGTATTGGGAATTTAGAACCGGTTCCTGCTTCGCGGTATATTTACAGAAATTTGTCTCCCGCTAAAAGGAACAGATTCTTCTTTTTTTAAGATCCTCGATAGGCTATTGTAAAATAACGACTGAATATTTTTAATCGAACGAAGAAGGAACAAAGATTACGAAAAGAAAATGAAAGATACCTCTGCGTCTCGAATGTTTCAAAAAATGTAATGGATAGAACAAGTTCTAACCTTAAAATTGCGGTATATCGATTGTGCTTACTATATCGTTCGATTGTTCGGCGAGTCGATGTTAAAATGTCCGGAAATGGGATTGACGCGGCTGGAGAAAGAGGAAATATTCCGGAATAAAAGGAAACGGAGAGAAACAACGAGGAAGCGTGCCGCTTTAAATCGTCGCTTCCGTATCCAATTCGATATTCATCGGCAATTTCAAAATTTCGTGACTAATAATCGTGATAGGAAGCTGCTGCTGCCGCTGTTGCCAGTGGTGGAGGTTGTGGTTGTATTGGTTGTATCGGCGATAGCACTGTTACCAATACTGGTGGCCGTTTAATTAAAATGTCCCGACGAACTTACGGTGGTAACGGTGTTATTACGGTACCAACATGCACCGCACGTGTGTCCAGTGTCCAACAGATCGATAAAAATACACGCACGATCGAACTGCATGCAGTATCGATATATCGAATAACGACTATGTTTTCATGCATGCTGTAAACAATGCCACGACAAGCGAATACTTGATCGCCAGCGATAATTCGGCGTTCGGTGTTTCGTCCTCTGTTTCGACCCTTTTCGATACACGCGATTACCGGACCGCTTTTCATCCGAATATCTTGATCAATGTGAAACTAAAAGTAATCGATGTTCACCATCGATCGTAAGTATCGCGATGGAGAATGAAATTAACCTCAAATATTATTAGGAAATTACTAACCTCGAAGAATTATTACCTCGTTGGACATTTTGAATCAGGATAGGCAGACATTAGCGACATCTCAAGTAAATAAAGAAATCGTTATAATAAAAATACCTTCCGTTAATAAGATTAAATTTTTCTTCCTTTGTGTCCCTTGTCCGTTACCATACACACGCTCTCGCGCACGTACACAGAATAAGGAACGAATGAAAGAACGAAAACGAGGAATAGGAACAGCGTGGGGGTGAGAGGTAGGGAGAAGAAGGGGAGGAGGGGAGAAAACAACGGTGACGAGCGCGAGGGGTAGGTAGGAGGAACTGCCGAGATTCCGACTTTATTGGCGCAAATGGCAATTATCTGGAGTACGAGGAGTGTTCGAAGGAAAGAATTAAAATATTTCCACCGTTCTCAGCTGTCAAGTAATTTTTGCAATTTCATCCTCTACTCTCCGTTCCCCTCTACTCGTCCCCCCTCATCGCTATTCTGTAACGAACACTTTACGCGTTTCATCGACGCAATCGAGTCGTTATAACATGCGTCTACTAGCAAACTAATTGGAAATCTTGCGAGTCTCGCGACACCGTTCCACAACGAGACAATTTCTCTTCCCTTTTCCATACTCCGATTACTTACAGTTACTCCGAGAAGTACTTAGTCCAATAACTTACTAACTATATGCTAACAACGACTATAACAAGATTTAACTGTAAAGAGTGATTCACATGACTGAAACAAGCTATGTTTCCTTCTTGATTGAAGTTGGAACAAAACGTTAGAGTAGAAACGGCTATCACGTCCCCTTTTCTTTTTTGTTTTTAATTACGCTATTTTTTCTACTAAGAAAATGTATGTACTTGTTGGATCTTTTCGCTACGACCTTCGCTTAACCCAGATACGTTATTATATCGCCTTAATCATCACTGCCTGAATACTTTTACAAGTAATTTTATCTTAAAATTCGTGTGCCGAACACACGAATCCTCGCCAATCATTCATAACCACTTACGTAACAACTTTGAACATTAACGAAGTTCGCGAGCGCATTCAAGCGAAAGAAAAGATCGAACTCTTCTAACAATAAGTGCTATATATAGTTAAATCCATACGAAAGGTAAAACTTTTACAAGTAATAGAGGCTGCCGTCTGGGATACTTCATTGCCGATATAACATCGAAGGGTAAAGTAAAATTTTCAAAATATCTTGCAAAATCGAAAGACGAAGCGTGATCCTTTTCATCCTTTTACAGAGAGGCTATTCTCGTCTGATAATACGTCCATTCTCCCGACTAGGTAGACGAGAGAGAAGCATGCAGAAGTTGCATCGTGTCGCACGATATGCATTTAATTTAAGTTCCGATATTAAAGCGCGATACGCCCGTTTCCTTCGCCGATCAAATCCATACATCCGGAAAGGTGAGAGCACCAATTCTCGCTTTATCAAGTACAGAAAGCGACGCCTGCAGCTAACTCCGTTGCGATTCTCAAATTTTTATATTTCGATCTTGCCTCTACTTTAACGAGTAAAAAAGAAGGCTCGACATTTGGCTTTGGACATAGAATTGAAATGAGAAATCAGATACGATAGAAATAAGAAGCCCTTTTATTCAGTTCTTCGCGTTATGGTTATAAGGCAGAATGTTGAACGCTCGTAACGATAACGATCTAACCATCGTTCAACGACGTATTTATCGTTTTATCGAATCTTTAAAACCGATTCGATAGAACGTTCGTAACTTGGATCATTCGAAATTACGTGTAACAGAGAGGAACGCAAGAAGGAAAGAAAGAAGAAAAATAATACAGCATCCCCTAGATCGCAACGTGAGCGCTAAAATTAAACGGAACGCATACAAACGTATATGTACGGCAGGGCTAGCAACTTCGATAAACGACGAACGTTGGTAAACACACCTCGGGCCACTGTGTTTCTTGGAAATTTCTTTATCGTCGTGTTTATTTAAAGCGTACTTGCTTCACTAGTTCGAATACGATAAGAATAAAAGGTAAGCGCGTCCAGGTATGACCAAAGATACACTTCGTCAGAGGATCCACAATTGTGCTTCTATTTTATCTTACATTCCTGCGTGATTGTACGTCATAACATAACGTACATTCTTTTTGATACTAAAACAATAACTGAAACTACAATTACGTAATAATACTTTTCAGACACCTTGCTACGTATTCACTCCCATAACCCTTGTCTATTGTAAAATGCCACATTATCAAAAATATGGGAATAAAAATTATCGTTATCTTCGTCGATTGTCTTCGCTTAACTCTGATATGGCCACAGAATTCTTCATATCTCTGTTTAGTTTCAATCGAAAAATAGTCTCCTAGTATTTTATGAAAATGTTTAGTACAGGATTCAAACAAGAAAGAAATCAACCAAATATTGTCAATAACGATTCTTTCTCGTGTTACAATTTTTGTAACTGATTTTTGAGTTTTTAAACGTTTGGGAATTTTCCAACGATAAAAACACGTTACTCGATCGATAATAATCCAAAGAATTAAAATTTGATACTGCGATGTATACTATGTTATTGTACAGAGAGGTTTGAAATATACACATACATTCAATAACTGTGTCGCTCGACAACAGCAATTATCCATGAAAGCACACTCGATAGAATACTCACGCACGCAATATAAAATAAAAGAGAAAATAATACGCAGAGTTGATCTTTTATTCGCGAATGCTAAATCATCTTGTTCTATGAACTCCACTCTTCTCTATCTCCCCTTTTTCAATTTCTCAAGCCGATAGTTTGTATTATCTTATTCGCAATAAATCATCTTCCCTCAATGACAATTATGAAAGTTTATTATTATTATTCGCTAACAATCGCTGTACCATATTTGCCATTACTTACTGACGTGCGCCGTTTTGGAGATTATACTCGAATGGAGTATACCTCCATGTAACAATTTCGAATTAACTAAGTGTGTATACGTCCTTTGGACACAACGTTGTAAATCACCCCTATGAAACTCGCCAAATGTGTATTGTACCGCGAATCTTAAAATCGAACATATAAATAACGAAAAATAGACGAAATGGATCACAGAAAATTGTGCTTACCTTTAAAATGACAAAATCCATGTTTCGCAGGACTGGAGTTGATGACGAGGCGTGCTAATGACGTTTTACAAAGAAAAGCGATGGCAGATGAGAACGTTGAAGTCAAGATTGGTCGGGACGTGCTTGGTTTGGTGTACCAGAGATGAACAACGAAGAGCTCGAAAGAAGGATCAGATAGAATCAAACGGAAACCGAACGAAAGCAATTACGGTGGCGAACCTCCCACTCGACACTTCTTTCCACTTGTTCGAAACAACGAGGAATATCGACGTTGGCACTCACACACGGCACGAGGTGGCTAGATCGTCCTTACTTCGATGATCTAGCATCGTCGTAGCACGCCTCCTCGCGATTCCACGCCACAAATGCAAACGGACCGATTACTCGCATTGCATCGAATGCAACTTTTGCATTTATATGTTGACAAAAAAAAAGAGTGAGAGAGAGAAAGAGAGAGAGAGACAGGCAGACAGACTCTCGAGAACTCACAACTGTACGCGAGAAAAAACGAAAAGCGACGAGGCGAGGCGAGGCGAGGCGAGGCGAGGCAAAGCAAGGCAAAGCGAGACGAAGCGAAACGAGGCGAGACGAGACGAGACGAGACGAGACAAGACGAGACGAGACAAGACGAGATGAGACGAGATGAGATGAGGTACGATGAGACGCGGCGAGACGAGGCGAGGTAAAAGAAGGCAAACGGCGCGGTGCAACGTTGTAACACGCGAGAAAAATATTCAGCCAACACGCGTGCCGGCTTGGCGTCGACTGAATTCAACGGCAGTCGCGCGCCACGAGTGGGAGGCGTGTCTCGAGTGTACGATGAAAAGAGACCGAGGTATACTATCGCGACGGAGAAGGGATGAAGAAAGTGCGAGGCAGAGGGGAGAATAGTTTTCATTGCGTTAGACAGAGACGGGTAAAAGGATGAGCGACCGCCGCGACCGGCCGTCGGAGACCATAGTCACACTGGTTGCAACTGTTAGAGGGAGTTGAACGGCGTGCAGAGGAGTGGAGTGGAGTGGAGTGAAGTGGAGTGGAGCAGAGCGGAGCGCGGCGAAATGGAGTGAAGAGAAAAGGAGAGAAATGGTTTCAGGAGAAACGGACGCGACGGGATTGAACGGAACGGAATGGAATGGAATGAGATACATACATACCTCGACTCGTGAAAACGGACGAATGACACAAAGAGCAAAAGAGAGTTACACAAATGCTGATTATCCAAAACTACCGTTTGCGACGCTACCGTTGCGATAGCGTAGGTATGCACAGACACCGATAGCTCTTCCCTTTAACGATACCTATCGTGTGCTTCGTGTTTCTTCTTATGTTTCCGTTCCATTCCATCGAATCTTACAATCGACTTATCACGATTCGTACTAATGTTTCTTTCGTTTAATCAATTTCCGTTTCAATTTTTTCAATGCAACGCTTTTTGATTAGTTGCAACTGGAAACACGGAACCTCGATAAGCGATCTTGTGGATACATAAAAGTTACGTGATAAAAATCATCGTCATATTATATTCAATGGATGTTTATGCATTTATAAAAAATTTTTAAATGCAAAAATGCACAAAATGTAAGGAGGATATAAAAATAGTAAAATGTTCGAAATATGATACTGCTCGTGATATTTAATAAACGCAACAAATCTTTGAGTAGATTCTATATCTTTGCATTCACAAAAATATAAATTTATTCGTTCATTCGTTTACTGTTTGTACGATAAATATACTTCAGTGGTACAATTCTGTGCGCTTTCTATTCTCCCTTCTCTAATCTGTAATATTGTCACGTTTTTGGTCAATCACAAACTCGCGCGTAGTCTTGGCAAGAGACTACAAAATAAATACGTCGCTAGCTTATGAAGAGGTGATCAAATAGAAAATTCATAATCACGATCTTAACAAGAAAAGTTGTATAAAAAGCGACTGAAAAGTTACCAAGTTCCCGCGGCGCCGTCTCGTTTGTAATCCCAACTCTCCAACCCTTCCTCACCGCACTGCTCTCGAAGCCCACTCATAATTACCAAAGTTAATTTGCGAATCGCAATTTAATTGGCCAGTTCTTGAAGGTTCTTTAAACTTTGTCTTTCACGGAATAGGATTTTACGATGGTTCGGTTCAGTTCATTCCCGAAAACAACACAGTGGTTGCGTAAACGAACAAACCGATTTATATGATTGAAAGCAAATGCTATAAAACATAAGAAAAAAAAATACTTTTTCATGAAAGAAAAGTTAGTTTCCAAGAAGAAAGGAAATTATTAAAAATTGGTTACCAGCCTGTAACAAAAAGGATAGGTTATACCGAACAACATAGATAGTTACAGCATAGATATAATAGTTCAAACAAATTACAAACAGCACAATACATATGTAAGCAAATATCGAAGCATCTCCAATCTATATATTGTGTGTGCAATGGCATACTTTTGCGCATTAGTATACATATAATATACATACGTACATATGAGTGTAGATATACGTATGTCTCCTTTTATCTTCATTTCTGTAAGAAAGGGCAACAACGTTTCGAAAGAAGATACCTCCGACTCATTACCAAGCAACCACGAACGGATGTTCATAGATACGTATGCGAGACAGGGTTAAAGACAGGACAAAAGGGAAGAGAGATGTCGGCTTCCTGAGATTTTACCGTTAGCTGCTCTTGTTGAAACGAAAGAAAGAAAATTCTGCGTGACGGCGAGCCTTTTAATTAGGCTGTCTGTGATCTGCCAAGCATTTTTGCTTTCCTTATTCACCCTTCCCTATTCTTCCTCTTTCTTCTCCTTTCTCCTTTTCTTCATTCTTTTTCTCCTTCCTCAATTTTGTACTCGACTGATTGCGAGTCGATCACACTTCGCGCACCCACTCCTTAGATATGCCACATTTTCAAATATCAATTTCTCATTTAGTTCTTCTTTCTTAAGAAAGAAACAGAAGAAGGATGAAATATAATTCGTTATGTCTCTAATCTTACAATTAGAACATACATAGTATACAACGTAAACGAAAATATCCAACCTAACCACGATAAACAAATCGAACTGCGTTCTCGATAAAGAATACATAATTCTATCGAAACAATACTTGAGAACATAAAAATAAATTATTTGTGTATATAATATAACGTAAATTATATTAATGTATAGATATGTAGATGTAAATACAAATGAAATAACTTTAAATCGTCGCAATCGCGATATACGATCGACGCAACGAAATATGTAATATCTTTTTCTTTAATGATCGAGATATATTAATGATCAATGCACGATATATGATCTGGGTCTCCTTTCTTCTTTGAAAGAAGAGGAAACCGACAATGCAATACCTGTGACTGATACGCGACGGCATGTAATGACATCGAAAATATACTGGTAATTCAAGCGTTTCGTTTATAATCTAAGGAACGTGCTCCCTTTCATTGAGGCCGCGTGGAAATATGAAATAGGGAAGAGGATTGAGAAAGAGGAAAAGGAAGAGGAGGAGGAGGAATCGGTGTTCATCGACGGGAATTCAAAACGTGCAAAAGAGCGAACGCGTGAGCACGTTTGTAGAGAGTGGTACGAAAGTGATACACATACACACCTATCCGCGATCTCAATAGGCGTCGGGCCAGGAGAATAAATTAACGAGGTGTTTGTCCGCTATCACCACTCTTTTTCCAAGCCGGATTAAAATCACTCTGTCTTTAATAATTATACCGACCGAATACGTTAAATGAGGCGCGCGTCGCGACGTATTTACCACTGTTGCTTTTTGATAATGTTATTTACAGCTGTGATTTACAATAGATCGCCACTGAACCTCGCAATCCACGCGAATTACTTCCTCCCTACATTGTATATACCGTTAAGAAATAAAAGAGATATAAAATGCGACGTGTGGTAGTAAATTTTATTCGTTACGTTGAAAGAGAAGATGCGCTCACTGAATACGTATAAAGCATAAAAGCAAAACACTGGATATTGCTTTTCGGACCATTATCGGATACTATATCACTACGATCTCGCACTATGTGATAATTGTAAGATTACTATGCGCATATCATATTCAAAATATCAATTAATATTTAAAGGTTAAAAAATACACGTTTTGAAGGGTTGATTAACATTGCTAACATTTAATTAAATTATGTACATTAGGATAATAAAATCTGTTGCAATAAATATTTTTATGATACATGCAAGATTATGAAAAAACATTATTGTTGAAAGTAAGTATTTCTCTTCAAAATAAGAATTATATATCTTTTACGATTATGATACAAGGGAATTTATTTTCTTATTTTTCGACAAGTGTATCGAGTGAAAAGATTGTTAGGAAACATTCACATCATTCACTTCCCAGAAGTAATTTTCTCTAAAACCACTTATCCAAAGAAATGAATATTCATAAAAGGTCGATGAAATCGTGTCATTCGAAATCCTCGGCATTTGATCAAGGTTAAATTGAAATGCAAGATAATTTGAAAATCACAAGAAATTTGGCAGACAGTCAGGACCATGTTGTTGATTCTCATAGTTACTAAAGTATCAATTGTAGATAATGGAGGTTATCAAAGACGCCTCTGTCACTCAAAATCATAATTAAATAAACATATTTGTCTAGCTTTATATTTGTATCAAATAAATACTCCTGCATTCCATTTGTGACGATATATTCAACGTAATAATATTTGTGTAAAGGAAACAAATGTTGAATTTCAGCAAATATATGTTTTTCAAACTAAACAATTTCAAAATTGAGACAACTTCCAAAATGATCTATAACAAGACAAGAGCTCTAATCGCATAAACATATTAGAGTAAAAGCTTAAAATCTTTTTCCTTTATAAATTACAGATTCATTGCACTCTCAAATAGCTCCAACATCCTTTTCATCTCTTTACTAAAAGTTGAGAAAACAAATAAATGTTAGTATGATTACAGAACTGGAATACACAATACAAATGTAAAAACAGATACTCTAATACTCGCATTTGTTCTGCTAGCTTATATACAGGTCCCATTGATTTCGATAATTCTTCGCATTTTGCCATTAACTGATACATCGATTTAATATTGTGATCCACTGCATCGCACGTTTTACAAACAGCATCCCTATATGTTTCTAAACAGCCTACGGTGAGTGCAGATGCCTAAAAGTAACTTTGATGCAAAACCCTTTGAAAACTTAATGAAAGGAAAAATTTTCACAAAGCAAAAAAGAAGAAATATAATTGGAAAAGATAATTTACACTATGCAAAATGGCTGCCAAATTTTCTGTTAATGCATCAACAGAGGTGGCCACTTTTCTCGCTTCCATCTCTAATTCATTTAACACATTATGATCAAGAAGAGGCACCTGAGGCGTTAAGGCTTGCCTGTACAAACAAGGAGTAGAACTGCGAGAACCCGGAAAAGATGGAGTTTCTCCCTTTTTTGTTACAGGACTTGACAGTTTAATTTTGTTTTCTAAATCTTCCGCAACAAACAGTACCATATCACCATCTTGCATTACTGTCCCCTCAAGTTGCAAATATCCCATGGCTTTGTGATAACTTGGGGGATCTATATCGTCGTCCTCTATTGGACTAGATTCTCTATTCCTTAAATTTAGCTGGTCTGGTCTACCACCAATTCCGTTCATTTTCTCTAGGCTACCATCTAAAAATTTTGTTCCATCAATATCTGGTGAATCGATCAGCGATCTTAACTCCGAAACGGGTGGAGATGATTGTGAATCGAATGATATTTCCGAATATGACGCTGTCATCTCATGTAGCTGAAATAATTATAGTTAATGTCCCTAGTATTGCCCTTTTCGATCAATCACATTTTGCAAATATAAATAACAGTTTTTTTTACACAGGATTCATTAACTCTAACCTTACTCTGTCTTCATCGTAGTCGATAGCTGCATTCTTTTCACTACGTATTGTTGTTCCTTGTTTCGGATATGTTTCCCCTTCCTCTGATTCCATATTTAAAAAACAATTTATTTTTCCAGTCCTTTATAATAAAACAAACGTCCCTTTTATTTGACGTACGTCACAATTGATATAATGGAATAATACTGTCACAATTATCGATCCTTAAGGGACGTTTCTACTAAAACGATAGTTCTTCTGAAACAAATTTCTCTTAAAATTTAAGAAATAAATTTAAATAAAGAAATAATTATACAACTGTTCCAAAAACGTTTCATTAGAGTTACGGTATATTATCTCAATCCTCTATAATAATGAAAACTCGCCTTTAAACGAAAAATTATATTCGTTGATATCATATTGATATAAAGACGAATTTTCAGGTTAGTTAATTCATAGCTATATGCTGTCTGTTGTCATTTGTAAGTGTTGAACAACCAATATTTGACTGAAACTGATTAACCGATTAGTTGACTGAAAATTAAGAAAGATTTAATAGCATTTGATATAATGTACCATAATATGTCATCTCATGTTTATATCATTTCCACATTTACCCATAAGTGAATTAAATATGATTTACTCAGCGTACTAAAAGGCAGATATTGTTTATTGATCTAAATCTTTATTTTTCTCTGTTATAACAGATATAAAATGTGTGAAAATTATTTTATAGTTAAAGCAAGATTAAATTGAACTTTATCAAAATCATTTGATGACGATGCATTTTAGAATACCATTATTTTTTATCCTTGTCACCCTTATGAAATGCGTGTTTCCGCAAAATGATTTCTTTGATGAAGAACTAATGCTAAAACCATTACCAAGCAATCATGTCTATGCATATTTTCAATTTACTACTGTATGGGAAACCACAAAAGACATAACAACATGTAAGTTACAAGACATAAGTTACCAAATATAAAATTCTTTTTTATCCAAGTAGAAGTTAATATTTCAGTTCAACATTCTCATTTATTTCCAAGAGGACTTGGTGAAATTATAAGTCGTCACAATGTAAATGAATTACATCTTACATTAACCAAAGGATTGTGGAATTACCAAAAATGGGGATATCCTTATCATGATGCTGGTCCTGGTGCTGAAATATATTCATGGTTCCACGAAGATGTTAATAAGTAGAGTATCACTTTGAACTCAATAAACACAATGTATTACTCTAAAAATTGTATGAATGATATTAATAACAAAATTATTTTTTATTGTTATAGTGTTGATGATGAGTGGAAAGGTTTAACAAATGCACTAGCTGGCTTATTTTGTGCTTCCTTGAATTTTATTAATCCTGCAAACAGTATGTCTCCAGAATTTACATTCCGTCCTACAGGGGTAGTAGATCACAGTATCAATTCTAGTCATTTACGTTATTCATCATTACCAAAAGAAATAGTTTGCACTGAAAATTTAACACCATTTAAAAAATTATTGCCATGTAATTCTAAGGTATATGTGAAAAATAGAGACTTGTATTTATTTTGTGTAATAGATACTGATATATATGATGTTTTAATAGAAAGGCTTGGCAACCTTATTAAACTCTGCTTATATTCACAACACAAACTATCATTCCATTGGAGTACATTTTCGAGTTATATGCTCAAACACAGTCTGCACTAAAACATCATTAGAGTTACGTCAGTCTGTTTCATTGATATATGACACAATGACCGATGTATCACAGGTAAATTTTTAACAAAATTTTGTGTTATAAGAAATTTCTGGTACTCATATGAATTTTCCTTCAGAATTGGTCAGTTCGAAAATTTTTTGGAATGGGTATTAGAGGAGCATGCCCTCTTGCTACATTAAGCAATGTATATATTGACATATCTAATAATAATACTAATCAAGTTTATGAGTTAATACCTCCTCCAAGTGCGAAGGTCGTTAGTCTTCGAGGAGGACAATTAAATGAAATAGCTGTTTATGACATTAGATCGCTTTCTTTAAAAGGAATATTTAATATTGAAGTTCTATATAATACTACTCATACAGCTGGTTTAAATTATCCTTCAATTCTATATGCAAATAGATATGTCATTGGTTTGTAATACTACTTAAATTATAATAGATACATATGTGGGGAGAAATAGCAAAATAAAAATTCTTTTCTGCAGGATATGGACAAGAAAGAGGTAGTTTAGTAACAAAAATTTACAATAATTACTGGCAAACACTCGATATTATTTTATTAGAAAGTATTCCATGGTATTTGCCAGTATATTTACATTCTGTCAAAATAATTTGTGGGGCAAAAAATATTATACCATGTGAGTAGTTGTATTCACATATATCATATATCATTGTATTCATCATAGGCAGTGATATATTCATTGTAATTATTTGTATTTTTTTTGTTTCTGTGATCTTTTCTTTGTTGTCTTAATCTGTTGAAATTTTGTATATAGTGACACAGCGTTATCTACCAGGCAAGGAACGAAAAAGTCCTTACTATTTGGAACTTATTTTACGTTTACCACCACAATCAGTAACTAAATTTTCTATAGAAATGGATTATTCATTTCTTAAGTGGCAAGAATACCCGCCAGATGCAAATCATGGGTTTTACATGGGTCCTGCTATAATCACTGCATTACTTCCAATTGCAAGAAATTATACTGCGTTACCACTCGATGGAAGTACCATAACATCAAGGTTAAAAATGTCTACATTAGTAATTAATATTACAACATATGTATAATATTTAACACTCAAGTTTTGCTAAAGCATAATTAAATTTTCAGTTTCAATGCTTCAAGAGAAGGCTATCTAGTACAGCTAAGAACTGAATCTTTACTAGTTAGTTTACCAACGCCTGATTTTAGTATGCCCTACAATGTAATTTGTTTAGCCTGTACAGCAATTGCCCTAGCATTTGGTCCACTTCATAACATTTCAACTAAAAGATTAGTTTTGAAACGTGTTGAAATGGATTGGAAGGAAAAATTATTATCGTCTTTAATGAAAAAGATCGTTAAATCAAAAAAGAAAGAAGAATGAAAAGTGTAATTTATTATTTGGTTCTAAATATATATGCATTTTTAAATAAGACAAAAATTTTTGTTAAAATATAAATGGAAACAAAATACAAATACAATCATCTTGCAATGAGGTACATTAACGAAGTTTATCATAAAGAAAATTAACAATTCATCTCGATTTTATTTATCTTTTCCTTAACTTCTTCTCTTTCTCTATAGTATATAATATATAAAAATGCGTAGGCTTATCTTTTATTATATAACAAATATTATTTGACATTTCCCTTTAATGAAAATACCGAGTTTGTTATTTTACAGTTGAGAGTTTCTTGTAATGATCGACAGTCTACTGCAAATAATAAAACATTATGATTTAACGTTATTTTACGCATTTTAAAATCATATAAAAGTAAAATAATAAATATTGTAATAAATGTAACACGCATACAATGAATACTATATACTAAATAATCATTATTTTATGGTGCTGGTCTAAGGATTGGGGATAAATTTGTAAATGTATTTAACATTGTACTATGGTACTTGTCTGTATAATTTTCAACATCGTTATTTAAAATATTATCCGATAGCCACTCGCATTTTTCATGTTCTAACTGAAATTTAGTTGAAGAAAATTTTTCTAAGAATGATTCTGTTACACCTTTGACATCATGAGATAAACAACTCATTGAATCTTTATTTTCGTTCGAAGATGCAGGAGTACATGTATTTTCTTCCTCATCCGAAGAGCATAGATCGATTACTGCAATCGCTTCCGACGGTCTTATACACGATGCGATCTCTTTAATTGAATGAATGGTAGTCGTATTATTTTCGCCAGAAGAACATTTACCTCCAAAATCAATTAATTCTACATTGATAATTTCATTGCCAACTACCTTTTCTACGTTTTCTTTCATCGTGTTTATGTCACTTTCATCACTTGGAGCTTTACGTTTTGAAGGAACGTTTGGTCCTGTTTTTCCTTCATTATGTGTTATCATTTTCTTGTTTACAATAGAAACATTTTGAATAAGACATTGATATTTTGGCTGATTTTGTTTAAAATCATGTATTTGTTCCTGGGTCAATCGATTTAGAATAACAAAAACAGGTCGACAAACAACATACAGTAACTGTGATTGTATGCTCAACACTAAAAAGAAAAAGAACAGTTCTTATATATATCATAGAAAACATATTATAATAACATTTAAAAAACGTAGAAATAAGGGAAACGAAACCCTATGAAACTCCCCCAAAGATTAAGCACTTACTTGGTTTCTTTTTAACAGAATTTACAAATTTATATTGGTGCACATAATCGCATGCCAGTTTATCTCGATTTGGTTTATATGTAACACTCCATTTATCGTTATCAACGTCCGCTTGCAACCACTTTGGTTTAGACGAGCTGTTTAAGACAGGAGCAATGAGATGTCTTTCTATCCTTTCTAGCCTTTCTTGTTGCGTTTCTTCTGTCATTGCCTTGGATCTTTTAGCTAATAATATACCAGCAGGAGAAGAAAAAGGAATAGTCGGACATCTTGTAAAATTTACAAACCCTCTAACACGGCGGGAGGTTCGGCTAATGATATTATTGTTATTATTAACTGTAGCATCATTGTGAATTTCAACTGATTTCGATTCCGATTTCACTGAACACAAGTGAAAATATTCCAAGAACTGGTTTTGCCTTAATTCAGGCTCTACAATCGACAAGTCCGGAGTTGTAGATCGAGAATTGCTTCCGTTATGTTCTTGTTCATAACATACACTTTCATGTTCCTTTAATATACAAAATTGCTATTAATTTCATTTATGTTTTTTATTAGAATTCATATAAACACACACATTTGATGTGTGTACCTTCATTTTCTCTAGGCCTATAAATTCCGCATCACAATTATCACATAGATAAATATCTCCTGTTGGTGTATGATTCATCATAACGGAATGCTGTTGCTGTTTCGTATAGGAAGAAATTACTCCTCTACAAGATAACAACTTCTTTCGTGGACTTTCACAAGTTCTATCATAATTCTGTAATTAAAATAAAATTTCTTTATTTATTTTTTATAAAGTTTTTAGTATTCTACAAAGCAAAGTAAGATGTGAATACAAGAACAAACCATATTTTCATTGCGAAATGTCACTAATAGCTTGCCAGTACTTTTGTGATACAAACTTGTTGTAGAGTCCCAATTATTAACATATTGTAGATCTTCTTGCGAGTACCGTGCAAGATATGAGCAAAAACGTAAGAGATATTCACTTCTATGGTATGTATAACATCTAAATACTAATTTTTTTAAATTGGCCATCCAGTTCTAAAATATAATTTTACATTTTAAAAGTTAAATACTTTACCATTGAGGAAACAATTATATCATTATATTTTTACTCAGATAATTAACTTACATCATTTACTCTTTTAGGTCTTGTTAAAGGATTTGAAAATTTAACTTCTTTTGGCCACCACCTCGGTTCACTGATCACTTCGTTAGTATCATGGCCCAAGGAGCATTTAACCATGAATGTAACAAAACGTTCTAATTGTGTCTAAAATCAAACATTACCTTTATAATACTTATACTACTAATAATTTATTACAAAATATAAGTTTCATTACCACATGATTACTTAAAATTCATTCTAAATGTATAAGTATAAAAAGTAATATTCTTACCACAGTAATTTTTTCCAATGACGTTGGATGTCCATTGGCAAATAAAAGCGGAAGATTAGATACCACAGAAGCTTCCTCCAAAGAACTGCTTTCTATTTCCATAGGATCTGTATCGACCATCACACATTCGTTCATTTCACTGGGCACCAGATTTTGAGGTAAACCTACCCCGTATTCTTGTTCTTGCAACATTGAGTATTTCATGTTTTCAAAGCTATCTGCATTATTTTCACTTAAGGTACATTTTCCTTTATAAAGCTGTTTTCCATTTCTGCTTATTCTGCATACAAAAATATTGTCTTGAAGGCTACAGATGTTATTTATTTTGTGAATTAAAATAGCAATGGAAAAAAGTGATGAACATAAAATACTTTTATTTATAATTAAAATCTATTCACAAAATCAAGAAACAAATTGATGTATTTATATGTACTGTTCATAATTTTGTTCATACATAAAGTACTGAACAATTTTGTATGCGTACTTCTGACAATTGTGAAAACTAGAAAATAAATGACATGAAGCATTACATGGATCAACTCATCTTGTTTATATTTTATTAATATCTAATTATAATCAAATATAGATGAAAGTTAGATTTTAATGAAATATATCATAAGAATGAAAACCGAACAAAATGAATACAATATACATGTTAAGAGATATAAAAAATTAATTAGTTTTTTAAACAAAAAAAAAACAAATTTACAGCTAGCAATCGTATACCTTTTCAGACGATCTAAAGATTTTTCTTCCTCCGTATTTTCAGACTGATATTCCACACGATTAAAAATCTTCCTGATCACTGATTTGTAAATTACAATTTGTATGCAATTTAATATATAAGTTGCACAATAACCAGATTATCGAATAATTTTAAGACAAAACTGCTATAATGAAGATACATCCTCGCATTATCTTTGTAATATTTGTTAAAATTTGAAAAAGCTTAAGACGAATACGGATTTAAATGTGCAACCTACGTGTACTTTTGTAAAAGTTAATTTACTATTTAAATTGGCAGATGTGGTGTAAGTGGTAAAAACGACATCTGAATTATAAAACTAGTCTGTACCCCGTTCGATTGAGGTTCGAAAGTGGAAAGGCACGCGTCTTAATACGAATTTACAGATGTATGTATACATGTACTGACAGTTCCCTCCGTGGTTCCCTCCTTGAACAGAATATTTTGCCACGATAAAGCACGGTATAATTCAAGATGGCGGAACGAATCAGCTTAATTCGCGGTGGCTAATAATCGTTCGTAAATTATTTTACTTCTCACATGATGCATTCCTTTTTAGGTTTTATTTTACTTTCTTGTTATTTCGATTTTTCTTTTTACTAATGATGCCACATCACATGTACAACTTTTTCTTACTTAATACAAAAATACCGATAACTGATTTAGGAAGATTTTGAAATTCTTGAAATTCCCCATTCATCGGTGGTTGTTCTTCCTCTCTATCGTTTCTGGTCACGATCATATAGGCAGTCACATTCGCTAGGGAAAACCGTCCGTCTTTTGAGTGAAAAATGTTCAAGATGGAGGGCACGAGAAGGTTTCGTTCTGCAAGACAGATAAAATGAGTGGAGTGTCTCTGTCTTTGTCTGAGCATTCATAGAATTTATATATGCACACGTAGTATGCATGCATGCATGTATATACATGTGCATATACCCAGAACGAGACCTTTTCTTACCCTCCACTTTGACTTTTTTCGACTCAAAAGGCAGACAGTTTCGTCAATGCTTTCGGTATAGAAATGTTCAGACCTGTTTATATGACCGTGGTTTCGGCTACGGTCATTCCAGCTAAATGTAAATATTTGTTAATAATAAACTCGTCAAATATTTTTCCACTATCATTCAATGAGCTACTCAAACGATTCGTAAATTCAAAATTTATGTTATTTATTTAATTGTACAGTATTTTATATCTAAACAAAATTAACGAATAATATACAACGAAAATAACACTATTTTTCAATTTTTCTCTTTAATAAAAATTATTAGCTGAATGAATTTTATGTTAAATATTTAAGATGTACGTATATAAATAAGTATGTTTTTAATATATATGTAAGTGAGTCTCATACCTATACATTATGTACACGTATGTTTCAAAGAGCGCAGTAAATTGAAAAATTATATACTAGCTTTTACGTAAGTTCAAAGAAGAACCAAAAAATTCAATATTAATTTTACATTCAAATCCTTAGATTATGTTAGTGAGGAACTAGTGATTCAACAAATACTTGGTGTAAATGTAACCTTTCTGGTGTAACTTGATGTAACATGTAACCAGTATCTGACAGTACCATTAGTCTCTTACGTTTGCCGCCAGAGTGCCGATATCGCAACTAAAGTTGTCTTCATATGATGAATGATGTAAAATTTCGGTATGTACACGTGGTTGTATACGCTTTGTGAATTTTTTACTTATTTTACACTTAAACTTGGTCATTAAACAGTTTTTACAAACTTTTCAAGTATAAGATTTTTATAAAACGATAAGTTGAGAGAACAACGCAATAATGGCGTTATACAATTTCAAGAAAATCGCGGTTGTACCCACCGCAAAGGTTAGCAACTTTGTTTTTAATTTTATATTTGGTAATTAATTCAATTGTAGTTCAAATTTCATTTAATAAATATTTACTTTTGTCTAGGACTTTATTGATATAATTTTATCAAAAACTCAACGCAAAACTCCAACCGTTATACACAAAAATTATAAAATTGCAAGAATACGTGCATTTTATTTGCGTAAAGTGAGATTTACGCAACAAAACTTTCATGACAGATTATCGCAAATTATACAGGAATTTCCTAAGCTAGATGATGTTCATCCATTTTATGCTGATTTAATGAACGTCCTTTATGACAAAGATCATTACAAATTAGCTCTTGGTCAAATAAATATAGCGAGACATTTAATCGATAAGTAAGTATATTGAAATAGTATTTTTTCAATTACCACCGTTTTTCAATGAAGTTCACATATATTGTCAAAATAGTGTAGCCAAGGATTATGCCCGTTTGATGAAATATGGAGACTCTCTATACCGATGTAAACAATTGAAAAAAGCTGCTTTAGGTCGCATGGCAACAATTATGAAAAGGCAAGCAGCAAATCTGGCATATTTGGAGCAAGTTCGTCAGCATTTAGCCCGATTACCTAGTATAGATCCTTATACACGCACTATAATAATATGTGGTTTCCCAAATGTTGGTAAAAGCAGTTTCATTAACAAGGTAATTTAATCTTAATAACAGATTATGTATGCATATTATGCACAGGGAACATTATGAACTGTGCTAATTGTTCTATTTAGATAACTCGCGCTGATGTTGAAGTCCAACCATATGCATTTACAACAAAGTCATTATACGTTGGTCATATGGATTATAAATATTTAAGATGGCAAGTGGTTGATACACCTGGAATTCTAGATCATCCACTCGAAGAAAGGAACGTAATAGAAATGCAGGCAATAACTGCACTCGCGCATTTACGAGCAGCTGTACTTTACTTTTGCGATATATCGGAACAATGTGGTCATAGTTTAGACCAGCAGGTAAAGTATTGGCTTCATAGCTAACCAAAGTATACATTCTATTCAAGTGTGATTCAACAGTTTTATCTTCTAGGTGAAATTATTTGAATCGATTAAACCTCTGTTTGCTAACAAACCTTTGACAGTTGTGGCAAATAAAGTGGATATTTTGCGTCTGGATGAACTTCCGCCCGAAAAACGAGTTCTTTTAAAGTCGTTGGAGGATAAAGATATCCCAGTGTTGGAAATGAGTACAATTACTGATTTTGGTGTAATGGACGTGAAAATACAAGCGTGTGAACGTTTGTTAGCTTTCCGTGTTGATCAGAAGATAAGAACAAAGAAGGTAAGTTAAATACTTTTTAAACATCTCTTTTGTGTTGCTTTGTAGTAATGTAAAAGCCGTTAAAACATTGGTTCAAGTTCTTGAACGTTTATGACTGCAGGTAGAGGGACTGCTTAATCGTTTACACGTTGCACAACCTGTGCCGAGAGATGATAAAATTCGCGCTCCTTGTATTCCTGAGAGCGTTTTAAGAAAGAGAAAGGAAGGATTAAAGGTAAAACGAAAATTAGAGCGAGAAATAGAGGAAGAAATGGGAGACGATTATGTACTTGATTTGAAGAAGAATTATGACATCGAGGGCGATCAAAAATATGATGTTATTCCAGAGATTTGGGAAGGACACAATATCGCTGATTACATCGATCCAGAAATATTTGATGTTTGTACATATTTATTCGTTTTAAACACGCGTATGACATTTTGCTTGGATAGAACTTTATTTTTATCCTTTACGGTAGAAATTAAATGAGCTGGAAAAAGAGGAGCAGCTTCGCGAAGAGGCGGGAATGTACGATTATAAAGTGGCCGAGTTGTCCGAGACGATGCAAGAAATTGTACAAATAGCTAAGCAAATTCGAGAAAAGAAGGCTATTATGAAAGACGAAGCCCGAATACTGAAGGCTTCTACAAAGCCTGTAATGCCGCGCACAGCAGCGGCGAAACTTCGAGACAGATCGGTATCGAAATTGAAAGAACAAATGGAAGACTTGGGTATCGATATGGAAGACACAGAAAATGTGAGTAACGCATCGAAATATAATCAAAATAAATACTAAGAATAACGATATGTAACGGAACGAAATGTGTATAAGATTCGCGTATATGATTATTTATTTAAATTCCAACAGGCGCACTTTACCAAGACTAGAGGACGTGCAAGGTCTCTATCGCAACCAGCTAGGAAACGTATGCGATTGCAATCCGAGTCTCAGTCAAGAGCTCGAAGTAGTTCAAAACCTGCTCGCGACGAAATGGGTGTAAAGGATTCGACGATGAAGACTAAATTAAAGAACATTGCGCATAAAGCTTTGAAGAAAAAGATCGCGAAGAAGGGATTGAAAGGAGAAGCAGATCGATTTATCGGCACGAAAATGCCAAAACATTTGTTTTCGGGAAAACGAGGTGTTGGAAAAACAGACAGGAGATAGTGGTATTTCGAAATTGTTATTTTCGAAAATCTTTGTCAAATTTTCATTGAATCGATTCATCGAATGATTCATTTCACATGTATTGCGTGAATAAATCGACGTTGCTTTGTAATTACGATAGTATCCGTAAAAGGTTAGTTAAACTCGTTGAAAGATAACGCAACAATGTGAATGAATTGTCTTAGATTGCATAATTTAGTGCCAGTAAAGCGACCTTTGGCTTCGTACGTAGGGTAAGAAACATCGCATTCAGCGAAAGTTTATTGCTGTCGTACGGTGATAACCTTTTACATGCTACGGTATTGAAAAGTTTGCCTTATTCGTAGATTCGTATTCCTTCCTGTGTAACCTATATCGAATGTGTCATGTTGTGCAATGCATACTGTCGCTTCATATCATTGTTGCGTTAGAAAATCGAGTAACTCTTTATGCCGGCTGTTGAATGAAACATTTTGTTCAATCAGGATCAGTTATGGGTTGTTTGGTTATAAATAAGGAATAAAATTTTATTTTACATCATCGATAGTAGTCGATTAGACAAATACATGTAACGCGAGGTTACGATTATGGTGCGTGATCGAAATTGACTCGGCGAACGATACATGTTCGCGTCACGACATGAGAATGCATTTAAACTTTTGATCGAGGTGCAGCGGGACCATTATAATTTCGGTCATGCGTTTGTACATTTACAACGAAGGCGAAACAGGAGAGTCTTCTGGGTGATAGTCCATAAATGTTATACATATATATAGTTGCAGGAGCATACGCGAGATTTCCGCCGTGCACAAACTTCGGTTATGCTACCAAGTTTCGATCAAATCCTCTGTACAACATTAACATAATTTCATTGGTAAAAAAAAAAAATGCACAATCTTTCAAAGATTCGTTCGATAATATTTTAGCATGTAAAAAGATGTAACAGTTTTCATCGTTCGATATTTGATCGAACAATAAATTATAAGCAATTAAATTGTTCCGATTAAGACTTCATTTAAGAGTGACACTAATCAAATAATCGAAACATTGCTGTCGCGGTATTTCTTTCTTCTCGTTGTGAATAACTCTATACACTTAATGGTTCTTCAATATCAAAATAGAAAAACAAAGAGAAGAAGGAAAGAAAGAAGAGGAGAGAATATAGAAAATAGTCGAGAAAATAAGATAGAGAAGAGGAAATAAGGCAAAAGAGGATGAAAGTGTGAAATACGATTACTACAAGCAGAAACGCCAGATATCTTTTAGTATCACAGTCAATGCGAAAGCCTGGATCGAGAGCCTGGACTTTCGATGATGTCTCGAGTCGAACCGAATCGAACGTTTATCAGCGATACGATTAAATCTTTCGTCATTCGTTTTACGGAATAACTTTCATCGATCGAAACGTTCGCAAATGTACATGCCAAGCGGACAAGGGGTCAAGCGGAAAAGGAAAGTTTCGCGTGATACGTTAACAGCAAGTGTTTTCGGTATGTCGCGAGTAACGACGAAAAAGTGACACAACCGAACAGTATTCGGACGATTCTTTGGTGAGTCGTCTGCGACTATGAAAACCCTTGTCCTTTCGTCATTCTGTAACCAACGTTTTTAATCGCAGCATTTACTGGTCCGTATCATCGTGTCGTTTCGATCGAACGTGTACATATATATTCTATCGTTCGCTCCCATTCACTCGTTTGTTCGTTCGCTCGTTCGCTGTTCGTTCACATGTACATATACTAATTATTAGTTGATTGAATTAGACTGTGGTTACAGTGGATGGGTATTCGAACAAACTGACATTCTGACGAAGATACATCCGCCTAATCAAATATGTATATAGATTTTTATGAGTATATTTATATGCATTGCAGTCTTCAGATGTTTCATTCGTTAGAACTCAAGTTCGTTCGAATAAGTATCCACTATAAACATGACCTTAGTTAGCTCTGTTGCTCAGTCGGTCATTTAGCCGGTTCGTCCATTCGGGAAGAAAGGACAAAGTATTTTTAGGAACAAGCGCATTCGAGTACTTGAATGTTCTTCCAGTACGAGTTTTTCAACTGAGTAGCATCGTTCTCGTCGAAATAAACGATCATCAACTCGTCGAGCTTACTCGGCGCGCAGCATGGTTTAGGCACTTTTTTCCTATCTTCCTTCCACAGCAGACTTTGCAGAAGGGCGTGATGATGAGCTGGATTGTATCTAGGCGGGCATCGCCCTTTACAGTATCCAGCGTCGAAGGTTTTCGGGTAAACGATAAATTCGAAACCTTTCAGGTCTTTAAACATGACGGTAAGCTCGTGTCTGCAACACTTTTTACTCTCGCCTTTGCACTTTGTCCTACGACCTTTGTGCAGAGACATCACATCTTTGGGTGAAGAACGTTTTACTCTGGCACTGCCCGAATACGTCGTGGTGAACACGTTAAGAACCGGCAAGGAAAAGGTACGTGTCACCGGTTCGCTGTCTATCATAAATTCCAGTTCGACTCCTAGGTTCTCGAGCGGCGTCTCGATCCACGAGGAAGCGGCCTGAGTCACGTCGAGTTCGAGCCATCTCGGATTTCGGGAGTCCTGCAGCTGAATTTTTCTACGACCGATTAACTTTCTCGAGCGACGAAATGACGAAATTCGAAGATAGAACAACACCTCCAGCTCGGAACGTTCGGTGTAGTAATCTGTCGTCGGCCCGTGAAGCAGCAGTCGCAGCGTCGCGTGATCCACCGACGTTTGATCCAGATCCTCCTGAGGAATTTCCACGGGAAAGAACAACCAGTGACGATAGGGTTTTTCCTTTTCGCTCGTTCCATCCAGTCGACTCGATTCGTTTCCAGGATACGCTGTAACAATCACGAACGAATAAACATGAACAATTGATACGCGTAACGCGTAACGTTACGTAAGTGAAAACCTTGAATTGTCTTCGATCTTCTATCGCTACATTCCCTCCTCGTTCTCTCGCCTGTTGGTATGTCGACGCTAAATGGAATCCACGATCTCTGCATTCTCAACTACTTGTCTTTTATCTTTCACCTTCTCATTTTTCCCGTCGCGACTATCGACTTAACCTCACGCACGTTAAGAGATTTGACAATGGACGCGAAAATATCGTTAGAACCGCCTATGACCTATGAGAATGGACACGTTCACTCGTATCCGGCTAGAGATCACGAGAACGGCAACTCTCGTCCGTTCCATTTTCATTGGTTAATTAGTGGAATTATTAAATTCCGGGGTAATTCGTTTGGTACACGTACGCACGAGTCCTTGTTCGCTTTTTCTTCGCTTCGCGGGCGTATCGAATCTTCGATCTCTTTCCGCGTAATGTGGCCCGTACACGATCAATATCGTTCACGATATATTACATTTTCTTTTGCAATTTTATAGAAGTCCGATAGTAACAACTTGTCTTTTGTTTTGAACTTAACTTTCAGAAAAACCGCGTTACTTATGGTATGATTCAATATTATTATCAATATTTAATTCTTATCAATATATAATAAGCTCTAAGTTGTGTTATATCGCATTTACATATTTAAATTTTCGTGGATAAGTGCTAAACAATATTGAGAATATTATGGATTGTACGCAATCACCTTCATATTAAAGCACGCAACGATCTCGTAGAAGAAAATTGATACCTATAGTTACGATGCAACTTATTCGTTAGATTATTTCGATATATTCGATCTATATTCGATCTCTCCAATTGGAAAATAGATGTTGGGTTTGGTAAGAGAAAACACGGTGGCATTCTTGTAACACAACACCGACGGATTAGCGTCGCGTCACTTAGATCGGCTCGTTCGGTAGCAGTCGTAAAACATCGTGTAATACGAAGCTCGCGTTACGGATCCTAGGAAATAAATCTGTCAGGAATAATCGTAAAAATACGACAAAACAGATTGAGAAAGTTATCTGGGTATGCGTCGTATGTCGGCAACGATATACAACGCGCAACGGTTCGACTCGAACGTTATCTCGACTCGATGTCTCGAAACAGTCCATATTATGTATATGTATAACAAACGATTCGAGATATATTCGGTAATGTTTCTATTTTTCTTGGAATGTTTGAAAAAGATTTTTGAGTCGATTTATTGCTAAAGAAATGATCTGGCCACGATTATCGTAGTAAATATATATCAATAACAGAAATCAATCATGAAAATTCTAACTGTGAAGTAACTCGAAACGAAGTGAAATTCAGGAATTGGTGATATTTCGATATTTCAGTTAAGTATTTCAGTGTAAGTAATCGAGCAAGCCTGTGTGTTTCCGTCACTGAATGGAAATTCAACGGTTTCTCTGAATATTTGACTCGCACCAATTATAGCTTACCTTGCACCACACTGCTATCTAAAATATTTTAGTCTGTGGGTATATCTTTTATAAATAGTATTTTACGATATTTTTGGCTTAGTTTTCGTAGAATCGGTACGGCTCCATTCGTCTAGAGTCTAGAGTCTGGGTTCGTGACGAAAAACAGTAAGGGTCGGTTTGGTATAAATTACCGGCGATCTGCAATCGATTGTCGAGAGTCACGCGCGAGAGTCGTCGACAAATTGATCTTTCTCGACGATTCGTTCTTATTGCATTCGGAAACTCGTTACTCGGCATTCCGTGGCGATCGGAATTTCTCTTTCATAATAACGCAGATGCTTCTGGCGAGGCCTCTCAAGCGGAATAACGCGAAAACGGAAAAGGAGAAAATAGACCGAAGATACGAGTTGATGGAATCTGATCGAATCGAGATAAACCGAAGTGGAATTACGTTAAGCGAAACGAAGCGTTTTATTTGTAAACTCATTCGCTTTATATCGTGTCATTCCATAAGTAACGTCAGTCATGCTTTGCACTTTGAATTTCTACGATAAACTGAAACGGTAAATACGTAGTTACTGAAATTTATAATTAATTAAGATCGCAAATAACATCAATATAAAAAAGATCAATACCAATGAATCAGAAAATAGGTTTGTTTTACTATGAGAATGATTAGTAGCATAGAAAACATTGGATAAACTATTTAAAATGATGTAATTGGAAATTGTTGCGTTATTCGCTCTATCCTCTAAACTTAGTACCGACAGATGTTCGTTTATTTTGATCACTACAGGATCTAAACAACAATGTAGTTGTAAAATAAACAAGCTATAAGAAATTTAACAAAATAGCGAATCTTAAAGAGGTAACAGAATGAAAAGGACGAAGAAAGTGAAATAGTTAAATATTTAGGGAAAAGCAGATGATACGTTATTTATTCGCAATTACGATGAAATTTACGTTCTTTTAATTTATTTTAAACAAACGTGAAACGACATGTAAAAAAAACAGAAGATGCGTAAATAAGAAAAATTATCATGATATTAACAATCAAAATAAGAAATTGACTTGTCTTTCTCAGTTTATAGGTTAATGCGAAAGATCGATAATCGCGGTTGGTTCGATACGCATCGATTCCAGATACGCCTGGTAAAATCTCGTCGACGTTGCCGAACTGGCGGAAACTAGGATGCTCGATGTTTACACAAGTAGTAATTATAGCGTGGGTATGTATATTTTTTCAGAAAGATCGTAAGATATTTCGCGTTTCCAAAGATCGCCGGTTCTGTTGAACCGATACTAAATTATCAGTGATTCGAGAACGAAGAAGAATGTCCCAATACACTATCGATCAATCGTCATCAATTATCGTTGGTTACCTGTAGCGGGAAACACATGTAGCAACTTCTTGCTTTCAAAAGTTCGCTCGTCGAATGGCGACTGCATTCTCATCAGGTACTCTCTGTGTGCTCTTTCGTATTCGGCTTGACTGACGTTTGCCTGAAAAAAAAAGGAAATATGTAAGGATGACTTATTGACCAGCTAACGAACGCACAGTGGTAGGTATGATGGTTTTATTTATTTCACAGACAGGATAAAATTTTATTAGCATACAAGAAATTAGCGTAAAATGCATAAGAAGATGAGCAAGCGTAGCGAAAGTCAGGTTATGTGGAATGGAAATTCTACAAAAATGAAGCTATGAAAATAGAACGTAGAACTTGATACAATATCGTTTTATTGGAAAATAAGGATATGGGGAGAAATGATTATGAGGATCTCAACGGTCTTACTAACACGCAAGAGTTACATAATTAGTTTAAGGAGTTGTGGACAGCGTACTTCCATTAATCAATTTGGTAAGGGAAATAAAGTCGTTGAATATCGGAGGGATTGCGTGAAAAACGCGATAGAATCTCTGTTGGACACGTAAAGCAAAATTCCGGTGACCTATGGAAAAATTCACCGAATCGTACGCTTTTACGTTTCACTGAAATCGATCTTCAAGCGGGATAATTAGTTTGCGGGCGAGGCACTGATATAGTGTCTGCCATCTTCCCAACGTCGCGGCTCAACAACCTTTCTTCGCTTTGCCTCTCTCTTTCCTCGCCACTCGTCATTCGCCTTCTTTCCCCGTTGCTCGCCGGTCCCCCTTTGTACTTTTTTTCCTATTCTTCAAATCCCTTTGTCGTTCTCGAGCATCGTTGCAATTTTCGAGATCCACTCGAAACACGTCCCTCGCCACTTTACCCTCGCCGTCACTCGTGTTGGTATATAATTTCCATGGTGAGAAAGTCCAGACACGCTAGACGTTTCCGGTAAAATTAGCCAGTTCGCGCGGCTCTAGCTAGCCGCGGTACGCGAGATAACGCACGAGCCGACCAACATAACGCAACGCAACGATTAATAAGTGAAAAGACGTTTAATAAATGAAATGAATTTCACAGATCGTGAGGTTGAAAGGAAGGAGGACACGAGTACTGAAGGATCGTGTCGTTAAGGATGACTCAGCGAGCTATCAGAGCCGTGAGCCGTGTGAAACGGAGACACACGGACGCCTCCGCAATACGTCGAGTAAGTATGGACTCGTTTAACTGGCTGTTTTCTTTAAAGTCGGCTAGTTAGTGGATTCGAGCGAGTTCCGGTTTGTCGAGACGGTGGTCCGTCGCGTCATTCGTGCGTCAAGTATTCGCCAAGGTTTTGAAGTTGCATACTTCGAGGGAAAGATAACCCTCGTCAACCGGAATGTACGACACAAGATCGTTAGTCCGTCAGAAGGACTCGTGTGGCGAATCGTAAATCGATTGAGACACGCGTTTTCGCTCGTTGCGGATTGAAACCGAGACGTCGTTTGCCGACCCCAAGCGAGTTGACTCGTGTGCAACCGCTTGACTGGTTCGAAAGGTCGGTCAGTGTCGGTCATCGATGTCGCGTTCGTTGGTCTTTCGTCTTGGTTTGTAGTTGGACTCGACTGGCGCACGCTTGCTCAATGGCTATCACGAAACTCGAAGATGTTTCTACTTGCAAAGAGGTAGGAGAATGTAAGGAAAAGAGGAGAGGAGAGGAGAGGGAATGGGGTAAAGAGAGGATGTGCGAGGAGGGGTAAGAAGATGTAGACATGGTATGACTGCGCGAACTTCGAACACGAACGAAATTGTAGAAAGATCCCGATACATAGTACGTACGTATGGTATGTACATGTTGCTCCAACGAGCGTTGACCGTGCGCCGGAATTCAAAAGGAACAGAATCTAAACGCAACCACGTCGCGTATCACTTTCATCGATAGTCTTGTATTATTTTCTTGGAAAAATACACCGTGGCTAAGGAAATAAGATAGGCCTGTGCAAGCTGTATGAGAAACGGTATGGACCAGATTCGTTGTAAGATATTGCACGAATTATGAATCTTAAGGTTCTTTGAACGACGTAGACAGTGGATCGAACTTATCTTCTGTACGCCGTGGGCCTAAATTCGTAGTATAAATAGAGTTAGGACGACTGAAAATCGGAATTCGTTTCCGAGAAAATGAAGTATCCGACGCAACTTCGTCATTCTTGGTTTTAGCGATTCACTTTGAAAATAGAATCGTCGACGTAACTTCAACATTGGCGAATGGGTGTAATCGCGTGGTCGGTGCGACGACCGAACGACTGCACGATCCGTTCGCGAGATATAACGTATTTGGGGAAAGAAATCTGGAAACAAGTGTATGTAAACGCGCAACGAGGGCATAGGTGACGTTGTAGCGAATGCGGACGACCTTGAAGAAACGTTCGCGCAACCACGTACGCTCGTTTGCCTCCCACGCCTACGTCTCGAAGAAAGATCTTTCGCAAGCAACGCACATCGCGTCTAGGTGTATCGACGGACGAGTCAGGCCGCATTCTTCGCGTAACCCTCGCCCCTCTGCCTCGAGGCTCGAGGGCTCGACGAAACACGCGGCGGGAATGCGCGTCATCGTGTTTCAGATTCGAACGTTTCTCATCGAACTCGATTTCGTTCGATGTCGGGCGCGCGTTTGTAACACGTTCGATCGCGAGCCAATGCCATCACGCTCTTCTCCCATAGCTTTCTCTTCAGTATCAACCATAACGACCATGAATCTCGCTGTATCATTCTTTCCTCGAGGTCGAGATGGTCTAACGCGGTGAAAGTCGCGGAAAGTTAAGCAGACAGATATCTATTTGCGATTTTCATCTTCCGAGATCGTTAAGTTCGCTCGATTTCATTGTTCATCGAGCAGAATGATCGCTGCGAATCGCGAATCATCCGAGTCGATTGGATAAATTTAGACGATCGCCACTTTTCTGCTTCGCAACTCGTTACTTTCGTTTGCAAACGGAATTAACGTTTCCTTCGTATACCGAATTACCTGTCATCGGTGTACAAAAAGTATAAAGTGTACATAGAAATCGCACGAGTATAAAATAGAAATTCGCGTTACTAGAGCCGAAGGAAAAGTCTAATACAATGTTATAGTATATTTGCAACATTACAGAAGCGATCAACGGACAGCGCAATATGTAATCTGCGACGTCGTTTGCTTACAATCGTGTTGAAACTATCTCTGATCACTAGGACGAAGTGCTTGCAAATCGATTGCGACGAATGCGAAAGAAAGTTAATTGGACATATTGTATGTTCTCGACGTCGCCGGTTCTTGTCTCGTCGTCCCGTCGTCCCATCGTCGTCTCCTCGTCTCTTCTCGTCTCGGATCGACTCTTTCGTCTCGTTAAAAACCAACGAAGCTGGATATAAATGTGAACGATGGACGGGTGGGTACGCGTTAAGTGCGGCGGATCATCGAACGAGGTAAAAGAAGAATGTATGTCTGCGCGCGCACGCAACCAGAAGACCTGAAAACTAGAAAACCAGAAAGATAACTGGTTCTATCTTCCCTTTGGCATTAGAGCTACATACCTACATGTATGTATATATGTAGGTGCTTGCGTTCGAGACACGCGTACTCTCTCTCACACTTGTCGAGGATGTCCTCGAGTTTCGAGGACGGCCAAGAATCGACGTTCGTTATCGCGTGCGCGCATAACGGCGAACCTACCGGCTATAAAGGCTGCGACAACAGGTGTTCTTTTGCGATGTCGCTCCCGCTACCTCTTCTCCCGCTCTTGTCCTTTTCAAGATCCGGAACGAGACCTCTTTCGATCATCGTCATCGACTAAATCGCCGTTCCTACCTTCCTTCCACTTTCCTACCGAAATCGCCAGTCCAAGTTCCTCCGATTTCACCGATCGTCTCGGATCGCTTGGGAATTTCCGAACGATCGATGCCAACGTTCACGTAACGCTCCGAATTTAGATGGAAACGCGTACGTCTAAAATCGCTCTGCATCTCGTGCTAACCCTCCATCGATCTCGATCCGTCGCCAACTAAATCATCCCGCGGCCATCGAGTTTTTATACCCGAACTTATACTTATTTTTATTGGTCGAATTGCTTCATTCGAATTCGCGTATAACTCGATTGATCCAAATGAGACGTCGCTTGCTTTTGCGACAGGAATTAGTTGATTCGATGCGATGTAACCTGTCTCGATCCTGTATCGTTAGTCCAACGACCCCGGCAGGTCCGGCAGTTTCATCATAGGCAACGTGCTGCATCTTCATTAGTAGCAGAAAGCCAGGGACCAGATGAAAAAAAGCGAAGAGGAACGAGGGGAGAAGAAGAGTTGAATAGAGTAGAAAAGAAGAGAGCATGGCAGCGGCGGCGTTGTCGTCGTACGCACGTGGACAGCCGGTTCTGCATACCAGCAGGAATGCGCACGTGCTCGTGCATACGTAGCGAAAGTGGGGCAACGCAGACCACCCACGTTCCTCGTCTTCGACTCGCCGTTGTTTACGTACTACTTGCCGCTTGCACCATGTCGTTCCCGCGATTTCTACGGTATACACATAATACCCTTTCGCCGTCGAGTTGCTCCTTTCGATTCGATTCCCTTCCGTTCCCTTTCTTTCCTTTCTCTTGCATTCCCTTCTCTCGCCATCTGTTCCCCTTCTCTGTACCCTCTCTATCTTTTTAGTCCTTTCTTCCTTTTCGTTCATTGTTCGTTACCCTCTGCGAAACTCGACTGCCGCCATTACCGCCACCGCCACCATCGCTACTCTCTGCCTTCTCTACGTCCAGCGTTCTTCTATTTCCACCTAGAGTTCCGGCTTCCCTTCACTTTTTCTTTTCACTTTTCCAACTGCTTTTCCCATTTTTCTCGTGCTATTTATTATTATTATTATTATTATTGTTATTACTCATTCCATAGACGGGAATATATTTCCATTAGCGTATAAAAGATTGGTATAAAATATATAAAAGGAAACGCGAGCTCTTCTTGCTTGTCTCGCCTGTTAAATAAATAGAATCTCATAATAATAACAACAATAATAATAATAGTAACAATTTTCTTCGCTCAAGCAACTTTCTCGTTGACATTACGTATTGCTGTCTGAATTTTTTACAGACCAACAATTCATTGCCTAATCGGCAAAACTCCAGATGGATCACGCAACTAACGTGTTCCAACGGACGTGTGACGTTGTCACGTGAAACATCGACATGAATATGCATATCTGTGGCCGTTTCCGTATCCGCATCCGATATCGAGTGGAACAGAACGAGAGACGAGAGAAGCAAAAGCGAACTGAGAAAGGGAGGAAAAAGGGAAGAGAGAGAAGCAAAAGACTACTCACCTTGGAAGGGTCGGGTATCCTCTTGAGGCCAAGACCTCGCGCGATGCTCCTTCTGATAATATCCAGCTCAGTCTCGTCGAGAACGGTGCTCGTCGTCGGTCGATCCTCTTCTCGGAAAGCGTCCTCGTAGACGTCCTCGAGACCGGTCGAGCGGTCGAGGTCGTGTCGAGGACCGGTTCGAGAGAGCGGACTCTCCCGCGGCAGCATCGGCACGGCCGACGCGGCCGGCACGCAAAGCGCCGCCGCCGCTACTGCCACCACAACCGCCACGATCGTCGTCGCTATTCCAAACAGACGAGAAGATTCGTTGCTTCCGTTCAGCCACCGACGTCGACGACATCGTTCGCATCTCCTTCCCTCGACGATCGTTCGCCGATTTAACGATTCTTTACGCGCCACTTGTCGCCATTCGTTGGAAATTCTCGGACGATATTCCCGAACGATGTCTCTTCTCTTCTCCTTTGTATTCTGCTCGACGATGTCGTCGAACCACCATCCGGATTTCCGACCTAGAGAAGACTCGAACGACGAATCTCCGAGGCGAACCACCGCGTCATCTCTTCCGGCACCGTCGTCGCCGCCGGTTGCCGTCTCGACCAAGTATCGAGAGTCTGGATCGTCGATCAGCGCCTGGTGTCTGGTCCGACAAATTCCAACCAGGGCTATCGTTCGGCGATCCTTCTTCCTCTTTCGAGCACCGTTCTCCAAGCAACTGGACGCAGTGCCGGTAAACGCGTTTCGGCCGGTCACCTCGATCGGTGCTTCCGATTCAACTTGCGGGACGATCACGCCACAGACTGCGACCCCGCCGATAGGGACCGCGACGAGAGCGCGGCCGGAACTGGCGCCGCTTCGCTCGAGCAACCACACCGATGCCTCTTGCCGCTCGTTGTCACGGGTCACGAGTCGACCAGCCGTTGCCAGCTTTCCCATAGCCGGCTCCTGATCCACGAGTTTAAGCACGATCCACCGGGGTACCTCCTCCCTGGGAAGCACCTCGTCGCTATCGTGCACCGATTCTATATCTAATTTCCTACGCTTCTCTTCTTTCGCCTTCTTTCCTCTCCTTCTTTCCTTCGATCTTTCTCGTCTCTACTGTTATTATCTTCTTTGCGTCGCTTTTCTTACCTTTAACTTTTACTCTTCTGTCAACCATTAAACGCGTCGACCAACATGTCAGCCGAGACTCGCGCGAATCTCAACGAATCGGAGAAGACGGCGTTTGGCGATCGACTTGGAAACGAGTACGCAAAGATCTGCGAGATTTCCAAATCCTACGACAGTGTCCGACCGCTATTCGAACCGTATTCGATTCTTTCACTTTCTTCCACTGTTGCTCTGCCACGCGACGATTCATCCGCTCCTCTTAACGCGTAATGCCAAACAATGCCGACCACGATGGATCGTCCGCTCGTTTGGTTTCTTCTTCCTACGCGACGGTAACGGTGACTGCGACAACGACCACGACGACGACGACGATGACAACGACGACGACGACGTTGACGTGGACGGAATAGAACCGAACGCGGAGAAGGATCGAAGAAAGCGAGAGGAAGGTAAAGGAGACAGTGCCGAGGCGGTCATCTTAAAACACAGGCCGGTCGAACATTTACGATTGTCGACTGATTTTCAATGATTCTAGGCGCCCTTTGCTCCCTGTCTCCCTCTTCTTCGTTGACTCGTCGGAGATATTTAATATCGAATGACACGAGGAACTTCTTATTGGACACGGCCAGGTTGAGACGGAACGGGACGAGAAAATACGACCCGCTCCGTTCGGACGTCGCGCGTCGACTGCCGAATACCGTACTCGGCAACACGCACTCGCGTATATATCCCGTTTACTACTCCCCGCCGGCGCGCCGGCCGGCTGATCGCGCTTCCAATCTCTTGGCGTCCAGTTCGACGTCGTAACCACCGCTGCTGCTGCTGCTGCTGCTATCCTTGCTGTCGTCGTAGCCCCCGTTGACCACATTGTCTCGTGTTCGTCGTCTATCGTTTCCAAGCAACGATCTTTCCTCGATGGAATCTGACAAAATGAGGCACGCGGTGGTTCACCAAAGTTTCCCGATTCTTATCGTTGAAATCTTTCATGTATATATGTTGCGTATGGGTCACGTGAAACGTTTTAAAGTATCGTTTGCGCTGTAAAGAGACGCGACCGTAACGATCACGTCGATCATATTCGAAACTAATCCGAACAAGCATAGGTATACAAATCGGAAAATATTCGTTGCGAATCTTTGTTTCATGAAAAATTGGTATACTGCGTGAGTAAAGGGTAGAACAGCTTAAAAGTAACAGAGATACGGAGGTACTTTATTTCCAGACATCGTCGACCGTATCTTACATGGAGTCTCGTTTCGATGTTACGCGCCAATATATCAACGCTGTGCGGTATTACGCAGTCGCCAGAATGGAGATTCTGAAAATTGCGTGAAATTAGGACGAACAGGATTATACGAAGTGTACAGGAATTCCTGTCGAGTGGCGGTTCTTATCGGTAACCATCAAAGTTTTACGCGATAAATGCGTCCGTGTGACGGAAGCAAAGGCGGCGCCTAGTCCGTGCTTCTTTATCACCGGAAGGACCGTTAAATAGGACAACGTCAACGAGGAAATCGAGAGACGGTCAGCCAAGAGATTGGAATAATCGCTCGCGAGGTCAAAAGTCGCCTTGAAACGACGAGTGCCTGTTCGTTTTTGTGGCGCGAGATATTCGGTCGCGAAACGGTTGATATCCTTTTTTCAAGCCATCCAATCAACGAAATACGTATCTCGATGCAGGGAACGGTTTGCAGACGGAACTGCGATTCGCAACATTGACGCAACTGCTAACCGGTTACGCACGCGACCTCAAAAGTACGGCAGACTACCCTTCGGAGAGTTAAACGCTGCTCGATTTCGGGGAATCGATTGATCGGTGAAATGAATTCGCGCTAGAGTTGCGCGTTCGTGTCCCCCGGGCTCGCACGTTTTTTCGTGGAATGAAAAGTTCGCGTGACCGCGACGCAACGACTGCGTCGCATTTTCGTGGCAGTGGACGCGTCATCCGAGGGATCTCGTTGCTCGTCGGAACAACGCTTCAGCCCTCCGTCCATCCAAATCGACGATCCAACGCGAGAGAAAGTTTCCGCGGCCGAATGAAAAAGGAAACAGAGAAACAGATAAAATTACTCGCGAATGTACGCACACTTATCCAAACTCCTATTGGACCATCCTCGACTTTATCAACGCTATCGTTGATAGTCGGATGTCGCTACGGCGCTAATGAAATTTTCAAATATTTCATACAAAACGCACGATATACGATAAGTTGAGATACTTTCACGAGACACTGCATAAAGAAAGGGAGAGGAAGAGAAAGGACGACACGTAACTACATATATAGTTTGTACGAGAATGGTATTTAGTTTGTCCTGTTTAACGCGACATACCGCACCGCGTCGCACGATGCCGCGCCTCGCTCCGTCACGTCGCTTCGTGTTTCGCTTCGTTCTACCTCGCATGGCGCGGTACGCTTGCTTAGTCTTACCCCGCCTTGCCTCGTTGCGCCTCGCTAAATGCTCCTACCTCTTCGGTTTACCTCGCGTCACATCGCGTCGCGTTGTTTGTTCTTGGAAACGGCGACCAGCGGACTTGCAAGGTAGAGCATGATTCACGAATACCGGGGACGGCCAGTCCTTCCTGCACGCCCCTCGTACACGTCCGCCTAGAAAGTCGTGGTCGTTGCCGGTCGTTGCGGCTGTTCCCGCTAATACCCCGTAATATCCCGTAATACGTCGATGACTAAGCCAATTTCGCGAGCAGAGTTCCTTCGACAACGGGCAACCTACGCGCACCATCGTCGTAACGCGCGTCGTTGCGAGTTACGAAGGATTCGCGCTATTTTCGAGGAATCTCTGCCGATGGAAAATCCTCAACTATATAACGCCGATTCTCGGCACCGTTACACGCTATTCGTTACGAATCGCCTGGAATATCGTTCATTCTTCGTCATTGACAAATCCTTCCAGATGATATCGTACTTGATCACTGTCGTGATTATCGTCGATGTTCACGTCATCGGTATCGGTATTGACATCAGAATCGACAATGGCATTGGCATTGGCACCGATACCAACACGAACGTTGCCGCCTCCGCTCGGATATCCTCAGCCGACACGAGAGCGCCGATGAATCGCGCGTTAAAAATAAAGAAGCCCCATACTGGTGTTTCCCGTTCGCGTCCAACGAACTTGAGAGACGACGCGGCTCGAGACACCAACCGTTCCCAAGACCAAACGAGCGAATGTCCCGCGAATAACCTTCGAAACCGTACTTCCGGATTTTTCTCAACCAAATTCTTTGCCGCTATGTCATCGTAGCGTGTAAAAGACGTAGGAATCCGTTTTAACGATCTCTCTCGTTTTAACCGGCTCTTTCTCTCTCTCTCTCTCTTTCTCCCTCCCTTTCTCTCCCTCTTCTCTTGGTCCAGTCTTTGACCGAATCTTCGAATCGAATCGTTTGAATCTGACGTTCAGTAACGGGAAACACGTGAACGTTTGAAAAGCGCAGCAAGTTAGCGAAGGCTAATCGCACCACGTGGGAACGAGAGAACGCGACGGGCGGGTTAAGCGAATACCATCGTTTGATGGTGCACGATGGGTCTTCTCGAAAGTCGATGCGTTTTCGATTACCACGCATACCCGTGGTTTCTAGAGCTTCCCATACTATCTTTCGCGCACCAAGGATACGGTGCATCGCAGCACGGGGTGCACCAAGGAATTCTCCCTCGACTCGAAATCTTTGCTTTGCAAAGTATCGTTATTCACTCTGGAATTTCTTCAACCCGTTTCTCGAACGTTCTACTTAGAAATCGATAACGTAATGTTTAAAACTTCAATGGGAATTGTGTGTTTAAGATTATGCGAAAGTTTAGGACGATAAGAGTATTAGGCGCTGACGCAAACGGCCCATAGTGCATCGAGCATAGAGGGTTGATTCGTCATCGCTAATAGTAGTATCTGCCAAGATCGTAAAACAAAGAGAGATTTTGCGATTGTATAACGAGAATTCTTTATTCAACGAATATTAAACAAAGACTAGTCGCAAAGAACGCATAAATTATTATATTATATCGACCACCGAGTCTCGCGCTGACGACTCTTCGTTCCTTTGGAATACGAAATGGTAAAGAGCGGTACTCGATCGAGCGAATCGAAGCAAAGAAATGGCTAAACATATAAGCGGCGAGAGCTAAGGGTAAAACGAGGGCGCGTGTTAGAAATCGAGCAAGAGGAAACAAAAACGAAAGGAAGAAAAGAAAAGCGTAGTAAACGCAAGAATTTTATGACTGTTCCGGTCGATACGACAATTTCCAGCTTGTCCCAACTTTTCCCTCTTTTTCTCTGTCTTAGTCAGCTCTTTTCTCGGAACTCACGATCGCTGGATTTTCTATTCGATCAACATTAGTCCTACTTTCGCGCCGATCCCTGATCCTATCGATTATACCGCGAACTTTCTTCGAAATTCGAAGCTTGAAAGTCACGAGTCGTACAATCGATGAAAAGGAACGAAACGCGAACACGTCGCTCATCGTTATTCCCCGTTATTCATTCGCTCCTGCACGCTACAATTTTCTCCGTTCTTCCACCGCTTTGCTTAACCGATCCCGTTCTCTTCGACTCGACTCGGCATCGACTACTTCTCTTTCATCGCGCTTTCTTCCAATCGAGTTTCGTCGGGAACGGACAAAAGCGAAGCGGATTGCGTATCAAGCTAGCGACTAAGGGATAAGTACAGTATCGTCCGATCCATTGTACTATCGTTATCGCAGATAGGAAAGCTCGTCGACAGCACGATGCCCGATGGTTGGAAGCAGGTAAACGATAGCTGGTAATCGGTCGCGGACTAATCGTTTGTCCATGCGTAACACGCACGGCGCAAAAATCTAAGATTTCCATTTTCACCATTCTAATACACCTGGGATGTACTTGTCGATCAATTTCTCGTAATAGGGCCACAATTTCTCGATGTCCGGGACTTCGCCGCTCTTCGTGTACAGATCGTATTTACTGAAACGCAATAGTCAAACGGTTAGTCAGAGCGTATCATTCATCTTTCTTCTTTTTATATATATTTTGGAAGACGATAAAATCGACGGTTGCCTGATACGTATTTATCAAAGACACTAAATTATTCGAGAAACTGATATTAACATTCCGCGTATATTATATTCTACCATTTTTTCCTTCTTATTTCTTTTGTTTTTTGTTTCCTTTTTTCATTAGTTTCAGTCTTTTTGAAGAAAGAAGAGAAACGCGGTGATTGAATATGGATACTCACTTAAAGTCGTTGATCCACTTCAGCATCTCCATATCTTCGTTGGTGCAAAAGTGCATGTAGTCGCCACCCGCGTGCCATGGATAAAACGAATGATAACGAATCATAGCCAAAGCCTGCTTCGGTAGTTTGGTATTGTTGTGCACCAGGACGCGATACAAGTATTCGTCGTGACCCCAGGACATCAGTAACTTGTCGATGCCGCACTTTGGTTTGTACATGCCGTATTTCGTGCTGAAGCGTAACGTGAAAAATGTTTTACCACGATCTTTCTCCGAGGAGTGAACCAGTTCTCTTCGATACTTACTTGTATCGAGCGTCTCTACCGTCCGGATTATCTTCGAAGCTAGTTGCCCTGTAGACGATAGAATCGGCCCAAGCGCATCCCACGGGAAACGTGTCACCCACGACTGCCCATTGCGGTTCCCCGTAAAACGCCATTATCTAAATCAAAGGAATTTAGCATTTACTTAAGAGAGAAGTATTTTATTTAAAGAATACGGTCTCAAGTACGAAATAACTAATTCCTTGCCATTTTTTAGGATGGTTTCTAATCTACAGAAGCTCCAAGATACGTTACCTTGCCCAAGTCGTGAATCAACCCGGTCAAGTGATACCAATCCATGTCAGGATGTTCCTTTCTGATAGATTCTGCAGTTTGGAAAGCGTGAACGATATTTGGCAAACTGGTGTCCGGATCGCTCTCGTCCACCAAGTCGTTCAACTTGATCAACGATTCCTTTATAGTCATCTTGGCCTTGTCGAATCGCAGCCATTCTTTCATGCGAGCTGAAATGTAAGAGTCGTAAGATTACGAATACGATTCACCGGATGATTATTCCCTTCTTTTCGTTCCCGTTGTTCGAAATTACTCGTTCGTTATCTATTCGCTACTTGTTTCGGAATAGCTCGCAATTGAAAACTTGATCGGCAAACACGCGACATGAAAGCAAAACTTAGGCGCACTTACGATACCGATTATAAATATTAGGACATCCGTTAATGTACAAGTATCTTTTGCTTAGTAATTGAATTAGCTACTACATGTATTTTATTATAAATCTATTATTTCATTCGTATCGCGTGTACTTTATAGTCTAAAACGCTGAACAAAATAAGATAAAGTAAAACTGCATAGAATTTTCCATTGTACGTAACGAATAGGTGTCCTGATACTTACGTCAGTGCACGTACATGCATGTACATTACTATGTATTACTCACACTTTACAAACTCGACGGTTTGATTAGCGTGCATCTTTTCGTAGGTTTGTCGAACCCGCTCCTTCACCGGGTCGGTCGGATCCTCGGAGAAATCCCTGAACTCGCCCTCCAGTTTTCCCGCGTAAACATTCTCTGGTCGATACTTGTCCGAAGGATCCAGGATGGTTTGCCTTTGCGGCTGTGCCTGTCGTCACATATCAATCACACTTAATATTTTTTGCTTTTTCGTCGCTTCCCTCTATTTGTCCTGTGATTTCGAAAACAGTAAACACCGAGGTCGTTGCCTACGTTCCGATCGATGTCAGAGGACTCCTCTGAAAGGAGGATTCGTAATTCAAATTTAGAGCAAAGGAGAAGCACGTTTGCCTCCAAATTTCGTGAAAATCGATCGTGATTCGTGTTCATCGACATCGTCTTTTTTTTTCGTAGGGTTTATCTTCCGTTGCACACCGTACACCGTACATCGACAACCGAAAAATTTTGTACCGCAACGAACGACACGGAAGTCAAAAAGGAGACGTCCCGGAGAAAGAGAAATGGAAAATTGCGTTCGATTACCGTGGCGACGATTAAAGATCAAGACGATCGATCATCGAGGCAAATTCGATCGAAGAAGCTAACGATCATCGTTACTACTCGATTCATCGTCTCCTGTTAATACTTACGAGCGTTTTAGCCGACATCTGTCTATGCGGCTATGTTCCAACTGGTATTGAGTATGCAACACCGACTAACTAGTCCCATGCGACCGAGTTAACTTATAAATCTGAGGCAATTCAACCCTTGACCTCTGCTTCATCAAAGTATGATCACGTGCGTAATGCCCGATACGCGTTATCTCGATCCCATACATTCGTATATGTTTTTAAACAGACGAACCCACAAAATAAAAAGCATTTCGTGGAATTTAGCAATTTTGCAGTAGTGCATTCTACGGATCTCCCCATTTCGAACTCCTCGTCCAATCAATCTATCTATCTCTTCCGTACCGTTCACAGTACCAACCCATCTCTCTGTCTGTCTCTCTCTTTCCCTTCTTCTCCTCTCCATGCCTCGCGAATAATATTTTCTTTTACTGTCCTTTCGTTGTCAGCGTCCCGGCTTGGAAAGTTTTTAACTTCGCTCACGTAATATTCTGGTGCCATTGATATTCGATTCACTGGATAAAACCGATTTTTTGTCGTCATTTTTTCTTAACGTTCTTTTTCCCCTTTCACCCGTATCTTTCCCTTTTTGCTGGAATTCGTTTCGCGATGAAACTAAGGATACTAATTCGGATGAAAATAAAAGTGCAGTTTCCTTTCTTTTATCCCATTATTCTCTCTTTTTCGTTCGAGTTCCTGTTACCAAAGAGATATTATTTTGGATGAAAACAAACATTTGCATTTTTCTTGTCTTCTTCCAATTCTCTTTCTTCCTTTCTTTCGTAAGCGAGTCCTTTTTACCAAAGGGACGCTATTTTCTTATACTATTTTACTTTAATATACTTCTCCTTCTCTTTTTATTAACGGTCTTCTTATCAAAGGAGCATTATTTTGGACGAAAATAAAAATGTATTTCGCGATTCGATTCGATCCATGACGTTATATAATTAACAAAGCATACAATTGGACGTAATCGCGTGAAAAGCGACGCATAAAGATATCGTGCGGGCTCGTGAATGGCATTCTTTATATTATGATAAAGATGTTTCGAACTGTACCAGGAACGGTACGAAAAAGTCGCGTAACGATATTTTTCTATTGGCTAGTGAAAAGACAGTCTATTTCATCAACGATTAAGTCTTTCTTGAAATTACAAGGACGAGAAGGAGGACCAGAAGGAAGAGAAAGAGGATGAAGAGGAGGAAGAAGAGGAGAAAAAGCAGAGGTTACTCTGTTAGCCTGTAACGATATAGACCCTGAATTCTTTTGACTGGAAATCGAAGAAATGAAATTGGTGCTTAACACTTTTGGATTACAAATTAGTACTGAACGATTTACCTCGTGGTACACGTTTCTACTTTCGATCGAGTTTGCGCGTCTACGAATTATCGGGTACTTTCAGTCATTTTCTATCCACTCGTATTCTTCTAACATTGGAAAATATCTCAAGTTCGAAGAAAATACGAAGAAAGTCGTTACTGATACGCGATTTCCTGTTAAACGTTTCCTTAAAATATCAAAAGTCTTTGATTTGTTGAAATCGAAATTGAAATATAAAAGTTTGAGAGCCGCGGCAGGATTAAAAGTAACAACGTTGTTGCTCTCGCACTACGTCGTTGACTTTTGGAGAAAATATAACGAAAATTGCATTTTGAACGAGTACAGTTGGCACAGTTATGCGACAGCATCGTTAAACAGGTGTTTGTTGGTATTTTATTCTTTGTTTGTTTCGACGGCACACGTGCCTTCTGCGGACGTAGTTCAAGCGACGCGTTCTCGATTTATTAAACTCAATTAGACGACGATTGATTTGGCGCAAAAGGAAATAAATCCTCGGGGCAGTTTATATGCGATCGGTGTTAAATGCATAACACATCGATGCTATTTTCATATCACAAATTATCGAGGAAGAACGACTGGCTTACTTATTTAGCCGATAGAAACGTTCAACGACTATGCAGGGAAGCGGCGAGCAAATGGATGAAGGAGAAGACAAAGAGTGGAAAGAACTCGGAATAGATTACTGTTTGACATCTGTGAATGCTTCTCTCGTAGTAACACTGAATCGATTGATGCCGCGCGTATGCCGAATCATGGAATATTTTAAATCGATAACCTTTGGTATTACGCAAATGATATATTTTCAAAGTTAAATATTTTTCCTTCAAATATCTAGAAACGGAAAAAAAAGAAAATACGAAGCGAGTTGCCAACAGTGTTTCCGCTTTTCCTTACATCAGACTGACGAAACTGTGACGGCAATCGACGTTTGCCGCGATGACGGCATCTACTTTGACATTCTTTCGCATAATGGCAAACTCTTATTATATAATCGGTTTTATTTTGCTCTTAGGATCTTCGTTCTTTCTCTATCCGCCCTCTTTCCCACTGTTTTTATAATCTACGAAAATTGATGTAAAACAAATTTAGCTCGTTTCGAACGACATTCGATAAATTTCTGTATTCTCGATACGTTTATTCTTATTTACAATTTTTATCGCAACCAGCTCCAAAATATTCGAGTGTAATTTGATTTACGAGTAATCGGGCAAAGGAAAAGCAATAAATAAATTACGGCTGGTCATATACAATCTTGGCAAAAGATTTTTATTCTTCAATCTTTTCTTATTTTCGTTTTTTCTTGGACAGTGGTCGTATTAAAATTATCACCGACACTTTAATTACCGATGTATGCACGAAACTACGTATACATATGTACTCGCATATTTACATCTCGTATGCGTGCACTTATATATACGCGTATGTAAATGTACACTTGTAAGGTATGCATCTCCGCTTGTCGATAATACGCGAATATGAGGACAACACGTTTTCAGGATGAACACGAATCCGAGTACGAGGAGTTGCTTCCCTTTCGTCGCGCACTGTGATGATGTCTTCGAGATGATGTTTGCGACGGTGACCTATGCTTGGACGAAGACTTCTTGCTCTTCTTGGATCTATGCGACCGAGAACTGCTCGGACTGTCGTGGTTGCTGTGACAAACAAACGATTGCGAGAGAAACAGAGGAAGAGAGTATAAAAGAGAGAGCGAAGAAAAGAGATCGATTACAGATAATCGAAGCGGTGGTTTTGGCTGTATTTACGAATAGGCATAGATAAACTGTCACTACGTTGTACGCAGTATTAGACGTGATAATCGATCGAAAAAGTCGCGTACCTTCTGTGAGAACTTTTCTTCTTTTTGTGTTTCTTGTGAAATTTTTGTCTATCTGTGTAACTTCGACTTCCACTTGGACTCCTCGATCGCGGTCTAGATCTTTTACCGGTCAAGTCTGCGCTCTTCAGCCTGTCCATCAAAGAGTTTCCACCGGTGGTCCTTAAGTCGCAAGAGGACTTTGCGTCCTCCAACGACGGCGAGGGGGATGGCGACGGGACGGAGTGCACTTCGTCCGAGTCGTCTTTCCTCGTTCCTACTTGATTCGCGACAGTCGCTACGGTTCCACTACCTTTCGGTAAACCGGAGCTCTGTATTTGACTTAAAAACGCTGCCGCTTTCTTTTTCCTTTCCAATTGAAGCTGCCTCTCTCTCGAAGTAGCAGCCAGTTTGTCACGTGCTGCAGCAACTAGCTTATCCTTAATCCTATCTTCGGCCTGCTTGTGCCTAATCTCCTTTTGACAGTCTTCCAGAATCTCGTCCGTAAGGTCCACTAACTCCTTTTCCTCGTTTTTCCACTTTTTTTCCGACTTCCACGCTCCACTGCTATCTTTGTCAACTGAAATCCCGACACCGATTAGCGAATTCTGTTCGTTCGAATCTTGTGGCGAGCTTGGTTTTGAATTTCCATCTTTGCTCTCGGCTTCCATTTCATCGTCACTCTCTTCCAACGGCAGTGCATTTCGCTTTTCAATCACCCCGGTATCCCCGTCCTTTGGCTTTTTTATCGAAAACGAAACTGTCGTCACTTGTTTCACTCCTTCTGTGTTCGACGCCGTCGTCGTCGTCGATGTCGTAGTTGTTTCTTTCATCCTGGGCTCACACTTCTTTTTCGCTTGTATCATCTTCACTCTTTTCTGTACTTCCTCCATTCTTTGTTGCTTCTTCTGCAATTCCTCCAGTTTCTTCTGCTTTTCTTCTTGCGGCTCCTGTTTCTGTAATAGCTCTTCCTCTGTCAATACTTTCGGGTTTACCGCACCTTCGTATATTGTCAATTTGTGCGCATAATAACCGTGGTACTGATGCGATAATTCGAGAAAATTGAATCTCGGATCTCCTTTGTTTTTAACGATCGCTTCGAAATCTCTACCGTTCTTCGCCACGTAACTCGCCATTTTATCTATAATTATTTGTACGTCCGCCGGTGGAACGATAAATGAAGGTCTACTTAATTGTTTCTGAGATGTGGATCCGTATGGTACCAATTGTGGCTGTGACTCATTCGTTGTAATTTGTGTCGTCGACATTTCATTCGTAGATGTTAATAAGTTCGGTACAGCCATTTGTAATGGTGATTGTATCTGCCCGTTTGGTCCGTATATTACTGGACCATGAGAGTATTGTACAGGTGTGGCAGCCGTTGTAGCCGTTGCAGTTATCGCAATAACCGAAGTTGAATAAGGGTTATAATTCTATAAAGAATAACAGAGGGTGCTCGTTACATCGTGTTTCGCTTTAACCATGTTTCTGTTTGTCATATTTTGCGATCCGAATCTCTTACCTGTCCTGGCACAGGATGATAATATCCTGTGCTAGTTGTTGATTGAACCGTGGTTTCGCGATGTAGCGGCGGTGCTTTCGAAGGCGGTGGTTTTCCGGTTATTTTATTTACAAGCATCGAATAAGCACAGTCCGCTGATGGTTTGTACTGTATACTTGGAATACTGGGAGCCTGCAAACAACGACGAATTTGAGATTGATTTGTAGTCGAGCCAAGTTTACGAGAACTGCACGAACATCGAAACACACAATCTACGACTCGTACGTACGAAACGTATTCGGCATAGAACGCATTAACTGCAAGTTACATACCGCTTCTATTTTAGTTAAGGACGACGCCAAGCTCGGATGAAGATACGGTTCATCGTCTTGATCGGACGATCCTTCTTCGTGTTCTATCATTAAAAAGAATACAAGTTAATAAAACGTTCAGTTGTATACCGGCTTACTAATACTTCCTATGAATTATAGAGATTAACATGGATTAACAAATGTAACATAGAAATACTTACAGATGGAAAAGCTAAGTAGAATCAAAGTAGATGTGGGTAAATAAATCCTGCTTTAAATCTCTTGGATTATTTTAACACGACATAATAATGTCAACATTCGAGAATGTTGCGATAAGATGATCTCTTAAATAAAACAATATGCGTACCGGATTCTTCTTTCTCCGGCTGCTTTTCAGGATTATACTTTCCAGTCTTGATCGCATCCAGTATATATCTATAATATTGATGAAGTCGTCCGTCTATCGACAAGAAGGAAAATTGTGGATTATTCGCCTGCTTCGCTTTAATTAGAATCTCCATTTGGCCACCTTGACGACTTATAAATAGCGCCGTTTTTGTTATGATGGCATTCAATTTTTGTGTTTCTGGCTGTTAAGAAGCAACAACAATAACAATAAGCATGATGAACAAAAATATGAATTATATATATATAAACACATCTATTGCTGTTTGTTTACCAACCAGTGAAATACCCTCTGGAATTTCCAAATCAGGCGGTGGAACGAAAGTTTGATCCTCCTCCTGGGAACCCTCAGACTGTTTTGGACTTTGTGAATCATCGCACGCGATCTTTGATCCGTTCCCTTCCTCGTTGTAGTCATATGCTACTTGAGTGTATGTGTTCTCTGAATCCAGAGCTTGATGTAGCCTCTTTATTTCTTCCTCTGAAAGACGACCATATATATTTTGTTGTTGATTTCATGCACTAATAGTAAATACGAGTGTACCATATACGCGATCCACTTACCATGATGTACAGCATCTTCCATTTCATTATTGTAGAGAGACCGATACCGCTCTTCGTCGCATAATTGCTCCACTTTCAGTTCATCCTCGGTCAGGATCGTTCGATGATCAAAACCACCTGTCGGTGGTTCGTATATCCGTAAGTCCCCCAGAGCACCTCGTCCATCGTACCTATACACATACATAAATTGATTTAAACGTAGAAGAGATGTTATGTGTTTCAGATAGCAATTTGCTCGATTGCGGCATCTGAAAATTGTGTCACGAAGCAAACCCTGTTTCAGTCAACTTCAAAATTTCTCTGAAATAGAATATAGTTATACCACACACGTCCCGTTTATATCACTTTACAAAATAATAACGACAACGATACAATAACAACGACAACAATTCGATTTCAAATGCTCTATTCATTCGAACTATTTGTTACTATTTATAGACATCGCGGAAACTTCCGTAATCAATCCAAAAAGTTGTGTAAAAGGTATTACTCTTTTTTACTTATTATTAACGGACAACGAATGACATTACGCTAGAGTTTCTCTTGTTTCGCGAATGTATAATCGTTTGCATTGAGCATCGTTCAATTCGATCTTGTACAGATCCAGAAGCAGAGGCGAATAACAGGAACCGCGTTGTGCGTCTATGTAGGTAGATACACTCGATTCTAGAACGCTAAAATACATACCATGCTGAACGATTATAGTACCTACAATCGTCAGCTGCCGTTTGTCTCTCTACGCTGTGTCTCACCTTGCTGCTGCGCCGTCGGTCAGCCACAAAACACCAACGTGATGAGACCACGTTGCTCTACGGCCGTGCAAAGCGCGTATATATCGCGCTTCCACACCGCCTGTTCACAGCCAAGACACCTGCAGAAACCTTAAACAGTCTCCAGATTGCTTATCCGTACGTTAACCGTTTATCGTTGAATTTTTCCAACTGCTGCACTTTGCTTAGTTTCGATTGATATCATTCTTCTAAAGGTTACATGTACGGTGCATTTATGCAAGAATAAATATCCTAGATGATAAATTTGTCTAGGTTAGGGAAACGGACCTGTCTATTTTCAATGTGCTATCGCCCATCCATGGTATCAAATGCTTTCCTTGATCAATCATTTTCGCCTTGTCATCATCTCGAAATAATTTGCAGCTATATCCAAACACCAACAGCTCCTGCGGTTCCTCTTCTCCATTTTTTTTACGCAGAATCCCCGAATCTACCATCCAACGCTGACTTTTCGATGTCGCCATTTTCTATCCACTGATACTACTTGCGTTCCACCTTGTACATTGTACATGCCAAGAAATAGCCAATAAACATGAAGTTGGCTGCGAGATTAGAACGTTGCCTAAACGTATCATCATAATTTTCAACTCTTTCGTCCTTAAATCTGAAGACCTGTGGCTCTCTTTAGCGTGAATATATTGCATGATGCAACAGCGTATCCGAGGCAACGAATAGAAATTATTTAACAAATTTATTAACTAAATGTCAAAATTATTTGTCAGTAATAAGTGTGATCACTCACAAATTTCGTATTTACTTTCTTTACCATAGGAAAGAATATTGCCAAGGCATAAATCGCCCGCTTTCTAATATTATAAACTCCAATCAAATTTCCTTCACTGTACATATGTACATTGTATTTACGTATTTATTAAATATGTATATACCATGATCATTTTAATAGATCTCAATATTCGTATACCGAAACTTTGAAAAAACCGTCCGAAAATTGAGTCATGAAAATCAACTTTTGTTTTTCATGTTGATTTTTTACAATTCAATGTTTGGATGATTTTCCCGAGTGTCGAAACCTGTTTATGGGTTAGTGGTAGGGTACACACAATGGGAGAAATACAGCTTAGAGATGTAAACGTCTTAAGTTATACTATCAAATAACAATATTGATTAATTATAATGAGACCTATAATCGCATACAGTAGAAATTTTCCAATAGAAATCAAGATTAAAATATATGTGTATATATATATATATATATATGTACATATGTATATTTGTCATTGCCTATGTTCATGATATTTATATATCTCAATGCGGCCCTGACTGAGTATTGGTTTTCCTATTTTCTCAAATTTCTGATAATTCGTACGAACATATTATTTTTAGCGTCCTATATTTCTTCCATTGATTATAATATCTAATTTACTCATGGACAAGTTACTAGATCGAAACATAAATAAATAAAATGAATAATATTTTGTTTTCGTGCTCAAACTTTCTATTAAACCGACAAATTCATCGATTTCTCTCTTAAAGCGTTTTAATTTCTCAAGTCTATTCCAAATTACATGATTAGTGTATTAGCATGACTTATATATATAGCATATGATACAAATAATACTTGATTCTATGTACCAACATAATTAATCACGATTCAATTATGTGGTGATCTGCGATTCTAATAGACGAGTTATGAACTATAATTAAGGGTTGATAACGTTTTGTAAAAATCAATAAACAGATATCGTTAGAAAATTAGATATATTTACGTTTTGTAAAATGATAGCACACTGGTACCTGTTTCTTTGATATTAATTTTAAATTGAGATTTGTGTTTGTTTTCAGAATAAAATTATTGTGAAGTAATAACAATTATTTTGTCGAAAAATCGGTATACGGATCGTTCGCGTAACAATTACACATATTATAGTATAATTTTACAGAATATATTTGCAATAGAATCGTATAAAAATAAAATGCAAATTGTTCATGGATAGTAACTAGTTCAGCAAAAGTATGGAATGTAGGTATCTCATGACCGTACATACGTTACACAATCGTTGGTATAAAACGATATTGGTCATCCCGGAAGGCATGTCATAATCGTTAAGTCATTGTTCATTGTATCGCGTATTATAATAGTTTATAATACTGGCATGTACAATATTTTTCTATTGTACGTTTCATTCATCTGAGTAATGTCATTATTTCATTCATGTCTTTTCTTTATAGAAAAAAATGAATTGTTTTAAATAATACACTGCGCATACGATTTTTAAAATACCATTTCTCCAGTTATATAAAAATTCAAATTCGATATATCTCAGATTTACACAGAGTACATATATTTATACGATAAACGCGCTTTTTCGTATACACCTTCGAATTCTAATTATTTTATTTTATTTCTTTCTGAAACGCATCTTAAGTACAGCTATTTTCTGCTTTGTTTTTCTTTTAGAAGAAAGAAAAAGCTTTTGATACGAATAGAATCACGTACTTTAGTAATTAAACGCGCTGTTTACTCGATGGGGATTCCTGTTGAAACATTATTTTCACATGTCTACCGTTGAAAGCGTATCGAGATTATCAATACATGTTTGAATAATACGCTGTTAATTTTTTTATCGCTTTTTACATCGTGGGAAGGGCGTATCTTGTTCACATATATACCACTGCGTAACAAAATGATAGATTACGTAATCGTATTAAATCATTCCGCGTTATATCCAAACAAAGAGCTTTGTGAAAAGTATTTGATCGGAGAAAATAGTTTTAAATCCTCGATCTTTTTATGATAAATACTTAGATATTACTCGAAATGATCGCGCAATTGTGCATGTAGGAAGCTTCTATTTCTCGTATATTCATAAATGTTAAAATATTAAGTATATTATGAGTACTGTTGTTTGATTGTGATGTTTGAGTATTATAAATATTAGATAGTTCATGCATGAAACTACGAGTCATTCATTCACGTACAATTATTTAGAGAAACAGTTCAAGACTCATCACTATGACGAGGCGCAAAAGTACATTACGTATCAAGTATGCAATATGAAATTATGATTTCTGTTCTTAATTGATTTGGAAAGGGAAAAGAAAAAGAAAAAAAGAAGAGAAATAAATGTTACAAATTGATTTAACACAGTCTAACAGATTTCATACTGCAATAAATGACTAACATTATTTGTTGTGTGACTTGGAAATCTCAAACATCTACTGTAGTTATCAAGCTTTCATAGTGATAGGATATCATATTATTGATTTTTTCGGAGTAATTGTGTTGCAAAATAAAAAAATCAATGATATAATATCTACTATCTTATTGAATATTTATCATTTACATTTGCTTTTGCCGTCGAGTAATTTTTTCCAAAGATCAAATTGCTCGCTGTACTTGACCATGTGAATACTTATACCTCGTTGAACATTACACGCACTATACGATATTTTTTTATTTAAAAATTCATTAGCATGCGTCCTTTTGATACCCAGTTTATTTGCAACTATACCAGTCACAAAAACATCTTCTAGTTTAAGATATGTTTGGTCTAACGCAGCATCATACAGCTTACGTATGATATCGCTGGATAAAAGATACGCTGGTCCAGTGGTGAAGTCGGGGAAGATGGCATGTTTAAACTGTGCTTGAGATACATAATACTTGCTTTTTTTGTTCCTAATTGGTTTCCATTTTTTGGCTAGTCTGCCAAATATTACGTTCTTCTCTTTTGCATGTTTAATCGTGAAAGCTTGCAAACGTGGAACATTAATAAACATGTCGTCATCAGTCTTTAAAAGAAATTTAACCTTGGAACAATAACTATCTACCCATTCGAGAGTAGAAATTGTTTTAAGCGTCAAATTAGAATATGAATCTAGAAATTTCCCGCGTATTACGTCGTTGTAAGTTTTTTGTTCCTTTCTCAAAATTGTTTCCACTTTGGAGTCCATAGTTGCACCTAACATAAACAAAATACTAATATCGCTTCTCTGACCAAAATGACCCCATGTTTGTCGTATTGCCATTCTGGCTTCTAGATGAGTTGGTGCAGACATTATTATTATTACCAGATCCATTTCTTTACCAAAATTTGGACATTTCTCTGGTATTGGTACCATATGGCCAGCTTCATAAATAGCACGTGCAGAGTATTCATTGGGAAGCACAGAGACTGCTTTGGTCTCGTTGATAACCTTGTCTATTTGCGTAGGTGGTTTTTCGCTGCTTTGCTTGGAAACAACGATTGATACGTTCGCAGTTTGAGAACTAGAAGATGTTGACTGTGTAGTAATCAAAGCATTCGAAAGATTAGCATTTTGTACACTGTAAGAATCAATGACAGATAATTCTGGAGAGTCATTTTTAGACAAAGTTCCTATATGAATCTCTATGCTGGTGTTTGATCGTTGCTTGTAAATCTCCAGAGATGCAGGTCGACCTAAATAGAATATAAAATTTCTTAAAACATGTAGACGTATATTCAACTGTTATCCAACGATTACAAATAGTTGATCCAACTATTATCAATAGCAATAAATGTTAAAATCATTTCGTAATCCTATGTGAGCGAAATATTATTTAATATTAGCAAAGAATCAATACTTACAAATGTTTCGTGGTACAGTATATTGAGGAACATCGTAGAGAGTCGTACGATAATACGCGTAGAAAGTCAAACAGATCAATCCTAGAATAAGGGTTCGCAAAGAGCGACTACGAAGATGTAGTAATTGACACACGGCGATCATTTTTATTGCCCGTTTATTCCGCTTTTTTTCTTTAAAACGAATCCTTCTTCTTCATCTACATCGTCGTGATATTCAATCCACTACAAACAATAATTCGTTCGTCAGAAATTTTCCATCGTAGTGGCGAGTTCAGCGAAACAAATTGACAAGTATTTAGATAAATAGATTATCCTCATATTGTTTCGTTTGAAATTATTATAAGAGTAACATGTCGATCTTCCTCCGAGTTTTCTTTTATGGTACTAAACATGTTTAGAACAGATGGTCGGTACAACAACAGTTCAAATCTTCTTTGTAATCTTTATATCCTTAAACCATTCTTTAACCAAGGTACGTCAATTTCCGATGCGTTACCATGTATTAATACGCACAGTTTTTTAATACTATCCGGCAAAAAATAGACAAGTATATTTATACAGAGGAATTTACGTAACTTTCATATTCGCTGGACGAAGGAATCGGTTTGAGTACACGAAAGTCTGACTACTATTCCGAAGTTCCGAATGTTCTATATACTATAGAAGTCTGTGGTTCCGATCCAAGATCCAAGTAAATACACGGTCCTGTCCAGACGAGTATGCAGCACAGACTTCTCATCTTATAGCACTTCGTGAATCATGTCCCATGTTCTGAAATACCGATCGTGTAAAAAATCGTACTGTTTCTTACGCCCTCTGCGATTTACAGCGGTAAGTGTAGGAATTACATTCAATACAATTACTAAAGTTGATAAAGTCACAGACAAGTGCTAAAGGAGTAAAGCGTACACGACTAAAAGTCCGATAAGAGTACCCCTCTCGTTACACGGTACACGTGATTAGACGATTACACCAGGGATGATATATGTACATACAATATGTACGTATATATTACATTGCATCTTAGAATATTCAATGATTTAACGATAGCAATTTTTCTTACTTTATTTAAGCACGATCTCATTAAATACAGCGTGAGATACGTAACTGGAACCACTTGGATTACTATATAAATAACGATTTCAATGAAAAATGTTTCAGATAGAAGTTGAATGGTTTCAAGGAAGGCGTAATTAGTTTCTGATAATTATTATTAATATTATTATTGTTGCTATTACAGCAGTTTGTCTTTATTGCACTGATATCGATGATTTCTGAATATATCGTTGGGGCACGATTCTGAACAACTTTTTCTTATTCTGCCGCTCGGTCTTAGTTTTCAAAATATTTGTAAAAAACTGTCGGTACCAATCAGTGAATTCTGCCTATAATTGTGCGTCCGTGACGGATCAAATGACATCCAACCCAAACCTAATTTATATTTTTTGTTCATAGTTTATAGTTTTCCTGTTCATAGTTTTCTTTCATCTTCGTTATTATTATATCGATATTTGTCATATCGATCACATCGGATTTTCGATCATTAATTATAATTGACATCCTATCGAAAATCGTAAAATTCGTTTCTCGAATAATACACCTATCGAATAGTCGTATTTCCTTTTTTCCCTCTGAGATGTCGTTGTTGTCACTCACGCACTTTCATTCAATCGTTCGTTCCTCGAAAAGCGGGAAAATGATAAATCAATCGGATGATAATCTTTCGAGTACTGATTTTTATTCGTACAGTTTGATATGGTAAATTTGAGAAATCGACCGATCGTTTAAAGTTAGATGTAGTCGTGCTGATAAAGTAAAGAATAACCATAATATCACGAGGTATTAGGAAATGAGAGAGTAAAAGGTAAGACAGATGAAAAGCGGGAATAATGAACTAAAAAAGAATTAAATTCAAAGATAGAATAAAATAAATATAAAATAAAATATCTTGCAATGTTTCTTTACGAATTTAAAATTGCAGCTGGTGCGAAATACGAGCGATTGATCGATAACCTATTTTTCCATAGTTGGCAGAGTGCCAGATTTCAAGTGAATACGCTGACTCTGAGAAGGCAAATGGCGTAACTTCATCCTAGGTCACGAATGTTTTCATGTTTACTGGACTAGCGAAATTAATAACGAGACCTCGGCAAAATCGTTGAATTGTTCCGCTGTAACTAAGTTATTACAGCACTTCTAATTTACTTGATTAAATATCGATCTACAATAATCTGCATATACATATGTGTTCCTACCAGAAGCAGAAGCGAACCTAGTGACAACCACGTATACGTATGTTTAAGCGTAATGTATATCAGACAAATGTTTTCATTATTCGCATTCATTGGCATTATTTGAATAAAACATTATTTTCTTTGGTACGTTTCTAGTCCAACACAGTTTCATTTTGGTTGACAACGACAATTGTTCGAAAGACGAGTTTACAATGTAAGCGTTTTACGTTCATTTACGCGAAATGTGTTAGATTAGGATAGAGCTAGGATATATTGACTCGTAACGTGTCGTAAACAGACGCGTCGTTTCTATCTCGAATTTAAAGTATTTCGAAGCATCTAGATTCTGGATACTAGACTCTAGATTCTAGATTCTAGAGAGAAGTCACTTGACCTTAAAAACCCAGCAAGCGAGTTGGTCGTTAGCAAGTGGTTGAACAGAATATTTCTTCATTAAAATTACGTGAAACTTTTGTTTCCTTGCAAAACGGAGGGTTCGTTAAGAACAAAAATATGAAGCTATTGCTTCGCATACGTTGATAATCTAACCTAGTAATCGATAAGCGAATAATGTAAAAAATCAGAGGCGAGGTGAGAATTACAAAACGTTAACGAAAAGGTAGAATAAGAAGGAAGAATTAACTACATATTAGAGTATGTTTAAGCGCAGATATAAAGTATCGATATGAAAAGAGAAGTAGTAACGCCGGATGGCCGGCAACGTTGACAATCGCGCGCACCCAATCGATGGCCCACTGCCAATCGTTTCTGCCTACAGCCTGTCTTTCTTACTTTCTCTTTACCTCTCTTTTTAACCCTCTTCTTCGACACACCCCATTCTCCATGTTGTCCTTCCGTTCTCAGACTCGACGTAGTTTATGCTTCCACTTCATCTTTACCAACTTACTTCGTGTAATTATTTTCATAAAAAATTTTTCTTCCTTCTTATCATCTTTACCTCAAATTTGATTTTTAAAATACGTTCGTTTATCTTTACGATCATATTTCTTTATCTTTTTTGACCTTTTTATTAGAGGAAGACGTGTAACACTTCGTTACGCATAGCAATCCACTTAGTATTTACTTTCATCGTTAGTTTTTTTATACTTTTGAATATTTTGCTTGCAACACATTTCATTTTTAGTTTCACATACTTCTGGGTATTTATATCTCTTTTCTTTTTATCAATCCGTTGTTTCGTCTGCTTTACGACAGTTTGTCTTTATCTTTCGGAGTGTTTCCATAATGGTGTGGACAACCGCGTCGGCGTCGGCGTCGGCGTCGGTGTCGGTATCGGCGTCGGCGCTATGATCTCGGTGGTTAGTTAGTAGACGAACGAAGGCGGTCGAGTACGTTGAGGTACGTCACGTTCGTTGAGAGTTCGTCCCGTTCACTCTCTTTAACCTTCGTTCACGCTTGTCGATATCGGTCGATGTTTGTACGATAGCCGGTGCATTAAAGGAAATCAGCTATCCTTCCTTTTTCTCTTGCCAATAGATCGCAGTGTCGCGTTACGGGTACGCATTACGAAAATTCATCCAATATATTCGCGACACGAAGGAAGACCTCGGAGTGGATTGCAGCGTGATAGCATGAACGCAGGATGATCTGCCGATATTCAGGGTCATTGTGGCCGCGTATCGCTTGAAAAAAAAAAGGTTGGTTTCAGTGGGTTCGTAATAACGATCGCGAAAGCTGTGACACGTGCGCATGCACGAAAGAGAACGAGAGTGCGAAAGAGCAAACGATAATACGAACACGAGCGAGCTTGTGCGCTAGTAAGCGAAACAGGAAAAGAGATAAATACATAGCTAGATAGGTGGATATATAGGTATACATAGAGAGAAAAAATCACTCCAACAAGTAGATTCGTTTCCAAAGTCCTCTATGTACCGTGACACACCCAACGAACACCGTACGACGGTACATTCTTCCAATTCGTTTTCGTGTTTCGCATTAAATCAATAGATAACGTTCGCGCCGAAACGTCTGACTTCAACTTGGTTTAGCTCGCGGTTGTCTATGTGGTACACGAATGTTAAAACAGGTTTTGATAGAACGTAGCAGAAACGCACTTAACAACGACGATAAACATCTGAATCGACGGAAGGATATGCAGGCAAAGGATACGCGGCGATAACGAAGCATATCGCTGCCGGTAGTTGCGCGCGTTTCTATTCGTCGGTTGAAACGGGAGTGTCGGTAACTAGTATATCCTGTAGTATAGTATAAGCGTATTACCCTGTATCGATGCAAATTACTTTCTCGAAACGAGCGTTCGTTGATTCACGTTGTTATCTCGACTTTCCCTGGATAAAAAATATCGGAGGAGCAACGCGAACTACCAACGTTTGGTCATAGATAGGCTTGCTTTCGTTAAAAGAGATCCTTAGTTAACTAAATATAACGTTTACTTCGTGGTTTTGACGCGCGTGAGAGGCAGTAACAAGGAACGCCGGGCGAAGAGAAACGATCCGTGTAAACGCTAGATGCACTAAGAATAAAAAGAATCGATATGAAACGCATCGAGGAGGAAGTTTTTCTTTCGTTCGAAATACGTTATTCGTAGAATGGCAAATCTGTGAAAACGTAAAAATCGGCAATGTAAGAAAGTGGAACACGTGGGTAAAACGTTGAAATGGAGGAGAAACGAAAGTGTCGTGAAAAAGATGTGTGTGAATACGAAACGTTCTATTCGACTCGAATCTAAACTCGTGCTCGGACTGTGACACCGCTTATCGCCGTTGCGCCAGAAATATTTACATATCTGTATGTAATTAAGACCCATATACGGGTGATTATAACGAATTCGTGAATCTCCTTTACCGTGCTGGCGCCGAATCTCGCGTCGTGCCGTATCGCCTCTTCGATACACGAGTGTGCGAGAGGATCGATGATCGGCGCGTTGCTTGATCAGAATCTGTCGCCGGGTTTCTCGTCGCGTTCCGTGTCGCGTGTCTGACGCGCGAGCACGCGCGCAAGTCAATTCTTGATCGAAAAGGAAGTGGAGTGACACGAAGGAGCAACAAAGAGAATAGAGTCGAACGGAGACGAACAAACGGTGGACAATCGATATTCGTTGCATCTGAACCGGCAAACGTTTGTTGTTGCTTTATCTCTTTTAATGCTCTCTCGTTGGAATTTACGTGCATGTACTTGCTCTCTCGAGTCTCGCGTAAATAACAAATGGAAATAAGAAAGAGCGTGAATACGAAAGTAGACAAAAAACGGAGATAGATAGAGCATGTATATACGGCATACGAAAATGAAAAGAAACTGGTTCGATCGTAGGTGCGGTGGAGAAGAAGAAGCGGAGGAAGAACGGATCCGTAACTGAGAGGGAAGGTTAGGCTTCCTGGACCATAAGGGAAGTATATCCTGAGGAAGCAGAATGATTGACCCGAGCTCGTCGGAGTCGGAAAGCGAGGAGGATCAAAGTTCGCAGCATGTCGGGAGTGTTAGCGGCGGCGGAGGTGGCGGAGGTAGTGGTGGAGTTCGCACAGGGAGCGGTAGCTCGTACGGATCCCGGCGACAGATCGGACCTGGGGCTAGCCTTGGTGGCGCGAGCGGTCCCGTATCGGGTAGCGTGAGCTCGTTGGCCTCACCAGGAGGATCGATTCACGGACCGGTCGGGACACCTCGTGCTGGCACGGCTACCAGCCAGGATGGCACATTGGATGCATCTAGTTACACCACAGCGAGAAGCTCGTTGTCGCCGTCGATGTCTACCGCCCAGGATGCGGCAAGTTACGCTCAGAGACCTACCAGCCCTTCGCCCTCCGTCGCCAGCGAGAAGACCGAAGCGGATCTCCAAGTATCTATCTATACCTTTGTCTCATTCATTTACACTTTGTCCTTTGCTCAAAAGATTTTTACGTTCAAACGTGATCTTGCTCTGCATAGGATAAACAAGAGCGGGAAGAAGAGGAAAGGAAGACTAGGATACAGTTGTACGTGTTCGTATCGAGATGCATTTCGTATCCGTTTAACGCCAAACAACCACTGGATATGACGAAACGTTCGCTAAAAGTGACCAAGCAGCAACTCGAAACGATATGTTCTCGTTTTCAGGTAATCATCGATGTTTCTTCTTCGCATCGACTTGCCCGCGAACGATCAACCGACAGATATTCCATCTTTGTTCGTTTCTTTCCCGTTCTCCGTCGTATATGCAGATATACGCACGTTGTCTCTGCCCATCTTCGTACGATATAACTCGGTCGTTCGGAGTCGTGCGAATGTCGACTCAGGACCGTTTCTTCGTGTCTTCTTCGAAAGCACACGTCCCAATCTTCGCCGATTACGGATCAATTTTGAAAGATTAACGAAAGATCGCGAGCAGAATATTAATTTACAAATAACTTTTGCATTTTAAGATAACAAGTAAGATTAAGTAAGATAATTGCTTCTATGGTCCTGCGTACGGCTATGTCAACGGCTGTCTCTTTTTCAAGCTTCGATTAACGATCATACTATATCGTTTCCAGCGAGTATACGTATAAACGATCGAAAGATCAAAAGGCGAACGAAAGAAACCCGTCTAAGAAGATGTAACGCGATGAAAGAAGCCGTATACTGTCGTTTTATGCACGAATTCGTCGCAAACGAGTAACCTTCACCTTCGAGTGGCTGATAGAAGGAGAGCGATTGACACGAGTCGATCCGTCTCGACTTCGTAATCCGTAGAAAAAGAGACGGGGAGAAAGAATGGAGAGGGTGAAGGAAAGACTCATATGCTTTGTTATGATTTACAGAGTTTTCTAAAAGGAGAAACGCAGATAATGGCGGATGAAGCGTTCCGCAATGCCATACAGAATTATTACGACGTATTTCTGACGTCGGATCGAGTGCTGCAAATGGTGCAAAGCGGTGCTTGCTCACAACTCGACTTCCGCGAGGTGTTCAAGGAGAACATAAAGATACGTGTTCTACGCTTCCCGGAAATCGACGGATTGAGCAAAGAGACTGTACTTACGTCCTGGTTGGCCAAATTCGATTGTATCATGAAAGGTTCGGGAGACGAGGAGACCAAGAGGCCCTCCAGGATGCAACAGCAGTCTTTGATCTCGGAGATGATTCTACCGAAGGAGCAGCTGTACGACATGTTTCAGCAAATTCTTGGCATCAAGAAGTTCGAACATCAGCTTCTGTTCAACGCCCTCCTGTTGGACTCAGCCGACGAACAGGCTGCCGCCATCAGGAGGGAGCTGGATGGTCGCCTCCAAAGGGTTAATGACATGGAAAAGGTAACGCTTTTCGATGCATGCATTCGTCTGTTTGCGTTTGTTTTATATGTTTCCAAGTACGGTAGTACCTCGTTTATTCGCCATTCGTTTATAGGAACAAGTTAATGTTCAGCTTCGGATAAACGAGATTCTACTCCGCACATACGCACGATCGTTACGATCGCTGTTTTCCTCTTGTTCGATAGAACCGCAAGCTTATGCCCAAGTTCCTTCTAAAAGAAATGGAGTCGCTCTACATCGAGGAACTCAAGTCGTCTATCAACCTGTTGATGGCTAATTTAGAGTCATTACCGGTCTCGAAAGGTTCGACAGACAGCAAATACGGCCTGCAGAAGCTGAAGCGCTGCAACCATCGACGTGAGCGCTCCCGCTGCCGCGGTCAGGGTTCTCTCGTTAAATTGGAGAGCGACTCCGCTGACTCGGAACCGCAGTTAACCAAAATGGACGTAGGCCTGACCTTCCAGCTGGCTGTGGTAGTTGTAGAGGTCAGGGGCTTGAAGAGTTTGCCGCCGAACAAGATAGTTTATTGCACGATGGAAGTCGATCGTGGCAAAAAGCTGCAAACCGATCACGCCGAGGCTTCGAAACCTATGTGAGTAGTAGCCCGAGCATTAAGTAGACCACCGGTAGAGCTAAATTCTGCGGAGCTAAACCGAAAGTTCGATTTATTTTTTTCTTTTCTTTTTTTTGCATCCACGTTTTGGCATATTGCACCGACTCGCCCTTACATCGTTTCTTCTCTGTTTTTTTTTTTCTTTTTCTCTTTGGCCGCGTCGATTTACAGGTGGGACACGCAGGGCGACTTTACCACCATGCAACCGCTGCCACTGGTCAAGGTTCGACTCTACACTGAAAATTCGGCGATGCTCGCGCTCGAGGATAAGGAGCTAGGCAAGGTACATCTGCGACCTACACCGTTCTCCTGCAAACATCCGGAATGGTATCGAATGTCCGTCCCGAAAAACTGTCCCGACCAGGATCTCCTCATCAAAGTTGGTTGCCGAATGGACAAACCCTTTAACATGAAACACTGCGGCTACCTTTACGCAATGGGCAAGTCTGTGTGGAAAAAGTGGAAGAAACGATACCACGTACTAGTTCAAGTTTCTCAGTACACGTTCGCGATGTGCTCGTACAAAGAGAGGAGAAGCGAACCCTCAGAGATGATGCAGCTAGATGGTTATACGGTTGACTATATCGAACCTGCCTCTGCTAATCTTATGGTTGGCATGGATCTAGACGACGGAAGGTAGATATCACCTGTGTACATGTACCAGTGGAGTATGTTATCGGAACGAACGTATGCTAGCTACACGCATGACCAGGGTTTATCAAGAGAATCAGTTTGGTACAACAAAATACACACAGATATCTCGGTGTATGCTATACGTATTCCTGAATTAATTACATTCGTTCCGGTACACTCCACTGTATCTATACATTTCACGCGAATTACGATCGATGTACGATCGGATACAGTTGAATACACGAATGGTCGTGGTAATACTCGCGATTGCAATCGCGACGATTACAAGTATCTGCGTGTAGTTATTCGACTTGCAACTAATAACGCGATGAGTTTATGAAACCTTAAGAGTTTTGATTTTCGCGTTCATTCGGAAAGTACACGTTGTCGGGTGTTACAGTATATTCTTCAACGCACAATTGAATGATTATCGGTGCATGTATTAATCCAAAATACCACCATTTGTAAATTTCTAAACATTTCGGTTACGGGCTAGAATTTGTTTCAAAAAGCTCAGTTAAACGAAGAAACGCGTATAAACGGAACAGAGAAATACAGAAATGATGGAATAACTGGACTGACAGTGAGCGTAAAATGATAACTACCATGCATCATCTTTTTGCAGATTTTATTTTAATGCCGTTCGCGAAGGGGACAGCATAGTGTTCGCTACGGACGATGAGAACGAGTGCCAGACCTGGGTGATGGTCATGTACAGGGCGACTGGCCAGTCTCACAAACCCACTCCACCAGTTTCCGCGGACAAAAATTCCACCATCAGTAAGATACAGGGCGACGCCGATCGAGCGAAAAAGCACGGGATGGAAGATTACATTAGCGCGGATCCTTGCAAGTTCGATCACCACGTTCTCTTCAAGTTTTTACAAAACTTGATTCTGGATTATCGCTTGAATGATCCATACTGTTCCCTTGGCTGGTTTTCACCCGGTCAATTATTCGTTCTGGACGAATATTGCGCTAGGTAACGCGATTATGAGATGCGAGAAAAGATCTCCCGTACCTGAAACAGAACATCGTGAACTTGCGCTCTCGTCCGCTTGCCTTCGCAGATACGGAGTACGAGGCTGTTTTCGACATTTGTGCTACTTGAACGATCTACTGGACAGAATCGATCGCGGACTCATGATCGATCCAACTCTGATTCACTTTAGTTTCGCCTTTTGCGCCAGCCACGTCTACGGCAGCCGCACGGACAGAGTCGGTTCTATCACTCACGAGGAGAAGGAGAAATTTCAGGAGGTGAAAGAAAGGCTCAGGCAAATCCTCGAAGAACAAATTACTAATTTTAGGTGAGAGACTGTAGTTAATAGCGATTACTCTGTATTTCTTTTGTCTTTCTCTTTCTTTCCTCCTTTCGTTCTTTTGCTGAAGTGATAAAAAATCGAATTCTTGTCGAAATACATAGATACAGTTTCCCTTTCGGTCGGCCGGAGGGTGCATTGAAAGCTACTCTGTCTCTTTTGGAACGAGTAATGATGAAGGATGGCGTCAGTTCCGTACCTCCCGAGGAAGTGAAGGCTTTGATCAAGAGTTGCCTCGAGAAAGCTGCTCTTGTTAATTATACGAAACTTTCTGCCGAAGCTAAGATCGAAGACGACTTCAGCGGTGAGGTTTGTGCCTCGCCTAGCAAGAAGCTCGAGGATCTCATTCATCTGGCCGAAATGTGCGTGGATCTGCTTCAACAAAACGGGGAGCACTATTCGAAGGTATTAGTTGGGTTTCTACAACTGAATGTCATCTTTTCTGGATCCTCGAGAAGTAAGATCATTGACGAGAAGGAAAAGGCAAACAGTATTGGTAATCACGATCACATTCATCTGCATACGAATCGCGTTCACGCTCAGACTACGTCCTCGCTGAAGCAACAAAGAGAATTTTTTTATTTGCCTGTTGTTGCTGCATGTTTCAAAAATTCCAACAAACACTAAGTCGTAGCTTGCTGTTTTTCCATGAATTCCTCGAGCCATTTGGATTATTTAGAATCGGTAGGCAAAATGCATAATACATATACGTTATGTACAAGATCGTATTACGACAAATAGGCCTTATCGTACCTACGTATACTCGAGGATTCTTTCCTCAGGGCGAAAGTCCCATCGCCCTGAGTTTTATATTGCTCATACCCGCCGTATGTATGTGTGACGTCCAATATTTTCACGAGCCGCTCCTACTACACTGTACCGCAGGCGTTCGCCTGGTTTAGCGATCTTATGGTGGAGCACGCCGAGATCTTCTGGTCCTTGTTCGCCGACGACATGGACAAGGTGCTTGCCGAACAACCGCGCGACACATGGGACAGCTTCCCGCTCTTCAAAATCTTGAACGACTACTTGAGGGAAGATGGTACGTGTGCTTTTGTTGTTCCTCCATACTTTTTATTCCTTTTGTGATCAATTTACAGCCAAAATGTTTCACTTTTATTATTTCTATTATATAGAAATATAGTCATATCTATTACGCGAATTTTGACTCGATCACAGCTTGTTTTTTCTTTTTTTTTATTGCAAGTTCATAGCTTTTTTCTTATCTATCGTTGCCATTTTCTTCTTCTTTTTGTTCTCCTTCTGATCTTCATCGTTACCGCCGTCAACTTTCGATCAAGGCTAACTTTCTTTATCTCGATTCGTAGATAATTTGAAGAATGGAAGGTTTCATCAGCATCTTCGCGATACTTTCTCTCCGATGGTGGTGCGTTACGTGGATTTGATGGAAACCTCCATTGCACAATCGGTTTTAAAAGGTTTCGAGAAGGAACGTTGGGAGATAAAAGGGAATGGATGCGCTACGTCCGGCGAATTGTTCTGGAAACTCGATGCGCTTCAATCTTTCATTCGTGACCTTCATTGGCCGGACCAAGAATTTCGCCAGCATCTAGAACAAAGATTAACGTTGATGGCATGCGACATGATCGAAACTTGCATGCAACGAACAGATGCCGCGTTTCAACAGTGGTTGAAGAAAGGTGTAACTTTTATTTCGACTGATTACATCATACCATCGGAAATGTGCGCGATGGTGAACGTTATTCTCGATGCAAAAAACCAAAGCTTCGAATTGTGCACCATCGATGGTGTGGACGTGGTAAGTTCTTTATTTATCTAAAATACACCACTGATAAAGAACAAAGTGTGCCGTGTTAGGAATCACGTTGAAAGGCAATTTGTCTTTTCTTCTGCAAAAAGATATATTATATTCTCGTTTCGTAACCATAGAACCAGTATAGCAGAATATTTTGTTTATACTAACATGAAACTCGGAATGCAATTGCAAATGAAATTGTAGCAACAACTTCTAGTTATTCGTTAAGTTTTGTACGTTTCTAATCAGATGTTGGCATTTTGTATTTTGTACCTCGTACCGGTGTAAGTAAATGTTACGTTTGGATTTGTAGTTACAAGGCGCAGTGCGTTTCCTCGTCGGGTCATATCCGATTGTATTAATCCTTGCTACAATGACTATCACCGATTGTGATTTCCTTTCAGCACCAATATCATGGCAATATCGACGATTTGATAGAAAAAATGTTGGCCTCCATGACCCAAGGAATGATCAACAAGCTGGTCACGGTTCTAGAGACTACCTTATCCAAACTATCTCGTTACGACGAGGGATCTTTCATAGGTTCCATTCTCAGTTTAACGGTAATTTATTATCTTTTTCTTAAATCACGAAAATCCGATAAGATAGAAGTTAACAGATAGAAATTAACACGTTCGTTCGCGAGCTATTTACGAAACTCTTTTTTAGAAGGTATCGGGAAGCGGAAAAGAAATGGGACAGGCCTATGTGAGTTTTACGAGAAACTGTATGGACCAAATTCGTGGAAAAGTCTTGGACGAATTATGGATTTTAACGTTCTTCGAGGTATGCATACAGATAGCTTGATCAAACTTTTCTTCTCTGTAAAACTGTTTTCTACTCGTTCTTCTTCCCTTTAGCAATGGTATACGGCGCAAATTCAAATGCTGTGCACATGGCTTTCGGAAAGACTCGATCACAGCCTACATCTCTATCAGTGTACCTGTTTGGCCCACATCGTAAAAAAGATTTACTCGGACTTCGAGCTGCAAGGTGTTATAGAGGAGAAACTCAACTCGACAACATATCAGACTATATTTAAGAGGATGCAAACGGAAGAAGCGACTTGTGCCTTAACGAGCGTTCAGAACGAAGAGTGAGTACTCGTAATTTGATCGAACGACGATACCTATAGTAAACGAAAACGATACGACAGAGTTGTACAATCTTGTTCTCCCTTATTATTTAGAGGTCTTTCGGAGAACGGTAACGACGACGAGGTAGAACGACCAAAGCCAAAAGTAACGGTCGTCGAAACGGTCAACAGCGAAGACGCGAATCTAATCAGCAACGTTACTTCGAACGTTGTTGAAAAAGTTGGAAGCATGTTTGGCAAGGGCATTGGTGGACTTTCGACGAAGTTTGGCGGACCTAGCTGGTTTTGATCATTCTTCTTATTACGTCTAGTATTATTGCTTATCTTAATTTCTCCTTCTGTTTCTTCTTGTTTCCTCCATACTTTGCTTATCTTTTCTATCATTATGATCGTCAGTATCCTTGTTATACGTTGTTATGTTATATATATATCGTTGTCGATAATTACCGTCAATTCGTATTATTAATACTTTTCTTTTTTGCTATCGTTATCAATTTACTTTCGTTATTACTGTAGCTACTATTACTTCTAATATTCAGTCGGCAACTTTACATTGAACGGATAGATTGTTTTGTCTATACATATGTACATACAAAACGAGAGTTTCGACGACAAGATTGTCCATAGTACACTTTAGAAATTTGTTCGAACGAAGCATTCTTCGAAGAAGAATCACTATTCGGTACAATCGATCGAAAGGATAACCCTTATCGTTATCGCACAGACGTGTGTGTTTGTGTTAGTTTTCATGGATTCTACAGGCTTTTCGACAAATCTTCGTTTCGTTGTTCGATTACGTTCGGCCGTTCGTCCAAAGAGAGTGTGACGCGTCTTTTTTCGAATCGTTAGCGATTTGATACACTTGCTCGAACGAAAACTACTGGCGAACGCGACCGCTGTAAGGTCGAAAGATCTTCTCCTTTATCTTTCTCTACCATCTGTGCATCGATAAACGTTTCTTTCGTTCAAAACTTTTATAGATATCATGTTTCTCATTTATACATATAGGAAACGCGCCGATCGACTGTGTATTTATATTCTAAACGATCCTATACAGTTGCTGTTGCTGTTGGATGAGTATTTCAAATAGGTGTTCGCATCGCGAGAGAAACCGATCTGTAAATTCACTAATCATATCTATGTTACAGCTATTTGTTGCCATATTTTCGTGTTTCTTCCTGTTTCTATCTTCGCTCTTTATTCTTCACATCTCTATTTCTCTGCAAATTCCTACTTTATTCATACTAATGACACTATCGTAAAAATGTCTAACGTTGTTTGATAATCGTGTTTATAATATACATAGATATTGTTTTCAAAAAAACAAAGATTTGTCAACGAAAGCTATATTATTTTTGGTACGAATAAGCGTTCAACGACGCGACAGTTCAAAAGGGCTCAATCTGTGCGTAATAATGATTTAATAGACGATCGCGTTTCTTCTCGTATCAATACGAAATGATCGATAATTTTAAACGATTGGTAACATCGCATTGACCGTCGAGCTCTTCGAATATTTTGACTACCTCAAATTGTCCTTGTATAAGTAACCTGGACGCCACGGAAAATTTCAGCCTACGTAAGAAATAAGAAACATACCGAATCGTCGAAGAAACGAACGAACGAAACGAACGAAACGAACGAAACGAACGAAACGAACGAAACGAACGAAACGAACGAAACGAACGAAACGAACGAAACGAACGAAACGAACGAAACGAACGAAACGAACGAAACGAACGAAACGAACGAAACGAACGAAACGAACGAAACGAACGAAACGAACGAAACGAACGAAACGAACGAAACGAACGAAACGAACGAAACGAACGAAACGAACGAAACGAACGAAACGAACGAAACGAACGAAACGAACGAAACGAACGAAACGAACGAAACGAACGAAACGAACGAAACGAACGAAACGAACGAAACGAACGAAACGAACGAAACGAACGAAACGAACGAAACGAACGAAACGAACGAAACGAACGAAACGAACGAAACGAACGAAACGAACGAAACGAACGAAACGAACGAAACGAACGAAACGAACGAAACGAACGAAACGAACGAAACGAACGAAACGAACGAAACGAACGAAACGAACGAAACGAACGAAACGAACGAAACGAACGAAACGAACGAAACGAACGAAACGAACGAAACGAACGAAACGAACGAAACGAACGAAACGAACGAAACGAACGAAACGAACGAAACGAACGAAACGAACGAAACGAACGAAACGAACGAAACGAACGAAACGAACGAAACGAACGAAACGAACGAAACGAACGAAACGAACGAAACGAACGAAACGAACGAAACGAACGAAACGAACGAACAAGGGTAGTGCCAAAAGTATAACAAGATTTCGATGTATCTTCCGATCGACGTGTACTTTGGCCATCTCAGTGTGCGTGAAACAAATACATACGCGTACGTTTAATCGTTTTGTTCCCATTCAATGTACAAGGAAATAGACCAAGAGCTGGCTACATAATAAATTTCAACGTTACTCGGCGCAGTCATTTCTACTTGAATAGATTGGATTATCGTTGCTAATAAAGTTAATAATGAGCGCGGCGTATACAATGTGCGCATACTACGAATCGTTTCGTGGTCCCAGCGATTCATTTATACGATTGAAGCTGTAAGACTAAAATTTATATTCGATTTTTGTAGTTGTTCGCTAAAGCTCTTTTATTTTTTGTTCGGTCGATGCTTTTAAAACGGATTGGGCTCAACAACGGACATGAGATCGAGCTCGAACAGAACGAAAGTGGTAATTGATTAGCCGCTATCGATTTTGACAGTGCTTCGTATACTTGTTCTGTTCTTGTACGATCATTGACTTTACCAACTTTGGCGACATTTTATCTTCTACCTAGACTTCCGCCGATACTTTTCCATGTGTGTACTATTATTTACTGTATCTACGCGTATTTTCAAGACCCATCTTTTGCGCATCAACTTCTACCTAGCAAGTTTTGTTACTGGCAACGGTAGTCCAACCTTTCCGTGTAGAAATCACAGCTGTATGATGCGAATCACGACAAGTAACGTTGAAACTTATATAGCCAGCTCTTAGACTAAAACAGACGCTTGTCATTAAATAAATAGAGAAACGTTGACGAACGAAATGGGACAACTCTATTTAAAAATACTTTGTTCGAAGAGAATGCGCGCTGCATTCGAAAAGAGTTATCGGTAGCCGTTTATTTGTACATACATTAGCGAAAAATGATACAAAGGAAAGGAGATTTTTATATCGTGTAAATTAGCGCGTTGAAATGATGTTTACGCGTCCAATCGTATGACACGTGCGCCGATTCCGGCCTGGCGCCTGCTACTGCGCTTGCGTCTGAACTTGTGTCTGCGCGCGCATTTACGCCTGCGCCCATGCCCGCATTCGCGCGCTTCAACGTGTCGCCGATTAGCCAGGAACTCTATTGTTCGATTCGACTCGTGTAAAAAATTTCCTAGATTATTCTTTCGACAGATTCTCTCGACGCGTAAACACGTGTCAGTTATGCCTTGTTATTTCTTATCACAGATGCCTTTCGTACTCTCGGTATACATGCATCTGTACTCGTAGATTGTTACGCGTTTTGCGATTAATTGGCACGGAGCAATTTGACAAGCTCTCGTCGAATTATTAAGTATGTATACCTAGATTAAATCACAGTCAAAATCACTGGAAAATTTGATCCTCCTTGGAATGTGGCTTGCTTGCATTCGTTGCGATCGTTTGTCGCGGGTGCACAACGATCAACGTGAAGTAAACGCGCGAAAAACGATTAAACGATTCGATGCCATCAAACGAATTAAGTTTATGATTTAATCAGAAAAATATTGTGCCAGCATTTATTCGACGACAAAATGTGCAACGAGATGGGCATTTATCTCGGTACTCGGGCACATTGGAAGAACAAACGTACAACCGAGAGTAGTGGACGTTATCAAAACTGAAGTTAAATCGTTGTAGTGTACTTACAGCCGATGCTAACGGTACTACAATTATTATGATCATTATCATTCTTACTATTGACGATTCTTCTGCAATCTACGGCTAATTAGATTAGGATGATCAAGAAAGGATCTCTTTTTGCTCCGACGGCAGTATTCTTACATCAACCACGATTTCTACTTCTCTTTTCGATCTTATTTTATTTACTTTTTGTATCTTTCTTTTATTTCAATTCATTTTATGCCTTCTTACAGCCATAAGCGACGTATCTGCGCGCAGACACATACACGCATACACGTAAACGCATACACGTATATACATACATACACAGATCGATACAAATACACACAAAAGAAAAACAAGTACCTAACAGTTAGTAGACATATATACAAGTCCCATACTTTTGGGCCTTCTCTTCGTTCTCTTATCTCACTGGACCTCGATTGTGTTATCATAATTTTAATTACAGACTAAACAGAAGATCTTTTACTCTAGCTAGTGTTTTACTCGATTAAACTTCTATGCAATTGTTGTTCTCTCGTTAATAAAAAGTCCGACAAAGAAAAAAAAAGCTATTACGGTCTAGAACGTATACCCAAACTGAATTTCCTTCTCGAGATATCGATGCACGGAGATGTTTCATTGTCATTCGTTCATGTAGTACGTTTCATCGAGCATTCTTTTCGCCGATTTATTGAGAATCTGTACGTATACTCGAAACAAGATCCTAAACACAGTCACGATGCAAACAATGTCTTCGCATACATTGTTCTTGTATGATTGTTAACAACGTATGCATTTTCTATAAAAGCAATCCTCATGCACGCACGCAACACGCATTTTCACATAGCATTGTCATTGTACCATGAGCGAATACTTTTTGTAAATAAACAATATGCTAATGTTGGTACTTTGTCTCCTTGATCTAAGGATTCGTAAGCCAATTTCGTTCCGTTCAAATATATCATCGATCGAATCGCGGATTTGATTGACGCGGATTCCTTATCGATCGATACATCCAAAAAATACCATCGATATATTTTTTACGCGATAACTTCGATACGTCAATATGACATTACGATATTTTTATATTTATTTTCGCTTCCTAATCAATACGTTCAGTTCACGTCGCCATCGTTCGCAAAACTGCCTAAATTCTATGATCTTGTTTCATTCATTCATATTGTATAATATACAGACAACACGTATATGTATACATGTACATTCGCATACATTCGCAGATGCTTAAACGATACGTTATATGATATAATACAGTTTTTGATGAACGAATTATTAAATCATTTTCCCTATTTCTCTCTTTTTTATTTCCCTTACATAATCGAGATCGACAATAAATAACTGCAAAGTGGATAATATAATGCACACTGTTGTGGTTTTCGTGTAAGTATATATGTAACCATCGTTTTAAATATGTAAAACAAAATACAAGAACTTGAGATTAAAATATAAATTAAGAGAAATAAATTAATTCACTTGTTTGAATGGTTCGCATGTTTTTAATTGGACCGTTTTTACTATGTTGTTACGTGCTGTACCACGTGCGTTCATCGTACTCAGGACTAACCGCTAATCTTGCTCGAACACATTAATAAAAAAAGACCGACTCATTAAATCCTGCCGTGATTGGTTAAATCATGAACTCGGTTAACTATCATTGGCTTGAAAAAGTGGCGCTTTCTATTTATCGTCATCATTGTTATGAGAGTCAAATGATATATTACGTTTATGTACAATTTCTTAAAACTCTATGTAAAATAAAAAAAGATCATAGGAATGTTTAAAAAAACGATAGGTTAGATGGCTAATAATTCGTTTTTTGGTAATTTATTAAAAATCATAATGTAAAGATATAAATTACAGTAAAAATGTTTCATAAGAGCTCGCCTACTGACCTTGAATTGTTCTGGTTCAGCATTTTGATCTATGGTAAAGACTAAAGACAAATTCACGAACCAGAGGCCCTGGCGACACACGTGAATAACGAGTAGGAGCAATTGAACCGATTGAAACGATCGAAACGATCCAAAATTTTAAGATTATTAAAAACAATTAACGGCCTACAATGTTCTCGGTAAATATATGTTCTCATAAAAACCAACTTCGAGTTTAAATGTTATAGAACATATGATATTGGTAGTTTAAGAAAAAATGAAAAACTCATAATTTTCATTATTCATTATTTTTAGTCAGCGGTAAGGAGGGTTGTTCGACGATCGTTTTCAACGTCAAAATGGAGTGGCGCACAGCAGGTAAAAATTATTGTTGTACATTGTACAACTATTCTTTTTCTCTATCATTTGTTCGGACATAACCTATTTCTACTTTGACAAGATTGTACTTGTGTGTGACCTTCTTGTCGCTTAATAAAAATAGCTTTCTTAAAGAAAGGTTCTTCGTTTCTTTCTATTTAATGGATTTTATTTGCTTTATATTGTTCATTTAATAAATCATACGATCTGGTTGTTACATGCTGAAGGACGACAAAGGTCATCTATTTCCGATGTCAATTATTTGATTATGACTTAAGCGTTTCAATTTATGATAACAGTTCTTACTATACGTTGTTCGCAATGATTCTACTGTTATCGAAAAAAGGTAACATTAAATTTTAACGTATTTTTTCTCATTACTGATTTCACAATTACGATGTAGATGACGGTTCGAGATGCTTTGAACTCAGCCCTGGATGAAGAAATGGAAAAAGACGAGAGAGTGTTTTTGATGGGCGAAGAAGTGGCACTGTATGATGGAGCATACAAAGTGTCTAGGGGCCTCTGGAAAAAATATGGAGACAAACGTGTCATTGATACTCCTATTACAGAAGCAGGATTTGCTGGTATAGCTGTTGGAGCAGCTATGGTATGTTCTTACTTCCTCTTGTATAATATTTCTTCCATTTTTCTGAAAATTCATAATTTCTTGTTTCCTTAATTAATGCTCTTTGTTTAATTAAATGTTTTAGGCTGGTTTACGTCCTGTATGTGAATTTATGACATTCAATTTCTCAATGCAAGCTATCGATCAAATTATCAATTCTGCTGCTAAAACATTTTACATGTCTGCTGGAAGAGTAAACGTACCAGTTGTTTTTCGTGGACCTAATGGTGCAGCAGCTGGAGTGGCTGCACAACATTCTCAATGCTTCGGTGCTTGGTATAGTCATTGTCCTGGTTTAAAAGTACTATCACCTTATACTAGCGAAGATGCAAAAGGATTGCTAAAAGCTGCCATTCGAGATCCCGATCCGGTTGTTGTATTAGAAAATGAAATATTATATGGTGCTCAGTATCCTATGTCTGATGAGGCTTTATCGAAAGACTTCGTCTTACCAATTGGTAAAGCAAAGATTGAACGTGTTGGAAAACATGTTACATTAGTGGCACATTCCAAAGCAGTAGAAGAGGCTCTTGCAGCAGCAAATGAGCTTGCAGGGAAAGGAATAGAAGCAGAAGTAATAAATCTTAGATCTTTAAGACCATTAGATATAGATACCATTATACAATCAATAGTGAAAACAAATCATTGTTTAACTGTGGAACAAGGTTGGCCACATTGTGGTATCGGAGCGGAGATTAGTGCTAAAATTTCAGAAAGTAAGTTTTCCTAATTCAATTGATGTATAAGCAACTTAATCATCGCGTGTAATTTTTATTCACGTTTCACTCATTCGTTTTCAGGCGAAGCTTTCTATCATCTTGACGCACCGGTAATTCGTGTCACGGGTGTTGATGCGCCTATGCCCTATGCCAAATCATTGGAAATCGCATGTTTGCCGCAAACAAGTGATATTGTGTTCGCAGTAAATAAAGTATTGGGGTTGGAGTAATTATTTATATAGATCTCTAGGTAAAATGAAAAATGCTGTTTGTTTCTTCTTTGAGTTTCACATGGTCTTTGTATCATTTCACGTTACGGCCTCTAGTAGATTCCTCATGAGGTAGAAAGTAAGTACAAAGTTTAACGATAATAAGATAGTAGAAAGTTGTTTTGCTGATAGAAAAAGGGTTCAATTCGCAGTACTTGTACACTATATCCACAGATCTACACATAATTAAGTGATGCATATGTGTGAATGTGTGACCTTAGTGCATACAAGGTTGTATACTTGTACATGTTGATTCAAAATAGTATAACTATTTACTAAAACAAATTAACGTTACTGCTTCTGGAACAATACCAGAATGTCCTTCGTACATGAAAGATAAGTCATTGAAATACTGCCACATCTTATTAGATGCTACTATGAGTTAATCTCATTTTAAATTAACTTTAAAGATAATTTTCAAATGTATTACATAGATAGGCAAAATTGTAAATTTTTAGCGTGTACGAAATGAACGAATAAACATGCCGCATTTGTTTATTAATTATTTATTATGAAAACTTAATAAATTCCAATATGACTACAATTTTCTCCATTTCATTCATTTTCTATGGCTCATTTGTCATCATTCCCAATCGTATTAATTTTTTGTATTCCATTTTCCTCATTTGTTAATGGTCATGTATGATACATGCGCAATAAACAGCATGTAACAACAGTCATATAACGTTCAAACGCGTCTCTTAATTCATTATCCCTGAAAAATAAAATATTGAAATTAGACAAGTTAGTAAAATATCTTCAAAAAATTATTTTACTTCTTATAGTAATCTATTTGGCCTTCACCTAAGTACATCCATATCTAGTGCACATTGAGTATATATTGACATGAAATTTCTGAGGTCAGCGTGTGTCCAGTTCACTTGACGCCAAGGTTCTATACATCTTTCTACCAGTTCCAAGAAAAAAAATCGTAAATCTCTGGTGCGATGGAGATTACATCCTATACCTAGGATAGCTCTTGTATATGAACGAAAGTTAGTATCTATTTCTTGAAACGAACGTTCTAAAAGCATAGGTTTAAGCTTGATGCACACCAAACTGTAAAGGAATATAGTAGAAACTAAACACAATGTGTATCCTATATATCCAACAAAAAAGATCTTACTGTTTATGATGTTTATCATTTTCTAAAAGCACCCTACATTCTGCTAACTCTAACAAAAATTCTCTATCTAAATCAGTGTCAAAATATTCTGATCCAACACAACGGTATGTCCACGATGACATCATACTGTTGGCACAATGATATAAATCAGGAAACGTTAAGAACTGAAGCTTTCTCTTGTTCATCTCAAATCTAAGACACGCTATGAACACCACAGCAGCATATCGTCTGATGGATAATAAAAACATAGCTGCTAAGATAAATTTTACATGTATATGGAAGAACAATGCAAAGTAATAATTTTATATTGTACTTGGCAAGATCTTCTGAGAGCAAAAAATGTTGTTCGATATTAGCAGCCAAGGAACCTGGCAGATCTTCAACAACTTTGAAGACTCTTTTCACATTATCATATTGTCGACGACAACTCTTTAATGTTATGCCTGTTTTTTCTGACACCTCATCCATATCTTTCCTACTTTTTGACGTTAATTTTTTACCTAATAATTCTCTAATAACAACGTCATCGAATTCATAGTACCTGCGAATTATAATCGAGAGAATACGCGTTTTAAGAAGAAGTATGTATATATAAATAACATTGTTAATAAAAAGATCTGGTTACATTTCAATAAGCATTTGACTTGTTTGTGGTTCTATTTGAAACGCGAGCTGTTCGCTCGCCAGTTTAGTAGGCGTGTGAAGTAATTTTTCTAGCAGTGCATAAGTCCGATAGTGATCGAGGATGTCAGAAGCTACTAATTCAATCGAGGCATTCGTTTGTTGACATATTCCTCGTTGATGTAAGATATTTACTGCTTCGCTTGCTAAACGGATAAGAAAGATTCCTGTGAATTTTCACTTATATCTATACTCGACAATCCAAGTAGATTGGTAATTTTATTTAACAAAAAGTTCTATTTTTATACAACTGTATTTGACGAACTTACATGAATGGCCATCGACCCAAAGCTGATATATCTCAGGATCGACAAGAGTATAATTACTGATAAATACATCGACTTCTGACAACATCACGAAGATACAGTGTCTTTTAATTTCACACTTTAAAAGTAGGCCCGTAAATGGGCTTAGCTCACATCGATTCAAGACATCACGTACATTTTCAGTTTTTAGGTGTGTCGTATTTATATCATCGATTGCGTTTAACGTCTTGTTCCATAAATGAGATATATGTTAATTAAGGATAGTATATATTATACATTCTAAAAACTACAGACGATAATTCATTAGTGGTAATATGTCTATTCTGTAGTCTATGTATTCATACAGATCTGTGTTTATTACTCGTCTGGGTTAGAATTCCTTTACCATCTTTATGTCACTTCCGACGTTATCGATTCAATATAAAATAAGGTTAGGTTAGAAAATGTGTCATGTTAGATTATGTGCATTGCAAGCTAATCCATTCTGTGTTATAATTATAGACAAAGTACGTATAATTTATTTCCCTTACTGTTCATATCATTTCTCTTTTCATTTTTCCTTGGTCTCTTTTTTATTCCATTTTCTTTCTCATTTCTTAGCCCCTTTACTCCTCTCAACTTTTCTTATTCCCTCCTCTTTCTTGTCATTATATTTTATTTCATTCACTCCTGATAATCTCCCTCCTAGCTTCTTTCTTCTTTTCCCCCTTTTCTTTTCCTTTCTTTCATACCATTCAATGTTTTCTCAAGGAATCGTCCACTTAGCATGTACACGAGCTCCTTAATTATTAATCAGAAAGCTAAACGTTAAAAATTCTTTACAACTATCTGGTTTGAAAATGTTATAGTTCGTTAAAGAATTGTTTAGTGCAATATTTCAGTTTCTCGAGTCGGTTTTAATTGATAAGAATCCGTGCCGCCTCAGCCAATTAGCGATCAATTAGGCAAGCATTTGGCAGGACAAAGCACCACTTCCATGTCTAAAAGCATGACATCTACACTCTACGCGTGTTATCCTGTTTAAAAGTGCGTGATTTCCGTAACGTAGTAATTCTTCGCCCCTTATAAACTACTACAAGGTTTGTTTAACGAATATATATGTTTATTTAATAGTTTCTTAGATAATGCTATATCGAAGTTAAATAGTTTCTCGAACTCATCTTGTTCGCATTTCATTGGTCTCTTACTTAATTGTCAAAATCGCACTTATAGTTTGCACTATAATTTCTTTTACACGGATCATTGATTGATTGTGAAGATTACTTTATTTACGCTGACTTTGCTTTCCTTCCATAATATTTTTTCTTTCTTATTCCCATTTAAAGACAACTACATATACATGATACAATTATGAATTGTATAGTAAATAATATGAGCTGCTTGGTTGATTGTGTTATGTAGTTAGAATATTTACTAAGTAGTTTCGCTGATTTCTATACAAGCATAGATTTTTATCTGATAGTTGTCGAATAAAGTACAACGTATTAAATTCTACATTTAATTCTGTGTTAAGATAAACGAATATTGTAGAGGTATTCGAACTGCAATTGTAAGATATCATTGCTTGTATATTATTTATAATTTCATAGTAAAATTTAATTTTGTTATACGAATCACTAAAAATTCATCAGGTACCTTCTCTGCGTTTATAAATGTAATTTCTACATTTGTTATCTTAAACTCTGAACTCTAGGTTCTCTAAGTTCTCTAAGAACTCTAAGTTAAACGGTCGGTATTTCAGAACTTGTGATATCAAATCCCGTAAGATGTCAGGTCTATTTCATTCGTTACCGTAATTATAGTTTCTATTGAAACTTGTTTATAGTTTCAATATAATCGCTACACTCATCGTTTTAAATCGCAAAGGGCACAGCAAGACCACTGATTTTTTACATGTTTTGTATTTCAGAACATTTGTTACGAGTCACGAAGTTCCTTAAGATGTAAGATCTATCCTAAACTTAGCCAGTGGTTAATATTCTACATATATTGGATCCAATTCGATCATTCGACTATTTGGTTCATGCATTCAATAAACAATGGCGAGGATATTGATCGTAATTCTCTCAGTAAATATAGAGGCATTGAGGTGAATAAGCGTATTAACTGAATTGACAACGGGAGGAAACAAGCTCGCCTCGATGGTTGTTTGTCTGTTAGAATATACATATAATTGATTTGACTTAATAATAAATACATTCTATCAACGTGCGTGATTACGCAATTACGTTTGGATTAAATATGGAACAATTAATTTAAACGCACGTGGTGCGCGCGATTTTCACGCTAGCGGTAAGTAGGGCTAGAAAATGAATACTGTTTCAATTATTCGCATGACTTAACGTGCAAATAATGTTCGTTCTTATCGGCATTACGCAACTTTCTATTTAACTTATTAATGAGCACCGTTCTCACGTGAAAAATTAAGAGGCGGTCTATTTTTGTGTATACATATGTGTACAAAGATGGATACTATACGTGCACTTGCTCACAAAAGTATTCGAACGCAAGTATTTGAACACAAATGAAAAGTTTTGATGAATGTATTATGTACATTGTACCAAATTTTTTAAAATTTCATTAGTAACGAGACATAGTCGTCGTCATTATTTTAGTAAAATTTGAAACCAATACGAAAATCGGATGCATGGCCACCGATCGGGACCTGTTTGACCATATATCCTGGGAGTTGACTTTCCGAGAATTTGCCCACATTATCTGACTCCTGCTCACTTCGCTGTCCGTGCATGAAAGGCAAAAGGGAGAAGTAGACAATGCGAGTGAGACAGAATAGGTAGAGTGTAATAAGATACTGTAGAACCAGATCATTTTTTACTCCTAGTCGTATATTACATATTTCATTAGTTTAGTTAACAATTGTTGATCAGATATAGTCATGTTTGTACAAATCTCAATAATCCGACTGAGGCTATCTCGTAACGATATAATAAAAAAATAAAAAACATTGTATTTTTCTTATTCCGATTTGAATTACATTGATGCGGATCATAGATAACGCAGAGGCCTGCCTCGCGCCAGCAGTTCCAGGGATTGGTGGGGATAACTTGTGGCCATACGAGCGGACAAATTCGTGGCCACATATCCGAACGCTACTGTACATATATCAATCTACATGTCAAAAAATTAGTATGTATACAGCATGAATAATGGTGTTAAACGTATAATTAGTGCTAAAAATGATCTCATTAAATATCGTGGTTCATTAATACAACGAATAATTGACTGTTCAAATATTTTAACTTCTATATATATAAATCTATATATATATAGATTTTTAAATTCGTTTCAAATTTTACCAATTGTGACAGTCGTGTTAATAATATTTCAAAATGTTCTGCGTAATATGAAGTTACTCTAACCGTTTAAATACTTTCTTGAGTCTCTGTACGCGAAAGTATAAACAACTGTATTCGACGTGGAAACTAAAATCAAAGGCGACTCGTGCGTGTACATTCTTTCTCGATTCTGTATTCGTGCCTTCCACGGGCTTTCTGAGAGCATTTGTAGTTCACAACGTTTTAACTTTAAACGTTTTCCTAGTCTCTTCACTGCGAACCATAAAACTACGCGTGAAGTCCATTTGATTCGACAGAAGCATCGCGTTTCTCCGCGATAATGTTTCGATAAATTCTCAACGAAACGGTGAACATTCGAGAGTTCTATACACTTTAGTATATAGTTTTGCTCCTTTGAAATTCAGGATACGAAGAGGTTGCATGTGCAAATTTATTCAAAAGGAACTTGTTTCAGGTAACGAAGGGGATCAAACTCTCGTCGCTTTGGAAACGATTGAATCAGGTGCGATAGGACCTCGAATTCGAATCGATCGAGCCGACGTAGGGTATTTTCGGGGGATTTGTGGGAGAATTTCAGCGACTTTCGTAAATCACATGCAACCGCAGGCTTCCACTACCATATTTGGCAGTGTTTTTTGCGTGATCGTATTGTTCGAATCAACGTAGAGCAGTTGAATCGGCGACAATTGCGTAGGTGAACAACATGGAATGATCTCGTTTTTACGACGCGTTGTGCTACCATTCTTGGCCAATAACCTCTAAAACAATAAAAGAGAAAAAATTAATGCTCCGAAAAAGTTCAATATAGGGTATGGCCGAATAACACGTACAAGCAGGCATCGGGCGATTCTCTACGAAAAAGTAAGACGAAAATATAAAATAAAGTTTGTTCGTACGATACTTCGTTTTCGAGAAAATCGAGTTTGGAACTCGATCAAGTATATTTGAACACAGAGTGACATCTGGACCGAACAGGAGTAAGCAATCAACGGCATTTTTACTAAACGCTTTCAAACTCTGTTTTCTGCTTTGAAACGCTTTCAGTGAAAAAACTTTTTTCTCATTTTTTACTTATCTTCGCATCTAGAATGAAATAACCTGTTGATTTTTTACTCGTATCCAGTCGGCTTATCGGCGGGTAAAATATAGCTGAAAAATGTTCAAACTTGATTCTCTTGAAAACGAAGCGTCATAGGAGAAAAATTGTATTCTATATCTTTTTTCTTACTTCTTACGTGTTATTCGGCCGCACCCTATACAATCGTTGGCGGTAGTCTCTGTTGATTATTTGGCGGGGAAGGATACTGCGAGATCGTAAAATAAGTCAGGTTTGAGAGCATTACGTTGTGTAATAAATTCAACCAAGCAATAAATCCAATAAATCCAATCATAAATTCAAGCATCAAGAGCAAAAGAGAAGATAAAAGAGGATGCCTACTCTGATCACGTTATTGTAGGGAGATCCACTGATGGTCAACGAAGCTGCGGAAGAACACGATCCACGACAGAAATACGCGTGATATCCGCTCGGATGAAGAATCCAATCGCTCCAACCGATGTCTTTGAAATTAATATAGAGCTCGTCCCTGCAGCACTCCTTCATTTCCGGCAGACAATTCGAGTTCCTCTTCGGTCTGTTTTTCTGCGGTAACGGCGACGTGTGTATCACAAGGAACGGTTTTAATGTCTGTTCAACGGATACAGGCGCTGTGTCCCGATCTATCGAACAGGTGCTACAAGCTACCTGTATCGCGTGATTCAATCGAAGTTCTTCCACCCATTTCTTCAGCGTGAAAGTTACGTCGGTCTTCACCCATCCCTCTGAAACAGCGATCGTCCTGATCGTTTTAACCTGCGATCGCTTCGTATCGTCGCGCCACGCCTCGTCCCTCTTCTCCTCTCTTCGCCTAGCCTCGACTCGCCTCGCCTCTCCTTTCCATTTCGCTTATTCTTATTCTTATCGTTTCGATTCGACTACATCGTTGTTCGTTCGCACAATCGAGAATGTTGCTGTATCTGCGAGCATCGATATTTTGTCCATTACCATCTCTATATTCCGTATATTTCCTTTCTTTTCTTTCTTTGTTTTACCGTTTTTTTTTTTCATTTCTTTTTTCAATGCGATCGCGATTCTAAATGCATAATTGCATTGCGAATGGCTAGAAGCGTGGGAAGGTGGAGGGTGGTGGCGATGGTACATGTGGCACGAGAGAAGAGGTTAGAGACAAGATTTGACTACGCTGCCATTGTTCTTTCCATTTTGACACTCGCCCCTCCCAATTCGATCGAATAACCGCACGACCGTTAGAAAGTTTCGTGACACGATCGACTTAATTTCGCGTTCGATTCCTGTAAATTGGTCGATTCGTAATCGCGATACTGCAGTAATACAGCATGAAGTGACTTTATACCGTGAGAGCGTTGAATTTTTTTGCTGACATACCACTTCACGGTCTAAAGTCCTTACCAACTGTCAACAAATATCTTTGCATAGTTTTGCGCTCAGTTTCGCCGATTCCTTTCGTGTATCTTAACGAGTTGCCCCTCTCCCGTCCGCCCTCTCATCTTCTTTCTTTCGCTCTCATGTTCCTATAATTTTTTCGCTAACTAAATCTATTAAAATATGCTTTAAGATTAACATTTGTCCCGTACTTTCGGTGTATGGGCTTCGGTGCAACATTTCCAACGTTTTAATCTGTTACCTGGGGCAAGTCGAATTAACCGATTATTTAGATTGTAAATCTGTTCGGAGGAATCATTTTTTTTTTTTTATTTAGAGATCTCCGATCTTTTTTTTTATGTATCGTTCCATTCTGTCGAAAATAAATTATATAATACATAGTTATATCAGTGGGGACTAAAAGTTGACCGAAATCGATTTCTTTTTGCTCAATTTTGATTCGGTAATTGTAGAAGTTTCCGATTAAAGGACGACTCGGTTAAAAACAGTTTATCCCATTAAGGATGAACGTTGCGTTAACGCAACGTATCATTGACAATTTCTTTTCGATCAATTCGCTTACATCGTCGAATTCCGCTTTTATTAGCATCGTGACTAGGAAGGGGAATTCCAAGGATTCGCTTAAATTTTTCCGTCGTCACTATATCTTTCGGCGAAATTCTACAATTTTATGAGAAAAGAGATCGAAGTATCCACGTTGTTACTCTAAATCGTTGTTCAATCTTCAAGCTTAAAGCGTTCATTTATAAAACGATAAACTGTGTCGACAGATGTAAACGCGACAAAATTACGACATGGCAAATGGTTTTGCTGTAACGATGATATGTAACGGGACAGAGGCAGGAAGAGAAGCGGTCGATTTCACTCGGTTCGGTATTTTTACGATAACGTCGTATACCCCGTATCTAAGAGAAATGAAAACACGAAAGATGCACGAAAGAACGAGAATTAGACGAAGCTTTTACCTGTGCGCGAATACCTAAGAAAAGGAAGTATCTCGATTTACCTACCTCCGATATCGGTTTCAAAGATAGCCATAATCGTGTTTTTCTCGAAGTTCCCGCTCAAATCCCAATGATCGAGCTCGGAGAGCACGAAAGTTTGATTTAGGTAGTCATTTTCGTCGTATTCCTTGTAAAACCAAAGCTGCGCCGAGGTCACATCCACGAATTGCATTTCGTTCGGTAGATAAAACGTGAAACAGGCTGCCGGATTAAAGCCCGTCAGATGGTTCGATTTCTGTTGGCACTTTTTCGAATCGGCAATACCTGAAAAGTTTGCCATTTATTTTCGTATTCGGTTTGCCGTTACTAAAAAACGCAAAGTGGTCTCTGTCCGATTCGAACATGTTAACGATGGAATAAAGACGACAAGATGCTTACAGTAGCGAAATGCAGAAGAGAAGGTCTAATGTCAGTTAATCGCCGCGCGTAAACATCTTATCGATGGAATTTAAATGCGAGATTTTTAATTAACGTTTAATTAAATGTAGAAATTTGAAGTGATCGAATAATTCGCAGACTGCAGATGTTTATGCATTTATAGAAAACTTTGATACGCAGAAATCCGCGAGATATACGTAACGCGCTGAAATACTCGAAACAATGGTATTTAGTTGCGGTATTGTCGTAAAAATACCAACTTGCATAAATAGTTGCTTGAAAATTTATACTCGTTAAACGTAAGATTAGATGTATCTTCCTTCCATTTTTTCGCCTCGCTTTAATTTCACAGAGATACACGCGTCTCGTGAAACGGATCGTTCAGTTTCACAGGGACTGACCTTCGTTCGGAAAAACAACAATTTGGTCTGTTTTTCCATAAAAACTGTCAGCTGATTTTTCCGGTTCGAGTGGTGCTCCGGGTTGAAGTTCGAGTACACGACCATTTATCAGAGGCTTCGGCAAGGTCGACAGCGGCATCGATATCTCGGGTGGCTTGGAAAGTCTTAGCTTCTTCAGTATTTGTTGTTTGACATACTCGACTCTTAGCTCTGTTAAAATCGGATCGGTAACGGTTAATATGCCAACCTTATTTTGTGTACATTCAGCGCAATTCTCTTCCTCGAAAGAAGTCGATAAAGAAAACGAGGAAGAGGAAGAAGAACTCGGTGAGGTCGAACTGCCTGATCGTAAATTAGATGCCCACCGAAGGTAAGGCAAGGGATTTGCGGCCTTGGGCCAGGTGACTTCCACCTGATTATCCAACAAGAGAATAGAAAGTAATACCAGCTGTTGAATTAGACGCATCGTGTCGATATTTTGCATCGGGTATGAATATCCCACTCACACGTGTTTTCCTACAGATATTTTTCTTTCATTCGTTTACCCCTTTAACATTGTTTCGAAGAATCTCATCGATCCAGGAATACCCACTGATTTTCCATTAAGTCGCACATCGATCTCCTTTCTCTTCTTTTTATCTCGCTATCGGTAGCTATCGAATGCATGGACCGCTAATAAAATCGTCAGTAATTCTACAAACTCGAATTCGACTGTGTTTTAAAAAATATTCTTGTTCGATTAATCCACATTTTTATTTTCCCTCTTAGCCTTCTTTCCTTTCCTCCTTAGTTCCCTTTTTTGCTACCGCGTTTTCTTCCTTCCTCAGGTTCCTCCCATTCTGCTCCTTTCTACCCCCTTTCTCTCAACCTTGCTTTCCTCTTTCTCTTCTTCCTTCTTTACTTTCTTCTTTGTATTTTTATCACTATATTGTCCTCAGGCTCGACGCAGAATGCTTGAACGATAAACGAGCGAAAATTATTATTCGGTCCACGTAATAATCGATAATTCGCTATGGCTCTACCTTTCGATTGATTCGGTCGTTTTCGCTGATCCAACAACACATGCAACTTACCCGCGAAGACTGAAGACACTTCGTTAAATCATTATTTAGTCACGCATCGGCTCTTGGTACAGTCTGAACTTTGCTCCATCAGCGGGGGATACAGCGGATTGGACGGAGACGAATCGTACTGATATCGTCGGGGGAAACACGCGCCACGAACATGCTTTGTGCTTCGTCGTCTTTGTAGTCCGTTTTTTCATCTTTTTCACCTAAATTCTTAATTATGTGCTCGGTTTGGTAAGAAAGATTTTGAAATTACTAGAACATTTGGTACGTAAAGCGAAAACGCGCGTCGTCTATTTACCATAAACGCACTACTGGACGAATTCGTGGAACAAATTTCGTCGACAAAATTTTCTCGATCCACGATTGCCCACGCGTACGTTACTCTTTTCGATAAACGGTTACCCCTTGCTAAAATTTTATTTCAAGTGTCTACCAGATAAGAAGAAATGGCAAAAAGAATCAATCGTCGAGAAAATGAGTAATCTGTAGCTGAATTCAAGGTTGATTAAACTATCGCTTCCGAGAGCGATCAAACTCTTACTGTTTTATACTTATACTATCTTGTTCTTTCGGAGGTGGGAAACATCGTGAAAGTACGTAAATCTCTTCAGTGTCTTGAAAGAGTTGGCGAGCTTCGACCTAATCGTGTTTTCGGATCATCCGCACCCATACACGCCGATCTATACGTTCATGCCACTATACGTTCTTCCTTTAATGACCGAGAATAACACGAAGAGATGTACAATGGTATCGTCGTTAATTTAAAAATAATAGATTTTAATAAATATCTTTTAATGGGTTCGTTCTCCGATTCATATTGAGTTAAACTTTTGCATACGCCGCATAATTGGCTATGCCGCATCGATTTTTGTTTTTAGCCAGACGCATATATCCATTTTCACCCCATCCGTTACCCCACCAGTTCTTCAGAATCCATTCGGTTGGCGTGTATCCAACGATCACCATAGCGTGATTCACCATGTCCGAGCTACAAACTTCGTCATCGTAGACTCCTGTGCTGCGAAACAAAATTTTCTTACCTTTGTAACTAGGAAAGAACAAAAGAATAAGAAAATGAGATAACAAGAAAGGAAATGCGAGGATGGAAGGTACAGAAGATCGCGTACTGAGATTTCGATAGAGCAATCGTAAAAACTTGTGACAACGAGTATTTTTGCGAGTATGTAAAAACTTCCGCGCCCCTTTTTAATTCGTAAACGACAGTTCAATGACTTCGGTTCGTTGTCGTTTCAGGGTCATCGCATAAACGATGCATCAAAGGTTATCGTACGAATGGACCAATTTCTTTGAACATCTGTCAGAGGGGGATGATACGAGTTTTCGTACTTTCATCTTTCGCGTAAACATTCATTAAACACGGATTGGTCGCGTGTCAAAGACGCTTTGTCCGTTTCCTTTCTATGCTCTTTTATTACAACAACTCTGTTTAATTTTCTACTCCCTTTCAAACCCCATTTTCGTTTTTCTATCACCCGGAATACCACGATATTGTTTGCCTTAACAGCCCCGATAATCTTGGCTTCCAAGGAATAAAAAATACTCACTGATAAAGTTGAAACGTTTTTGGACTGGCATTTACCGAAGCAGCTATTGGACCTATGATCGCTACGGCAGCTTCCAAAGCTTTTTCGTCACGTGCTGGTAAAACTGCCCATGAAGTGATGTTAACTACGCTCAAGTCTTCTACAAAACGACACGGACCTTGCTATCCTCCAAAAGCAAACATATCATTGGTGGATAATTATCTTTCCCTCCTATACATATACATGTATAATCTATACATACTAATCTACGATACATAAAACACATAATCCGAACGTAATTCGATATCGTTTGGACTTTCTTCGATATTGATTTCGTTGCCTCATGTTTGTTGACATTCGCGAATTCCTAATGTACACATTTTGTTTAAAAATATACTTGTTACTTCAGCCACGAGCGTATACTTAAATCAGCATTTGGAGATAAGATATATTATGAAACACGAGGGATAACTGAATAACGGAAATCTCGATACCGATAGTCTGCGAACGAACTTACCTACAGTAGCTACGAGAAGAATTTGTACGTATAATTAACAAACATAACGTTATGCGAACACTTTTTCTAACCACTGTACGTTATAGTCGAAGTATAATGGAATAAAATAAAGAATGTCTTTCCGAATATAGCATTATCAGAATTGAGAACAGTCCGTGTTTTGCTTCAACATTTCGTATGTCAGTGTTATCGTAAAGAAAAATGACAAAGAAGAGGAAAAATAGAAAGGAACGTACTTTCGCTGTATACGAATAACGGCTTTGAGGCATTAGACCTTTTGCCTTTTCGAGATATCTCAGTGTGTTTCTCAGAGAACCTCCTGAACAACCTAAATTTCCAGTAGACGTACTGCAATCGATCAACTGTTGTTCGCTCAATGGAATTAACATTCCTGTTTTTTTGAAGATTTGCCCTTGAATGCTGGTGGCTACCGAGTACGCGTAACAACTGCCGCAGTCTCTTTGGTTTTCTGGCGGCGTTTTAAATCCCATTTCGCGCCAATCAAGCTGTGGTGGAATTCTTCGAGGATCATGTAAAACCGCTCCGACTATCGGTTCATTCGATACACGCCGCTTACGACTAGGGATTAGTTTTACCTAGAGAATAAAGAAAAGAAAAATCCAAACCGTTATACTACAAAGAAGAATTTTCTTTCAATTTTTCTCCTAACTGAATGTTTATCTAAAATTTAAGTTTGTGGAAATGTGCGTGCTGCGCATAATATGAAAAAATATGGAGAATATCTCCGCTAGATGGTACTCTATACTGTTGGTTATAGTATGATTAAGAAATGAAACAAATCTCTAGTTAGAATTTATTTATTACCGAATAATATCCGTTTTACGATAGCTCTCTTATAATACGAACCATTTCTCGAATGTATTGCCTAGTTCCGAGATCGGCAATGTGATTGTCTCTCAATGTATAGCTGTGATGACCCGCAGCTGCCATCATATTGTGCTTATAAATCGTTATTAGATTTTCTTCCCAAGCTATCCTTCGGTTAGTCTCGAGATTTCCAGAGTAACTTTTATTGTAACGAGTCTGCGGCAACAGTAATATCTTAGAGTAAAGTATTATAACACACGATACGTACGATGGAGTAAAAAATTTTGCTGAAATATTTAATAATTCAATAAGGTCCTCGTAATATTTAATAAACGAATCGATCCTTTATTTATATTCCCTACTTCTTTTATGTATATTTGTAAGGATATTAATTTGCATTACAATCTAGCCTAATTGTAATATTGATCGAAGATATTCAAATAAGACGCTTATAGTACCTTGTACAAGTTCCAATATTCATCTAGCCGTTCCGATACTTCTTGAGGAAAACGATTTTGTTTGTCAAACACTTGAATGCCATAGTTACCCCATATAGCTAAAAGGAGAACTAAAAGGACACAAAGACGAAAAGACATCGCGAATGCAACCGTATTAAAAATCGACTCGATAACACACGAATCGTTGTTTTTTCTGTAGTTTGATCAACTGACTCAAGCGTTCGTTATTTCGATTCGAATGCAGTTTGACCTTACGGCTGTTCTCATTTGACATCCAATTTGTAACTACAGTGTCAGCAATTTTACAAATTTCGTACGTACGTAAGCACGAGGGAAGTTGAACCGCAAAAATTGCGTCATCTTGAGTGCAATATATGTAAGTATATTTACTAGCAGTCTGCAGAATAATATCTGCGGTGCCCGATTTAATGCCTCTACAATATGATACGAACATCGCTTCCACCGCAAATGGGTCAAAGAGCAAATGACAGATCTGCTTTCACAACCTTTCCTGCACTTTTCCTTCGAGCAAGCTTTTCTATATACATATAGCTTGCACGAAAACTCGACTATTATCAACTATATTCTTCAGAGAAATTAAGCTTGTACCGTCGAGTGATATTGAAACGCGAGAAGCAAAGCTAACAAATACTCAAACAGAGTTCGTAAGATCGTGAATAGCGTTCGACACGAAAGATTGAGAAATTCGTCGTGAGATGGCTGTACTTGCAGAAATCGCGCAACTTTTAGAAATAAGGAATTCGAGGCACACACACTCATGCATTGACCGACGATTAATTCATTAACTCACGTACCGTTTGCGCATAACCGACCGCTTGTACTGTACATTTCGCTTACGGTTTGCGTTTCTACGTTCTCTGCACTGACATGTCTAATTTCTTCCAATTTACGAATTAAATTTTTTTTGCAGGGTTGAATTATTTGAGCGCGTACACGCGCGCGCATGCATGCATGGTCGCCAGCTAAATCTATTAGCCGCGTCTCATTCGCTTTCGCTTGCAATACATATTAGCAGTGATAGTGGTTGGTGATGTAGTTGCGCGGGACGGGATAGAGAGAATGGCAAAGACAATGAGAGAGGGGAGGAAGAAAGATCGCGGATGTTGGCGAGAAACTCGTGATCTGCTCGTCTCTTATCCCCTCGTTGCGTAGATAGTTGGGCATCGAGCCGAGATCGGACATGGAACATCGAAAGCATTGGGCATTGGGCATCGAGCATCGGGCATCGAGCATCGAGCATCGAGTAGCGTGGATAGTCGAGAGTAACGAACGCGACCCCCGCTCGTTTCCGATCGGTTAAAAGTTCTCGCACGACTCGCGACTACTGTCTCTCTCGTCTCTCTCTCGGTCCGATTATCGCTCGACACGCGCGTCCTAGCTTCTACCAGTGGGGAGGCGCCACGCTAGAAAGCAAAACTCGGGAACATCGTTGTCTCGTAATCGCGATCGTTTCACCGAGAAAAGTATCGAAGATCGTAGTTTGTTCGCGGTAAGAGGCGTCGCGACGCTATTGACCGCGACGCGTCGCGTCGCGTCGCGGCTTTCTTTTATTATCCGCTAGTAGTAACAGTATAAGAATGGACGAATCTGGCATCGACATGGGTTTCGATCTGGCAGCTATTACCGCTGATTTGGAACATCGCGAAGCGGATCTCTGCGATCGTCTATGTCAGGAGAAACAGAATGGAATAATTGGTATCGATGAATCAGATTGCGGTAATAAACAAGACAATGGGCATAGAAACAACCACGACGATTGGGAACAAGCTCTATCTTTTCTCTCGACACCACTGCAAGACATCATGTACTACGAATTAAAAAGTCGAGCGCCGAATATCGACAGGTACGTTGCTTCGAACTTATGATCACGATACACGAGCACGGTTATACGGGTCAAGGTTCAAATCGTTTCTTAATCCGAACAGTTCCACGATATCAATTCACCGTTTGCAACTTCTTGAAGTTACATTCTTTACTCGTCTCCGTCATCTGTGCGCTCGTTTCTTGCTTCGGCTCGAGTCGGCTCGGTTCGTCGTACATCGAGTCGACTCGGTTTCGATTCGGCTTGGTTCGTCTGTCTACCGCCGCTCTCGCACTTTCGATCTCAATTTCGATCTTGGAAGAAAAATCTCTCGATTCTGGAATAATCCGTACCTCTGACGTTCCGTAGGATTTAAATCTCTATTGCCAAAACATTTACAAAAGTTTCATTCCGTGGAAAATTGGTTCGTGCGACATATGGGCACGTGTTGATGTTGAAAATAATACGTGCTCGTCGATCAAATCATCTTCCGAAATAATTCGCTACAAACCTAAAAATCCCAAAAGAAACGCCTTAGGTGGTGGTTGGATAATTTAATTGCCGCGTTTTGCATTCTTCAAATCGGCGATGTTGATAGTTGATAGTTGGTGTTTAGGCGACGAACGAGGTTTGGCGCGGATACGCGAATGCGCGACAGTGGCGAGATGCGCGAGCGAAATCGAAAGGGTGGAAAAGAGATAAGAGTAACGGATCCAGGTTTAGAGCAACGATCGTTGGTTTTTTCATAGCTAACAGCGTGGTGGTCGTCGACGATGTTGAAGATAACAAAATAAGACATCTGGCTTAGTAGCGTCGCGGCTCGTCGCGTCGGCTAGTTTGGCCGTAAAGCGTCTTCACCTCCTTCGGAGGACATGCAAGAAATATCCGAGACAGTGCGGCAAATCGTCGAATTCGAGGATTTAGTGTCGCGATTGAATCGAATAAACGACGTTGGACGTCCGTTGACCAATAACCGTTCCGTTATCGAAGGAAGAATCGGGACCACAATTACACTACCAACAACAACTATAACGGCTACGTTAACGAGAACAACGACGACAAAGTCGTTGTCCAATTGGACGAGTAATACTGACTCGTTGCTAGGTCCGCGTTATGTAGCTCCGGGATCAGTGCCTGAATTTGAATCGGAATCGGTATCAAAATTGGGTACGGTGCCTGTGCCGGCGTCGGCGCCAACGTCGACGTCGGCATCGGTAGAGTTTGCGAGCAAACAGCAATCACCATCGTTTAGCTCAATTCCATTGTCGTTATCGTCGTCCGCGCATTCGGACATCGAATCTGCCGTAAAATCCGCCGTTGATCGAGCGTTCAATTTCTCGTCTACCTTGGATCGTCAACGGAAAGACGGGAAGGTTGGACAACGTGATCAAGAGCAACGCGTGCGCGTGAACATCGGTATCGACGAGGATTTGCGCATGATCCTCGAAATGGATCCGTCGATCGTTGACGGAACGCCGACGTCGTCTCCGTTGCACGGCAATTCTCGGAACAACGGTCACGTTGCGTTTGCCCGACCATTACGATCTACTCGCCCACAAGGCTGGTACAGAACTGTTAAAAACGGTTCGAGTTTCATTCAACGCTTTGCATCTTTTCATTTCTTATCATATCCGTATTCAACCTGATTTTTCAATTACGTTACGTCCTTTCGTTTTTTTCAGCTACTCTCCTGCCCAGTTACCGTTACGCCTTCTACTCCCACTCTCTCATTCCGTCTCTATCTCGCTCCCGCTCTTGCTCGTCTGTTCATTACTATCTATCTATCTATCTATCTATCTATCTATCTATCTATCTATCTGTCTGTCTATCTATCTAAATCTTTTATTCGTTCTGGCTTTTGCTTGTTCAACCTTGCTCGCCAAATAGCGAGATCTTCCTCGTAAGATCGTTCTTCTCGCCGAACATGTGTGTCCATTTCCGTTTACCGCTACGTCTACATTCTTCTCGACTGTAAACATTGCATCTAAATATAAATGCGTCCTTGGTTCTTACACGTAGATGTGTTTCGTGAACCTGGCGGCGTACCGCAAGTATCGTGCACACGAGTCTCGTCGTTACCTTGCGTCTGTGCCCTTCGTCTCCTGTTTTTCAATTTTTTCCTGTTTTTCAATTTGGTTTTAAACACGCAGAAGATTCGATCGCTCTATCCTGTCACAGACGAAGGAAAATAATGTTCCTTTCTCAAAAGGAAGTCCGACAGTGGCTATAGCGACTCGATATCGCTGGCCGGTAAATCGTAAATTTTGTTTTACATGTGCGCAATTCGTTGCGTTATATATTTTACACGTTACGTTACGTTTATCCCTCCTTGTTTCTTTTTCGAAATTTGTTCACTGTCACCAAACGATAGATACATATCTCTGTCGAGTCGTTTTCGATCGTTTCTCAATATATGCGTTCAGTAGACTGCGGATTTTTATGTAAATTCATACTTTTATAAGCTAAAGAAAGGCAATATAAAAGTTTACCTTAGAAATTCTATACATCATTCACTATTTCAATTTCTCACGAGTGTATAAAGATTCGAAAAGAAGAATAACGTTCGTCGGTATTTTCCCTCTATGGTAAAGGCTAGATGAATAGAAATGAAAATAATTGATTGCCAACGCGACAAAAGCGAGATAGAGAGGAAAGGCACAAAAGCGTAAGAACAACTTACAATTAGAGAGAGAGAGAGAGGGGGGGGGGGAAGGGCGAGAAAGAGAAGCAACGAATAGATATAGAGCAACTCGGTTAGTTTTCGCCGAAGATGATTACGTAACGCAGTTGCGACAAACATGCGAAATGAACGGGATCCCGATCGCTTCGAGACAGAAAGCAGCGACAGAACCGCGTTGTGCTTTCAATGTATTGTTCGGAAGAGAAGATCGCCACTCGGAGGACAAGAATCGCATCTCGATCCAAATTGCACAATATCTCTATTTTGGTTTTCTTATGGCTATAATTTGGCAGTGTTCCCAAACCAGGAATACCTTTTAGGCGACTGGTACCACCTCCTCTTGATAAACCGTCGATTCGCCATGCGATTTCTGCGCGTCTATTTTTTGCATAGAACTCTGCTCTGTAAATGGGCATAGATTTCTACACCTTTGCCATTTACCGATCCTCGTATCAATTATAATCTATACGCAAGCATCGGATCAACCGAACTGGTCTCTTTACTTTTGTTCGGATATTATAAATATTAGCAGGAACATGATCGCGCCAAGTTACGGAAATAACGGCAAAAGAAAATCGTTTTGACGCTGTGTCGTAGATTTTGATGTTAATGAACCACGCCTTGATTCTTGATACGCGCGTTCTTTGATTTTTTACATTTCGACGGTTGTATCGCGCGCATGTTGCTGCAATTTGCGCGTACACAGGCGCCATCGTTTCAAATATTTCCTTATTTCGTTCTTCGCTTTAGTCGAGGATAATAGAATAGATGCGTGGAGCAAACTACGAAACGATCGAACGATCATGGGATAGAGAAGGTACTGCTCCCTCGACATTTCCTCGGCATTTTCCTCTCACTCCTACGAAAAAGAAAAAAAAAATTGATTAGTCGTCGCTGCTAGTAACGAAGTTAAAAACGAGTAGCTGGTTCTAACAAAGATTCGTTAATCGTGTCCAACGTATAAGCGGCTCGTACATCAGCTTGGAGAAGGAAGCTAAAATTTGATGCATAAAATCGATTCGTTTCCGATGGCTTTCAGTCCACCGACGTTTAAAACTGCGACGCCCACATCGCGTACGCAACTGAAGCTCCAGCTGATGCGAGAGCAGCTGCAGGAGCAAGAGAGGCGAGAGGCTGAATTCCGTCAGAACTTGCAGCAACAGAGACCAACTACCGCCCCTCCTAGACCCGTACCCACTACTACGCTGTCGACTATCGGGGTAGATGTACCACCGCAAGTCTTACAGGTATGTATGTATGTATTCCTCTTATCATTTCTCTTATCTTCTTATCATTGACTTCAATTCTACCCTCGCCCTTCGTCTACTTTATTTCGACGTTGTGTACGAGATGCAGTTTATTTTTATACGACGTATCGTCCCGTCAATACTCTTTTTCTCTTTTCTTTTATATTTGTTACGCGCTCGTGTACGCTTGAACGCGACAATGCAACGTGTGTGCAAACACGTGTTTCAGAAAAACAGATGATTCAAACTTTTAACGTTTTCACAGCGTAGCACAATTCAAGCCGGAAGGAGGGGAAGAAACATAAAATACCGTCTTTTTCTTAGCTAAAGGCACGATAAAGACAGACGAACTAATACGATTCCGGTGCACTTTCCAAGTAATAGCGTAAGAAACCTACGGCGTTCGACCTTACTGCATATTTCTTCAAGCTTTAGCCAACACTGCCGATAAGACCAGAAATAGAATAGAAACACGTGTCACTTGGTAACAATCACCGAAACTGATAGTCGTTTCTTCGAATAGAAACAAACGCGAAATGTGGTTTAAAGAAAGAGAAAGAGGGTCGATAGATTAAACGAGACGCGCCACTTTTTGTTCACAGGTACGAACGCTATTGGAAAATCCGACGCGTTATCACGTTGTTCAGAAGCAGAAGAATCAAGTGCGACAGTATCTTCACGAGTCGTTTCGCGGCAATGGTACCACCGGGGACGAAAGCGTTCTCGGAAGAAATTCAGTGGAAGCCGTGCCGACGTCTGCGCCGATGGTTGTCCAGAGCGCACCACCGGGACCAACCGTACACCATCCAAAGCCACAGCATCCTCACCTGGCCTCGTACCCACATGGTCCCACGGTATTGTCGCACGTTAATCCGCTTGCGGCCAGTCCAGATCCTGCGACTGGTGCCATGTCACCAGGACTTTCCAGTGTCGCAACTAGCAACTCCGAGGTAATTTAATACGTCTACCTGTTGCCTATCGATTTATCATTGTCATCAAATTCGTGCTCTCAATTCGTCCAACAAAGGATTATTTGAGCCAGTTAATTCGAATTGCTACTAAAATGTACTGTTATCTGAAAAGACAAAAGTCATTTTTCTTACGATTCAATTTTCAATCTTCTTACGATTGCTTAGCTCGACTCGAATAATCTTGCTTTACTCTAGGACATTCAGTTCGTACAAGGTATCGGTAAACGGTAATAGAAATACACAAAATTTAGGAAAATTGAAGCAGAGACGAACCGCAAAGAATCTATCGATGCCACAGGCGCGTCTATCGCTATGTTTCCTTCGCGTATCTGCCGAATCATGCGTATGAGCATGTACGTGTACATAAGAGTGTAACAGAATTTTGGCTTTTTAAAGTGAAAACAAAACCGTAGAACGTACTTTCACCTGTTTCGTTCGCTGAACGTAACAACGATTAAACGGCTGGAAATCATAGTTACGATCATACTTGGCAGCTTGAAGGTCGAACCGATCGATCGATCGATCGTTCGCTCGCTCACTTTCTTTTTCTTTGTTATTCGTGCGGCATCGAAAGTCTCGCGGAAACTATAATGCTTTTTATTAGTTGCTCGACGATGACACGTGTCATATCACCGCGAGGATAACTGGTTCATTTGCAATTGATTCTTTTTTATAAGATGCGTAAATGTTATTTATTGCCTTATTTTTTATTTATTACATCGACAATTTTTTTTGTCGGAAATTCTTTTCATTTAACGTTTTATCGAGGCTCTTAAAAACGAATAACACGAGGAACGAACTACTACGAGTATTTAGTACTACGTCAGAAACGGATTACGTTACACGTATCTCCGTTAAAACGAACAAAGAACGTAAACGCGGCTCTCTTCGTAATTTGCTGTTAATTTTATCAGTCGAAGCCTGTTACATTGCTATTTTTTAGCTATGCTCACGAGGTCGTTGCATGCGATATTTTTCGACCCCGCAACACAACTGGGTTAACGGAGAATACCTAAGGCGCGTCGTACGGTCAGTGCGAGAGTAGAATACATAATAGTACTGGACGATAGGAGAAATTGGTCGCGACACAACTTCAACAACTGTCGTAAAATTATTTAAGCAAAGAACGTATCGAGTGCGAGTTGGTGAGGAGATAGGAAGAATCTAAAAAAAAAAAAAAAAAAACGACGCATAGAGAAGCGAATACCTCCGGGGCGAAAACCAAAACTTAAAATGTCGTTCACGAGATATTGGCGACGAGCTAGAACTAGAAATTTTGTTATCGCAGGCAATTCGCGTAGCCAGGAAAATATTTACAAATACTCTCCGCGACTCGCGAAAGGCTGAGACGATGAACGGATAAATGACAAAGGATGGAAGAACGAAAGGGATCAAGCGAATATCCTACTTCGAAGCCTCGTTTTCATTGGTCAAGTTTGAATTCCAACGAGTCGAAGCGGTTGACTGGACCAATGAGCGTAGAGATTCGAAAGAATATTGCATTCGAATCTGATAAATACCAAGTTCACGCTAGCCAAGCTGTTTCGAGTTACTGGAATCCAAGGCGTTTGAATTCGATTTAACTGGACTAATTTGAACGAGGCTTAAATGGCGAATGATAGAAATGAAAATGCGCGACTGCCATGTGGCCGTAGTGCCGTAGCTGTAGCCTAATAGTAGGGGATAATGGGTAGAAGCGGTAACTTAACGATAGCCGATAGCGCAGCGGGCGTGGGGCATGGCGGTGCTCGTGGCGCGTGGCGGGCATTCGAGCAGCAGCGAGTAGTAGCGAGCAGTAGCGAGCAGTAGCGAGCAGTACCGAAACGAGCCGATCGACGGTGGAGGTTCGGGTTCGCGCGAGAGCAAACCTTCGTGGAGCGTCGTTTACCTCGACGGTGGTTCGATGTTTGTTTCGCGAAGCGATCTTCCGTGTCGTCTCGTTTCTTCGATTTGTCAGAGCGATCGACGTTTTCACGACGGGCCAACAAGGGGTGAGAGAAGAAGGAAGAGAAAAGATCTTCCCGCCACAGATTATTCCACGCGGAAATTTTCCACGCGATCAACGCGTCCATCGTGTGGCAACACCCGGTAACGATGTTTCACGACGAGGAGTACCGCGATCGATGAATCGCCGAACGATCTCTCTCTGGTTAAGAACAACGTCGGCGCGATATTCCTTTCGCATCCGCTTTAAGCCGACGACCAGCACGTAACTTGTCATCCATCGATACGGTAAAAACGATTTTCTGGCTACGACAGATCCGATTTAGAACCGAAGCAGAAGGATAGAGTTCGGACGCTGATCATTTTTAAGTTTATCGCTGCCAATTCGAACCGATAACGACTCTTTTCGACGATAGATCGTTCTAAAGCGTGACGTATACGTATATTTCAACTCGACGTACTATCGACTAATATCGAGTTATCTTCGCGTATACTACACCTGTTCGTCACTCGTCATCTATCATCCGCTGCCTGTTCCCAACTCTCCCGCCGTTCCCGTTTAACTCGGAATCCCACTTCACTTCGCCGAGATCGTGAGATACGTTATTGGGTAACCGCAACCTTGAGGTACGCTTAATCGTAGGTAGCCGAGTCGCGACGGAGTGGCGGTACGAGGAGAAAACGCAAGGTTGCTACGAAACAACGTCGTCGCATCGGCAAAACCTTCGAGTCCAAGCCCGAGTCCGAAAAATGCACTCGTTCTTCGATCGGTTATCCGCATTCGTATTCGCTTTCGCGCTCGTTCTAGCACCGTTACTTTGACACGTATTCTTCGCACAAGAAGAATCGTTTGTCCTCTTGAATGCCAATCCACCCCGTTATCAAGCTTGTAGCTACAATTATATTCGAATATCCTTCGCGACCGCGACCGATTAACCGACGTTTACTTTCTTTTTCTCCTACTCGTATTCGTTCTTGTTCTCGTTCGCGAGTACTGTTGTCTCGGTGTTTCGATTATCGCGCGCGTGTACGTTTCGAGTGCCAGCCACCGAACGGGTAAATACGATTATTCATGAGGAGAGCGACAATCAGTTTTACGACAAAATTTCCCGGAAATGGATGGACGAAGCGGAGAGTAGTTAGCGGAACACGCAACGTTTATCAGGAGTTACGATCGGCGTCGAGGATCTTCCTTTTGCAAAGAAGAAGACAGACGGAGGGCGGCGGAGAAGCAGGAAAGGAAAGAGAACAAGAAGAACGATGACGTCGAAGGTGGTGGCAATGACGTTGACGACGATAGTGATGATGCTAACGACGACGATAACGACGATGACGACGACGTTGAATCTCATCTGAGATCGCGAGGAAATAATTTCCATCGTCGGCTTCGCTTCAAGATAGTTTTAACGGTTGGGATGATTACCGTACCGTATATACGCTTCTTTAATATTCAGCGGAGAAGCGAATTTTACTGAATTACCAATCTTCTTTGCGTTTGTGAGTTCGAACCCACGCGGCCCCACGCCACCATCGCGCGCTACTAGCCACGTGCGTGAACGCGTACTACACGTGCGCACATGTCTCTAGTACTTGACCGCACGAATATACGGTTCTTGTTACTTTTTCGTTCATCGGATCCATTTCAAGCAACGACAACATGCCAGTGTTCAATATAATAACCCGAAGGTGTAAGGTGAGTCTCATTCGATTCGTTAAACTATTACCAACGAAACGATTCAAGATACGTTCGTTCACTGATTTTGCTCGTATTTTACGCGCATCTCGACACGCTTCGTTTTCGTTAATTGCATCTAGTTACTCGTGTTATCGCGTTATCACGCTATCGCGTTATTACGTTATCAGCGCTGCATTTCACAACGCAAACGAGTAGACGAACGGATGAGACGTTGAACGGATCGAAGCGAAGGGCAAGACGATGCAAGATGAATTTGAGGAAAATTTAATACGTTTACGCCTTGTTTGATCGATTCGTATTTGCGAACTAATCAACTGTCAAAGATCGATATCGATTAAGTCGGTGTAATCGGCGCTTATCGCGTCCTTTATCGTTTTAACAAAAGACCATCGTAAGTGTAACATCTAAAAAATTCACGAGTGGCGATGGATTGTTTACGTATCCTCAATCTTTTGTATTTCGCATTTTCTGCATATACGTATACCTATACGTATATATTTTTATAGATATATATATATATATATAGGATATAGCAGCGATCGATGTCGTTCGCGTAATCATCAACTGGTAGATCTTTGGTAACAGCACATCGCGACCTCTCATTTTACGAAACTTCGTTGCTATAATTTGCAATTCTTAATTTTCTTTTACTATTCAACGTATATTCACGGCGAGGATGCGTAAGATAATCGTGATAAGCGTCAGCATTTCCGACCGCTTGGGCGAGCATATAAATCTTTCTCGATCAAGGATTGAAAACGCTTTTCAAGATAACGACAATCGCCTCGATAACAGCTTATCTAGGTAAAAACACCTAAATACTACGAACATTCTGGGCGATGCTAATATTTGTGAGCGATGCCATACTTACGTTTCGTAACGAGCAACTTCGTTTATACGAAGTCAGAAACGCGAACACATAACCGATACCAATACGAACAGGCAGACATAGACGGCGGATCAGCGAGAGGATGCCAGTCGTGATGGAAATGCACATATGTATAACGTGTTAGCATATTTATTACGGAAACCGCCCTCCGACCATTTTGGTTTAATCGCTCTCAGCCGATTGCAAGGATAGCTTCTATTGCAGCTAACGAGTAGTCTGTGAATTTTTATGCGTTTATGGGAAATTCGAAGTCGTTAAAACGTACAGAAATATATAACACATAAATATATAAAGCAAATTGTATAAAATATTTGAAGCAAAATATCGACTATAATATTTTAGAGTTCTAGTTAAATTCTATTTGTTTAATTAGGTTGGTAAAAATAGGAATTTGCAAAAATATTCGCAGTCTACTAAGGCGTATAGTATTTTCAACGAACGTACGAACGAAAAAGAACGTTGTGTATCCAATACAATGCTAACGTCGTTTTTCACTTGCGTAGCGAAAGATATAACACGATATGACGAAACGAGATGAAACATTAGAACGTAAGACCAGACACGACTTCAACTATGATAATTGTTTTATCCGATGTGACATAAACAATAGCGATTTCGATCATTTTTTCCAACTGTGCTTCTCCGACTATCTCTAATTACTGATATCTTTGATATTATCGCATAATCTTGCAGTTAGATTATCGGTAGCTGAAACATAAATGAAATTCCAACGATCAACTAGGTTCCCTTTATTAAGGCGCTTACTTGGTTCCCTTTATCAATCGACTTCGTTCTTTTCATTCTTTCTTATCTCTTGACCTTTTCATATTTTTATCTGTTCGATCGCTTTCTCTCGTACAACTTAAATGTATACTTTGGCTCTGCCTTTTGCCACCGTTGTCTTTCTGACACAACACGTTCTATCGGCACGTTCTTCCACGGACAGACATCGGTTATTGTTGTTACGTAATATTTACGTAACTTACACGTACGCAACTTGAATAGCCATAAGCGCCGTACGCTGAGCACCAATGCTTGCGATCTCAACCCGTTTCATATCGTTTCCTCTGAATTTTCACCATTCTGCCCTCCTTTTTCATAACCGTTCAACTTCTCTATCACATTTCTCTTCTTGCCTTTTTATCGTCTCTATCGTCTTTCTCTTTTCGCTCAACGCTTTCTCTCTCTCTCTCTCTCTCTCTCTCTCTATTTCACTATCGTTTGTTCAAACCTGATCTACCACTGTCCCATTAAAACATTCTTTGACCATCGACAGCAATTGAATCGGCGATCGTCAATGGAGAGAATATCAAGAATTGCGAATAAAGTCCACGAGATTCGATAAAATCGTGGCAGTGTGTACGATATAGGTGTGAGAACGTTCTTCCTGTTATCAAATCTGCTTAACAGGGCAAACTAAGCATGATATAATCAAATTGTTTTTTCAAAAATATCACATCCTCTATGATATTTCTCTCATTCGAAGGTTGGATCAGATACCCGGCGAATGAATCGATAGAGGAAAAACACAAAAAAAGGAAATGTTAGAGAGAAAATGTGATATAACAATTAGCTTTGACAGCGATTTTAACGTGAACTCGTTTGCTGACCCCGCATCGAAGCAAAATCGCATCTACAGTCCTCCTTCCACCGATACATCGATAAAGTATAAATTGAAAAGGCATTCTAAGGCGATTGAAATACGATAGAATCATGTACCCTCTGTTGTGCGTAAAAGTACATATCACGATGGAATTTTTATTTATCGTCCGAGAACGCAGACGATCCGAAAGTTGAGTTTAATCGTTTGGTCATATGAAATTTGTATGATTACAGGCGGAGGATCTTCTGGATGACATCTTGTCGTTCGAAGCCAACTCCCTAGGCGATAATTTAAAAGACAGCCAGTCAGGAAGTCTGTCCAATATTCCAGAATTACAAATCAAGCCCGAACCTCTGTTGCTTACCGATGCCGAGATACACGCGCTTGCCAAAGATCGACAAAAGAAAGATAATCATAATATGAGTAAGTAAATACGATCGACTATTGGCTATACGTATACGGTGACGGTAACCTGTTACTATTAATTATTAGCAGTATGCGAAAAACCATAATACATTCGTATGTCTCTATTTCGGTGCTCGTTGTTCGCTTAAAACAACTGAAACAGTCATTTGAATTGTAAACGAATTAGAGACGGATTGCTCTTCCTGCGATCGTGTAAAATCTGATATATCCACGCCAAATATCCATGGAGCGGAACGTAATCGCTTCGTTTCTGATATTCGTGCTTCTTCAACGAGATAACTCTTTTTGTTGGTTCATACGTAGGCGAATATATAAAGTATACTAACGTAGAATACGATAGGTTGTATAGGCGCGAATAAGAAATCAGCAGAATAACGTGAAACGGCTAGAAATGGCAATTTTATAAAATTAGAGTAGGAGATAATTTTGTCTATTTATTATTAGTAACCGACATGGTTGTCGTTAATCAACACGGCTGCTGTCGATGCTGCTTACCATCTGAACGCCAGCTTTCGCGCGCCGGCACTCGATACGAAAATATGTAAAAATATTTTCAGACGCAACTGCGATATCCTAATTATAATTCATATTATTATTATGATTTTCAGTCGAGAGACGGCGACGGTTCAATATCAACGATAGAATCAAAGAGCTCGGCACTCTCTTGCCTAAAACTAACGACCCGTAAGTACGTTTTTCAATTTCACGACCGTTTACCACGTATCGCTAGCGGTAAGGCAGCAACAAGCAACTCACGCGTAACTCCTTTGTAATTTGTAGAGAAGAAAATGCTCGATAAGATTCGTCAAACACGTTATGTACGAAGAGCGTTGCTCGTCGTGCAAAATATATCGTTCGCAGACGAAAAACGTACGTAGACAATTTTTTGGAAAACAAACTTGCTAGTGAAAACGTAGTTAATATTTTTCGACGTGAAATATTTAATCAATGTGTCGCTTATTCGTCGTCTTTAATCTCTGCTCATTTTTCATTGCCAGTAGGCCGAGTATCTCAAAAATGACGTTTACGTCATTCTTCTTGACATGTTCTCTCGTTTCTTTTCTCAGCTTACGCTTCCTTCGTCATGAGTCGATATTAAACTTATAAATCTTAAGAATAGATCGATCAGAGAATGGAAAGGTGAAAGAGCAGCGAAAAACGAACGATAATTCGTTCTTGAAACAACTTCTCCAACCTAAATTCGTTCGATTTCGTGTCTCCCTGTATCCTGCGTTTTGCATTGCGTAATAAATTTCCGGAGAACGAAATAGCGAGCGATACTTGGTACGGTCGAGTACCAAAGCATCGCCTCCTTCTAAGATTAGCATCGTACGAAAGAAAGATGTACGGAACTGCGAGTAGACGGTGTTACCGTGTCTCGAGTCTCACCTCGATAACGAAACGAGTCTAAGTACAATGGCAAACATTCTGATACGACCCCGTTTTCCAAAATTCTCTCTCTTTCCCACCGCCGATCGATGTCTCTTGGCTGGCATTACGTATGTATCTTCCGTCTCGTATTGTGTTCGATTTTATCCAGTCGAATTTTACACCACTATTTTACTTTTCCATCTAACATCGAATGATAAGAAAATATCGAATTGCATTTGTCTAACTTTATCAATGGGATTTTTAAATAAATAGGAATACATCTCAGAGGAATTTTTATTCGTTCGAACGATTTCTTTCCGTGATAGCTTTTAAGGATTGAAAGTCTAATCGAATATATCTCACGAGAAAAGAAGACACGACGAATCTTTAATAACGCGACTCGAACAGCGTAACATCGTAATCAACTAATTTTCACTTGTTCCAGATATTATGAAATCGTCCGAGACGTCAGGCCAAACAAGGGAACGATTCTGAAGTCTTCGGTCGAGTACATAAAATTATTGAAAAACGAGTTGACAAGGATGAAACAGAACGAGCTGAGACACAAGCAACTGGAACATCAGAATCGTCGACTCCTTTTACGAGTTCAAGAGTTGGAGTTGCAAGCGAAGGCGCATGGTCTTCCGGTGACTGATTTTAGTTGGGCTTCGACTTCCGGTAGCATGCTGAACACCTTTCCCCGAAACAAGCTCGAACAACGCAAGGTAATCGAATTTCTACATATACCGCCGGTCATGACAGAATTAGGACATCCGTTGATATTTAATACAAAATTGGATATCTCCTACTGCTTTTACTTCTTAGTCATTTACAAGCTTATGCGTAAAAAGAAATTCAAATTTTTGTCCGTGGTCCTAATTCGACGGCCCATATTATTCTCTCTTGCTTTTTATCACGAACGTCATTTGTCTTCTCTCAGGAACGAGGTGAATATGTACATATTCTCGATGGTGTGCATCCTCGCGCAACGACGACTGTCACGATATCGCGGCTGCTATGAATTTCGTCAAGGTTATGCCGATCAACACCGATATGTACCGCTGATCGTTTCACGATCCTTGATCCGAATAAACGCTCGCTTCGTTCCCGAGACTGGTTTCATAATTCGCATGTGTTCCGATCAGACTGCCAGCTACGAAATCGCTCGTCTTGCTCTCTATCTGTCTGTCTGTCTGTCTCTCTCTCTCTCTCTCTTTCTCTCTCTCGTTCCATCTCTCTGTCTCCTTTTTTACGAGTGTGCGTGTACAAATAAATAGTTCTATCGTCGATATCACATCCTCTTCTCCCTTGTTACTGGTGTTTCCACCAAGCACCATGTTTCCGTTCGTTCTTCCGTTGTACGCGTATTCTTATTGTCAGTCTGTCTTTTCTTTATTCTGTTTGTCGTTGTAATATTTTACTCTCTTTTTCCCTCTGCATCGCTTCGCTCTTCTTGCTTTACCTCGCGTTTCTTGGATTCACGTCGAGCACACGTATCGGACATTCTAATCCTACGTTACAGAACTATCCAATCGCGGAAATGACTTATCTTATCGTGATTTGGAAACATTAGCTATATTTTTACATTCGGTATTCTATTTTTTTTTCTTTTTTGTCTAATTGTATTTTCCTTAAATATCCGCTTGTTGACAACGGAAACGAGTTAATTCGTTAATTCGCCGTAAAAGTCTTAAAAGACTATGAGTCGATTCGTTGTTCGGGCTGTTGTCAGTCTCCTGAGTTTAAGCGAAGGAAAAGATTTTCGAAACGAAAACAGTGAGACTATTCCACGCACGGGAATACAAATATCGAAACGACACATTGGTGAATTGTTGTAGATAAAATCTAGTCGGTATATCAATAAGCGATTTGTCGGTTCTATGAAATGCGAACGTTGATAAGAGCGCAATTTGAATCGCATGTTCAAACAACAAAATAAAGCGAACGTCTCTCGCTGCTGTTCGTTCGCGATTACATCGAACGAAAGTGTTGAATAATATGCACCGTATATACATGTATAATTTATTTCTATCGTTCATTCGCGTGAATTGAAAATATTTCGATACTATATGACGATTAGCTTCGGTTATCGCACTCGAAGATTACAAGGGAAAGACACGATAGGTCGCATTTTCCAACCTTCGCGAGACAACAGTTTTAAAAATCAGAATATTGTCTCGACTAATCTTACATTGTCAAAATTGTCGTTTTATTCGATTTTGGGATTTAGCATGTATGTATTTTTCTACCTTCTTCGTAATTAAAGAATAATATTGTTTTGTATTAAAATTTCGAAGATACCAAAGCTCCGTTTGTCTTAACAACTGTTCCTTTGGCTGGACCTAACAGGGTCTTTCCATTCTTACGAATTTGATATAAAAGAATAAACAGAAATGTACTTATCGTTCTTTCTTCGTGTGATCTTCGTTTGTTAATAAATAGAAATAGATCGTCCGTTGTAAAGACATGTTATTTTTGTGTACTAAATAGATTCCAGAATTGGTTACCGAAGACGCAACGAGCTTAAGTATGTCGCAGCTGGAAGATCTGATGGAGGACGATGGAAACGGTCCGATTCATAGCGGCGACCCGATGCTCTCCTCGCCTCATTTACCACCGCTAAGTCCAGCACAGGCTGGCTGTCAACATGCCCTACCAGACGAAGATACCCTTGGTAGTTTGGCACCAACCACACCGAATTCCTCCTCCGATATGGATATTGTCGCGTAATAGGATGCGAGCGTTAATAGCGCTCCGAATAATCAATTTATATATTTTTCGATCGGAAGGACATTCGAATTTTATCGTAACGAGAAAGTAACAAACGCAATATAATCGATACTAAGCGATGCAATAGACGAATAGCGACTCGCGAACGTCGCATCCTTGTGTCTGATTAACAACATACATGTTATGTGTTGTTCTTGTCCTTTTTTTCAACGGCTGGCCGTTACATACATACGTATTATAAATCGTAAGTCTATGTAAAAAGTTACTTAGTATAATCGTATAATAATTCTTGAGAAAATTCACGTACTTTCACTCATTCAAATAGTTCCAAAAGCAAAAAGATTCTCGAACTCGTATTCGTATGGTTGCTTTCGATGGCAACCATCGATCCCTTACAGGTGTCAAATACTTATGGGATATACGTAATGAATAACGGATGCGATCAGCACCGAAGTTCTACGATAAATAAGCGCTCGCGCAGGTCGCGAGTTCATTGACGAACAAACAAAGAATTGAAATATACTTTAAAATACTTTTTGGAGTTGTCCAAAGTTGCGAGAAATACTTTGGATGTTCCTTTTAATTTCTAATTTTTTTCCAGTTCGATTACAGTCAGTGTTTCACTGTATTGCATTATGTTGCGTTTCGTCGTATTATTAGGAGCAAAGCATACTGCAATACTCAAACCGGTTCGTTCAAGTGCCTTTTAATTTTTTTGTGTCACTCTCCTTCGCTACCCATTGTCTTAGTTGTTCGTAATGTGCGAAGAGAATCAACTGCGTGTTTCATCATCCAACGATTTCGTTGACCATTTTTAATGATTATTCGTTTCTTCCTATAAAATTTCTCGATTTAAAAAGACATTAGTGAACATACGTTCAGATATAGATATATAATGGCGAGTACGGGCTAATTAAACTTGACACGTAGATCTAAGATGATAATCGATCAATTAGAAAAGAGACGATTCGATAACTCGAAGGAAAACTTGAACAAGTGCTGTAAACAAGATAAGAGGAGGCGATTTATTGAAAGACGAAAACTTACGTAGGAGAAAAGCCTGCGGCAGAATATATATTTTCTAAAGTATTTTGCGTCGGAAACAGCAAGTGATTAATGTTACTAGTGAATAATGTATGCTCTTATTCCATGGAGATGTCTCGTGTGCGCGAATAATATTGCTGTTCCCGTCGCTCTGTGATCCTTTTAATATATGTAACTATCGCGTTTTACCTCGTTAATGCGTATTATTCGCTCACTGTTATCCGCGAAAACCGTGCGAGAATCTCGTGATAATTCTTCACGGTGACCGCGCGAAACTACAGAGTATATAAAGAGACGTTACAGAAAAAGTGTTTAATCATTTTTTCACGTTTTGTCTTTTCCTTTTCTTCTTTTTCTTTTGTTTATATATTCCCAATATTCTTCCTAGCATCTTAGCGATGGGCTCAAGTACCTGACAAATTTATGTTAATAATTTAACCAAAATAAGATATACTCTTCGTTTGGTATACAATATTTTACATTTACAATACCTTCCAATCGTTTCTGCGTAGTAATTTTTACAATATTCATTTTTCCGGGCAAATTTTAAATTGTTTTATAATTCTACCAGTTACTGAACGAATTGAAAGACCACTAGCCATCTGTTACGTACAAAAATTATGTAAGAGATAGGTCGTATAGGTCGGAAAATTAATTAGATTCTAGCATGATAGATTATTATGTTTAGCATTAAAAGCTATTTTTTGTCTTGCATGGCCTGAATTTTTTCTATTATTGTAGTACAATTTCATAAGTTTCTAGGATAAAAGGTTATCACAACAGTCTCTTCTTAGTAGCCATGTGTTTCTTATTTCAAGTGACAATTTAAGATAATTATTTTCCGATATGTAACTATATTCTTAGTAGTTTACAAATGTGTCATAATCTCCGTTTTTTTTCTATACATAACTCCAACTTGTCTTTCTTAGTTATTTTAATATTTCTAAATGGCTTTTCTCTTTTTATGTAATCAATTATGTAATTGATTACATAATTTTTATTAAAGGAACCATATATTTTAGTAATAAAAACTTATAACATTACAGAAAGGGTATGTTCCAGTCGGCTCTACTCTACAGACGCAAAGCTCCAACATGATTGAAACTGATACCAGAAAACTATAAAGAATTGAGCTAGCTAAAAAGGAGCATCCATCTCAAATAGGTAATTTTTTACTTCATTTGATACACAGTTAATTTAATGAAAATTCTAAAAATGAAATTTTCATACTAATATCTTATGTATATATTATATTTATTATAGTGCAAATTAAACTCTCGTTCCCCTTGTTTATTAAAGTTCTTTCGGTTTTAATCTTTTTCAAGCAAACTGATTAAGATTCAATGCTTTATCGTTGATTCTTATCAATAGTTTGCAATATTAAAAATATGATGGTTTTTGAGATAGTTATGACATTTTGTCATGCTATTATGGGTAATCACCAACACTTAAAAGTTAACGTATACTATATTTATTAAATTTATTTATTTATTGAAAAATACAATATATATAATCATTACAGCAATGACTAAGTATGTAATTAAATTATCTAGGTGTGATTCTTTGAGATTCTCATGGAGTGGTTCAAATGCGTTTCCCCAGTGCAAATAAAATTCTCAGAACCGTCAAAAGTGTGATGGGTCGTGGCCTAGACTTACCAAAAGATTCATATTATTTGATTAAAAAAAATGCAGTCGCCATTAGAAAACGTTTGGAAAGAAACGACGAAGACAAAAACAGCATGTTGATTCTTCTGGAGTCTAGAATCCATCGACTTGCTCGATATTACAAATCCAAGGGAATTCTTCCAGCAAACTGAAAATATGGTGAGAGTTCCATTGCTAGCGTTCATGTCGCTTAATTACTTTTACGAATTTTTGAACAGAATAAAAATTTAAATATAAGACTTGTGTTTTACTAACCAATTCATTCCAAATTCTCTATTTCCATTTATGTATATCCAACCTAAATATAGTTACTACCAATCTGGAATGAAATATTGGTATTTAAATACAAATGAAAAATCTTATTAGCGTAAAGATCACCATGGTATAATATTATTTATAATAAGTAATGAAACACTAATCGTCTATTATTAAAAAGTTAAGGTCTTGAAGCCAAGATACTGAACTTCCCTTAAAATTGGGAATTCAAAAAGAATATCAAGGCGCAAATATAAAACAAAAATTACTACACGTCCCTAACGAACGAATTCACGATTGTTCGAATTGACGCGACGATTGATGGACGCCAATTTTTGTTGATCATATTTACGGCTTGTCGTGCTTTTAATTTTAAAGACGGTATCGTAATAAAATAATATCATAACATCGTGCAGCTAACAAACGACAGTTTGAATCTCAATGTGATTTGTAGGATAGTCTAAAACGTTTGCGATTTGAATATCGCGTTCATTTTTCGACTTCGCGCGGTTCTTACATCGACTTCTGCGCAGGCGTGCTGCAGTTTTCATCGGTGAGCGGGATCGCCCGAAAACGGCCGAATGTTGACGATCGGAAGCGCGCGTGAATACGCGATCGCTTAAAATCTTGCTTGTACCATATTTGAATCACAGTTGGTTGTTATTTCCCTTATCAAGAGTAGAAGATATAAAATTATTAGGCAATGAAGATGTAAGAATTCATTGAAATTCGTTAACTGGAAACTCAAAGTATCGATAAAGCTTATGGTATGCTTTTCTTTAATACGACTCTATCTATGTACACGAAGGTAAAAATTAGTCTCGAACCGTATTGTACAAGTTAGTACTATCTATTCGCAAAATATATATCCCGCATACGTAGTATTGTATCTCTGTTATTAATTACAATTTTTATTATATAGCATATTAAGAAGAATGGACTAGAGTATGCGTATGTAAGAAGTTATAAAGAATACTTAACTTTGCATTTTATTTGATTTTTATCACATTTAGTAAGAAACGATGCGAAACGTAAGTTGCATAATAAATGCATTATGAGGTATCGATGGAAATCGTTGTCGTAATTATGACTTCACCGTCTCATGGATGGATGATCATGTAATGGCTTTAGTTTTTAGTTTAGTCGTTGTCGATGCCGGTATTATACCAAATGCAGTACTGACATCGACAACGAATAGTAAGTAGGAAGTGCTCGTATCAATTAATCTCCTCTCTTTTTCACAAGTCAGATATATATGGTAGAACTCCGTTTATGTAAAATTGCCAAACCAAAGATAATATATTGGTATAATCGACAGTATAATCGGAGTTTAGGTAACAAGAATCCTCTGATTATCCCCACAACCAATGATTTTTCGTTTACGTAATAACGATTCACGTTCAAGTAAGCGAATCCGATCAACGATAGTTTATTTAATCAGGCATCAACTACGATTTCGTTGCAGCAAATGAAGTTCGTACAAACGAAGTACTATTTTGCGATAATAGAAAGATGTATGTATCTTCGAGCAATTTGGACTTGCGGTGAACTATTTCGATAGTCTATCGAGAGAAAAAAGTCAACTGGTTTACGTTATAAACTATCTTGCGTCGTAAAAAGAGTCACAAATTCGGAGTGCCCCGAAATAAAACTCAGCTCGACATATCGTAGAAAATAGATAGCGGTACGGAAAAAAGCAGTGGATTAAGTAGGAAGAAATGCAGAGAGTTTTAACACGCACGATGACAATACCCGTGATTATCGTTATCAGCTAGTGATCACGATGTTCAGCCGGTGTTTGTGAAATGTGAACGCCGATCACGCATTGGTCGTGAGAACTTTGAAAGTTGCTTATTTCGTACTCGTCACGTGCACAGAACGTGGAGATCAACATCGAATCAACACGCGAGTTCCTATCTCCAACCAATCGTGCGTCAAACTTTCGTCTCACCTCTTAAGGCTCGTGGCAACTTGGAAATCGTGATTGGCTAATCTGCATCCCTCTTCGTTTTGCTGTCATTGTTTTTGACACACGGCACTCGTGAGATTATGCGCGAGCACATCGATCTCATGCTCGTTACATTTCCCGATCTCGCGTCGGATATGTCGCTGCAAGGTGAGATTAGCGATAAAACTAGCAAAAAATGAAAGAAGAAGAAAAGGAAACGGATACCAGCATATAATGTAATATCGGGATTTTTATCGCAGACAAAATCTTTCTCCTCTTTCCTCTTCTTGTCTTTTTCTTTTCTCGATCGTGTCTGTTCCTCTTGCTTTGCGTTTTTTTCTTTGCCTTTTTACTTTACGACGATTGAAAATTCGCTACTCGATATCGGCAATCGTTAAAATCTGTCGATCGATCGGTCGATGATCGGTTTCTGCAACAGTTCGCTGTAACAGTTTTTCATACGACAAATTAATTTGAGCGAAGAGGGCGTAAACAAAAATCAAGGAGACGTTGGCTCGAAAACGGTTGTCGAAAAATCGTTGAGAGGAAAAATTGGACGAAGAGGGGGCGGGAGGAAGGGGAAAAAAGGTGGCAAAGCTAAAGAAGAGCGAGGAAGAGCGATGAAGAGCAACAGTGGAGAATTGGCGACTCGCAAGATGCTTTGAGATCCGCGTTCGAATTAATCTTTCGCGGACATAAGACATAATGGCACCGAGCAGCTCAATTACGCTCGGATTAGCAGTACACGAGGGGTTCCCCTTCTCCCCAAACCACTTCTCTCCTCGAGAATCTGTACTCTCAGTGTCCCTTGCACGCTCTCCACCTCGTGCACAATCTACCAGGGCCTTTGAAACGCTATATAAAGTGACAAACTTCCTCAGTGCCGCTGTATTGGCGTTAATACGGCATCACGTTCCGGTCAGGTAATAACCGCCGGATAAAATCTACCGAACGACGATACAGTTCTTAATTCGCATCATCGATATCGCGCCGTTACTCTTCTATCGATTGTTACCGTTGCTGTTGCTACTATCGCTGACTGCTGCTCTCATCGCTGTCTCTTTGTGTTTGTAAAAATTCGGGACATCGCCACCGAACAGGATCAACCGATTTCGATCGAATCGGACAAATCCATTCGCCTTCTCACTGCTAACTCACGTTCGTCCACGGTGATCCTTTTCGTCAACCGTTGAAGGATGATCCCACTCGAAACACGTGCCTGCTAACGACAGTAAACGCCGTGAGATCTACAACTAGAACCTATTCTATAACGTACCACACGGGCGGAAGAAGACGTTTGTCACGTAGCATGATCCATTTACGGATCGAGTTATTTGGGTAGGTAATTTTCACGAGTATCGTTCCCCTTTATTGCGCCAGCAAAATACCGCCAAACCGCTTCAAAGCGCTGAACCGTCAAGCACGACAACGATTTTACGATCGAGCACGACTATTCGAACGACTTTCGACTATCGACTTTCGATTCTCGACTCTCGGTCGGTATGCACAGTGACCGTGTATCGCAGCTATATAGGTTAAAGACAATAGTCATTCGCTGTTCGCGACTCGTCTTCCTATCTTTGCTATCTTTTCGCGCGCTACCTATACAGTAGCCTTGTTACGAACGTCAGGATGTGTATCGGCACGTTTTCGCTACTCCGCTGACTGACCCGAATACCAGCTCCCCTTTTCATTGCCTGTTACTCGTTCACCTCATATCCCTCTCCCTTTTTATCAACCTGTCCGATACGCGCAAACACCAAACCAATTGTTCTCGCCTCATCGAGAAAAAACGCTTCCTATCTTTCTTTCGCTACCTATTATTCAATCGGCCAATGCACGAATCAAAGAAACCTTAAATTATAACTAATGAACCAACAGCCACGATTAACTTACAATAGCCGACTACTGTTACATATATGTGTATATATATATATATAAATATATATATGTTTACCTAGAAGAACGGTCAGTCATTGACCACAAAATCCATCATGCTGTAGTTGTAAATACTACCTCTGGTTTCTATATCTCTTTCTTTCTCTACCTCTCTCGCGTATTATTGGATCTTTGTTCTATTTATTTAACGAACAAGTGATAAAAGTTCTTTTGTTTCCATTCTTTCGTAATTGTTGAAACAATTGCATTACCATATATCGACCACCGATATGGAAGTAGCATATACGAAAATAACTTAAATTCTTTAAGTGATCGTTTCGCGACAAGTCGCGTTACCGAAGAACCAACGATACGATATACGATTCAACATGGTATAAAATCTGTTACAGATTTACAAATTCCACAAAGATGAGGTGTCTGGCCGTATTAGCGTGTTCTCTGTTGGGATTTCTCGAGCTCGCAAATTCTCTACCTCGAAATGCTACCCATTACGAAGGTTTGTTGATATTTCCAAATTATTTGACCCACTTCGGCTTTTATCAAAAAGCAAATTTTGAATATTAGATAAAATAGTACTTGTCGCTCTTTGCGACAAACACGTCCTGGCATGTTGATAAGAATCGATTATCTTTATAATTATTCGAATTGACAATTACGTGGCATCCAAGACTCACGAACTCGTGAACTGACATTACCAAGGTCGCCACTTTCCACGCTTTTAAATCGCTTATTAAACACCGTTCACGTTTCTACTACATGTGCATGCTCTTCGAGCTTCGTCCAGATCGGTCGTGTTTCCTGAATTCCAGCAATTTAAATTCGAGCAACTCGAAACGAAATGGTTCGTTTTCGTTCAAATTCGATAAAAATTGACGATGATCGAAAGCACGCAGAAAAATAACTTTTCGTTATCGGCGATGGTTACAGGTACCTACTAAAAGGATAATTCTCCTATCGATAATAGTTATCGATAACCAATAAAAACGTGTATCGTCCATAATATTTATCGATAATGATGACTAACAAAATTTTAGTCGTGTTTAATGGTTAATCCTAGCCAAAATCGTTCCAAGTAAAATATGAATTCGTATTCTGTAGCTTTCTTAAATTTGGGTCATAACGGTTACGGTCCCTGATAAAAATACAAATTTACGTAAACATCGGTAATCTCGTAGTTATTCGCTATGATATTACAAACGAGCGTGTTTCTTTACTCTTTACAGATATGTCCTTTTGGCTAAAATCCGGCCAAGAGAATCTTCAAAGAATTCTGGCTTATCGAAACAACGAAAATCGCGCGAAGAATGTAATTATCTTTATCGGTGATGGCATGGGAGTATCTACGATCACAGCTGGTCGAATATACAAAGGCCAAATCAAGGGTAACACCGGCGAGGAATACAAATTGGCTTTCGAAAATTTTCCTAACACTGGATTCGCCAAGGTACTTATACGCGTATACGAGTACAGCGGTTTGCAAAAGTTTCGTAGCCGGACAAATTTCTATTCGAGCTGTTCTTTATAGACGTACAACACCGACAAACAAGTACCCGATTCAGCTGGGACAGCTACCGCGATATTTTCCGGTGTTAAATGCCGATACAAGGTTATTGGATTAGATACGAAAGCTTCGTTTAATCGGTGTAATAACAAAACCGACAAGGAGAGCAAAGTTACGACTGTCGCAGATTGGGCGCAAGAAAGTGGCATGGATACCGGTAAGCCGCCTTGTATCCTTGCGAAAAGAAGAAAATGATAGGGCAAAGGGTTGAACTGATAACCCCTTGCAAATATGTAAATAGACAGATGAAAATAGATTTCGCCAGAAATTTAGAGTGTATGTGTGGTGTATATATATATATATATATATATATATATGGTATATATATATGGTATATATATATATGGTATGTATATATATATAAATATATATATATGGTATATATATATATAAATATATATATATGGTATATATATATAAATATATATATATGGTATATATATGGTATATATATATATATATATATATATATATATATATATATATATATATATATATATATATATATATATATATATATATATATATATATATATACACCACACATACACTCTAAATTTCTCTCTACATATACACTCTAAATACATATATATATATACCATATATATATGGTATATATATATATGGTGTGTATATATATATATATGGTATATATATATATATATACCTTATATATATATACCATATAACATATATATACCATATATATGTATATATGTATATACCGTATATATATATACCATATATATATATATGGTACATCTATATATATAGGTACATGTAGATGCACGTATCAAGCGTAACTATACATACGTATAATTGACCAAATGGAATGGTCGATACGCATAGATAGAACCGGGACTGACGTGAACGTGACTCGTTAGCAACGACGACCTACTCACGGCCAGCTACCGGTGTTAAACATTAAACATCAGTATCGAATAGACCTTGCCGGGACGAGCTCGAAAACGACACGGCAGAGAGAAGGTCGCGAGCCAACTTTCCGCTTTATCTAGGGCATAACGCTCGTAACTCTCGCTTTTTCGCCATTACTTTCCAATATGTCGGTGAATGAAGGAAACGCGAGAACAAACATCTTTTTCCTAGTATAAACTCGCATCAAATATGAAACGAAAGAGACGCGTTAATACAAGATAAAGCGACTCGGTCGTTGACAAATTTTGGATGATTTTCTCATTTCCTTTTTTGCTGGATCGTTCGGCGAAATACAGGGTTTGTCACGACAACTCGGATCACGCATGCTACTCCGGGTGGATTATACGCTCATACTAATAATCGCGACTGGGAATGCGATACGTCGATACCGGCGCAATATAAAGGTTGCGTAAAGGATATCGCGAGACAACTAATCGAAGACGAACCAGGAAACAAGTTCAAGGTAAGGGAATGCATTTGTCCTTTCCCTTGATTTCGCGTACCCTGTTCGCCATAAGTATTAGGACACGTAATTTACTATTCGTATTTACGTTAAGCGTACGTGTTTGCAATAACGATGTCGTAACTTTCATCGTACAATGCACATTTTCGATATATACGTTTCAAATTCTGTACTGTTATAATCGTGATGATCGTTCCTCGTCTTCAAAATGCTTTATATAGCGTGCGTAATAATATGTTCACGAAGATATTCCACGATCAGTTGTCCGGATACTTTGGCGAGCCACTACATTTCCATACGTATTCGTTGCCGCTTCGAACGTTCGTCTAACGATCGTTTAATTAACGTTAGGTGATTATGGGCGGTGGAGCGCAACATATGGGCTTACCAATGGAGCCGATAGATCCCGATACGTGTGTCAGAGGAGATGGACAAAATTTGGCGGATGTATGGGCTGAGAATAATCCCGACGGAAAAGTGGTGACCAATCTCGAACAGCTTCTCTCCGTCGATATCGCTAATACGTCGAAAATTCTCGGAATTTTTGCTCCTAGTCATCTCCCTTACCATGCTGTGAAGACGGAGCAAACACCGAGCTTAGCTGAGATGACTCAGCAGGCTGTTCGGTTGCTTAAGAAAAATGACAAAGGTTTTCTTTTAATGGTGAGTGAATGATTAAACAGATGCAACTTTATGCCAGAACTTTATCAAAATCTTTTGTTCGTGTAAAGAGAAGCAATGTCATGGCAAAGCGGTTAAAAATATTCGTTGCGGACATAGGTGGAGAGTGGAAGAATAGACATGGCGCATCACCATAACTGGGCGAAGCTAGCGTTGAGGGAATTATCGGAACTCGAAGAAGCGATATCGGTCGCTCTGCAGGAAGTTAAACTGGAAGAAACGTTGGTGATCGTAACTGCGGACCACTCGCACGCGTTCACCATGAATGGTTATCCGAAACGTGGAAACGATATCCTTGGTTTCGCCAACGATCCAAACAACCCAAAAATACAGTCCTACGAAACGCTCAGCTACATCAATGGTCCGGGATTCTATCATCATAGGCGAAACGATAGTAACAACGTTAACGAAACATGGAGACCTGTCGATCAAGACAAGGAACGCGATGAACCATATTACCCCCATATGGCTGGCATATACTTGGAAGATGAAACTCACGGGGGCGAAGACGTTGGAGTCTACGCTATAGGTAAAATATATTACCTTTGCTTGCTTTCGTCTACCGACGTTATCGAGATATGGAAATTAACGACAAACTAGCGATCGAAAGTAATACTATGCTTTCATGAAATCAACGGACACTATGTCGTATGAAATTTAAATCGTTAGTTCAAAATCTTATCGATTGGATATTAATGATGAAGTGGGAGCTAGCTTGCTGTAAATAATACCGCTAAAATTAATTAAGATAGCGCATGAAATTGGAAAAAGCGTCTCTATCTTATCTATATAACTCGACAATCAACGTTGCATAATGCACTGTTCAACTGACGAAATTGCTGTATGTTTGACATTGACAGATACCATTCTATTTATTGCAGATTAACTTCCAGAAGGTAGCTTTATTGTGTCATAATATTTTACGATAATTCTAAAACATAAAACAAAATACAATTTTGTGTTATCAATTTCTACGACATCTATCAAACTTATATTCTTCAATTTCTGACTCTATATTCTACTTGAAGAAATATAATTAATTCTTAAATATTTTTCAGGTCCGTACTCCCACTTGATTCGTGGCACTTTCGAGCAAAATTACATCGCTCACGTGGTTGCGTATGCGGCGTGCCTCAAAAACTGGCCTTCCCACTGTGATAACTCTCACAACTCGGTAACTCAACCTACTAGTTCCCCTATTGTGTTTCTCTTGACGTCCGTGCTGCTTTTAATCGTCACCGGGTTCGATTAATCATATGTATTAACCATAAGTACGAACAACGCACGTGACGAGTATGCTTCTTCTTGCTGATCGTACTTTCGCGTTTTCTTCGCTATTCTTTCTCGCTCAAATATCCTTTGCCTGGGTCTCGTCTGTCCCTTCTTTTACTCCAATCGTTGAATTCTTCCATAGCCAATTATAATTTACGCGTCAAATATATTTGATACCTTTCCTACTCTTTGTTACTTCTCCTCTGTATTCCTCTTTTTCCTTTCTATCACTTTCTTTGATTTTGAAAGCAGTACAAAAGACACACGTGTATACCGCTCGAAAGTATTCGAACTTCTTTTCCTTATTTTTGCCACAGGATGTAATTTAATTACTGGATCACGAGCCAAAGTTACGTGTTAACAAATAACGGCTACATTCTGTATTATTGTTATTTTATCTTTACAACACGATAAAATTGGTTTTACCATCTCTGAAACACAGATGAGATAAGAAGGATTTTTATAAACTGTAAATCAACTAAAGCGTTGTTTCGAACGCTTATGAGCGGTAATGTACACATACGCATAAGCGGCAAATATATTCGCAAATAACTACTGGTACGTTTGATCTAGAATACAGTGATCAACAATACGAATTGTCCTTTGTATATAATTTTCACGATTCATATTGTATTTCAATGTCTGGCTCAACTTACTATAGTATATTTATATACTTGCGTACATGTATGCGTGCGTAATGTAAAGGCTCGTTCAGACGCGACTAATAATTTAGTCGAGTAGTTTAGTAAGACGTTTCAATGGTTTAGTCGAGTGGCGAGTAATTTTAGTAACTTACCGTGTGTGGACGAAAGTGTAGTCGAGTAATTTAGTGAAACGATTTGGTCGATCTTCTAATGGATGTAGAAAGATCCGTTTCGAACGTACGTGTATTTCAAACGTATCCATAGTATTATGGCAATAAAATCTAATAAAACGGATCTTCTCGACAAAATCGTTCTACCAAACTAACGAACGCGTCTGAAACGGGCCTTAACGCCCTTGTAAGCGCGTGTCAGAGAACCTAAGTTATTTAATTAATGCAGTTTCATCTGTGATATATACGCGAATTAGCTGATAATCGTAACCATAACTATAATTGTACTCGTTTTTGAAAAATATGCGGTTCACTTACAGTTGACCAAACGAAAAAAAATCGAACGGAAAACCGTTTCCGATGTACGACGATACGAAACATTGAGAGCAGAAGCGAATAAAACAACGTTGTAAACTCGCATTTAGAGAAGAAGTAGCTTAGCTCGCTTTTGCGCTCAATGCCACGTATATGTTTTCATTTACTCGATCTTCGGCGAGAACGTTCGTCCGTCTTGGTCGATTCCTCCTCCATTCCACTCCGATCCCACTTCGATCTTTCTGAAAAGAATCAACGATGCCCCTGACACACATTTCAATCAACTAATTCGTCTACGTAATTAAACGTAAATCCTGAAATGCAAGAGGAACGAGAGCACAGTCCTGGTACCTCAGATACATCAACTTATTGTTCGGTCGTTCTGATATCGGAAAAATTATGCGAATCGACGTTGAACATGTGGAAATCAGGAATACAAAAATACACAGAGACAGGAGAAATCGTCTCGTGAGGATGATTTATTAAAACGGTAAAAAAATGTACATATAAGTATGCATAAAGACGCTAGAGCCGAGTTTGTCAAGAGCCCTTCGATTCATCGAGTACGCACGTACTATCAGACTAATTCTTGATTATACAAGTTCCAACTTTATTTTCTTCAAAGCGGAAAACTCTTTTACTCTACATTTTTTACCTACTTCCGAATGAAAAATAATGTCCCGCCAATTGTCTGCTCCTACCTAGTTGGCAATTTCTCAAACTCGCGTATACTTGACGAGTTTTCAAGCCGTAAAAGCATACACTTTGCAGTTGATACATAGTAAATCTAACGATAAGAGCGTATACAAGGCGCGCGTGTATACTTTATCCGCGTGTGCGATACAGAGGACTAGAGTACAATCGATTTCCCTTTGACAATGGTAATGTAGTAATTCTTATAGATAAGAGGGTTAGTATTATCGCTAACGAAGTTTCGGTCTGGCTTGACCGACGCAAATGGATTTTTACACGGTTGTAAAAGAACTTCGACGTCAGCGACGGAATTTATTCGATTTATTTCCCAAAGCATTTCTTGCGCAGTGTAAGACGTGATGGTGGTTGGAGCTAACGTCTTGGAAAACTCGCGTATCGTTTCGAGCCATGTGTCTTTTCCTGCAAACCCAGTCGTCCGATAGAGACCAGGATTGTAGAGACAAATTAAATCAGGAGTAGCAAGAGTTTGCGATGGGTCGCGAACCAAGCAGTGATAAAGCTTCTCCGGTTTAAACGTAACGATAACAGCTCGACCAGCGGATTTACATTTCTTACAAAGTTGAACCATGGATAAAAATCTAGGTGGGACGTCTTTCGGTAATTGTAACTCTGGCCCGATCAGAATCAAATGGAGCTTCTGTAAGTTCGGTAAGAAATGAAGAAACAGTTTCTCCCAGACGTCTAAGTGTATACCTTCGAATTGGAATTCCGCGCCGAGTATATGAATAGTCCAATCGGTTCTATTTCGCCATTCGGGGCAAGAAATCTGCATGGAATAAAGGGCTGTCAGTGGGATAGTGCACAGATGCGATAATAAAGCGTACGTATAACAATCCATTTGACGATAATATAAAGAATTCCCGTAAATTCGATGCATTAATTTATCGAAATCGAATTCTGGCTGCGCCACGAACATTTCCAGATGCACGTTCGGAATTTTCGGATTAACGTAACCGTGTTTGTGTTGGAGGTACAAAATTCTTTGATAAACTCGGAACTCTTCGCACCAATTTTTATGTTCGTCACCATGTTCCTCGCAAAAGAATTCCATTCCGCAGTGCACGCAGCAGATCAGTTTCTCGCTAAATCGACGACAAACTCGACAAACTCTAGGATATAATATGATTTCTTTTTCCCAAAGATCCAACGATCTTTTGACCTCAGACTCGAGTATCGCCAGCAATTTTAGCCGATAAATACGGTACTGGTCCGCGTCCAATTGCACGCCAGAACCATCAGAGAGTGTCAAGACGATGGACGAATGAATCTCTGTCAGTGCTTCGCACAACTCACGATGCTGCGACAGTCCCTGGGTTTGATGCATTATCGAGCAATAAGACACCATTTGGCAACGCTCACAGAATAACTGAGACTTCTTCGAGCAAACCATACAAAGGCTAGACACGAATACGAACCGTGGCTTTACCTTTAATTCGATGCATTCGTCCTCTACGCTCTCATTCTCCTCTGATAATATCGATGAGTTGATTAATAAAGACAGCTGAACCAAAGGATACATTAATCGCGAACGTACACCGATTGGATCATTCGTTTGGTGAAAACAGTCTGTCCTTTCTTTCTGGTAACGCATAACACCGGGTGTTATAGTTTTCTCTGTTGTTCCTCTTCTTTCTCTCTCTTCCTTCGCTTTCGTTTCATCGCAAGTCGTTGATTTCTCACAAGCGACGTTACATTTCGACGATCTCAACGGTGGTAACTTGTTTCCTTTGCTCCGATGTTTTCTGCGACCCATCGCAGATTCTTCGAAACTCGTGCACTGTCACTTTATTCAAATTTGAAATTAATTACGGTACTGACGTGTTTTATTTCGTGCTTTTTTATTTCCTTCTTTTCTCTTATTTCCTTTCTCTCTCTCTCTCTCTCTCTCTCTCTCTCTCTCTCTCTCTCCCATAATTTGATATTTAGTATATTAATCAGCTATAGTGGGAAACGTTTGAACAGTCGCGAAAGTATGTGAACCCTTAAGGAAACTGTCTTTAAATATATGGGTTATGCAAAAAATTTCGCACGTACATACAATGTGATACGATTATCATGATTACATTGATAAATTAATAGGGTCACCTCTCGCGTGATGTAGCTGTATATTTAATGTCTCAGTTTTGTTTTAATTGAAAGTATTATGTAACAAAGAGCTTTCAAGTGTTTCTTAATTATGCAATCAATTATATACAAGTGTTGGATCTAACTTTATCTGGATCGAAAGCGTGTAACGAAGAAATGCAAATGAACGAGCAAACGAATCCGATTAAGAATACACGGGGAGGAGAGAGAAAGAGAAAAAAAAGGGGATACGAGAAAAGAAGATTAAAATGTTTACCAAAAATTTAGTAGACACGAATAAATAAGAAATTCTCTTACCTTGTAATATTACACTAAATCTTGATAATATAAGAGTAATAAACCACTAAATAATATTTATGATGTATATGAATCCATTATTATTAAAAAGAAAAACAATTATCCGATTCTATTTCAAATGATATGACGTAAATAACGTGTGATCGATTTGACAATAGAAAGGCGCACAATGGACGCAAACTAACTCGTCGAAGTCTCATATAATACGCATGCATCGTCTAGACAGAACTCTCTTACGGGCACTATGCCCATTGCCCAGATAAAGTATTTCGAGCATCATTCCCCCGTGTATACCCTCTATGCCCAGGGTAACTTGCATCTAAATTAATTAGTCTTCGTTTGTAATAAAATGAATTTATTACAAAGCAGCCGCGTGTTTTCTTTATTTCTTCCTTCGATTTCCTATTGAATTTTCCTCCGAAATCAATATTTTTGCATTATTTTACGATCATCAAAGCTTTTATTAAATTTCTTGTTCTACTATTCAACACAAGACTACATTTTTTTTTAAGCATGTACCTTTCTCTTGCATTTTTAGGAAATTATGCATTTAGTCGTACGTACGTGAAAGAATATATACAAAAATAAATAATTGTATAATTTTTTGTTTATTACTTTAATTTCCCAATTTACTTTATAAAAATTTCTTTTTGCATTCTAAACATATGTTCAGCATATTCCTGTTTTCCTGTTTGTTTTATGTAAATTTAATTTCTTATATTTAACGAAAGAAACAATTTCATTTATGGAAGAGTACATGACAACTGCCACCTCCGTTAACATTGCAATATAAAATACTAATGCTATTTTATAGATTTTCATAATATTCAGAAAATTCGTTCTCAGATTAGTTTCGCTTTTTATCATTTTTACAAACTGAAACGTATCGGTAAAGTAAATTTCCTTTTTTGTTACGTTTCCATACAAACAATAAAATCAGTTATATCGTTTATCATCAACCATTTATTATCCAATTGTCTGTTTTTATCTATATGATCTCGCGTATCTCTGGTACATCTTTAACTCAATAGTTCGAAATTACAACTTTAAACTCGTCAAACTTGAACTCGTCGATATACATATTGCATTGCGTGAATATTATATAACACGTACATATGTACCATAAAAGAGTGCATACATCATTCACGGTTCAATAACTAGATTATTAATGTTTCGTATTACAGCTGTTCATACTTTTTCGCTGGTAACTGAGAACGCCTCCACGTGGTTGAACGACGAACGAATATGGAGCCGTACTATACGTTCAAGGTAGGTTATACGGCATCGAGGTTATGTTTTCCACGTTGAAACATCATCAATTTGGCAATACAGTATTTCCTTGTTTTATTGCCAAAAGATTATTTATAAAAATACTACTAACAGCCAGAATATCTTTATCAATGTTAAATATCTCGTACGTAAAATCAAAAATATTAAGCTATGCAATTATGCAATTACAATGGAAACACCTTTTTTTACACATAAACATGGCATTTTAACCTGTAGCATCCCTATCTCGATCAAATTTTTTGTACAATATAATATCGTTTTTCATAATAGATTATTGTTATAAACAATTACACTTTTATTTCAAGCTATAACCATTTTCTATTTTATGGCAATCTTTTAGATAACGAACCTCCATTTACTCTGGATATTATTATTTCTAAAATTTTATATCGGTAGATATCTATTAAATGTTTAAACGTATCATTATACGAATTCTATTAACTTCACTGTCGTTCATTTTTTGACTTTCATAATTTTACTCATATCATATTCGCCAATTACTTTGATCTTATCATTAACTTCACGACCATGAAATTGTGTTTCATTGTCTTTCATTTTCTCGTTTCTCCGTTATGAATTGTTTTCATCGAATTTTCCATTCGATCATGATTACGAAACAATCGATTACAAAACAGGTAAAAAGCAATGCGTTTGACTTCATCCCAAATGGATAATGGATGCAAATATCGATATCGATCATTAAGAATTAGTCAATTCACGCCTAATGTCATCCGATGCGTAAGATATGGAAATATTATGTACTTTCAAAATAAACACACAATAAATACTTTTTTCTGTACAGAATGCATGCTTTTTCTTATACGATGCTAATTTTCGTTTGACAGTTTTGTACAGCAAGAATAAAAAGATAAGCTGTCCTATGTGCAATGAAAAGAGATCTTTCTTTTACTGTACAGCATTGTAATTATTGTTAATTATTTGGTGAAAAGAGAAAATATATCAAAGATGGAAACTCTCGAGCAATGCAATAATGTTAATGATGACAATAGCGATGGTGGTAGTAATGACGAAAACGATGACAGTGATAATGATCATGATGACATTGACGATGATGATGATGACGATAATAATGATGATGATTATGATGATGATGATGATGATGATGATAATGAGGACGATGATAATGATAATGATAAATGCAATGACGATGATGAAGAACAGGAGGATGAAGACGTTGATGCTGTAGATGATGATAATAATAATAACAATAATGATAACAATAATAGTAATAATAGTAATGCTCGTTAATTACACATCAGTTACAACAATTACACTCACATTCTTCTGATTAAGATGCAAATTCGCAATCTTTGTCAGAGTTCAAAAGAATAGCAGCAATCATCTTTTTCGTTACAGTTTTCGATAGTACTGCTTGGAAAGCGATTTATCAAGAATGAGCCATGCTAATGTAGGAATGAAGGTGAACACAAGTAATTTATCAGACATACGACAGAGAAAATCAGAAAAGAAATTTCGCGTAAACAGAATGGTGGGACTAGATAGTGATGAATCACTTCGATCGAATATTTCTGATATTACCATGGAAGTGGAAATTAAAACTGATGAAGAAACAGAAAGCGATGGAGAACATACACAGCGACTTATACCATCGCCAATTGATCATCAATGTATTAACGATGATGCGAAAAAATCAGTTACACGAGACACTCAATTTAGGCAATTTAGAGATGAGAATGTTTGGTCTATATCTATACAAATGTTTGTGCCTTTTCTGTTAGCTGGTTTTGGTATGGTGGCTGCCAGTATGTTACTGGATGTTGTGCAGGTACGTACGAGTACCGAATTTGATAGGAGCGCAATATAAAAACATTGAGAAAATGTTTAAACGCACACGTCGGTTGATTTCCTTCTTTCCTGTAGCATTGGCCTGTATATCAAACAGTATCCGAAGTATATATATTGGTGCCAGCATTGCTTGGCTTGAAAGGAAACTTGGAAATGACATTAGCTTCACGATTTTCAACTCATGCAAATCTTGGACACATGGATACAAAGAAACAGCAATGGACTTTGATCGTTGGAAATCTTGCTTTAATACAATGTCAAGCAACCGTAGTAGGCTTATTGGCTTCTTTAGCTGCTATCATACTTGGTTGGATTCCAGAAGCACAGTTTGATATTTACCACGCGCTTTTGTTATGCGCCAGTGCCTTAGTTACTGCATCCATAGCAAGCTTTTTGTTGAGCTTGGTGATGGTCGCAGTTATATTATTATCCAAGCGGATAAACATCGATCCAGATAATATAGCAACACCGATTGCAGCTTCCCTTGGTGATTTAACCACTTTGATGCTTCTTTCAGGAATAGCATCTCTTCTATTCAAAGCAACAGGTAAATATGTATATTTGTATATATGTATATGTAAACACAAAAGTGTATACAGTTGTTTAAAAGTAGAATAGCTTTCCACTAACCAAACATTCGCAACATTATTTCAGAATATGCACAATGGATAGCACCCATGTTAATAATATTTCATGTCATTGTCACGCCACTTTGGTATTATATCGCAGCTAAAAATCCATTTACCAAGGAAATATTAGATTACGGCTGGGCACCTGTGATATGTGCAATGTTAATTAGCAGGTATTTACATATTCTTCATTTTGAAAATGCATGCAATTGTCGCATGCAAAAATCAACATTGGTCGCTTAACAGCAATGTTTCATTAATTTTAGTATGGGTGGTTTGATACTAGATTATACGGTATCCAATTACAAAGGTATAGCAGTATTTCAATTAGTAATAAACGGCGTTGGTGGTAATCTAGCTGCTGTTCAGGCTAGTAGAATATCGACGTCTTTGCATAAAGATTGCCGATTTAATAATCAAGAAATACCCGTCGTTCGTTTCAACCCGTTCTACGTTTTCTGTACCAAAGGTACATCAATTATAACTAAACTTAAGATGTCTTCCATATGGTACAATGGGAATGTATTACAGGCGGACACGCAAGGACTGCTAGAGTTCTGTTAACAATGGTAATACCTGGTCATTTGATATTTAGCTATACCATTAGTTACCTCCAAGCTGGTCATACTTCCTTTACACCTATATTTCTCATTGTTTATCTGACTGCCGCTTTAGTACAGGTATACAGCCAATTTTTTATCAGCGCTTGTATTATATAATCAATAAAAAACGCAATGAACAATTAGATCATTGTATTCGTATTTTCGTTTGAATGTTAGGTAGTATTATTGTTATACATCACACAATTGATGGTTGTATGGATGTGGATACGGGGAATGGACCCAGATAGTTCTGCAATACCATATCTAACTGCAGCAGGTGATTTAATAGGAACAGCACTACTAGGAATCGCGTTTCACCTACTGTATGCCATAGGAGATGGAGATTCTGATGTTGGAGACTGATTGGATTTTATATTCGGAGCTCGCGTGAGATACCGAATGTGTATAGAAAAGAGAACATTGACGATTTTGTGTGATGTTTAATTGAGTTTGAAATATTTCATGCAATTCCTATCTTTATATATTGTATTCTGTAACAAGCCATATTATTATTTCTTTTATTCTTTGTTTTCTTCGCTGTTTTCTTATAGCTTATTTTCTTCTTTGCCACTTTTCGTTGTACAGTACTTTTTCTTGATTTTGATACAAATGTAAAAAGTAATGAATGTTATGGACGGAGGAAAATTATCTGATCTTGGAGCAAATCTTGGGATTGTTTCAAAGTCAGTCATCTCATAGGCAATACGTTCGTGAAGTTTACACGATATGTGATCGAATTGTTCGATTCTTAAATATCAATATTTACGTATTTTTACATGTATGTTATTAATGTATAAAGATACATACTTATCGTTTGTATTTCTTAATACCATCATGCAAACACGTACGTACAAACGTTAATAACATTTGACGAACACAGCGTTCATTTCAATTGCCATTTTTAAAGTGAGCACGTCCAGCATACCGTATATAACGCAACATGCTCAACTATTTTGTACCAAATATTGTACTTACTAGTCGAAATAAATTCGACTAAAATATATACGTCGTTGCACCTTTACTATTTCTCATCAATTTCCAGGTTTCCTCCTGTTCTATTTTTATTACGTACGGTATTATAATTGCTTTAAAAATTGAAGCATGTAATCCAGAATCAGAATGAACGTTAAAGGGGAAATGGATTAAGAGGAAACGCAGAAGGAGAAAAAAAATGAGGAAAAGTAGAAGAGAAGTATGAGTAGATAGAAGTTTCGCGATAAGATATACACAGGGGTAAGAACGCTATGAGTGCAGCCGCAGATAGGCCAAATTGTAATATGGTTCGAGTTAAGCGCAATTCTACTTGGACCGTAACAGTGGTGTCTTTCTTTCGTACGATATTGTACGATCGAGTTACGAATAGGGCTTAAAGGTTTGTAAGCGTAATCGCATAAGCGAGGCAGCATCTGAGCGTGTGCGTTCAACGAATATACATCATGATGCGTGCACGTGCACATCAACATTAGTCAACGATTCGCACACGCACAACGTACAAACGAAACGACCAAGCTGTGGTTGAGAAGCACATCAGCCTGTCTCCGTCAATGAAATAGTTAGATCTGTCAGTGCCAACTATCGCCTCGTTCTCGGCGGAGCCTTTTAGATTTTATCTATCGCGTTGCTTGATTAAGTCGTTTTCTAAAACTGTTCTCGTACTGACCTCCCTACGTCCGCCGCGGTAGCTTCTAGTTCTCAAGAAGAAAGGGAGAGAGTGTCGCGAACCTTGAGTCGATTGTTACCGGTCGAATATCCGTTTCTATATTTCTTTTGGATCCCTTTTTCTACTAAATACGTAATAACGAAAGGGTAACGGAAGAAATAAAAATCCGCTCAGTCGATTATACTTTTGTCTCGGATCCGTGTTATTCTTTTTCGTTTGTATTTTATCGTCCCCCATTCGTACGTTGTAGATACATACGTCTTTCGTACTCTGTCCTTCATTCTTCGTTTACTCATCGTCAATTACGAAAAAGAAAGAAAGAAAGAAAGAAAGAAGACAAAATAAAATACAGAACGAAAGTAACTATCAAAGTAGAAAATTATATATCAGTCATTGATTTTCATAACACGTTAAGTTTTAATTGGAATAGAAAGAAAAATGCAATTTGACGGTGTGTGAAGAAAGGCGATTGTAAAACACGTTTTAACGTGAATCTTTGTTTCGTGATCTATTTTCTTCTTACGTATTTCCTTGCTGTTTACTACCGTTCCGCCTCGCGATACAACCGTGAGTAAGTATAATTACGACACAACTACTATACCCCCTTTGTCATGAGATACGAGGGCGCTATAGGGACGAAGGAACGAAATTCTTGGCCTTCCATGATAAACGAAAGAGATGCGATTGAATGCACGCTTCACGGGTCACGGGAACCAAGTATCAAAACGTATGTTAAGTTATTGCTCCTCATGGTCGAACTTAAACACGTGGAGTAATTTATCAATTTGTGAATATGTTACGGAAGTGCTTCGTACTCGCGCGCCGTTAACGTTAAACGGCAATGTTTGCAAATCCCGATGCATGAATGTTGCAGGACATATTCGATTTCCGACCGCATACGATCATTTCATTTTTATAATTAAGATACTTCTGATTACCCGATGTCCTTCCGTCTTTATAACATGATGAGACGAACAGCGCTTTTTATTCACAATTTCTATTATTTCATTCATCTGCAGATATACTTCTACGATTAATATTACAACGTTGTGGTTATTGGATATTGATTTAACAAGTACATACTTACATTTGAAGAAATATGTCGTGCGGCTGTAGAACGATCGAAAATGATATATCGCACTTATAAGTACACGTGATATCATAACGTATCGCAATTACGATAATAGTAGTCACCCTCGGCATTCCTATCTCTCTTTTCCTTTTTCTGTACCTTCATTCTTTCCACTCCATTTTTCCATCGCATTATAAATTTACTCATTTGCATATTCGTGCCATAAATCGTAATTATTCTATCTTTAATTATTATTAAAACTTTACGTTTCAATCTTATTTAAAGTTATTTGTATCAATTTGTTTCGAACTTTATCGAGAGTGCTTAAATCTATTGAAAGAAATACCGACACTATTTTAATTATTTTTAATATCTATAAATTATTATATATCTAAGTGGGATACGTAACGATGTCAAAATTCTACAATTTTTCCTTCGAAGATCGCACACTTTGTAGATGCAATTGTAATTTTATACTTGCAGCAATTAGTTCTCTATACCACGTGTTTGAGATCAATTGCGACGTCAACATTATTCGTATTCAAGATGTGTTTAAACCGAGTTACTGTATTAAAATTGAATGAACTCATCGAGGAAAAAAAAAAGAGTAGAATTCGCAGGCAAAATACGGAAGTCGATTTAATTAGTGAGTAAGGAAAGTACATTGAATTAATAAAATACGGGAAACGTAGATTATCGTGGCATCACGACATAGTCTAGAGTTGAAACTCAATGTCATAGCGAATCACTCGATTTATGGACGACTAATTGTAAGAGATCTTACATAACCGGTCTTTTAGGAAATAGATAAGAATACATAGTGCGATAAAGATATAATAATACGTACACATACAGGAGATCCAATTAAATAGTAAATAAACATTGCGATGATAGAATCTGACTTAAATCGTATAATACAGTCGTGGAAACTTACGTTGAAATGATAAACGCGGAATGAATAAGTTTCAATATAAGCGATCTAGTAATGTATACAGCGAACTGATTAATACCGTAAATTTAGAGATTTCAAAGTGTGATAAATCAATATCGAGTTCGTGATCTTTACCGAGAAAACGCACCTACGTTCTAAATTCAAATAAATTCTGCCCCGGTATAAACGATATCGTGATTAAACATTTGTCGATTGATCGATTACATGATAGAAAATCGAATCTCGATGGGAGATTACATTTGAAACGGATTAAGGTATCGATTCTTTGCGCGAAGGTCGATCGAGCAAAATAACGCGATGGTAAAAGGGAGGAAGAGGTGGTGAGAGAGAAAGAAAGAGACAAAGAGAGGGTTTAACCGATAAACAAGTTTAAAAAAGTAGCCTCGTCGAGCGAACGAAATATAATCAAACATGCGAATGGATATTTAATTGCGTGAACGAACAGTTAGAATAACAGATAAACGTAAATAGATAAAGAGTAAGGCAGAAAAGTAAGAGAGATATGCAAGCAAGCAAACAGATAGGAAGGCAGGCAGGTAGGCAGGCAGCTAGGCAGACAAGCAAGAAAGCAGAAAAGCAGACAGGTAGATAGGCGAGGAATAACAGACGGTAAGGTAGACGAACAATCAAGGTTTACTTGGGCTGACGATCGATAAATTCGCGCTTGCTCCGTTTACCGTATGTTCCCGGTAAAAGTCCTAAGTGAGTTTAAAGGAGACAAACGTGATGCATGATCGAGATCAGTCGCGATGTAACCATAGCGTGAAACGGCCTCGCACCAGGCCACCAGCCTTACACCACCAGATGCGTGACGACGGTTGATTTTCTTTTTTATCAGAATCGATACAACAGTTTTGAGAACATTAAAAATCAGATTTTTCGAGTCTATGAATCTGGCCACGATTCGACACACCATCGAGGATTCCCTTACAGAGGTACAGGTATGGTCAAAGTATCGATGCACATCCAAGTATGATATTTATGTAACATCTTTCCAAAATTCATATTTCTTCCTTTGCCGAAACGTATTCGTTACGTAAACAGCAGGGACGCTAATCGATATCTTATAATCCGCAAACTACACTTTAGAGTTGTTCATCTTCTCTCTCTTTTCCTCTTTCTTTTTCTTCTTTCTCTTTTGACACCTTTTTCAAGCTAGAAAACAAACGTTTGATATCTTTGTCTTAATTTTCATTCGAAGAAACTATGTCCGAATAAAAATTGTGATCATCGACTATAGAAGTATTTTACGATTTTAAATAACCATAATATTCAAGTTTTTTCACGTAAAATTATAATATACTTGACTATTAGAATCGTTTTAAAGACGATCATATTCTTACGTGATATAACACGAACGAAATGTAGGTTGATTCGATATTTGATTTTAATTTTTTCTTTTTTTTATAAAGTGACTAGTGACAAAGATAAATGAGACAATGAAAAATTATGAGAGATGCAGATTAGTGAAAATGGATAGAAAAGAAAAAACAGTGATATCGAAAGTAACGAGTGGCAATAGACAACGTGTCGAATATAATGAATGCACCGATCGAATCATCGATAGTTTGGTACGAGCAAAAGAACAGTTTGCAGAATTCGTAACACCAAATCTGACTTGCTTACGACGTTAAAAGTCGATGTGTTTTAATTTTCGACGTGCCTTACAGTGGTTCCGAGCGAATCAGACTAGAGATATCGTCCCTCGCTGGTTACGTAATTTGCTCGATTCTTGTCCTGAAATACAACTACAACGAGCGAACATTTAGACAAGCGTTATCATTCTGAAAGGAGAATGGCTATATATCCGTGGCAGCGAGTCACACGGGGTCCTCAGTAGAAGATGATAGAGGACCAGGTGCATCAACATCCGGTACGACTACCTCCCGACAAACACGCCCATATCGATGTTACAGGAGCCAAAATTGAAAAGTACGTTCAACGATTGACATTATTTCGTTTTCAATCTTAAATCTGATACGCAGCTCGTGCATCCTCGAAGCGTACACGATAATAAATAAATTACGGACTAGTTGACAACCATGATCTTGAACGAGATATCGCTGATAGAATTAAGGCGTACGTTTTGCCATATCTGTGACTCGATTACATTTCTTGATTGGAATTCGGTTTACACATTCATAAAAATACCTGTTTATCTACCGTCGGGTATAAATACATGTATATGCTACAAACATGTATATTATGAATATATGCATTTTATATTAACTTTCTGTTGACAGTGATCAATGTAAGGAACCTTTGCTTTCCGAGAAGCAAACTACCCACAGGGTAACGCCAGTTCGTGCTCGTTCACGCACTATCTCAGAATCAACAGTCGGAAACACGATCATGGGCACAACTTCTGCCACAGGCACGAGTATGGTTGCGGTGACGGCTATGGGAACGGGCACGAATGCGAATGCATGGATGGACACCGTTGTCGGGGTGAATACTACCACCAATCCTACCGACAAATCCATCGAGGAAGATTGCGTCGAGGTACCCATGTTCGACGAGGGAACCACCGATAGCGGCCGCCTCCCCGACGTCGTCGCTGAGAGTAAAATCTACGGCGTAAACGGGGATGAACCCCTCGAATCGTACCTAGCGATCACTATTCAAGTTTTTATACCGTTTCTTATTGCCGGCCTTGGCATGGTTGGAGCTGGATTAGTCCTAGATTTGGTTCAAGTATGAAAACATTTTTTCCCTCGTCTTCCTCTATCTCTCCCATCGAAATCGGATTAAATACCGTACAGCTTCAGATTTAACATCCTTTTTATACGTCGCTGCTTTCCACAGCATTGGGTCGTGTTTGAGAAAGTGAGCGAACTCATCATTCTGGTACCAGCACTGTTGGGTTTGAAAGGAAATTTGGAAATGACTCTCGCATCTCGTCTTTCGACTCAAGCAAATCTCGGACACATGGACGCGCCGAAAGAACAGTGGCACATGATCGTCGGAAATCTCGTCTTGATTCAAGTGAGTCGGATTCACATTCTATTTTTAATCTTTCCTTGTTTTTTATCCGCAAATATTGTCTCAAGTGCACTCTCCCTTTCTCTTTATCTCTATTCTCTCTTCCACTTACCTATCGCTTTTTGCGATCGTTCCACATCATTGTCGATTTTTCTATTCCAACGCGTCGTCTGTTACTTTATTGCATCTTGTCGTCTCCTTTATCTCGTTTTTTTCCTACTCGTTAATTCCACGACTTTTTCCACAAACTCTAGCAATTGTCAACACATCTTACGATATATTGGCCACAAAAATTATTCCATGTCAGATACCTGAACTGACAAGACGTACGACTCGCAGGTGCCTTATCATTGGCGCCACAATTTTATTTGATTATACGTTCAACGCGTCAACGGTAAACGACCTTCAAGTGTAAACGTCATGTTACTTGCGCTCTTCCACCTGATCGTACGATCATTTACCACAAAATGCATACGTTTTAATTTGCAATATTCATTTTTTATTAATCTATTAACCAGGACATCCTTTATCTTGGGAACACTCGCAGTTCATTGGAAGAACATTAAAGATATCTACGTTGTACAGTTCCCTAATTATTTATCGGACTTATCTTGATACTCTGAAACGTTGCTATATTTTTAAAAGTCACGATATATCCTTTGAATATTTAATCGAAAAATCATGCAAAAAATGGGTAAGATGCGCGCAACACATCTCTATTTGAAGACCACAAGGGAAGAATGCGACAAGTTACGTTTTTATAGAGGATTCGTTTCCAAATTCGCCGTGCCGTCGCTCGACCTTGCACTGCCAAACCATTTTGTTCTTTGGTTTTCGGATTAAATACATTTTAAGAGATTTTAAGAATATTTATTGATTTTCTGTAAAATTTCAAGACTCGTCAACTATTTTGATGCTGCCAGATTTGCTAGATTCCCCTTTTCAAGCGACATCAAGCTCAGAAAGTTGATAAAAATGGACTCATCCTGTTCTTCCCGTGTAATTTTCACTTTTATTTGTCTCCGTTCCTCTGGTCAACAGTTTTTTAGTAATATGTCTTATACAGCCGTTATTTCTGCCGTTTGGCGTGATATTTGTGTAAAGAAGATCAGTTCGTGTTGGCAGTGCCAGGCGATAGTGGTTGGATTTCTGGGCTCTGTGGTGGCAATCGTAATGGGAGCATTCCGAAATGGTACCATCTCGTTGGATCATGCATACCTATTATGTGCAAGCAGCCTAGTTACCGCCTCTTTGGCATCCTTCGTCCTTGGATTGATCACCGCAGGTGTGATTGTTTTCTCCCGTCATTGTCACATAAATCCGGACAACGTCGCGACACCGATCGCCGCCAGTCTCGGTGACATCACTTCCTTAGCCCTGCTCTCTTGGATATCCACGATTCTCTACGAATCGATAAATAAACAAGATTGGGTCGCGCCTCTGGTGATCGCTTGTTACATCCTTGTCACGCCGCTCTGGGTATGGATCGCCAAGAGAAACAAGTACACCAACGATGTCCTTTACTTCGGATGGACTCCTGTAATGATCGCTATGTTGATCAGCAGGTGAGTACAGATATTCCGTTTCGTTAAAATTATTGCGAGTGCCAAGAACGACTCAGGAAAGTAAACAGAAAAAGAAGGCACGAACTAACTATTAAAGTGAACACGAACGACCGCTGTTGTTGACCAAGCAGTTGCGGTGGTCTAATACTCGAATTCATGGTGTCGCGATTCGAAAACCTGACCGTTTTCCAACCGGTGATCAACGGTGTCGGTGGAAATTTGGTAGCTGTGCAAGCAAGCAGGATATCGACGGCTCTTCATAAGCAAGCCGAACTGGGAACGCTTCTAATTCCACCGGGTCACACACATCCTGTTATCTTCATTACACCTATCGCTAACTTTTTTGGCAAAGGTAATTAAGCCATATTAACGAAACTCACGAGTCGAGACTTACACCGACGACCACGAGTATCAAGACGCTTGTTGATATTTAGTACAAATTGATTGCCATTTACCGCTTTTATTTTCTTGTTATTATATTATGAATCTGTTATTTCATTGTCATCGTATGGCAAATCGGAAACCATGGTGATGCGAATCAAGATATTGGGAATTTGCATTTCGTTATTTGTTTCAAATCGTGCAAGAATCGTTCCTTTAGTTTCATAATTAATTAAGTTATGCCTTTGATACGTTTCCGTAATTTGGAAAAGTACAAGGAATTTCTTGTAACAATATTTTACGAAAAATACCAGCCTTTAATAAAATAATAAAGCGAAACATGGTAAAATTTCCCAGTAAACGTAACACGTGGTTTTGTCCTAATGCTCATTGTCGACGGTGTATATGCATCTGTCTCCACTTAATATCAACCTAAAGGTGAATTAATTACTTCCTCTTTCTTTGATTGTCAGGTATGCACGCGAGAACAACAAGGGTCCTAATGGCGATGGTTATACCAGGTCACATCATTTTCATTTACCTGATCAATTATATGAAGGACGGCAACACTTCGTTAACGCCACTCTTCGTTTTTGTTTACTTGTGTGCCTCCACGCTGCAGGTTGCTGCTCTCCTGTACATTGCTTACATAATGATACACTGGATGTGGAAGCGAAAAATCGATCCCGATAATTCAGCAATTCCGTACTTGACGGCAATGGGGGACCTATTAGGCATCAGTTTATTGGCAATCGCTTTCCAATTCCTCTATCTCGTTGGAGATCAGGATTCTGATCAGACGATCGCTCCATAAAAATTGCATTCTAATAGATTGCAAAGATTTCGTCGATTATTTCCTGTGAGGCGACTATAGTTATCGATGCGTCGTACAAAATATCCTCTCTCGAAAAATCATTGACATCGTCTTCGTCACCGGCATCACCATCGTCGTCGTCGTCGTCGCTGTTATCTTCATTATCATCATCAACGTTACCATCACCGTCATCATCATCGTCATCGTCATCGTCATAGTCGCCGTCGCCATCGTCGTCGTCGTCGTCGTCGCCATAGTTTCCGTGGTTATTATCGTCGTTACATATTCTATGTTTTTTTCCTTGTATAAGGAAAATTACAAATTAGTTAATCGCTTTGTTAGTACGCCATGTGGAAAGGTAATACTTTTTTTGCACGAAAGAAAGCAATACATCGAAAAAATGTATATGTAACTGAATGAAGGCCAATGCCTAATAAGGCTGTGCTTTTGCGGAGGTACATATATTGTATAGTAATATAGAGCATACCTTGTTGCCCGAAATATTTTTGTTTGAATTAAACCGAATTCTCATGCAGATGACTCGATTCAACTTAGTTCGATTCGGTTTGATTCACTACTTAGTCCCGTACTACAATGATTCCGCGATATTATTTTCCTTGTTCATCTAGTCGTGAAGAAATTAAGTTTATCATAATTGGACTATGTATGTACACGAGGTCTTATGATAGTCTTTAGCTATAAATAATTTTAGATCGATGGGCAATCCGCGTTTTCGCGAAGATTGTGATCAGAGATAAGTAAAAGAAGGAAAAGGCATCCCAGAATCCGGATATGAAACAGTTTAAGAAAGAAGTATATTCGAGATATTATTTCAGCTTGGATACTACACTGAATTTTGTTTTTAGTTGATCAGTCGTTAAATCGCATATGTTACGAACTGAATGAAATCCGCATACCTAATATTTGTAACATCGATACAATGTGTACGTGTCTTCGAATAGTTGCCTTCGTATACGATGGGAATTAAGTAGGTAATTTAAATATCGAGTGATGTCCACACGAACTATTTTTGAACGCTTTGAATAACTTGTTAACGAAGTTAAGGGGGCGGGACACTGAGCGACCCTCCTTGTAATAACTATTAGCGCATTCTCGATCACTCAATAAAATCAGTCGCAGTGCGGCATTGTAGAAGTTCATATTTCGCTATGATAGTTACACATCTGCTATAGTCCATAATTTCGCGAGTCTTCCACCGAAGCTAGACGATTATCGACACTGCAAAATGTATTTTCTCTATGTACACAGATTATATTGAATATGTACCTCGAAACGAGTTAGGTTTCGTCATAGGAGGTTTCTTTAGGAGTGTCGCCGATAGATACACGCGCATGTTGAAATGCAAACGATGCAAACATATACTTTGTCTCTTTTTTGTCTTAACACGCGTACACGAGCGTAGCATATGCCTAAAATTTGAAAAACATTGTAAAAACCAGTAGGAAAACCACACCAAAGATTAGGCTATAAATATATCTTGACAATAATGTTTGTTTCAAGGAGGCAGATAGACTATTTTTTACCCAACACGAACAAAAGGTGTAAAGCAAAACTCTTCCTTTTACAAATATAGATACAGATTTCACGAGAACGATAAACGTTCCGTTCTAGGAAAACTCGGAGGAAGATACTTCATTGCTTAACCAGTATCTTTTAAGTGAATTTAATTTTTTCCCCAAACAGATATGTATATATTTACATACGTGCCAACAATAATGATACGAATGATGAAATATTTTCCTTCGAGTCTCTCCTAACACTCGAACGAAAAGAAAATAAAATTTGAACAGAGGAAAAGCGAGGAAGAGAAAGAGAGAAGAGAGAGGCAAAACTAAATTTGGACACACATAAATTTCAAGAGGATGAAAAAGGAATGATAATTATTTTTTAATACGGTGCTACTGAAAAGAAAGTAGGTTTACGACGGCAAAACGCATGCGAGCTGCTACGAACTATAGACGTAAATGGCGAAACGAGCTCGCTTATTCACGTCATGGTACCTGTTCTTCGTCAAAGTATACGCATTCTAAAATGTCATAGTTCGATCGAACGAGTCAAGTAAGAGGAGCGTTAACCATTCTTTAATGGTGAGATTAAAATCGAGATGCCATGCTGGTACAAAGCGATTGAACGCACATTTGAATGAAACATTGATAGTAGTTTTATATAATAAAATTAAATGAAAAAAAAATCTAATGTGCTTCTTTACATTATCGTTTAAATTATTTTTTACCTATCCTAATCTTTCTATTCCACTTATCAAAATATTAAAACATTATTGAAGGGTAAAAGAAATTGAAAACCTCAACGCATACAAAATATCGAAGTTACTTTATTGCAGGTTTCTTAATCTCCAAAAATAAGTTTATATCGTGTATAATTTCGAAAACAACTAAAGAGACAGATGCAACGCAGGTACCACTTCAAAGTACAATGAAAACGTAATTATTTACAAAGCCCATTACCCTGATCCAGCTGGTTTCAATGACCTTGCGATATATCGTCAAGGTCTATATGTTGTGTAACATCGTCTATACATATAGGCGCCGCTCAGCATCAGCCTTCAAAATGTTTGCAAAAGTACTTTCGGTACTATGTATCCCATTATGTCTTTTATTATTTTACATGTCTTCTAAGGATTTGGCTGAGTCTGGATTAGGTTTCATTTAGGTAGTAAATAAACGACATGATTATAATTTCTTACGAAATTATTATTACCATTAATCTGGAAGGTAATTATGTAGAATAATACATACTTCACCGATATGACCTTAATATATATTGTCAAGCTCAATGACTGAGTAATTCCAGACAATCGTCACTTGGTTTTAGATTCGATGATATTGTATTGATTGGATATACACATATTTTTTGAACGCGCCATTATCGTAAATGCAGCTGATTTTGAAAAAAATAGAAACAATGCTGCACCGAAACAGGTGCGAAAAAGTATGCGTTTAAACAATCCAATATGCATATAATGGCATCGAATTGTCAGCGATGTATATATGCTTTGTTTATGTTAAGTATCAATATCTTACTAACGCCTATTATTTCCGCTGCGGTCACTTGAATTCTCGAAATACTTACTCATTGTCAGATGCAACTACTTTTACGCGCAGTATTGTGCTTATCTATGTACTTTCACTTTTATATCTGAAACTGAAGCCTACTGACAGTTATACGTGGATAGAGTAAAACTACTCAACGCGTTGGCTTGGTAACATATCTCAAGGCCATTGAAATCGGTAGCGGTCAATTGCTTTGTAAATAATTACAGTAGAATTTTATAAAAGTATGAATTGCGCGTAATCAAAAGAACAAACGTGTATCTACCATAATTAGAATAATGAATGAAATTCGAAGATGAGTGGTGATTGTATAATAATCGATTCTAGAATTAACTGGGCACATGTATATCACATATTTATACATGAAAAACTATAATACAACGCATACAATAATTTAAAAAAAAGTTATCATCGCTTCATATACCACAAAACCATAAGCTGTACACAATTCAGTCTGACAAAGTGCTTGTAGATTCGCTTATTGTAATTTTGCTTCTTCCTTTGCTTTCCAAAGAATTAACTCCATACAAGCGACAGCATCCTCTTTGCTGTCGTGTCCACCAACTGTAATATGAAACAAAAGATTAGTTATAGAAGAATTGTTTTTACTTCATCACAAACCTTAACGTGCAAAGAAATCACGAAATAAAATATCGTTATTGAACTATACATTGAACTATGAAAAAAGAATAAAAAAGTATATGATTCTAAACTAACCGTCATTTTGAATAATCTTCCTTAAATATTCGGAACAAAGATTCTTTAATGCTCTCTTTTGTGGATAACCATTTTTGTGTGGAAACATCACGCTTGTATCAACGACAGTATCGTGCAAAAGCCTTAAAGCTTTGAAATCGCTTTCTAAACTATGACCCACTAATATAGTTTTATCTGAAAACATTGTCAACAACGTTGCTTGGACATCTAATAACGTTGTTGTCACGTCTTTCATATTTTCCTCCGTAATCCCAGAAAACCTGTATAAGCAATTTTAATATTGATTTGATTATTTATAAACATTGTATGAAAAATTACTTTTCTTTTTATTTGAAAGGAACAGGAGAAAATGAAAGAAGAAATATTTTTATATTTTTTACCTTGTATTATAATCGATTATAGGATTTTGGGGATTCACTAGCGTCTCATATACTACACTGCAATCATCATCAATGACTGTTATCCTGGTTAGTTCCAATCCTTGAGTTGTATAACACATTTCACAATCGAGTGCATATACCCCTTGTTCTTCTACCGGCGTATCTTAATAATAATAACAATGAGGACAAATAATAGAATACATATAAACTAGAGTTGGAAATAGAGATCAATAAACATTTACAAATTACCTTTCGGTAAAGTTCTCACGTAACCACGAAGGTTTTCGTAGTCTGTATAATCCCAAACGTGCGTCTTCGCGTCACAACAACCAGTTGCAGAACCATATTGTTGACAGCAACTGTATTTGCTTTCACCTCTGATTGTGAATTTTCTCCCCCAATGATATATACAGTTCTGTGATCGCGAAGCAAATCCTCGTTTATCAATCGCATAGGTTTGACCACATCGACTACAAATTCTTTCGTTAGGCACTTTTGACAGAACACTTTGATTTCGTGTGTTAGTTACATAGACTTTGGCACGACCCTGCAATTGAAAGAAATTGATATTTTCACGAATATTTTACTATATTTCTCAAAAGCTTTTTTCCCTCGGTTTACCTTCTGACCATCTGGATGTGGACGAGGAAACCCGTTATCTTGAAGTTGTTGCTCCGTCATTATCCATTTTTTTAGCATACCATATAAAGCTGCCCCTTTAAATTTCGTAATGGATCTTTTTGTTTTAAGAACACTCCACGAACCTTTAGTTTTCCCAGCCAACACTGTTTCATGAGAAACTGTACTACTACCTGGAATTACTATTGCATTATTATCCACAGATGAATTTTGATCAGCCTCTTTTCTCAATCTATGCGTAGCAAGCATGCAGGAATTTTTGTAAACAGCTAGTGCTTTGCATCTTTCGTGACAAGCATATTCTTCTTTAATCGCACGTTGTGCTGCATCCTCGGCATTTGTGTAAATTAATACACATACGTCATGCATCATATTCACATAATACTGACGAACGTTTAAAGGAAATTTCTGCGTGGTTACTTGTAATGGTTCAGGACGAATTAACTGAGGAACCTGAAACACAACCAAGACATTATACAGCTCTGTACGCCTATAATTAATTAAAAGACAGGGAATACAGACCATTTGTGGAACGTGAGCTATGCGTACACCACTCTTCGCCGTTTGTGCAGCTGTTTTATAATTATCTGCGGCTTTCGGTTCCACTAACTTTCCTACATTTTCTGTTACCTTTCTTTTTTCTAGTGCTAAGGATTTAGCATACGGTACATGTGCAATTCTGACACGACCTGTCGAATATGTAATTAATTATTAACAGTTTCTATTTATACTTTAAAATATCTTCATGCAAATACTTTCTTAAAAAAATAGTTATGTACCATTCCCATTTAACTTCAATTCCTTGTTACTCGTTATACCTATCGCTTCGGTACAATTACGACGTACATCCTTGGGAGCACTACTACTTGCAGAAATTGCTTTTTCTGCTACAGCATCGCGCATCAGACGCCACCTTTCGTACATTTTCTGTTGTGGATTTACAAATTTTCTCGCCTGTTGATTAACTCCAATTTGCCTGATAACACATGCAGCTGCTGAAGGATGTGCTACTCTTTTCTTGCCAATTTCTTCTACCTGTTCCTTTTCTTTTTCGTGCAATGCAGATGATCCGACTTTCAATGGTTCTGCTACCCTTGATTGTTCTGGTACTTGGTATTCCTTGTAACAACATTCCCAATAAAAATAAGTATACACAAATTAATACATTCTATATTGCAATTTTTAAGTCCCCAGAATTGTAACAATATCAATTTATTACACATACCTGAAATATCTTTAAACACTCTTCTTGTACATCATGGTCTGAATCAGACATGCTAAAAGTTACATCAATATCATTACTGATGATACTACTATGATGATCATCATTCTCTTCATCATTGTCATTCATGGAATTCAGGCGAATGCTTTCTAAAGAATTTCCGAATCTCTCGGTTAAATCTTTCTTTTCCTTACTCTTCACATATTTTTCGTTTGTTGTATCGTCCAACCTACGATGCGTTTTCAAATGTTTGCTACTTCTATCACTTTTATTCTTAGTGTGCTCTTTTGAAGAACTCTTGGAATGCCCATGATGTTTCCCAGACCTATGATTGTCCTTTCTATCGCTCTTAGATTTGTGTTTACTGTCATCTTTATCTTGGACCTTGTCCTTTTCCTGATGTTTGTATTTACTCCTATCCTTATCATGATTCTTATCTTTTGATTCTTTGCTTTTGTGTCTCAAATGATTTTTATTTTTACTTTTACTATGCGAACTGGAATGCGACCTTTTACTTGACTCATGCTTTTCTTTATACCTTTTATGAGATGTACTGTGATCCCTTTGATTTTTGTCTTTATTATTATCCTTGCTTTTATATTCCTTTACATTTTTAACCGTACTTTTATTCAAATCTACCTCTGATACATTTCCTTTTTCACATTGTGAAGATTTAGAACTCTCATCACTAGGGAACGTTTCTTGTTTCAGAGTATCGCTATATGTCAATATTTTTTCATTATGATTTTCTTTGTTAATAGTTCTATCAGTGCTATCTATTATCTTTGGAAAATACATATCCTGTAAATTGTTCACATAGTCAGATTTTTTTACATCAGGATAAGATTCATTTTGTTCTATAGTCTTAAAATCAATGTGTGCAGTATTATTTTTATTTGTGTCATCATGATCGTCAGTGTTATCGCAATCATTACTATTCTCTTCTTCATCGTCAGAAAATTTTGGTTCGATATCTAAAGAAGAATCTGGAGATATTTTACTAGACTGTGCATCAGAAGTTGATTTAGAGCATGTGAGTACTTTATCCATCATATTGAGATCTGTTTCAATATGATCCAGTGCAGATTCATTTAATCCGTCACCCGTTTTTAGTCGAGTTTTCACTTTTTTTGGGACATATTCTTCCCTTTTCTTTTTATTCTTTGGATAATAGGTCTCCCTGAGTTTAAGTAAATATTCATTTGAACTACCATCCTTAGATGAATTTAGTGAAGCTGAGTCTGATTTGCATGTAGGTATATAACTCTGCATAGTATCCCGAACTTCAGGTGTGATTATCACAGTAGGTTTGTATTTAATTTCAACACTTTGAGGTTCTGCAGATTCATTGCCCATATTTAACCAAGGTTTAGTTTCATCCGGAGAAGATTTACGTTTCACAGCTACTGTATTTTTTCTAGTTGGCATATAGGATATTATCGGTATGTGACGTTTCTTTAGTTCTGCAATTGGTGTTGGATTATAAACGCATGGTTGCATATTAACTGGTGCTGGTGTATTTGTTCTTTCTTCTACCATAGTGGCCTTAACATTGTTTACTGTACCAGAAGATCCAGTGGTTAATGTTGGTTTTAATTCTTCAACTACCTGAGAAACAACATTCTGACAAGACAATTTATTATCTACATCTGTGACACTTCGATTAGCTAGGACTTTTTTGACAGCTTCTGTTACTAATTGTTGTAAAACGCCTGAATCAGATGTTACCATTGTAGCAGCTTTAGAGTCTTCAGCTTGACCCGCGGAATGGTTTTCCACTGTCTCTGTAGCCTCTGTGGTAACTCCAACATCTTCTAAAACAATATATAAACTTATATTTTTTAGATAAATGGTTTATGCTAGAAAACACTGAGATAAAACCGAAATAAATTTCTCGAGCAATATAAAATATCACGCGTAATATATTTATGATAAAGGAAAAGCTGAACAATAAAGGAACTTACCTCGTTTCGAATGCTTGAAATGACAGTAAGGTCTATCGCACGCTCCATTTTCATAAAATGGACAGTTTATAGCTTTAAAGTAACCAGTCGAAGGCAACATAACTATTTCATTGTATTTTATACTTTCGATCACTCATTCTTTGAAATGGTATCGTATAAAGTCATATTAGAACATTGGCTTTTAAACAAAACCAACCTTTGTAAACTTGCTTTATGTATCAAACATTATTCTTTTTTACATTTAATTAATGGACACGTGTGATTATTATAAATCAAGAGATTTATGAAGTTTTATTAGACACATCGAAAACACGAAACTCAAAGCGAAGCGAATCCCGAGAACAGAGGTTATGTACAATTGAGTAGTACATTTCCCTATTTGCAATTTGTTTGAAAGTATTCAATCCCTTCCTTCCCCACCAGAACCAACCACCCTAACGACATCTTACTGTTTCCTCCATCTGCTCTTCCTCAATTTCGTACTTTTTTCAAATCTGCAATGACCAATAATGACGGTAAAACAATTCTATTATTATAACAATGGGTGCAAATATATAAGAAGTGCGGTCGTATATTGTAATTGTTTTTCTAATTTAATTGTACAAAACAATACAATATTCTAAATAAATACTTGATTCAAATTAGTAAAAATATGGCACTAAATTTATAACTAGGAACTTATAATCTAAATATATTTTAAATCTAATAAAAAATGAATCCGGAATTTATTAATAATTGAACCTAATATGTGTATTAATTCGGAATATATTTCGAAAGTTTTATATTTCGAAAATTCGGTATTAATGAATATTTTGGTTAAATATTTGAGAATATTAACATAAAAATAAAATGCAATATATTTTGAAAAATAAGGTTTTCGTTTTAATTTGTCAGTATCCCTTGTGTTCTTTAAATAATTTTCATCTTCCGATAAATAGATTTGCATCGCATAAATTTTAAGTACGCGCCTAATACTATATTGTTATTTCCACCAAGCGATTCATGCGTTACCACATCTCTACGATTTCTTACTACCTATAGTTCAGCTAGTACAAAATGGTCGACGTGCCTTGACTGTATGATACAGATTGGTAGATACAACATTTTGTTTCCTCATGAAGGAATTAGATACAATACACTACGTGTAATATTAATGGATTTATAAAGGTTATTGCATTTCAGGTGTGTATTATTTTTAATGTTAAGTGATATCTTTCAATAAGCAAAGTAATTAAGTCGAGCGTTCACCTGTCAATACGGCTTCTTTTGGCAGCAAAGTGTGTACGTCGCCCTTATCAGAGTGTGAAAGACTGCATATATAACTGATGTTTCCCAACTCATAATAAGTCTAAAATATATCGTAATTGTGTTGTACTTTTTATTTGCGAATTTTTTCATTAACTGTATAAAGATTCTCGAATTTATATGTTTTATGAAATGTTTTCGAAACGATAAATTTAATGTAACGCTATTTGTAATATTTACAAATGTTTCAGTATCCGATTTCGGAAAAATTAAATAATCATTTAATCGTCGGAAATAAAAGAGATGGAAAAACGACAGGAAATATTGGCTCCGTTTTCCTCTGGTAAGTTGCTACTAACACAAAGACATGAGTAATTTCTCTCTGTCTATATTATATACATTTATTGATACCATCATTGTATGTAATAAAATATTGAAAGAAGGAACATAATATTTCTTAGAGAGTTGATATCCTGTCTATATTTTATTTACTAAAGCCTTTCTTTCTCCTGTAAAAAGTATAAATGTTTATTGTTAATATTTCATACAAATATTATATGTAAATATTAGATATGTATAACTTTTTATATATTTGTTATGGAATATATATTCCAATATTGTTTCAATGTTATTGACTTAATATACAAATACAGTTATGTATATTAATTCAAAGTAGAATTAACGTTGTAGTATAGATGTGTGTCTTGTTTTCATAACTTTTTAAAATAAATTAATTCTCTTTAGTCTTCATTTGTGACTTTAAATCGAATAAATATTATATTATACATATGCAATTTTATTTAATAATCTGTTATTATTATTATGCTTTTGTTTAATAATTAAAAACGAATTTCTATTGTAACAACTATAACTTTTTGTTTAAATTAATATTTTAGTTGTAATAAATTTTCTAAAATAACAATTTTCTACAGAAACTTGTCATTTGTTATATTTATAGGATGAGAATATATGTATGTATATTTAATTTTCACATGATTGGATTCAATGCTTCCATGAGTATAAAATTGATACAATACTGGTATTCTAAAATTATACATTTTATCAATACTTCAAAATATAGAAGTGTAATAGAAAATATTTGAAATAAGTTATAGTTAAGCATAGCTAAATCATAATCAAAGTATTTCGAATTTATGTATAATATTTTTACTAATAAAAATATAAAAATTAAAACAAATTTAAATGATATTTTTATATTAAAATTATTTAGCATTTAAAAAATATTAAACAAGTAAAAAATTTAAAAATATGGTCAAATAATGAATTCGTCATTATTCGGATTAAATAATAATTTAGTTAGTTTAAGATGAGACTCCAAACAGATACAATTTAGATTTAAAAATATTTTGATTAAAGCCTAATAACTCTTGTAAACGATATTTAATCGCGAGATATGAATTATGAATACGGAAACAAAAGATAAAATTATTGAAAAGGGTGGTAATAAAAGTATTAGGTTGAAGGTTGGAGGTCGGTTAAGGATCGGGGGTGCATGGAGGTGGGGTGGCACGCGCGGACCAACGGATCAATTCGCGCTTGGGAGCTACGGGGAAAAGCAACAGTGTGTCTACCCCTTGCTTCCCGGAAAAGTACTTGATACGATTTAATCTCTTTTATTTATTCGTGATACTAGGATGACAATAAACAGTTCATCAAATCAATATGTAGGTACAATAGAATATGTTAATTGATTGAATATTTTCATCAGGAGTGTCATTATCCGGGTGATTCATGTGACCAACATCTATATTAGATTCTCTTTTTTGATAAAATTACAATAACATGTAACTGTTCGATCAAATATAATAAGAAAACTGGTTTTATCAGTAGAAGTGATAAGATCAAGATAATAGTCCTACATTTATTTATTACCAATTAACGTTAAATCGATGTAATAAGACATACTTGTTTCCGAATTGTGACATTTGACAGACGACCTTGGATTATCTGTGATCGATATTAATGTAATAAAATATAGCTACTATTTTCAATTAAGTTCGTTTCGATAAAAGAACTGAACAAATTATTCGTATTGATATTCACACGTTTATAAAATTAAAAATACAAATATATATACCATACAATTTGACCTGGTTTTCATTGAATATATCTTTATACATTACTGACATGAGAGCGGGAGGCTGCTGCAATTGTCACGAGCGGGTCCCCTATTTGTTCTCTTCGCAGTCAATAGACGCGAGGACATTTGGATATCGGTTTTCTCATATCTCGATGCAGTTCATGAAGTGCGATATTCCTTGTTGCAGTACCGTCTTTTTCGTGAAAGATTATCTTACAATCTAATTTTTGAGTAATTTATATTGTGCCATACAATAACGTATTGTTATTACTTAAACTGATCACTGAATGTGTTTAAATAATAATTATTTTGTTATATTTCATCTCTGTATTATATAGTCATAAATAATAAAAAATGATTTGTTTTTAATATGCTTATAGATGAATGTCCAAATAGTGGGGAGGATAGTGAAGAAGATGTAATAACTGATTATTTAGGATCATCGCATTCTGATTGCGATCGTATACCTATTATTAATGGAGATCTTGGCAGTTTAAATTTACATGGAAATATAATTACTGAGACCGGCTACACCAAAGACAATACAGAGAAAACGGCTATTACAATGTCTGAAGGGACTGAAAGAGATGAACAGCAACAGCAGCATTCGCTGCTTACACTTGGCACTAGTAGTCAAGCTCAGACTAATCCGTTGGTGCCAATTATTAGTGTCACACCTCATTCACCTGGTCTTGCTAAAAACTACCCAGTTTTAGGTAAATATTTTTGATTTTTGATTTATGTAACTCCATGCATTACATTTCATTGATCTCAGTATCACTTGACATTACAAAATTTTATGTGCTTTTGTGGCTAACAATTCGTTCACCTCCTTGCAGAGGACAACTTGCAGCATCTGCATGAAATCCATGATTGTATTCAGCGTATGAGAGATCTGACGCTGAGCAACTGGGGATATAATCACCGCACATCTCACAATGATGTACCTCAACGGTTAACTTCATCATGTCCTTCCCTATGTCCTTTCATTTCACCTGAAATTGCACCACGCTCAAGCAATAATGATACAGGATCTGATCCTGATCTCCTTGCTAACTGTTCTACCAACAGCTCTCCCACACATTTTCCATCAGTAGGTCCTCGTTCACAGAATGCACAAGGTATAGACAGAAGACGCAGCTGGACTGACTTGGAAGACACTCGATGTGGGCGTCGCAGATATTCTGGGCAAAATCATCTACAAGCACAAAACATGGTTAATATTGTCTGATACATTTTTAAAGAAATACTTTATTCATTGTACACTTGTGGGATGAGTTTAATAGCTTCATTGCTTTTTTTAATATGTTTTGTTAAAGCTTTTGACTATTCTTTCCATTATTATATTCATTGTATAACCATTACAATTGCAGCGACAACGCAGTATTAGTTTAAGCAGTTTAGACAGTGAAATGGAAATAGAATTACATGGAAAATCTTGTACTAGACCTGTAGGAGTTGCTAGTCGAGCATGCAGATCGCAAGCAAGTACTCATTCTCTCAATGAAGCTGATCTTGTACAGGTAATGGATGCTCATATTGAGAAGTTTCTTATATGTTTAATTTGTAATGAAGTGCATTGCAAATTTTTCTTTAACAGAGCGAATATCAGAAGATAGTTACAAAACGATTCAAAGGTAGTCAAAGATTAGCAGACAGCAGTGGTTTAATGCCTGGTCTTACAGGTTCTCGTTTACCTCTTCAGAAATCTATTTCAACGCCTTCAATTGTTACACCTCAAGTTAATGCTCACTTGGCAGAAACTGTAACTAGAACAACACCGTCACTTACAGCGTAAGCTAAATAAAAATATTTTTAGATTGCACAGCTAGATCAATACTGATGCAAATTTGTAAGCTATTGCATTGTCTTTTAATACATTTAAGAAATAACAATAATATTTTTTGTAATAAAATTATTAGTGTAAGTCTTATATTTTGAAATGTCATTGAAGTATATTAATAATATTTTGATTTTATTTTCAGTTTTGTATTTATTTCATCAATTTTTAACAACTACTTATAAATACTTCATGTTTTATGATCTAGCTTGCAATCTTTTTATGATATCATATACAAGTAGCATATAAAGTAACACATATTTTATGTATATATGAAGTATAAGATATGTGTATACATATATTTCTCTTAACTTAAGTAATTTTTAAATTAATAGTAAAAACAAATTGCATGGTTATTAATACGTTTATAAAAGATTTCAAAATTCGCCTACATTTAAGAATGCTTGCATCTTGTAGATGAAAGTATTTTAGCATGGTTGCACCATTTATTGCTATACTTAAGCAATTTTCAATTTTTTAAGACTACATTGCACCTATATTAAAGTCAAAATATTACTTCATCCTCATAATATTTGATTCCTAAAATTATTTCAAAAATTTTTATCTCGCGTTGAATAATCTAAGTAATCATTAAATAATCATTTAAATGATATTCCGTATACTCTGTTTAACTGTGCGTCTTTGTGGCACTATTATCTCGGTGGAAAACCACGCGAGAATATCTGATTTGCATCTTTTACACAATAGTCGCATACTTTGTGTTTGTACTTGATAATTTCCTACCATCCTGCATGGTACAGCCGACGTGAAAGAAACGAAAAGGGTAGTGGAAGTGAAACTGAAACTGAGGATCTTCACACTCCAAACAGCCATGAATTCCATGAAGACAGAGAAGGCACTCCAAATGCTCAGATATCCTTTGATGAGTTACTAACGGAGTGAGTATTATACATTTTCAGTTTTTCACATATATATAAGGTGTGTGGTAACAGATAGAAAACAATTTAAGGGGTGCTTCTATTATACAAGACAAAAAAGAAAAATAATAAAATTACGTTTGAATTTCTTTTTATTAGTTATTGACATTTAAAAGTCAATTTCAATATCCCTATAATATAGAATATTAAGAGAAGACTTTACTACCATAAATAATGCATTTTATTAAGAAAGATTATAGATTGAATATAGAACTTGCCTACTCACAAAAATCCATAAGAGAATATCAATCTACCCTATGGAATTTCTAAGTAGGAAAAACTATCATCTCCTCTAATTCACGAATTTGTCTGTATGATTACAAAAGAGATACATTATGTACACGACTTTTTTATTCTGCATTTTAGTCTTATTTTGGTTTGTCTAAGCAGTTATTTATCATTTGTTACCAAACACTTTATATAGTATATTCTGCTAACAAGGCACAAGGAAAAAAATAACTGGTTTGTATCAGCTTTATTATTAATTATTTTTTTCTTATATCGTATATACATGACAATCAGATTATAATACTATTTAGATTTTTCTATGTGTATTTTACTCTTTCATTAAAATGCTCAGTAATGTACGCATTTAGTCATAACTTATAATTTATTTTTATCGTAATCACTAGTGTAAATACACCATAGTACTGCTTGTAAATATTTACTGCTAATCATTTTCATACTATACTGTTTTATATTGTAAATTATTTAAATTAATTACATTTATACATATATTAATTATAATATGTAGATATAATAAATAAATATATGTACATTTCTTTTTAGTGGAGTTGTATATGACGATCATCAATCAGAAAAAACTAGAAGAAAACGAGGTTCTATCTTTTTTCGTAAAAAAAAGGTATTAAAATTACGATATAGGAGATTCAAGTATATAGATAAAATATAATTCTAAAAATTACAATGAAATTGCAGGATAAGAGTTCCATCAAATCTACATCAAGCATATCTACAACTTCAAATAGCTATAATGTTAAGAGAGGATCTACTGCATCGTTACCCCTACCAGCGTCCTCTGGAAGTGGAAGGTAAATAACTTTTATTATTAGAATTATAGATTTCTTGCATTGGATCTGCGTATCTGTGGTTCAAGATTCGCACGCAATTGGCATGACTAGGCCTAAACTCGGAGTTTATTACAAACTCTTCTTATTTTCAATAGAAGTACAGGAGAACTTCCAGCATCCGAATTATTAAGAAGGCATGATTGTTTAAATGAGAAAATTTTTGAATATCGGAGAATCAAATTTCTAATAGCGAATAGATCTTCGGATATTAGAGATTCTACTGTACTGTATAACTTAAAGAATACATACACATATTTGCGCTCAGCAAAAAACGCAACTTTTTTTACTTTTCTTTGCTCATTAGATTTTTATAAAAATGTATCATCTGGGAGAAGTAATTAAACTTCGTTAATTGCCACTTATCAATTGATAATTTAATATAATTAATTGCCAAAAAAATTTTGATGTGTCAATATTTATATATATTTAAAACTTCTGTTAATCTATTATATTTCACATTTTACTCTGAGAAGTCTCTCTTACTGAATTTCTACATTTTGTATGAAAAACAAATAGAATAGGATAAATGCTAGAGGAAGTATTGTATCTGCTTATTATTCAGAAGCTTTGGCTGGCTCAAAAGCTTATTATTTCTAATTAATTTTGCAATTTAACCAAATAGTATGGCAAGCTTTAGCGTGTTTATCCTCGCGTCTCTAACATTAATTGATAAAAACATTTGCATATACATGTTAATTAACATACAAATTTCTATACCCAAACTTCTTCGGATATTGATTTTACAAGTTCAACATAAATTATAGATACGATACTAACGAAAAATGGTAGTTTTTACAATTCGAAAAGGGTATACACAATCTTTTTAAAAATGCATATCTATATGTTCTATATTGCACTAAAGTATGCTTTCGAAAAGGTAATGTTTACCTATAAAAGAGCGTGTATTATCAAGTGATATATAAAAACTGAGAAACGTAATAGAGTAAGAAAACTGAAGAAGGAAGGGAAACAAAAGGCAAAATAAGGTTGCCCTAATGCAGTGTGTGCTTTTTCCTTCCCCCGTGCATTCCCTCTCGTGCAACGACAAACCGATCGATTGTTCGACGATTAAAGGGAAATTAACAGCAAGAAAGCCGTGACAAGCTACAGTCCTTGGCGGCGAGTTGCTACTAAGCTCGGAGTCAAGTAAGTCTCAGAAGTCTGATGTGTTCCTCCTATTCTGTCGAAGCGTTCGTACGTTTCTGTTCGTATATTAAGTCCTACACAGTAGTAGGATGACCCGCGTCTATCGTTTCTCGATTCTTTTCTTGCACACATTGTTCAAAAGGCAATTGTATTGCCTCTTTGTGTTGTATTGACAGAGACATCACCTTGCCCCTGCCTATGCTTCTGATATGCTTGCTTCTATCATTTCTGATTATTCAATGATATATTTTATGTATACATCTCTTTGTAACTTCATCCAATCATTATAATATAAACATACAATTGTTAAATAACTAAGTAATTTCTTTATCAAGCATCATCAAGAATGAACATCTAGTACTCTCGTGCTTCCAATTGATATAAATTTCTTTATTACCCTGCACTTTGACTTTCCCTCCATAGTATGAATTTGTAGCTTTATTTACAATCTGTCCCGTGCTACTAAATGTATCTCAGAATCTACATTCAGCATTGTTCACTCATAAAACTTTTGTAGAAATACATTAATAATAAACATTTTAGATGTCAAGTTAAGGAAAATTCTATCATTATACACAGATAGGCGATTTCATGTTAAATTAATTATTTCTTTATGTTAGTAATATGTATTTTCCAAAATAAAATATGATGTAGTGCACGTAAAATCAGAGAAAAGGAGATTTAAGTAATAATTTTGCTAATTTCTAATTTATTTAAAAATATTGCGAAATTTGGAATGTTTGCCTGTTTTCATTAAAATGAGTTACACTTAAAAAATTTGATTTCAGAAACTATTCGCAGAACTTGACGTATTGTAATGTTGAAAATATTATTTAAAATATTCCTATTCTTTTAATTTGTCCGAAAATCGTGTGGTTTTTAAATTTAAGATGATGTAATGAAATGCTCCTCGAAATTTTAGTTAAAGAATAAGTCCTTTCCCCGATGAAGTTTTTGAAAATGTTTAATTGATTCAGCTTCTAAAGACGGTGCAACACGTGCACCTTATTTCAGGTAAACGGACTGTATGCTTCGCTATTATGGTCGGTTGTTTGTACTACTCGCATTCCATGTTCTCTCCATATTAATCCTTTCCTTTAATATTCAAAGTTTAGCAGCGCAACTAAACAGAAAATAAAGTGAATATAGACTACAATTTATGTTGAGACACATCATGTGACACAACCCTCCTTCTTTATATTCATTTGAATGACATTAAAGAAACCCTTCGGTAGGTACAAATGACATATGGGACGGATATGAGACCTGCCATTTTATTTTTATTGGATTGGCCGCTAAGTGATTGCGAATTTTGTCAATACCACCTAATGTCAAAATCCGCAATCACTTAGTTGCCAAATAGATCTTATTCAAGAAGTATCTAATTCTTTATATATAATTTATCCAAGTTTTGCAGATACCTGAGATTACGGATTCAAAAGAGTCGAACAGGCTCGGATAAATATCCAAGATATACGAATGAACGGATAGCCTGTCACTCTCAAGCCGATTTGAGTCGATTAAAAGAAAGAAGTCATCCGACTAGGTCGGACATGATCGGTTTTGAATCTCGAAGTTAAGAGCTCACGGTTATTCATAAAATTAGAGATACGAATCGGTCCAAATTAGTCCGAAAATATTGGGCTACATGAGAATTCATGTCTTGAATATCATCTCGTTACCAGGTCATACTTTAATTTCGGGTACCCGCAGTACTGACCAATTAATATACAAACATCTGTCCCTAATTGATAAATAAACTATCAAAGAATTGTAACATGTTCAAAATATCTGACATCATATTGACCTTATAGATTTGTTTAATTAGAATTGCATTAATAATTTTGTGTCACTATACCCTTTATTACTTCAAGTTATGATAAATGTGGCACTAGTGTTTAATTTTCAAATCAGCATTAAGATAAAATTGTCTTTTATAATGTATAATTTTAATTATGGAATACTACAACAAACACAACATTTGTTTCTTTATGATAGAAGCAGTATTTAAAAATATAGACTTATATTTTTCTTTCAGTCAAACAATAAATGAGGAGAAAGATGGAGATGGACAACATCGTGATATATCTAGGTTTGTAGAAACTTGTGTATTATTCAATTTTCTTTATCTTAAAATATCTAATTTATAAGAGCTTTTTGTTTAAAATAATATTGCAGTGGATTAGAAGGATTTGACTTTGGAGATGACGCTTATCAATTCACAGTGGGCGATCTGGAAGGTTTGGATCCTGAATTAGGCCTAGCTAAAGAAGAACCTGATTCTTGGAGTGCTGCCATTGGACATAACGTTGCATTACGATTAGCTGATAACTGTGAACGAAAAGTGAAAAGACAAGAACACATTTATGAATTTGTACTTACGGAAAAACATCACTGTTTGGTACTTCTCGCCATGGAAAGAATTTTTGCGGAAGGTCTGCGACGTCACTTTCGTTTGGGTCAAGCAGATCTGGAACGCATGTTCCCAAGACTACGCGATCTCATTGATATTCATTTACGATTTCTGCAAAAGTTACGTAAGAGGCAAAACACAAATTCTATTGTTCCTACAATTGCTGATATATTAGTGGATCAATTCTCTGGAGAGAATGCGCAACGTATGAAGAGTGCCTATGGAGAATTCTGTAGTCGTCACAGAGATGCTGTTGAAGCTTATAAGTATTATTTGCGTCATGACCCTCGATTTGCACGATTCGTACGCCAATGTCAGGTAACCATAGTAGAGCATTTATTCTTTTGTTCATTTGCGCATATATATATATATAATAACATGAAGATGCATATAATTAACGTTTATACAGTCACATCCTTTGCTGAAGAAGAAAGGAATTCCTGAGTGCATTCTATTTGTTACTCAACGTTTAACAAAGTATCCACTGCTCGTTGAGCCACTCATAAAAACAGTTATTGCACACGAAGAAGGTGAAGATTTACGCAAAGCCCTGGTTCTTGTTAAAGAAATCTTAGCAAATGTAGATGCATGTGTTGCTGACAAGGAAAGAGAAGATAGAAAATTAGAAATCTATAACAAGTAAAAAAAATTATATATTTTATAAACTATATTTTTAATGCTTTCATACTTATCAATAACATTTCTTTTATTATTATCATTTAGGATCGACGCAAAATCTTTTGCAACATATCGTGGTGCCAAGTTCAAAAAATCAGACATCATGGCATTTAATAGAATCTTAAAATTCGAAGGAACTGCATATTTAATGCAAGGTCGTGGAAAAATGACTGCCATTGTAGTGGTTGTTCTTTCTGACATATTATTTTTCTTGGCTGAGAGAGATCAGAAGTATGCATTTTTTGTGCCTGACAATAAGGCTGGTATAGTATCACTTCAAAAATTACTAGTTCGTGAAAAAGCGGGTCAAGAATCTAGAGGAATTTATTTAATAAGTAGTAATCCAGCTGAACCTGAGATGTTCGAATTGAAAATTCAAAAACCGAAAGATAAACAATTATGGATACAAGCAATTAGATCAGCAGTTGAAGCCTGTCCACAAGAATCTGAAAATGAAACTGATATATTAACTGAAAATAATAATAATAATGAATTAAGAGATACACGTTCCTCTTCTATATCGTTACTTTCTGTTGAAGAAAGACAACGTTTAGTTAAAACTAAAGAGTTACATGTTCTTAAGATAGTTGGTACGTGCGACATTTCGTTATTAAATATATATATTTTAATAAAAACGTGAATATGTTATTAAATCATTTTATATTACTATAACTAGGTGAACTGCGAAAAAAGGATGCAGAACAGGCGTTATTACTCGAAGAGAAAATCAGCTTACAAATGCAACTCTTACATGCTGCTAATATTTGGAGTGGGAACGAAAGTAGTGATAATGAGAAAATAGAAAAAGCTGATAAAGAAATTGCAGATTATACAAGATTAGTTCACAATGAAGGAACAGATACTACACAGTTACGACAAGAGGTTACTATGTTTTATATATACTACTTTATATATTTTCAAATTAAATTATAACTATAAAGGATATTCACATAACTATAAAGGATTTCTGTATATACTTTATAAGATATTATAACTTATATTATTCAAACTTATATAACATTTTTATTTCATTTTTAATCATATGCATAGAATAAATTAATCATATGTATAGAATTAAATTAAATATCCTGTACATATAAGTGCAGTGAAAACTAAAGAAAAAGTAATTCTTTTTGTAGGTGATTGTTGCTGTACAAGAAGCAACAAAACTTGCTAGCTCATTATCTTTTACTGCGGGTGGCGCTACTCTTTCGAGAAGTTTAAGTTCTGCGGGAGAGCGACATAGTGAGGCCTATGTTCCGTCTGCTCTTTGTGTTCCTCGAAGAGCTGAGACATTTGCGGGTTTTGATCATAACAAGGTAAATACACAATACATACATAGCAATTAAAATCAATATAATAATATTGTGTTCTTTTTTTAGGAAAAGTATCCGTTACGAGAGTCTGCAATTCATTCTGTAATTTCTCTTCCAAAGGTTAGTGAATTTATAAAAGAAGGTCTAGAAGAAAAAGGAAATCAAGATACAGAAATAAATAAAGATCAACAATGGGCAGCGATTCGTCTGTCTCATCATGTCTATAGGTTGGTCTGTATAATTAGTAATCAGATGACAACAATTGATAGTCTACAGGCTCAATTAGCAGCATGTAAAGAGGGTAGTATGGGCAAATCAAATAATAGACCTAATCCAAATCGCCAATTAGAAGAATTACGTAATTTACAAGACAAGTTAAGTCGAGAGAAAGCAGCGTTTCGCGCCGCATCACAACAAGAACAAAAGCAGCTAGAAGAAGAACGAGCCGAATTGGTAAGACAACGTGAACAATTAGCAGCAGAACAGAGAGATGTTACGCAGCAACGAGATCAGCTATACCGACGACTCGAGGCATTAGAACGGCAAGGATTGACAGTAGTTACAGGTTCTGCACCTAGTTCTACAACTATTCACTTATCCCACTTGACGCAAGGAACTGATACCACTGTGCAGACGCGGAAAGCACAGCCGGATGCTAAAAGAATACCATTAAATTTAATTAGTGCTACTAATCAGCAAAAAGTGCAAAGTAATCTTCCAGTCAAGCAACAATTGCCTCTAAAACTTGCTAGTGGAAGCAACAATAATAGTAGGCAAGTATAAATATTAGTTTGAAATTATGTGTTTAAATTACGAAATATATTTCATGCATATACATTTTTTATCTAATAAAAAATATAGAAGTGGAAGTACGAGTAATAATAGTCCAGATCGACATTCACGAACGGGAAGCAGCCCAGCAATCGTAACTGGCTCTACGTATTCTTCACCAGAATTAGGAAACAATCATGCCGCTACAAGTCAAAGTCATTCCTCAAATCGTTCACTTAGAATTACACGATCTCCTCCGGAATATTCACATCAGCAACAGCATCAAAGAACGGAACAGCAGCAACCATTGGAAGAAGAAGTCATTTTTTTCTGACGTTTCTTTCGTTTTGGTCGGAAACATTCTCGATCTTCTCGTCCTGCAACTGGCGAAGCTACCCCGACTTCTACATTAACTCCCTCTCGAAGCCAATCAAAAGATGCTCAACCTAGAAGTCGCGTAAAGTCTTTTTGACTTTCAACATTTTCTCGGTAAGATTTACGTTATTTTTAACGTTCTCTTCATTATTACTATTATCTTTAATTCTTCCTTGTTTGTATCGTGTTTATGATAAGCTCTTCCTCGACCACTTCTTTTCTTCTTCTTACTTGCCCGTATCTTTTTTTTCTCTTTTCTTTTCTTAAAAATTTTATTAGTGTTGTACATTGAAATGCAACATAGTATATAAGTGATGCATTTATGGTGTCCATAATAACAGTATGATTGTCAAATAAAAAAAGGGATATACTATATTATTCTCAATGAATTGATAAAAGATAGTGTTACTTTTCAACTGCTACTGAGGGCAATAATATCATTTTTATGCAAATTCTCACAGAACCTATCATAAAGGGAGAATAACTATAAAATATGTGAAGAAATAAAGAGATAATGATTAGTGCTCAGAAATATTTACGAAAAAAAATATGTTAAAATGGCCGGCTTAGTGAAATAGATCAGCCGATCTTGTTAAATTCTTACTCGTTATGTTATTAAGCCGACTGACAGTTTTAGAAACATGATTTTAGACGAATCTTTTAAGCAAATCTGTTGCAGTTTGCTGAAAATGCAAAATAGAGAAAATACATTATATTAGGGTTGCATATACAGACATATATACATGGATGTGTATATATATATACTTTTTCATGACATATGTATGACATCACTTGTACGTATGTTGAGAATGAGACTTGCGGAAGTATATTGTGCATATGAATGAAATATTGAATGTACGTTCGTACGTAACAATTTCATTTTGCGGCACGTATACGTGTATATGTATTTGTACATGTATGTGTATGAATGTGTGAGCGCGGTAGCTATTCTTATACCATAACTTTAAAAGTATTTTAATACGTGCTAAAACGACGGGTAAGATCCACTGTTAACAATAATGCATTGCTATTATGTGTGCCAAGCCACAGATCGAAATCGTTAATTATTTGAATTTCATTACATCATTCCTGTAACGGGTATAAATCATTTTTAATTTAATTGAATCGAAAGCAATTCAAGCAATATTTTATATTTGATACTTTTCTTCGAGATTATTCACTGCCATTATCATTAATCTGTAATCGTTTTCTCTTTTCTCCTTTTTTTAATAACATATTTATTGCATTATGTAAGATCAGTGATAATTCTTGATCGTTTAAACTATTTTATTTATACTTTATACGAGACTTTTTTGATGAAAAGACTTACTGAGTATTTCGTGAAGATGGAAAAGTTCCAGAGAAAGTATTATACAAAGATTGATCATACTGCACGTCTAATTGTAAGATGTTGGATAAAAAGTAATCTTGAAAATGTGGCTGTATAATCTAGATCGTCGTTATAAGGTAAAAAATTGTTTGTTTTGATACGTACGTCTTGTTTAAATTTTGCACGTATTTACCTCAAAAGATGCCGTAGCGTGCAATATGATCGAATAAAAGGACAGCGTCGTCGAAGCATGATGATAAAACACGTGACTAATTAATTTATCTTCGTGAAGAAACATAAATAATGCTATCAACTTGTCTCAATCAATCGTGATGACAATAGTTCTTAAAAGTATTTCCATAAGATGTAAAGCGTGAGAGAAAAAAAAAATATAATTGAATTCTTACAAGTCTATTATTAAAACAATGCCGAGTATATATTAGCTCGCAAATAATATTGTATTAACCTGTTAGTAGCCTTCATGGATGGGTGTACGACTTCATTTCAAAAACACTTAACACAAACTAAAATATTCTTAATATCATAATGCTCATTATGAAAAAAACATAGAACATATGCGAAAAGTAAGTTTTAACACTGGAATGTAATTCCACGAAATTATTCCAAATAGATATTACAAATTATATATTCTATACAGGTATATATATATATATATATATACATATAATTATATATGTATATATAGATATATAATTTAATATATATTAAAGAATGTATTCTTTATATACATTAAGAACGTTGCACCATGTCAAATGTAACTTCATGCTATTAAAGTTTATTGTTATTAAATATTATCCTTATACAATGAAGTCGCACACCATCTTCAGGGTAACGCGAAGAATCAAATTGGGATAACAACTAAGGAGTAGTGCGGCGGCCTACATGCGTCTTGTGGCATCTAAAATATTTGAGGTCACTGGACAGCATAAGTTTAAGAGAGGATATAAAGAATTATTAGTAACGCGGTTTTCCACGTTTTAGTGAATCTTTACGTCCCGGACGCTCATGGGAAGTATTTTTGTACGTTTACTCTGTACCTACTATTTTACTCTAAAACTATATATTACTGTTATCATTGTGATACTCGCAGCTGCGATCGTATTTGGAAACGTTAATATAAAATTACACCTAATAAGTAAACGCGTATTTGTTTTAAGACGCGTTCACTTGATACATCAGCATTAATTCTCTTAGAGTTTAACGATTTTAAACTAAAGGCCGTTACGTCGGTTATATGCTAATATTAATTGTTATCATTGTGTTATTTGCTTGATTACTTCATCAAGATTACCATTTATTCGCGATACACTAAATGCGTCTATTCTATAACAAATGCACGTAAACTTTTATTTTAATAACTCCTTATATTGTAAAATGAAATGATTTTTCCGGAAGGCGATATCCATAGAAATTAATCTGTTACGTGGCAAGAGTAAACAAATATTTACGATATTTTTCTTCCTCTTTCAATTCTATACAAATATATACATACTGATATGTGATTTACATTCCTTAACGTTTATATATATACATATGCTACATTTTTCGATTGATACATGAATCGCCGTTAAATCATTAATCGCATAAAGAAATAATATCTATTTATTATAAATGTACATACAACTGTTATTGTAATAAAGAAAAACGTGAGGGAAATGTACGATTATGTTAATGTTACACGTAATATTTCTCTTCTGTTTATTATATTTACTTACAAAAACTTTCTTTGCATTTACAAATTTTTATCCTATCACTTTTACTTTAATATGGTTTGGTTCTATGCTGGCGATCACGTACTTTACCAGTACCAATTTTCGCCACCAATTTATGGCTAGAATTTTGTTGAATGGGTATAGTTTCAGTTGTCCTCCAAATGTTTATAAGTCCACCTTCACCTACTGTTATCAAAGAACCGCTCTGTAAATGATATTAGACAATATTAATTAAAATAATATGAATTTCATTTTAACTTTATTTATATTAAAATTATACCTTTTCATGTAGCCAGCTATCACGTACTATTTGTTTATTCCCTATCATATTGTAACATGTTTCTAATTGATCATTTATAACATTTAAACATCTCAAGTTTTGCCTAAAATGTTTTAATAAGGAATATATGAAAAATATTGTCAGTATGTAAAACTAATTGTTTATGTTCAAGTTTCTAATTAATATTGTTAAGAACATCATTAACTTTGATGTTATACTATCTGACATTATTAAATTTTTTAATTATATAGTAATTTACCCTTTAACATTACTGGCACCTGCAAGAAGAAACGGTTGTCCAAGAGCATTTGAAGCATGAAATCTGACTATGTAACAATCATCTGGATCATCATTCTGAAAAGAATGATATAAATTACGTAAAGTTTATCATTTTTATAAACATTAATATTAATATAAATTATACATATCCTATTAACCTGAGAAACTACTAAATTACTGCGATCAAATTTAGCATATGGTGTTGCTCCATCATGGTCCCAAAGTTGTAGTGAATTATGTGTTGTGCACCAAAGGTTGTCATCATTTAACCAACCTATCCTATCCTATATTTTTGTTTAAAATGGATTCTAATTTTTTTTAGAGTATAAATACATTTCAGATTTTATAAAGCATATTAACTTACCACTGATGATTCAGTGTTTAAGGAATAAGTTAATGCAGAATCTTCCGATGGCTGTGTAAGGTCAAAGACATTAATCAATCCATCTGTACTACCAGATGCTAAGACGTCCTGCTTACTAGAATGAAATGCCAAAGAGGTTACATCTTCTACATGAGATTCCCAGTATCCACCAAGAAGATTATTTTTGTCACCCAATTTTGAACTAGTATATCGTGCATCCCAAAATAAAATAAATGTATCTCCTCCAATATGTTCAGTACCACCTGCTATAAGCTTTTCATCACAACTGACATCAAAACTACAGAGAGGTTTTGTTTTGCCATCTTCTGTAATATCTAAGAATAAAGGAGAAGTATATTAAATGTACAAACTTAATTGTAAAATTTACATACCTTACATCATTACATACCTTTAAACCTTGCAACAACTTTGTCTTTAGCTCTCAAGTCGCATGCTGTAATTTCTCCACTGTTTGTAGCTGTATATAAAATATTTCTAGAAGTAGGGCTAAATCTAATACCGACGATAGGTGTTTGATTATGAGTTAATGTGGCAGTTTGGTTTAAGTTTTCCCCGACAGAGTATATTACACATGTATGGTTGGATAAGGCTGTACCAATTCTAAATTCTGGATCACTGTACATAAACATTAATTCATCAGATATTTTGATGATATCTTTTAAACATATATAATTATGAGTCAATTCACATCAAATCCAAGTCTAATATTAAATATCTAATATCTATACTTCGAAAATATATTTTCTGTAACTATAAAAATGGTATTTTTAATTTCACATTTAATTGGATATATTGTAAATTAAGCAAAAATATTAAAATGCTTGAAAAATTAAATATATTTATAATATTAATATTTCATTCACTACGATAAAATACTAATTCCCAAATACAAATTTTTAAAATTATTGTATATTAAATAAATTACATTTTTAAAAATACTGATTTCTCTATGGAATTGTTAAACAGCACGTTCTAAATGAAATGAAGAGAAAAATTGCATAGCACTATGTAATAATAAACATTCACGTAAAAATTAAAAAATTTGTTTAAATATCATACTTTTCTAAAATAGATTTGACGTAAAATGCTCCATAAGGATAAATAAGATTTACCTTTGAGTTCCACAGATAGCAAGAATATAATTATGATCAAGAGATACTGCTTCTTCAATCGACGATATTAATTCGCTTTTTCTTTTGATGGTTCGATTGTCATCATGCTTACGTGCACCATGTTCAACACTTAATCTTTTTAATGATTCAACAATTTTAGCCATGCTGCTCGTTTTCGAGGTTCTGAGCAGATATCACAAAATTAAGGTTAATATCACATTCGAATTGTAGCCATACGCCTTTTCAAATATAAAATATCTGCCACTTTGAACTATATTGGGATTATTAGATTTTTTATTTTTAACTTTCTATTTTGATGTGTAAAATTATCCAACACGTGTTTTCTTTTTTTTTATTTTAACTGCGAGTTTTATCAGATTGCATCGTACAAAGACGCAATTTTTTTGGCGCTAGTAGGAACAAAAACTAACGTAAACCATGAAGTTTGTCTAGTGTTAGTTATGATAACTATACTACTTTATCGATAGGTGGCTTTGTGTTTGTAGCATTCTTTTAAGTGGTCTAATTTTCAAATTAAAGAAAGGTATTTGAATTAAATAGACTTTCGTTCTTTTTTTTACTGCATTATTATTTTAAGTATGTACATACAAAAATTATATTAAATAGGATCAAGAGATGTTTTTTCATAAAAATGAGGCGCTAATTCTAATAACCATTCTGGTTGTATCACAGTTATGTCCTTTATATATGTTTTGTTTGTTTGTAAAACTTCATAAAATAGTAACCTTGAAAAAGAAAAAACAAAAATTTAGTATGATATGTACATGCGTTATTATAGAAATACACAAGATGTTACACTAAGGTTGATGTACAAACCATTGAGGTTGCTGAAGTGTATATAAACAGCTATTTGGATGTATATACAAATCCTTATTTCCACGTACTGTTTTATATACTCCAGTATAATGCAAGTACGCTGCTTTCGGAAAAAGTCCAGCAGTTATACATTTTAGAATTTGTTGTAAATTTCCTTGAAGGAAATGAGCTATTATCAGAAAATTTTTATAATTCATACTATATATAAAACAATAAAATTTAGTTTAATTTACCATTAGCCGAAACCAACGGTATATCTAATTTCTTCATCATAGAATGCATTTGCGTTCGAATTTCCGTAACTCTGCGTAAAGCTTTGTTATTAAGAAACTGTTTTTGACACCAACTAAGTGTTCTATTTTTCTCATAAGCAGTATATACATTCAGCAACGTTAATAAGTCTCCTTCCTCAACTTCGAATTTTCTATGCGCTATTCTTGCCTTTATAGCAGCTTGGCCTCCTGCAGGTCTTACAAAAACATTTTGTACTTGAAGCATAGCTAAAATCGTTGATAATTCTTCGGAACATCCCATTTCACCTGCGTAGGGTAGAAGCTAATTACATAATAAATTATTTAAAATAATTTTCGGTGATTTATATGGAAAATTTATGAGGAATTAAGTCTGTTCATTAAACTTTACCTGATACTATAAGAGATTTTGCCAAAACAGGCTCCAATGGCATTTCTGCCATTGTTACGCCCAATGGTGTCGTTAATTCTCCATTACTGTCAATTGCTCCTAGTGCATAAAGTAATTCCAGCCCAGTAAGAAGATTTTTACTTGGTGGAGCAGAAGGAAAGTTAAATCTTAATACATTATCAATTCCTAAAGCTTTTAATTGTAAGATCGCCGGTGCTAAATCCGAGCGTTGCATTTCTGGTGGCGTTGCCTCAAATAGTTCTGAGTATGCTTCCTTTGTGTACAATCTAGATTTTAGATAAAACTTTGCAAAATATGGAAATATAAACCAACAAATAAATTTTTATTAAATTTTTAAATAATTTAAACATTTACACATATTGTATACCTATATGCTTTTCCTGTTCGGACACGACCCGCTCGACCAGCACGTTGATTCGCGGATGCTTTGGACACAGGAACAATTACAAGAGAATTTGTCTGAGTTTCAGCCTCATACCATGGAACTTTTACAAAGCCACAATCAATAACTAGATAAAAATTTCAATCTTGTTTAAACTGAATTTTTTTATATAAAGTCTTATATGTATATTTAAACAATAACAATAAAAAATAGGAATATTTTATTTAGAATACAACTAACAAAATCGATGTTTTATTAAGTTCATACCATAAACAATATTTGGAATAGTGATAGATGTTTCTGCAATGTTCGTGGCTACGATAACTTTACGAGTGTCTTTGGCAGCCCTCCAAAATACTTTCAGTTGTTCTGAGTTTGGAAGAGATCCGTACATAGCCAGAGGTAAAAGTTTCTCTGAAAAAGAACAATACAAAGGCACTGATAAGATCTATTTTAAACTTCGGACAGTTATATAACAGGACAATGATGACGAGGGTATCATTCCGTATTCTACTCACGCTTGCCTTCCTTTATGAGCTTTGCATGCTCTGATAAAAGAGAAACTGCTTGGTCTACTTCGTCCAAACCCGTAAGAAACGCTAGAATATCACCAGGTTCTTCATTTTCGTGAATTTTCAAAGCAGTATCTATGACACTGGTCACGTAATTAGCTACTGGCTCTAAAATAAAATACAAAAATGAGAACATATTCATGACATAATTATAAGACGTCGCATAGGTAATATATATATTACAAAAACTCGAAACGGAGATAAAAAAACATGTTTAAAAAATTGGAACATTAGGAAACAAGTAAAAAATCATTGTAGAAAACAAGAAAAAGATATTGATGATTAATAATTGTAAACCAATTGCTTTATTTATCAATTGACCTAACGTATTATTTATAGAATGATGTGATGTATTTATATATGTATATATATAGATATACCTATAATGTAGAATACATCCACTGGATAAAGTCTACCTTCGACGGTAAGTATAATTGCAGTATCTTTTGCGGAATCCTTCGTTGTATTTGTATTGAAAAAATCTCGAAGCTGTTCTGCATCGACCGTAGCGGAACAAACGACAATTCGTAAACTTTTTCGTTTCTAAAATAAAACAAATTTTTCATGATAATTAGTATATCTTTTACTTAGACTTAAATTAAATTAAATGTTTATGAATTTACAATGTTCAATTACCCGGATTATTTTTTTCAGAAGTCCCATAATAATATCCGTAAGAAGGGTCCTTTCATGTACTTCATCCACCACGATTACAGAATAACTTGTCAACAAAGGATCGCTCATTAATTCACGAAGCAGAATTCCCTCTGTCATATACTATCAATAATATAATTTTATATAATTACTGACTTCATTTAACATTTATTATTTTTTAGTTTTCTGATAATTAAAATTCTCTATTATTTTAATTTATTATTTTCTTTGCTGCTTCAATTAAAGTCTAAAATAATACCTTGATCTTTGTTGTTTCATCCGTATAATTATCGAAACGTATAGAATAACCAACTTCGGTGCCTAAAATGCAATTGCGTTCATCAGCAACACGATTAGATAAAGATGTAGCCGCAACCCTTCTTGGTTCCGTGATGCCAATCATTTTCCCATCTGTACACCATCCTGCTTCAAGAAGATACTGTAATCATTTTAGAAAATAAAATTTCCTATGTATGCAATTCATAAAAATAAATATATGTACATTTGTAATTAATTGAATATTATAGTAATATACGTTTAGTACATTAAGAAAATATACTAAACATTTTATGATTTAGGAATACCGAAATTTTATTGATTTTTTATCAAAATTTTATTGCTTCTAATAATTTTTATAAAACAAATATCAACTATTAATAATAAATACAAAAGAAACAGTAAAAGATAAAATAAACGCTTATTGATACTAGAAACGTTCTAAGATAATAATGATAATAATAATAAAATGATGAATGATATGATATGAGTAATACGAATAATGATAAATGCATAATAAAGAAATATGTAATGAATGTCGAAAAAATCCAATATTACATTTATATTCTTGAAAATACTAATACGATTTTATTTTATCTAATAATGTAATTCTCCTCATATTTGAGGGGAACTACCAAATAGATACGAAATACATTTTGCGAAAACTATAAAAAGTAAATTGCCTCAATAAACTATAATAAACTATTGTTCTGCATTTATTTTAGACAAAAAGTTTTGTAATAGACATTGATGTGTTATTACGTAATATTCGATAGTTATAAAACTTTACCTAACATAAAAATCAATTGATACTCTTATCGCAGAATGACTAAGGCTAAGTAAAGTAACACCATATGTCAGATAAGCAAAAGTTATATTTCACATAAACTTGATTAGTACACTGTTGAATGCACTGATCGTTTTCCAAGTTCAACGTGAAGTTCTATTCTCTGAAATCTACTACCAGCTTTAATCTTGCGCACATCGGTAACGGCGGAATATTACATGTATTACGTCTTTGTGGTTTAATGTCATATTTATATCGGATTTTATTGAAAGCTTGTTATAACGATTTACTTCGACTTCGGCAAACTTACAAGTACTCTAATTAGGTAACTCACGACACTGGATCACGATAGAAATACGGATAAAGGCAAGAAGTTGTTAATTATTACTAATAAAAAGTACAAAATTATATACTTTGATGCACTTTGTGTTAATAATTATCACGTATCAATATATATTACTTAACTCTTATATTTAATATAAATACATATTTATGTTATGCATATAATACAATTTTATTGCATATATACAATATTATTGCATATAATAATGACAGTCAAAATATGCGATATTTTGAAGTACAGGTATAAAAAACATACTAAAAACATTTTATGAGGTTTGACATTTTATGAAAACATTTTATGAAAATTTACGCTAAGGTCCATCATTATTTTTCAATAGTATGTGTAAGTTATTGTGTATTATCGTATAAGTAGATATTAACATTATCCCCAAGTATTCCAATAATATCGAACATCACAGCAATACCACCAAAATCAATAATCTATGACAATTAATCAATATATTTTAATAACCATATTCTACAAATATGAAATTGAGACATATTGTATAAATGCTTAACTAGGAAGACAAATGTATTATTAAATATTTAGTGATGTAAATCAGTATTAATTATTACTAATAATTATGTTTATCTAAAAGAGCAACATGTGAACTAATACATATTACGATCTACAAATAATTTAGGAAAATTACTGTTGAAAATTTTGTTTATAATAGAACATTAACATATCATATATTTTTATAAAGCTAATTCGTAATAAAGTATTATTACCTTATCATTTAAGGAGTTATACACATTTTTTTATACATCAGTCTGCTGTGTATATAAAATACATGCAGAAAAATAGAAAATACAAAAAATTTTATCAACATATTGCTTTCGTAGACAAATTTGCAAATTTCAGTGTACAATAGTCATCTTAGTCATTATATCACCAGTAACAAATAGTAGAAAACAATGCTTTCCAAGATTCACACTGTCATCCTTGAGTGTAGACATCAGATGAAGATATCTCTTCATCAATCAATGATGGTACATCTTGCATGTATGTATAGGCCCGTAAATAATGAAATTCAGTTACATAAACAAGTAATAATACAAGAACATATAAAGACCACTTTACAAGTCTAATATACTCCCGCATACGATCAAAAAATATTGCCAAAAGCAAGTAATCCATGACAGCATGAAAATTCAAAAATTTCCAACAAAGGGTTATTATTGTAAAGGATAAACTTCTAAATATAGCTGTTTGTCTAGCATAAAAATGTTCTCTACTAATCGGTGTTGTTCTATATTCAGTCTCAAGAAGATCTTGATATAAATATATATATCGATTCCAGGCGGCACTGCTGAGGAACAAATGGACGGCGATAAGTAATATGTTACGAAGTGCTGCATTTGAAGTTTTCAAAGTTACATTTCCAGGTTCCAAAACTGAAGATACAGGAAGTTGTGGTAGCTTATCGTAACCTCCACGTCTACTTGAGTTACGAGCAAGAAATTGATATAAGCCAATAATAAAAGCAACACATCCAAAAGCATCACAAATACCATCGATAATGTAACCAGATGAGCCAATGTCTGATCGTTCACCATTAATATTTGCTCTTTTTCTAGCAACATGTCCATCCAAATCATCCAACCATGTTCTTGCTTGAAACAGTATTACACCTAAACGTCTATAAGACAACGAATCACTGGAAACACATTTACCAGCCAGCACTGCTATTAATACATGGAAACAACTGATTGTGTTTGGTGTCACCCATATCCAAGAACTGCTTATATGCAATAGATCATCCATGATAGCTGCAAGAGGACTCAAGAGAAAATGATTTGGATGATCAAGCATTAATCCTTTTACAGTCACTGTACACAATGGATTAAAATCACAAGGTATGATTGAAACATATTGTGTACCATTTGATATAGGTCTTATATCATAATTTTGTGTTCTAGAATACAATAGAAGATCCATTCCAAGGAAGTATAATGTCATTAATATCAAAATTGCTAGGAATGACCTGCTTACTAGAGTTGTTGAACCAAACATTTTGTATATAAATTTGGCACGTTTGTATAAATTGGTAAATATATTGTTATATCTTTATAACATGTTCCTTATGTTATATTATCACTTTCTTTCTTTATAATAGATCCAAATATATTAGAGATATGTAGTTAATGTAAATGCACACTGCTATTAAATATTAGCAATAAATTCATTGCTCAGTAATTTTATTATAGATACTTCTTTAATATAACACGAATAAAAAAACACGTTCGTTTATTATTTTGAAGCAATAATATTATTGTGATATTCACTTTTTCGATATAATGAATTGTGTATGGCAAATAAAAAATACAGTCTTTCAACTTTTAAACTCATCACGTTACTAATTTGATTACGATGATTTTTGTACCATACTTTTTTGCAGGATTACGAGTACAGTGGAATTATCATAATAATTAACAGTACTTTGCTCCATTGTTAATAATGTTGCAATATTCATGGACGACGTATTCATGGGACACGGATCAGTGTGCCATGACTACACATGGCTAGATGAAATCTGCAGATTCCGAATATACTATTTTGATCGATTAACTGATACCATGCCGGTATATTTTTTTTTGGAAAACGTTTGGTGTTGGAAAACGTTTCAAATACCTTATTTAATACATTATCACGTTATTTATCAAAATAGCATGAGTTTCTCTCATAATAATAATATTTCAATCGCACTGTTGTCAGATAATTTCTTTTTTTAATTGTTCGATAACAAAATAGCGAACTATAAAAATTGTTATTCCATGATATTTCTTTTTACGACACATTATTATTCACTAAGTTATTAGGTATAACTATTATGAAAAGTACAGTTCTCGAAAAATTTGACTAACACACATTACAATTTGAAAAGATGATGATGTACTGTCGAATTTGTTTGACCACAACAGAATGGCGATACAACAAGATCTTCATCTGTGCGCGTGCGCGAGTTTATATATTACTCAAAATTTCTATTATATATATATATATATTATATACAAATAACATTTTTATGATATTTGTACATATATCATGTAAATGAAATCCTAAATAAGTAAATATAATATACAGGGTGTTACTGAACAGATGGTACAAACCAAAAGAAGATAAATGCATGAAAAGTAAAGTCAAAAATATATAGAATAAAATTTTGTCATATAATGCACTGTTTTCGAGAAAATTGAATTAAAAAATTTGTCAAATATGCTTCAACTTAACTAATCATGAACTAAATATGCGTACACGATACATTTTAAAATAAAATTTTTTTGTTTCAAGCCTCGTTTTCAAGAAAATAGAGTTTGCATATGTTTAGTTAAGAGCTATCTTGGTACACGCGCATAATAAATTTTCAAATTTATTTTTTTCGGAAAAAAAAGAATGTAATTCTTATGAAAGGATCTTATTACATATATTTGACTTGTTTTTTCATGTAGATTCACTTCCTTTCGGTTTGTACTACCAGTTCAATAACACTCTGTATATACAGAGTGACCGATTTTAATTTATATACGCAAATTACTCCTACAACAATGTATCAATTGTATAAAAAAATAGCTCAGATAAGAAGTGAATGGTTTCGAGGGGGCCATAAGCTGGTGTAAGTAGTTCTTTTGAAGACAACGCATAAACAAGGACAACGTAAACATAAGAATACCGCTCCGCGTCTTTCCTTGTCTTTCATACATTATATTTGACATATTAAAGTTAAGATATCTGCTAAACTAGTGATTTTTCGATATAAATAGGTTAATATGGTATATAGGTATATGGTATATAGGTAATACAAAAACGTGTCATCTTCGTATGAGCTTTATGTGTCTGTATACAGAGAAAAACTATGTATTTACATCAGATGGTGTACGAGTAATTTACGTTTATAGATTCAAAACGAGTCATCTTATGTATATGAAAAACAATCAATTAAGTTATTTGGAAAATCATGTATATTCAAACTCTCAATCAAAAAAATCAGAACTGTCACTCAAAAATATTACACAACTACTATAAATGTTACATAAAATTTAAAAAATAAGCAAGAAAAATTTAATTATGACATATTGAGAATATCCCAATTTTTATAAGTGCATGTTTGAAATATGTATAACTCTGTAAAAGATTATATAAGTGGCAACAGCAAATATGTTATATATATGTATATGTTACATTATATTTTATATCATAAATTCATGTAGAATTATATTACTACATACAATAAAATCCATATCATCACAATGTTATTTATTTAAATTTCAGCTCCCTATATTATAATATAATTCCTTTAAAATAAAGGCATACCTGAGGTAACTGCGTACTCTTTCCACATCCAGTTTCACCGATTAAGACTAATGTTTGATATTTTTCCAGTAAGTATATAATATGACTTCTATACTTAAATGTAGGCAATCGTTGACGTTGCATATTAAGTGCAAGCGAATGATGAGCATTGTATACAAATTGTGTGGACGAATGGGCTTCTGTATCTGGTTTATCCTCTTGCCACATACTATCACCTGTAATTAAAAAAATTATCAGATGAATATAAAATTTTTCTCGATATAATATATATAAACATATGGAAATAAGGCACATATATGTACAAAATTCATAAGTTCAATAGGTTATGTCATACAATTGTTATATATATATGTAAGAATAAGTTTTACAACATATGATAATGTCAGCGTATAATACTACTTTTAAATCAGTTATAATTAAAAAGAATACAATATTAGGAAATAAAAATAAAAAAAGAGTAAACATTATGCTTTTACATGTTTGTATGGATACGTTCAAAAACAATTGTACTTACCAGGTTTAGAAAAAGTCGGTTTTGTATTCATTTTATATAATTATGTAAACAATACAACGAGATAAAATTAGTTGTCAAATATATCACCAGATTATAAACTCTTATATTTACATAATAATCACACAATTCAAATAAACACAACTATTTTACCGCCCGATATATATGTAAGTAAATACACATAATGCGTTACTGGTACGTTGACAGACGGAAGGAATGCGGACCTAATTGGTTATTTCCGATAGACTCAACACAATCATAAAGATAAACATGCGTATTGGCTGAAAATGTCAGATACAAATAAAGCAATATAGCAACGCATGACGATGAGCGATATAATACAGTACTTCTCTTGCCTCTATGCCATTCGAATTGATAACGACACTTACGAACAATGCAGTATATACATATTTCTCACACCTGTCATATTCCTTTAAACTGTAATTTTCCTATAGATGACACTGTATGTGATTTAAAAATATTTAAACAATTCTAACTATAAGAATATTTATAATTATTATATTTTATATTATTTAGCTATATAAACAGCAGGAAAAAATCCGCTTGTTAGGAAATATTTTTTATTTTTAATTGAATTGATGTAATCAGAAATTTCAATTTCATACCCTCACACATACATATATTTCAGCAAATTATTTAATTTTATTTCAATTCTAAACTGGACCAACAATATATAAAAAAAATTGAAGACCTAATATAGGAAAACATGAATATAATATTTCAGTTGAAATAATATAAATACATAGTATTAAAGTAAATGAAATAATAAATATGGAAATTATACATGGTTCCTTTAGATTTAAAATCAATAGCGATATATGACATTATATATACATGGATATAGAAATATGTATATCATGTATGTGAAATCAAAATACAAATAGTACAAAAAAATTCTTTAATGTATTATGTTAAAATTTTTCAGGTTCTGTAAACTGATAGTAAATAACTTTTTATTGAATTATATATAAATTGCAATATTATATACAAAGATAGATATATTACTTTGTACACAAATAGTTTTCTTAATAACAACCATCTCGTATTTTGTGTAAATTATAAGAATATAGAAATCTAACACAAATATAATAACATTGCGTTTTAATTAATTTTATCTTGTCCCTGGATATGTTTTAATATAATTTTATACAATTTTGCCAATTCACATGTAATATTTATTATGTAAGAAATAATATTACAGAGTTATTCTGACTTTATCATACTTTATATGAGAACAATTTGTACTAGATAGTAACTAAAGAAGACTAATGATGATATAGTAACATCTTCGTGTTTAACATTATTAATCAATTGGTTATATTGGTACATATACACTAGATTGCTTTTAATTTTGCACTTATCATATTGTGTTTAAAAGTATGCTATTATATTATTTTATTCACGCATAAACTTCAAACTTTTGATATGCAACTTTTCACTAAAGTAAAACTGTTAGTATAGTATAGTATTTTCGGTCGCTGTTATTGCAAATAACATTACATGTTTTTTGCTCACCAGTATTTTTTTGTACATACAAGTTATTACATATATTAAGTATTTCGATAATTCTGATGATTGAGTAATAGTATATATATCTTTTTTTATTAAATGTAGTTTAAATTTTAATTGCAAATCATTTAAACTATATATCGTATTAACGTCAGCGCACTAACACACTTTACAATTTGTGTAATTTCTGTTTTGCGTTTGGTGAACGTCAAATTATATATGTACATACATGTGTGAAACAAGTATTTGTAAGAATTCACAAATAGGATTCGTTTTACACCTTTCGTCAAAAAATACTAATGAACACTGGGTGAGTTTTAAGGTATTTTAGGAATGTATTTTGATTTGCAAACAAATATTGTTTCTTCCATCTTCGATATAAAGTGTTAACATATGTCTGTGCATCAGAAAGAATGAGAATTATATATGAAACATCTTCGTACAAATATCATTCTCAAGCACCACACTATCATCTACTTTTACGTATCAGAAATATATTATTTATATTATTTGTAATCTCCTCATTTTGTAAGATTAAATTTGTGTGTATACACGTGTAATGTATGGACGTCAATGGAGAACTTAGGAAACATGAATGGTAGTCATCTAAGATGGTAATTTGTAATGATGTTATGGATATATACTATTGCCAATCAAAGACATAAAAATGGTTGCAATAAACACACATAAAATGTCTGAACACAAAAAGTCATTAATACAATATTGAAATTTTCGTTTTTAATGCTCGTCTACCATGACGATGCATGGATAACAAATTTTAGGTGTTCTGACTTGTCAGTTAGCTTAAAATTGCATCTATAGATTAAATCTGCAGTAAACATAAAAAATATTAGGCCGTAGCTTCTGCTTCTCCATTGCTTTCCGTTTCAGCACTCTTCTCATCAAGTTTTGTTTTTTTTTCAGGACTGGCACCATCAGTGGCAGCTTCTTCCGTTGTTTCACTCAAAGTCGTTGATTTCCTCTTTATACAACAACTATCAATGGGAGCATCTACGAATAGAATCAATCATTTTAATATTATTCTTATAAATGTAAGTTGCATTTTCTACAGTCATTAATAATATATTAACTACTTATATAGTTTACTCTTAGTATAATTATTAATACGCATACAATTGAACATATTAAGTGTTTAATCACAAATTAAAAAATTTTTTGTTGTAATTTTCATGATATTACCTGTAGAATCCCCATTTTCTGTTGATTCTACTTCTTTCTCCTCTAACTCTTTTTCCTCGTTTGAGCCATTTTCTTTGGTTTCTTTGGCATCTCCATTTTCAGATGCTTTTGAATCTTCGTCAACTTCTTGAACAGTTTTCTTTTCTTCCTCCACTACTTTCTTTTCTGGGGTTGTAACAACTTTGGTGTCTCTAAAAATTGAGATATATTATGTGCCTACATTAATTTTAAAATAATTCATATAAAGTAAAACAGAATATATAATATATTCTGTACTGAAAATATCCATGACATTCATATTCGTATGAATGAAATACTTATTCTATCATGATATGTGAGTCTTTAGAGCGGCTAAACTTTATAGCTACAGACAGAGATGGAATGACAAGGAAAAGAAATAGAGATAGGACGCCAACCGTAGCGGCACCTACCGATGTTAATATTATCCTGCTTTCGTCTCCCCCTTCCCGCAACATACTCCTTTCAACAGAACGTTACACACGTATACGTACGCAATACATACAGACTGTTTCGGCGCGGCAAACCGTGGATGTTCGTGGACCGTAATATATACATCAATGTTACATATGTATTTATTCCCATATTATCGGAACTTAAATAAACCTAAATATTACTGATGTTTATTATTACAAATATTATGTATTTTTTCTTAGAAATGTTTAGTAAAAAGTAAAATGCGAGTATTCCTGACATTTAGTCGGTAAGGGAGAACAGATCGATACGTTGTCCATTTTCTTTTTAAGGTGATACGTGTACAATCATCCGCAAAATATTTCTAGAGAGAGCGAGAGTTCTTTTTATACATGCGTAATCAACATTCTATGTGTTTATATAAAAATGTTCGAACTATTGTTAATATTGAAAAATTACAATTTAACGCATTATAAAATATTTTATTTTAATTTGCAGTCACGTTTATCCATTATATTCGCAAAAATATCGAATGATTCATAGATAACAAATAACTGGGGTCTTTACGATTAAAATATTCATAAAATAAATATTAATAATAGACGAACACGCGTTGTAGTTTCTTATCGCATGTCTCGTATAACTGAAGCTACAAGTGGGGAAAATAAAAGGGTAAACGATACCGCCAGAAAAGCGGCTCTACAAGTAGAGCACATGTCATGGCAAAAGCAGGTAATCCTGAGAACGTAACGCGCCTTACGAATCAAGCTGAGAATATCACGTAGAGAGAGAGCATCCCCTCTTCCTCCACTGTGGTCCCTTTCTCGTGACTGTACAAACTACGTACGCTTTCAAAAGTACACAAACAATTGCGATACAAATAAAGTTATCAAAACAAGAGAATCGGCTTCAAACTTGAATCGTTTAAAACAGATAAGTAAAAAATATGGATTATAACGCATTGTTGACCCGCCGTTACTGTATCCAGCAAAGAAACATAACAAAAGCATTCAGTGAAAACGTGTGATTTCCTTACGATAGATCAATAAAAAAGTCTGTAGTACTTACTTAGCTTCTGTATCCGCCATGCTGATCAATTTAATCGTATGATCGATAAAGCACTTAGATACAAAACGCACTTAATAAGGCCTGCGTTTTTTACGCACCGGTAAGCAGACGTAGAATTCTGGTATCACCACTGCCGCGTAGTCGCGTACCGACGCGCAAATGGCAGAGAGACTCGCACACTGATTCGCCCAAGACCCGAGTTACTCGGTCCGGCCGGCAGGCCGGCGGCCTTCAAACACTTTTCTTTCCCGCTCGTTTACAGATGGCGCACGATTCGGTCCCTTATTAAACTATTCGTTGTAAATATAATTTTAAAATGACTAGAAATCGTTGATATATAATTCTTTCACAGAAGAGCAAAGAATTACTGCAATATGTTTAGTAAATAATATCAATGGTACTTATTAATCTCAGTTTATTTTCCGACGAATATGACCTTAGAATACGTATAAATAATTTGCCGCTATATTTTAATCATGAATCATGGTTCAATGAAATTTCTTCGAAAAATGCCTGTGGATCACAAATAATATGGAATGCAAGTAATTAATTATGGTATTAGTTTTATTTTCTTTCAAATGAAAAATACGACACATGTGAAGTACAATACATTTATCTAAATCTGTCAATGATTATGTGGTTTTAGGTTCATGGTAGTGGTAGCTTCGCCACTACCGCATTGTTAATGCCCCTCCAAATAACACACTAGCCAATTGGATCCTGTCTTACGAAGCTCGTAAAAAATCCCCGTGCTTCCGGCGCTAGCGTTGTATTGTTTGAGAAACATGTATTTTGTCCCGCATCACTTTCAAAATAATGTCTATTAAATCTTATGTATGATTTAAGATATTAGCTCGATTCTAATGAAATTTAATGTATACTATGGATAATATATAAGATATAAACGGAAGCAAGGTGCAGAAAGTTCTAGAAGTTTCGCGTATGGTTCTATTTCCGGTGTATATTAAAAGGTGCGCGATGCTTTCAGGTTGATCCACGCACCCGTCTAAAAGGCTCTGCTGTATTTACGTCCATGTTACAGGTTGCTTTTAGCCATAAAATAGTAAAAGATTACATTTCCTGTTCGCTACAGTATTATTTTATTGCGACGTTAGTTCTAAAAGTCTTACGGGCATTTTATCAGAGGTGTAACTTAACTCATGATGATACTCTAAATGCCCTTATGATACACAATATGCATACATTAGATACTATGTGTATGCTAGTATATATATAGATGTACATACACATATAAAAATTAATACATATTTATATATATCGATATCTCATTACCTAGTGTAGAGAAATATAATTATTACTTTTATATATGATTATATATACATATATAAATATATTTTATTTTTTTCTATAAATGAGAAAGAAGTAGGTATTAAATTCGTTTTCAAAATTTATTCCATCACACCGCAGAAAGTTTGAATACAATAATCTATCCTATACTTACATCGAGATGTAATAATTTCGAAAACGAAGGTAAAGAATCGTTTTTCTTCTGATAATCTTATCTATAAAAACGAATATTCGATGATTTATCAATCTTCATATTTGCAAAAATCATGCAAACGTGTTAGTTTAGTCTGTTAAGAAATGTATTTTTTGTCCTACCGAACATGCCACGTGCCAGAGGTCTACGTAAGCACGAAGATAACACCAAGCAGCTGCTATAGACGATGCAGGTGAAGACGTGCAAAGCAGATGCTTCTTTTTGAATATCCTTTACACGGTAAAACCTTGAAGACACATTTATATCAGATTGAGTTAGGTTTTCAATGAAACTTTCCAAAAGGAAAGTGTTTCAAGTGCACTTTTATTTATGTTACATATGGAACAAATAAATGCACGATATTTACAAAGGAAAGAAACGATATATATACATATGTCTTTTTTTCTTTGTTCAAAACGTTGTGAACTGGATTTATCTTTATATGTACATTTTTGTCTTTTCTAACAAAGTTATTTTAATAAGCAAATTTCTTCATGATACATGCATATATATATTGGCAACTACTGTAGAACTTTCTTAATGTTTCAAGATATTTTATTAACTAAAATAACCATGTAGTTGGTGACATGCAGTATTACTTGATAAAATTAAATTTCGTTTAGTGGGTCAGTGGAAGTGTTCAGCCACAAGCTATTTCGATGACAGTAACCTATATTTCCACTGGCTTTGCAGTGTCAAACTAAAGATAGCATCCACGCATCTAAATTTTCATTTCGCTGGACTAAATTCCCACTTTTCTTGATGCGTTCTTACTCACCACGCTATATACTATTTTGCCTATTACGTTTGTTTCGTTATTTTCTTTGTGCATTAGAAAGTGTCAAGAAGCAAAACGAATAAAGGAAGCGAGACATTTCAAAAGTATTAAACATACACACATGCGAAAGTAACAATTATTTATATACGCCTTTTTTTATATTTTATACCAATATATACACAATTTTTGTAATTTATATGTAGATAGTGTTTTTTTTTTTAGTATTAAATATTCAGTCTTTTAATAGATTAACATCATTTGGGGCTCAAATTTACTAAAGTATACTGTATATACAATTTTTCGAAAAGAGTATTCAAGATATAGTAGAGTCGATTCTACTTTCCTTCCACAAATTGGCACACCACTTTCAGCTTCGGGTCATGGAATCAATAGAACGCGTGGTCGCGCGCATCCCATAGGGTAGAAACAAACTAAAGTTAATATAAGTAACGCATCCGATTGCAACCTCGATGGACGTGTCTTTTGTCATCTCTGTCTAGTCTGATGTGCAATGCACCAGGGCTGTACACAAAAATACTGTATATATCCGAAAGGCCTGACCTGGTCGTACCTTTTTGACTCGATCGTAACCGGTTCGTCCCGTCCCCCACCGACTCCACCTAGCTTTCTCGACCGTATCTACCGCTCTAAAATTGTGCCTATATGCCTACCTACAGTTAGAAACTAATTGCCAAAGGATTATCACAGGTCAGCGAGTGTTCAACCTTCCGTGTGCGTACCACGGTTCAATACCACAAGCAGGTCGATTATTATTAATAACCATGAAACTACCAAATTAATAGTAAACGCAACGTAAGATTAGTTTATAGCAAAATAACTATAATATAGATTATATTAGCTATACTAAGTACAATGACAAAAACGTAGTCGTAACCTTGCAGTTGTTTTAGATTATTAAAAAATACGTATATCAATTCCGAGCGAGTAAAAATAGCTTAACACATTAAGACAAGCAGGCTTCTATCTTTACTACAAATATCAATATTATAAAACTATAATACGTAGTTTGTAAAAATAATAAAAAATTTTATAAAATATATATGATGACATCACTGAAGTTTTAGTACAATGAACGAACCTTAAGTTTACATGGTAACCATAGAATTTAATCAAGCTAATATAAGAATTTAAAAGTTAATAATTAGTATTATTAAATGGATGAACTTCAATGACAAGTTCGACAGATAATTCACAAGATATCGTAACTGTTTTCGCGATGACTCAGAGAATCACATTCCCCATTGAAATAGCGACACAAGCAGTTGTCCGAAACATTTCGTGATTCAGTATGTACGAAAACCTTGAGGATTTGGAAGCAAGAACGAGTTTACTTTGAATCGAAAGTACGTTGACGCTTTCGTTTGGTGGCAGCACTGATCGAGGAAGTCGTTAAACCTTCCAATGCTACATCTATCGGCGATAAGTGGAAGCAATATCCGATCTGTGCATTACAGTAGCTCTCTCGCTTCGTAGAGCGATACTTCGTCATTTTCGCATCCGTGCGAAATCCCGAACGAACAAGCGGAGCGAGCCGCGTCGCCATCTTTAGGAACGGTACCGACTATCTCCGCTATCGCCGCCTGCTTCGCTTTAAGAGCTTAAAATCAGTTCGCGACTATAGTAAAAGAATTCGTGTGTTTAGTGCGATAGCGCGTACTTTGTTTTCTATCGCGAGAAGATGCGATACACGTTTGTTCGCGATGTTCATTTAATACGTCCGAGTCAAAGTTTGTGGTGTGCGTGTCGCGTAAGTTGAGCAGACGACGTTTCGCAAGCGTTCCGAGGGTTGAGAGCGATCGAAACCGACGTCATTCTCTAGTTCCGTTCGACCCTTGTTTCAAACTGTCGTTCCTGAGTTGCGATTTAGCCACTCGGTACTATTACTGTGAGAACCGACTAGTGTTTAGTGTTTTGATTTGTCGAACCAGTGGAACGAACACGTCAAAGAAAGTTGCTGCGGTGTACGAGAGTACAGCGACAAGTTAAGGCAGAAATAAAGAGAGAAGGATAAGAAAGGAAAGACTGAGACAGCTCTAGTAGACGACGACAACGACGGGCTAGTACAATTGACAGGAAAGATGGCGCAAGGTGCGGACGAGGATTAATGCTGACCCATTTTTCCGCGCGAAATCGCTCGGTCTCACTTTGTCGTACAATTAAGGGACCACGAAGGTTCGTACCGAGTGCGAGAAGTCGTACGGTTGTTATTAAGTGAATCGAATACTGGCGAAAAAAGGGAAGGATAGTCCGCCATCGGTAGGAGTGTATCCATCGTGCAGTGCGCGCGTGTGCCCTGTTCTTGCGTAAGTGTGAGTGCTCTCTCGGACGTTTATAGGTCTTGTAGGGCCAGCATTGACAAGTATCGGATAGAAATATTGCGAATCGTCGGTGACGATAGGAGAGAGTACGGATAGTGGAGGAAAGTAGTAGAAGGTAGCAACAATTTTGAAGAGAGTGGAGATTGGCAGGGCCGTGGTAGGCTCGACTACGGAAGAGGGCAAACGAAAACGAAAACGAAGACGCGGTCTTCTGGAACTTCTTGAGCTGTGTAGAGCCCTGGCAGGCTCGTGTACGAGCGCGGCTGCTAAGATGGGCAACAATGCCGCGACTGCAAACAAAAAGGTTGACGCTGCCGAGAGCGTCAAGGAGTTTCTTGACAAGGCAAAGAAAGAGTTCGAGGACAAATGGAAAAGAAACCCTACAAATACTGCTGCCCTTGACGACTTTGAACGAATCAAGACACTGGGCACCGGCTCGTTCGGCCGTGTCATGATAGTGCAACACAAGCCGACCGGAGAGTATTATGCCATGAAAATACTCGACAAGCAGAAGGTCGTGAAACTTAAGCAAGTTGAACACACGCTTAACGAAAAGAGGATACTGCAGGCGATTAGCTTCCCGTTCCTGGTTTCATTACGGTTTCACTTCAAGGATAACTCTTATCTTTACATGGTCCTCGAATATGTCCCAGGAGGGGAGATGTTTAGCCATCTACGAAAGGTTGGTCGCTTCTCGGAACCACACTCGCGCTTTTACGCGGCACAAATCGTATTAGCGTTCGAGTACCTTCACTACCTCGACTTAATCTATAGGGACCTCAAGCCGGAGAATCTGTTGATCGATTCACAGGGCTATTTGAAAGTCACGGATTTCGGCTTTGCCAAAAGGGTACAGGGTAGAACATGGACCTTATGTGGCACGCCGGAATATCTCGCGCCTGAAATAATTCTCAGCAAAGGATACAACAAAGCTGTAGACTGGTGGGCGCTCGGTGTCCTCGTCTACGAGATGGCTGCCGGTTATCCACCATTTTTCGCTGATCAACCAATTCAAATCTACGAGAAAATCGTGAGCGGAAAGCCACGATTTCCCTCGCACTTTGGATCCGATCTGAAAGACTTACTACGTAATTTGCTGCAAGTCGATCTAACCAAGAGGTACGGTAATCTGAAGGCCGGTGTAAACGATATCAAGGGTCACAAGTGGTTCGCCAGTACCGATTGGATAGCTGTCTTCCAAAAGAAAATCGAGGCCCCGTTCATACCAAAATGCAAAGGGCCGGGAGACACAAGCAATTTCGATGACTACGAGGAGGAGACGCTGAGGATTTCGTTGACGGAGAAGTGTGCCAAGGAATTCGCCGAATTTTGAATTCCCACATTGATTCAAGATGGTCACACGTATCGCGTATACATTCATACGCGATGGTTCGTCGCTCGCTGCTCGCTTTTCTTCGGGCGAGGGATATAGATGAAGTAAGAGAGCGGGAGGATGGGAGCGAGTAGTGTAAACGAGAGAATGTATTACATGTATGCAAGATAGAAAGAAAGCGTATACAGGTGTGTGCGTGCGCGTGTATGATTCTGTGCGTTTGCGGGCACGCTCGATGCAATAGTTTTATAGAGGAAGGAAGGTGGCTTAGAAGAGTCGAGAAAGGGAAAGAAAACAAAGGAAGACGAGCACGTAAGAAGCAGATGGCAGATTTTGCGCTTTATTTTGTGATTGTGGACTTCTGAGAAGAGCGGAAATGGAAAGAGTATACGAAGGAAACACGGTAATCGGCGTCGTTGAACGTATTGAGATTGACAGAAATAAAAGAGATATAATATATTGGAAAAAATTACGATATATTGCATACACAGATATCATATATAAACACACATACACATACGCGTACGCGTGTGCTCACACTCATAGTCACTGTCACCACTACGACTTTTTACAAGAGAAACATCTTTTTTTTCAGCCAAGTAACTGACATTATTGACGTATGAGAATGACGATATATATATATATATTTATTTATTTATTATATATAAATATATATGTATATATTTACACGTATATGTGTGTGTTCCCTAAGATGGCTTTATTATCCGGTTTATTAGAGGCGGCGTGTGTAAAGATTGCTCTCGATAAGTACTATTAATATCGGAAAACGTGGTTTTGCCGGAATTATTTTGTACATACATCTAGTGTCCTTGTAATCTTTATGAATGTTCCCCGACCCCCTTTTACACCACGCCCCTCTACTCCATCGTCCTGCCTCTTTTAGCACATACAAAGTTTATAAAAAAGGGACTTGACGGGAGAAAATGGATATAAAATACACCAACAATTAATTGTCATGTCGTGCATTGTTGTCTATCTGTCTACGAGCATTTTTCTCTTCATTCTCGTTGGGAGAAAAGTTTTTGCCACGATACGAACCGTATTTATAATAGCTAGTCGTCACACGATTATTTTGCTGAAGTAATATTTATATGACTCGTTTTTCATCGATCGAGAAGGGCGAGAACGAGAGGGTGGGAGAACAGGGGGGAAAGAGAGAGAGAGAGAGAGAGAAAGGTAGACCTTTATTATAGCATATTATGAATCTTATTAAAAGAGAAAAAATGAAAAAAATACTCGTTATATACTGGCTACAGATGCTCGTTGTTGAATTATATTGTACCTTGCATAAATGATACAGGAAAAATAGGAACGAAGAGACGAAAGGGAGAGAGAGAGAGAGAGAGAGAAAGAAAGAAAGAAAGAAAGAAAGAGAGAGAGAGAGAGAGAGAGAGAGAGAGAAAGAGCGAGAAAATGAGAGTATTTGTGAAAATGCGATCGACGGGAGTACGAGCAAAATAAGGATTCATTTTTGGAACGTTTTTAATAGAGGACCACCGGCGTTCGTACATAGATACGTTATAAGAGTATTCGTATATAATTATATCGCCTTAAGTTGCTGTATGCAAAAAAAGCAACGTTATCTTTTATATAGAGCTGCACTTTTAGTACGAAATGTAAACGTATGGACAATCCTGTATTTGTGCAAGAGGAAAGAGAAACGAACGACGCACACGCGCGAAATGGCCAAAGGAAATTGCGCGTGTACGTGCACGTGGAGTGAAAATTTCATTTAACGGGATACAGAAGCGTGTTAAAACATGATCGCGAGAAGACTGTCCAAAAAAATAAAACGAATGACGAAACCAGGGACAAAAACAAACAAAGAAATGTAAACGAAGGAGAACAAAGGGACACGATAACGAAACGAAGAACAGCAGCAGTAGCAATGACAGCGAGAGTGTTATCGCTGAAAGACGCGTTTGTTAATTTATTTTTTGTTCTAATCCATTAAAACCACCTCCTTTCGAGATGGAGCGTATGGGATACTTTACGGCATCGTATCTCGACGGTAATGAAATTCAACGGCCAGTTAACATAAGGAACGCTAGAATCAGAGAATCACCAACACCAACGAACCCTGAGCGTCGACGATTGGACACGCGTCGATCGTATAACGAGAATCGATTTTACAATGAAACACGCACGAGAAGGTCCGCCACACGCGTAGCTTCGTTCCAAGCCACACACACTGTGCGTATATACAGATATTACGAAATTTTCTGCGAATTGTTTCGCCGTGACATAAGATTGTCACTTCTGATCCGAATTCAAAGGGCTGTTCGATTATTACGCGATAAGAAAAGTTATAAGGTTGATCGTAGGCACGAAGTAATTTAAATTACGGGGACGTCGTATCAATCCGATTTCGGCGAATTGGTCAAGGCTTTAGCTAACCAGCTTAGATATATGTAATAAGAAAAAGATAGAGAATGCGAAACATTCGGATAAATCTGTGGCACACGTTGCGGTAACATCGGGTATACGATTACCGCGGTTTCCAGTTTCCTTTAGCTTCGTCCAGTTTCGTTCTCTTTGCAAACGAGACGAAACTTAACGATCAAAGTTGCAACTGAGCAAAAACAGGTAGAACGGGGTAAGGGAAACGTAACGGGTAACAAGTCAAATTATAACGAGGCTTACTTTCCCGCGTGCTTTGAACGTGCTCGTATCTGGATATTCTCGATAAGAGTTATATATATACATGTATATAATATGTATGTATATATACATATATGTATATAACGTAAAAAATGCGTGTTTGTTTTTGAATAGAGTTTCTTTCAACAAGAATGTAATTAACGATCATACGTATAGTTTTCCTAAATCGAACGAGCTGCTTTATCGATCAACGTATATCCACGAAAAATTTATGTTTAAAGATCGCAGTTTGGAAAACGCGAAATCTTCTCTCTCTCTATTGCGGTAAACGAGCGCGTCATAGCAATGCGCAAGTACAAAGAACTGGACAGAGAAAAGAATGTATGTTCTTTTTTGTCGCGTTGGTGACTTTTAGGATGTATATTCCATCCCTACCTTGAGTATACACGTGCACATTGTTCGCTCGCGCATGCTGCAGTGTTGAATAAATAAAAACAAGAATAGGCTTGGTTCGAACAAAGTAGCACGGAAGTTGTTGGCAAGGAATTGCGCGATCGAGACAGGTTATGCTTTCAAATCGTCCAATTTTGGCTGGTATTCTATCCGCATATACACACACACACATACACACACGCATGTATACAATGAAACGTTGCGGCGACACGACTACCAGTATCGTGATTAGCTTGTCGTTTATTCCTGTTCTTCGATATTTGTAATTTGGAGAATAATTAGATCGCTGGTTTCGCTTCTTACGCGTATAAAATTCATCTTTTTTCTACATTTTACAAAAACCGTTTCTCTCGATATGTTCAGAAAGAAAGGTAAACCTATGACTCGGTAAAATTGTTTGAATAGCACAAATTCATTTCGCTCGGTATTCTAATCTCCAAGTTGGAGCAAATCGCCATGATTCGCGTTGGAACTTTGCTCATAAAAGTTCCACGTTATCTCACCTATGTGCATATCGTTATAGCTGAACGCTGTAAATTTAGCGCACATTGAATTGCTCGATACACTGCAAATCATACAAGCAGGATCAGATCTATCAATGTTTAGAGCAATTGGTTTTATATTTTATCGATCTTAGTTCGAAGATGTTTCTTTGTATGTTTTTCTGATTCGGTAAGGACAGCACGCTATAAAAGGTCGTTAATCGATCGTGGCACCTCTGTAAATCGGATAATCTTACGCGTTTCATACTACGCTTCTTGTTACCAACCTTTATCTGATTGATTATTCGTAACTGTCCTAGGACAACTACAAGGCAATCGTCTAAGCTTTATCGCTATAACGTGAGGATTTGAGGAGATAAGGCCTCTTTCACCGTCGCGTATTATTTTCTTCGTTATAGCTTCTCTACAAATGGTTGTAGATTACGGCATCTTAATGTAGCGTTAATGCATTCGAACAATATTTATTTTCGACGCATAATAACCGTCGAGTCATATCTGTGCAATAAAAGTTACACAGGATAGTTTCATTGTATTTTGAAAATCTTGAAGAACGTGTACGATCGTCGAGTGTACAAAGATTCTTTTGTAAATATTAGTTGTAAGCGATCGTTTAAAGCCACATTATACCGCTATGTTTATCGTAGTTTTGCTGCGTTAAGCGATTCTTTCTCAAGAATTTGCCACGGAACGCATCGTTAAGTCGATTCTCAATTACGTATCGCACTCCTCAACCTTATCCATTTCCACTTTTTCTTCTTCGATTCGACGTGCAATACGTGCCGTTATTGCTCTATTCGTAAATAGATCGTCCCTTGGTTCTCTGAATGATCGTTTCGCAATCGTTGACCCACGTGTGTCGATAAAATTTTAAACAATCACACGTATAAATACTTACGTAATCGTATCAAAAGTATCTTCGTTCAAGTTCATATCGTAAGTGGTAAATTGCCTGCGTTACAGACGCATACATTCTGGCAATAACACTTTGTTCCGCTTTGTGTTTAGTACTTCACGTTTGTCTTTTGTCTGCCATCTCTTTGCACAATTGTACCCGCCGATCAAGGGAGGGATCTATTTTACGACTCGTTATTAACCACTAAGCAATCTTGTTTTCTTTTCTCTTGTAAAACCAGTTAATCGACCATAGAGAGGAAATTTGTCAACGGTCAGATAATCTGGCAAATAAGAGAACGAATATAATTCTATTTGATATTAAAGCCTCGAATGTACAGAAATATTTTAACGTCTGCGAGTTTCAGGCCACTCCGTAGCGAAAAGAAATTAAAAAAAGAAAAGGAGATTAAATTAAGAAAGAAAAAGAAGAGAAGAAACGTATTATTTCGTATCAATTTTTTAATTTATGGTTTTTATGTTACTTTATTTCATATAATTTGTTACATGTTTTTTATGGATTCTTATATCGATGGAAATTTAATTTGATTTTTCTGTAACAGGGGGAACGTTTTTTTTTCCACAGTTTCAAGAATCATGTAATCAAAAGATTGTTTTCTAATTATACATTTTTCAAAAGTTGTTTATTTCTATTTCTGTTACGTTGCATCGTATTATTGATTAATTTAAGATCGAAAATCAATTATATCCGGTGTCATTTGCTGTTATTACGCGTAGCTTGTAATACAGCGACAGAAGCGGTCTTAAACTTCTGACTGATAGTGCATGCGTATCGATGGTTACTTTCCGTCTGTTACCCGTATGCTCTCAAATTGGAATTAATTATTTATTGAACGTAAATCAAGTGCAATTCCGCTCATGGAAAGCGGTCAATTGCGTTATTTTATTGTTTCATCCATTGTCATGTAACGGTTTGCCTTCGGCGCCCATTAAAATATCGTTGCACAGAACAGAACAGTCGCAACGTTTTTGCTTGCAGCGTAGTGTATTTTATTAAGATTCTACGCAGGAAGTGAATCGGATCGAATAAGACAACTTATCTAATCGCTATTTTAAATATCTCCGGTGAATTATAATGATCGGAATCAGTGGCAGTTCATTTTTGATACGTTTCTGTATCTATGATCATAGCGTTTTTAGTGGCCTGGCTTGTAACTCAGCATAATGTAATCAGTACGATTAGCATTGGATAATTTGATGTCTTAGTCTTCGATTGGTATCGTTGGATTGTAGATAATTCACAGTAAGGTAGATTAATTTTAGGATACTTTATTTTAATTTGTATTTTCTATTTTATGTGATAAAGATAGTCAGCGATCGAACTAGCATCGATCGATGATCGAAGTATGATACAAATTAGAACGAAATATCCTAAAATTTTGTATAAATGTGACGCTAACGTGGTCGTTTCTCATGCAATGGTTCTAGTTGAGGGTTAAAAAACCTACATCACTCGAAAAATAACAAACGGATATTTCCAAGTAATTTCATTTCGTAGCAAATTAATTCTGGGAGTAAATTATTCTTTGTTATTTTACGAATGTTCATTTTCTGATATAATATTATTTTCTTGTTATTTCTTTGGAAAGGTAATATATCCGAATCACCGTGGTGAACGGATTTCGGATATTCACGGTGACTTTGCATCTCAAAAATAGCTACCCAACGTCTTTATAGCCAGTAGCGCAGTGTCCTATGGGTATCCAAAATTAAAACAAGGTTTGACCTGTTTCATCGATCTGTTTTTATAGTAGGATATTCAAGCGCCATAGCAATTATTATTTTCTCGAAATCCTATCTCATATTCGACTTCGTCCAGTCGATTAACGATGTATCGACTTTTATCAATTTTTCTCAATACGATTTATACACGATGTTAATGAGTAAAAGAATCAGCTTATCCGTCAGTTAGTATCTTCGAAGCTATTTGTTTTTACATAAAATAGCGAACGATTTCAAAGTTTAGTATGAAATAACGTTGGAATCGAAGCATAAGAAAAATTTGACAGAACACGTGTCAGTGAAATATTTATAAATGTAAAAATACCTACCAATGAACTGTTCACCGATACTTTTGTATTTTTATATTTCACCATAACATGGTAGTATTGGTAAAAGCAAATCTCTTTGAAGAGCTTGGGGGAATATTGGCATGAAATATCAGGTTCGGTCGAGACGGTGCAGTTTCGAATTAATAAATTCAATATTCATGAAACGGACACACACACATACACACACATGCACACACTCTCTCTCTCTTAGCCGACACATTGGTTCTTCCCTCTTCGCGTAACAGACAAACTGTTGCGACGTTTTAATAAGAGAATCAACGAAGAAGGAAGGGGGATAGAGGTTAAGAGAGTACTCGATAATATTGAACTGCTACGATAGAACGTCGGCGAATATATGGACTTGGAAATTTTCCCATCATCGTAGTTTTATCAACTAGCCAACTCAACGGTAATTGATATTACCTTTGTCCTTTCTTCGAAAATCGATGTGTTTGTCTTGCGCTCTATAGGTTGTTAAATCTACCGAATAATAACTGGTGCAATAGTAATTTATATATACGAGATATTAGGACGCGTCTATCTCTGCGTATCTTTTGCCAGGCTATTCGTATTTAAAATTCCAACTTTCTTACGGTTTATCATGTTCTCGTGAATTTCCAGGCGTACTTTCCTTACGTAATACAATAGGATATCTTCCTTTGCATCGTTACGCGTTTTATCGTTTTGTATTTTGTATCGACGTACCGTCGATAATTATATCAAAATATTTCTACGATCAAAGATACGAAGATGATCCTCGAAGGTTACTTTCTGCTCGTAAGAGTCGTTATCAGGAACATTCACGTTCATATTTTTATATGAAACATCGACGCTGCGAGATTGTTGTGCGCACAAGTGAAGTTCGATAAAGTAGTTGAGTAAATTCCGTTATAATATGCAAACTAATTCTACGTAGAACGACGAAGGATCGCTATTTGGAAAATAAAAGGGAGAAGCGCAGAGGGGAAAGAGAACGAAAGAGAACGATGATCTTAAAGAGCGAAGCATGTACCATGCTGGAACGTCTATGACAAGCACGCTCGTAAAATTTACGATTGGGCTATTAACGATCAATTTAGTTTGAGACAAGGCGAGCGTGGTAGTAGTTACGCGGTGTGCCATTCTTCGGAAATAACTTGCAGTGTATAAAGATTTCTTTAAAATCTACGTGCTCGCAGATTATTTTCATATCGAGCTTTGTAAACCGTGCGCGGTATTGATTTATCGATCAAAATTCCGTTTCGTATTTATTGCTGTAATATCCGTTTTACATTAACGGCGATGTCTGGTCGATTCTTTGTTTGCATATTGTAATTTTAGATAGGGAACACGTAATAACGTTTTTTGTTAATCAGCGTTGGGAAAATTTTTACGAATTCTGCACAGTTCTCGATAGATAATTGAAAATCGTTGTTGTTCGTGCAGTGGAACAGTCGGACAGAATACGTAAAACTGCGCGGTAATCGATTTTTTGAGATCGCAGAATGACGTTCGAGTTGTTCGATCGGCATTGAAAATTCCGTTCGGCTCTTCGATCTGCTTAAATTTATGAAATTCAACAAGTCGTTTAAAAAAAGTTGTCCGATGTTACGCCAAGTTTTATTAGCGATCAACGTCGAGTATTTTATAATTCCTCGAAGTAAAACGTTCGATTATTCGTAGCATAGAAATTCTGATCGGAGGACGAAGAGCGAAGTTGTGGAATGGAACACTTTGAAAGAAGCCAGCTTTAATGAAATGCATTCTTTTTTTTTCCTTTCTTTTTCTCTTCTTTTCAGATCTTCGATTTTCCTCTCCGCGTTTCCAACGATTTACGCGTCTCTTTGTCGCTTAGTATCGAAAGTTGTTCATCGTTCGTTATCGTTGGTATTCTGTTATTTTATTTTATCTTTGGCGGTCGATTGCCGCAGTATTGCGTCACAGAGAATCGTAATGTAATACAAAGAATCGCAGAAATACGCTTGTACCATTTATACTTCTCACGTATAATTCCAGGCTGCTTTCTTTTAAAGCGAACGCGTCGTTTTGCCTCTTTCGTTTCTCGGTACTTATCGTCGGATAATAGATTGAAATTAAGGAATTCGAAGGCAATGGAAGTGTCTAGCGTGGTAATTACGATCGATGAAATGAAAATTCACAGGCCTAAGTTGCTCTCGTGCAGTGCGCTTCTATTTGATTTGAATCTGATAAAAAGGTTTCGTCGTTTCGTCTCTTTTCGGTTGTTTCGCCTACAACGCGAAACTCATTCTGCATTGTAACAGATAGCGATTGCGATATCACGGTTATGCTTCGTTCGTTGGAATATTCACAGTGCACGTCGTAATGCACAGAACGTCTCGATAGGTCTATAATTGCGGGATCAAAGGAAATTAAAATTACGTCGGATCTTGAATTTACTTTGCTATTTAACGATATTTAATCGAACCCTCTTCTCTATTAAAATCTTTATTCGAGAATTTCTCTTATACGTTCGTTTGCTTTACCGGATTAGACCGGAAGTTCTGCCGATGTAATTCCGTTTTAATGGAAATAGATTTGTAAATAAAAGTCTATCGACGTTCTTCTATCATTGAAAATCTATTGAAGTTGCTCGATTCGTAGAAATCTATAGCGCGTTCAAGCGTTCTAGAGAGATAGTTATAGGAAAAAGCGGCGAAACTTTCGCATCGATACGATCCGCCGCTCATCTTCGATCTCTTGAAATTGAAATTCGTAAGAGTTTCCGAGCTCCAACTAATTTTACCGTATGCAATTCGAAACTACGTTATTTCCTTTTATCCCGGGAATTACGCGATTAAATCCACTTTCCACCGACTCAGGCAATGCCATTGCGAGTGTAGGGTCGTGTCTTTTTTATATCAGGTACAAGATTATTCGATCCGGCTTGAGAAGTAATTCCGACTTATTCGATCAGCAAGGTTATCAAGCGCGCAAAGAAGGACTATCCGTAGTAAATTAATCGTCGGTCCTCTCAGCCGACGTTCCTCATCTGTGGCTGTGCTCACGATAGTGTTTCTGCTTCTCGGATGTTATCGTCGCTCGTCTTGATATGTAGATAGTCGCTATCGATGCTTTCGACGCGAATAAACCGCGTTATCTCATGCTGATACCAGTGATGCTAGTTAGCGAGCGAGGCTTCGATCCGCTTCCTAGTTGCACAAGGGTTACGCGTACCAGGTTATTTACATTGCGCGTCTCCCGATTTATGGGACCAAACGTCCCCGTGACATCCTCGCCGACATCTCGAGGAACCGCAATTTTCCACACACTCGGCCAAACTTCGTCTCCTTCCTGGCTCGTAGTTTCGTTCGTCAAACTGAAATTCGTCAAACTGAAAATCCGTTAACCGGCGTCGGAAGTATCGCTTCGTCGAGCTGGCAGTTTCCACTCTTGGCCAGGTTCATTCTCCTTCTTGACATTTTGTCTATCGAACGGACAAGCGTCGAAGCTGACTACGCGACGATGCAACCAGTCCGAAAGAAGATATCGTTCTCGAGATCGCATCGTAAGTTCCGATCGAATCGGATTCCAGTTATCGTCGATCGAACGCGATCGGCATCGACAGAACGTCGAGAAGATTTCAGAAGTTGTGAAAAAGTTCAAATTCCAAGAGTTTCGCGGAAACTTGGGGGCTGCGTGTGATCAGCGAGTGATGTCCGACTCTTGTGAATCTTAGGAGGATATCGGCCAGGTGTCTCTTAGAACGGAAACTCTTCTTTCGGTAAGCTTTGTGTTAATTGGTAGCGCGTTCGAAGAACGAAGCTGAGAAATCGCTTCTTCGTATCGCGTATCCTCATCCGTTTCATCGACATTCCATTTCTCATTGACCGTGAAACACGGAGACGACAGTTGAAACACCGACAGTTCGTTCCATTCGCGCGCGTCAGGCGTTTCGTTAATCGACGAATCACGCGACTTATAGTTTTGGAAACACGTACACCATCGCGTGTGATAACGCGCTAAATCGCCATTCGATCGATACAGAGAGAACGACGTTTTCTCCACGACCATTATAAACATAGGGAACTAACGACCAAAACGAACGTCAGATACAAGTTGATAAAGTGGTGGGATACGACGGTGAAACATCGCCGTTCTAAATGAGATGACACGGTTACCGTTGATTCTGAACACAGCTTTAGAAATATTCCTCTGTCTGATGTGTGACGTAGAAAACTAGAATCCAAGTACGTAAGATTTTCACCGGATTTTCACGCGTTTGTTCGTCGTAGCAATATGGACTTTTTTTCGTCCACAGGAACTTTCTTGGGGAATAGTTTTTTTTTTTTTTAATTTAATATTTCATATTCACAATTTGTCCAATTTGGACATTTGGTAGAATTTTTTAGCTGCGAATTTTTTAGCTGCGAATTTTTTAGCTGCGAATTTTTTAGCCGAGGAATAGTTTGATCTGCTTCCTTAGTTCTTATCGCGATTGGGATTTTCGAAGGACTTATATTCGTGAATTAGAAGTAGTCACATGTTTATTTTTTTTTTTTTTTTTTTTGCTTTACGAAAGCATCTACTTCGGAGAATTTATCATCGAGTTTCGCTCGTTTTCGAGTTATTGCATCGTTAAAATTCCACTTTGCACGCGTTTCATCCTCGTAATAATCAATAGAATACAACGTAGCAAGTACAATATCAAACTTTTGATTCTTAAATGTACAAATGTATTCTGATTTCATCAGATACGTATTAGTTGTACGGATATTCGTAAATACGACTTTAAACGACGACGTCTATGTTTCGATTCGCGAGTTTCTTCGATTCCATTCTATTCCTATCGCCGCTTATCTCGCGTTTATTTAGCTCGTCGTTGTCTGATTGCGTAATAGATAAGCGTACGTCGTGTTGGGTATCGTAGAGCATTTACGGGCGAACTTGCAAACACGAGGAAATCCTATCGTTTTTCTTGGAAATAATATTTAGTTGGTCGATTAGTGATTATCGCACGATATAATACACGTGTAATTATCGGGAAATATTCAGTCGCATTTCCTTCTCGCCAAGTCGTAAACTCGCGCAAACGGGATAAAACCGATTAGTTTTCAGGATTAATCGAATTGCTTGATAATTTTTGCCAAACTAAGATCTAAGACAGATATTTGCTTTCGTTTCTCCTTCTAGATACATGTAAATATTTTTCTACCTGCATCGATTAAACGTAACACGATCTTCGAATCTTCTGGTTTTTATCGACGCACGTGTGTTGCCGTCGCAGATATCACGGGAACGCGTTACCGATAACGACCTCGTAAGGTGTAACGATTTTCGATCGCGCGACCAGATAAGATTGCGTTCGAGCAAGAAGCGTGCGAGGAACTGTTTTGATTGCGAATATTCGACGCAATTGTAACGGCGTTCTCCATCTGTCGAACACTTCATTGACGTATCGCGTGATTTTAGTATGGCGATGTAAGTGGAACAGCGAGGACGGTCTTCTATCGGAAGGAAGGCGACTTCGATTCAAAGCCAAGTACATAGTTTTGTTGGAACGTAGTTCTCGACGTGTTCGATCGGCGACAGAAGAACGATATCGCGAGTATGGTCCCCTTCTCTTTCTCTCGTCTCCATCCTCTATGATCAGTCCCGATATTCCTAACGATCGAGAAATCGAGTCTCGCACTTTTCCCGTCGAATTATTTCGCGCTGTTCGCCGTTCGTCCAACATTTGAATTTGCTGTCTGTGGCAAAAAACGTATCGCGTTTAGGCGTCTCGTTAAATTAGGCGAAGGAACCGCCGAAACGAATGCATGACATTTTGTATTTTATATATAGCATTCTTGTTACGGAAATAATGATGGACACTAAATAAAGTAAAAGCGACAAACGCCAGTTCGATGTTGGTCAACGAAATGACGCGTCGTCGTGTTCAGGAAACTTTTTTCTATTTTCTGAGAAACAGACATATCCGATTTCTGTTGTTTTCGGCCGTCACGGCTAGGTTTTCGAAAAGTATCATCAGATAACGTTTACGATGGCGAATTAACGAAACTTTGGAGACGTCAGTTCGCCAATTTTTTTTTTTTTTTTGTATAATTTATGCGTTTTTTCGGAGTACGCTTATGTCCGCGAGTACGTGTTTTCGTGTGTCGCGTTTGCTGTGTATAAGACAAAGTAAGCGTTTTTGTCTGCGAAATAAAAGTAGGTGGGAGCCTTTTATGCTTGTACATAGGCAAAGTAGTCAGCCTTGGTGAAGTTCGTTGCTTTTCCGTACGCAATGTCTCGACCTCTGAAGGCTACCTGCATTCGTTAGGCGTTCAGCCGCCCGCAGAATTTTTTTGTCGTCGCCAACGAACGAAGCCGTTTCGTTGGCCTCGTTAATCTTCCCTTCCAAATGTGGAGACGAGGAAGGGCAGCCCGTTCGACAGTTGATATTTCTCGTCGACGTCTTTGTTCTCCTGCATTGAATATGAAAGCGAAAGCGATTGGAATTTTACCGTTACGGATATCGTGCGCAATCGTCGTTGCAATATTCACGTTTACCTCCATAATTAGTCGTTGTTAAGTTTGAGTTTTCTATGACTTGATCTTCTTTTTACTTACTACGAAACATTCGCGCTGTTTCCTTAAATACGATCTTTCGTACGTATTTTAAGAAGAGATACGAATATGTTGTGGAAAATACATTTTTCAATTTATCTTCGACATTTTACTCGTAGTATCATTTACACTCTCGTTACTTATACTAACTTACCTATATTAGCTTCAATTACTTGTTCGTCTGCAGTCAAATCTAATTCAACCGATACCTAATTCCCATTTTAAATTAGAACGATCAAAGCGTTGCTCAGTATTATGTTTCCTTTTGATATACGGTGGCTAGGAAAAGTATTTGCGCATCCGAACGAGGCATCTTTTAATTACGCTTTGCCTTTTATTTATTTGCATAATATGACATTTTCTTGATTGTATCAACGTACTACTAAATTCTAGTAAATTTAATAAACATGAAATATCGATAAAATCGATATAAATATCACGATAGATTCAACGATACGTGCAAATATCTTTTCGCAGTCGCTGCATATTTGAAACTTTTTCTAGTAATATTCATGGCGAATGGTTTTGTATGAAACTAGAAGTAACATAAGCGTTTAAGATACGACATTTATAGTACCATGTATACTTAACAAGTTGGCCGAGTCTCTTTCAGACGACACTGTTAAATGGATTAATACGTGGAATATCCTGAAAACGCATTAGAACGGGAAATTGTTATTGAAGTTGCGACTAGAATTAAAATTATCCTTCGTCCCAGAGCACAATTATCCAGCTATACTTCGGTCGGTAGAAATAGATTTGCCGATCTAACGTCTCGATCCGAAGTCGGAGCGTTAACTGTGTGCTTTAACTCGAGCAATAGCTACGATGCGCCGTCGTTAGTCACTATAATTTTATGCATCGACCTCGTGTCTGGCCTCCAGATGTGACACTCGGTAGCGAACGACCATTGTAATTATTCGATATTAGCCCTGCTGCGTTTTAGTATCGACACTTTGCAGTTTCTCGAGTCGTTTAACGATAAATCAATTACCAAACGTTAGAACATGTAACGCCTCTTCGAAACCTTGACACGGTTCGTTTCTTACGTTTCGCTTTGTTAATTAACGTTCTTTACATACAAATAATCTTTTTACGCGAAATCTTTGCGAAATAATTTCGAAAAATCGAGGATCGGCCGATTGGAAGCTGTGTGATAATCGCGTTCGTATAGTTCGCTGGCTATTAGTTCGATGAACGTACATGTACTTAAATGCTTCGACTTTGCGAGGGTGTGTGCTCAACGCGAACCGAAATAATTCATCGAGGCCCGCCTCCAAGTTGTACTTCACCATGGCGCATGTATTTAGAATTCGTACTGAAATATGTACATACCACGACGCGTTCGTACGATTTTGTTCCGAGAGAATATAACGTTTCGTTGCTTCGTATTTATTACTCGCGATCAGATCGCATGAAGTAAAAATAATCGGGGAAGATTCCAATGAGAAAAAGTTAGAGGAAAGGACGGATAATACAAATTTCTGCCAAATTCCTCTTGGTCTCGGAGACAAGGATAGATTGGTTCTCTTAGTCTGAATATTTCTTAAATGGCGATATTTCTCGTTAGACCGATGATCGAAGGTTCCAACGAATCCACGTACGATACAAAATTTGGGCTTAATTTTACGGACTACGGTGTATGCATGGATCGTCGATTTATTAAGATTTCTTTCCAAAGACTCGTATTCTTTTATAGGTCTACGCCGTTTGAACGACGATATCGAGATTTCTCTAGCGATCGGAGATAGATCGTATCTGGACAGTCTGGACATAGTTGTTTGGGTGGGTATTCGATTAAACTCGCTGGTTAATTTCTATTTTATTCGAGTGGAATTGGTAAAGACAGGAAAATCGATCGATAGCTTCTTGTCTGTCCGATATAAAACCGGAGATTTGATAAATTCGTTGCGAACGTTTAGGTTTTGTTCGAACTTTGTCAAGTTCCTTCCAAGTTCTAGATCTGCTAGCCAAATATAAGACGAGCTAAGAAATTTCCAAGTTTTTTGTTGCATCGCAGTGGCATTAAAAACTCGTCCTTTTATTTATGTTTCCCGTCGTTGTCCTTTAGAGTGACTCGTCTCTTTCCTGCAAATGACACGTAACTGGAAACGTCGCGTACAAAGACAATCGAGACTCTCGGGGAAACCTGATGGAACCTCGTTCTCGACGAGAATCCTAATATATATCATATATATATATATATATATATATAAAACGTAGATTTAATTCAGTTCGTCGAAGCGGAGAAGTAATCGTCGTCGATTTTTCATCTGAATTTTCTCCGGATCTTCTTTATTTGGAAAGGAAAGAACGATCTGGTTGTTCTCGATAGACGGTTTCGGTTTAACGCGTACAATATTTTTAGCTATTTGTTCGACGAGTCCTTACGTTCATTCTTCCTCATCGACGTTTCAACTCTTAATTAGCGTTAGATAACTACGTTTTCGCTAGGTAATACGTGGAATACTTGTAACGTAAACTTATCGAATCTCGTATCGAGTTACGTACGTAATTACGATTTGAAAAATACGTAAATAGATAGAAGAAGTCGTTCGTAAGATCGATTTAGACCAAACATAACGTTTATCGGTACTCCACGTGAGCACACGAGCTGTTGCTTGTAACAAAAATCTCGTTATCATCGAGTGGAGAATCTCAGGTGTCAGGGCAGGGACAGGACGGTCCTTCCACCGCATTCATCCAATTTACTTTTCTATGCTCTTGTACATGTAATACACGCATACATACGTATACTTATATAAATATAATACATTAAATAAGCGTACGTAACACTAAAACGAGAAGAAAATTCTATTATATCGCCCCTATTTCTAGTCGTGACGGGATATTAAGGATCGAAGCGAACATTGTGAACCTCGAATAGATGTAACGCGTATCTAATAGGAAATTACGTACCTCGGAGAGAATTACACACCGTCCAACACCTTCCGAGTCGTACAAAATGAATTAATGAATTAATACGATGGATTAAGACAGGAAAGAAAAGAAATTACGGAATACCGAGCGGCTGAGAAACGATAGTTTTCCGCGTTACGATTCTTACCGCGTAACCGAACAAGCCGCGCTTTTCTTTGAACAACGGCGACTTATTAATTCAATTTACCAATGACGTTCGTTTTGCGAATTAAAGTTACTTAAAAAATTTACCAGAATCTCAAAGGCAACAGCGTTGGTTCGTCCTTACGTTGCTCGATAACGGGTAACAGATATTATTTATTCTACGGCAATTTCATTACGTACCAATTTATGTCTCTTCGAGGTATTTACTCGCGATAACGAGATAGATAGGTACGAACGAGAGGGTATACTTTTGTCGTGCGTCGTTGGCAATCGAATTTCGAAGATGGATGCGAACGACGATAATTGGCGTTGTGCGTGTTTTCTTGGTAAAAGTAAACGAGTGTTCACGGTCGTGTAAATAATTCAAACGACCGTCCGAAATATCTACGTCTGTGTAAAAATCGAATACGCGTGTACAAAGTGGAAGATGCTTTTACCTACGAACAGCTTCTCTTATCGTTCGATCGCAGTTATTCGTCGTTGCAGATTTTTCCTCTTCGTCGATAACGTGCACCGAATATGCGACTCGATCGTTAACTGGCACGATGACGTAACCAGAAGATCAGATTTCTTCGATAATTTTTGCGTTATCCAACGACGTAGTTTTATAAAGCGGCTACCGTCACACGCCGTTGAAAACATATTTCAAGAAGTCGGTCGTTCGATTAATCCTCGTCCGTCCGCTCGTTTTCTCCGCTTAATGTTCGTACTTTGGTGTTAAGTCAGAGCAGACAATGATAAAACATCGATCTAACGAAAATCAATGTAACGACCGGTCTAGTTTGCAAATTCTCTTACCGAAGATGAGAGGTATGTACGAGGATTAACGATCAACGATATTTCTGCGAAAGAGTATCTCTTAACGACGTTCGAAGAAACAAGGTTATTCCAACAGTTGCTAAGATGTAATATCGAAGAGATGGTTGTTTGAGAATTGCAGCATCGTATTTTCGAACGGACCGAGCCTCGTTCGATCGTGTAGCTCGCGTTAATTAACTGTTTCGCCGAAAATTAATTGGCAACGTTCGACGAAAATTAATTAACTCGTATCTGCGATATCATCTGGTTGTGTCGTTGCACGCATATCGAACGCTTACTCGCTCGCACGCGTCCAATTTCTCCTTTCTAGCTTCCTACGTATGTTGTCTCGCAGATGAGATATACGTATGCAGTTGGAAAGAATAATGCAGAGGCTGGACGAGTTTCGACTTGTCCGGAGCATTCGACAGGGAGAGAGCTATACAAGCAGGCGATACGATGAACACGAGTCGTGGCTCGTGACGCGTCAAGGCTGAGTCGCATGATTTTTTCCCTCTTACGGCATTTCTCTGTTAAACGTGCAATTTGTCTACTCGTCGTAAATGAAAACCGATTCTCTCCGTGATTCGACCATTCTTTTCCATAGTCTGCCTCTGTCGTCGTCCGTGTAGTCGACACGTGTCTAAAACTAATTGCGAAGTAAGCGAATATTTCGAAGAAAACGGTGAGCGAGGGGGAGGGGAGAATAAGTAAAAAAAAAAAAAAAAAGAAAAACTCGGAGACGAAGAAAAGAGGAGGAAAATCGGACCGTTCAGCCTTAGGTCGAAAATAGATGCAACGTACAGCGATAGCGAAATCTAGTAAAACGTGGCAGTAGATAGCCGCGCTTGTATTGATTTTCCGCAGTCACGAGTAAAGTACACACACGTACGAAAGAGTGTCGTTCGCCCGCTTCGCCGGGAAATTCGCAGACCGATGATACGTTATCGATAATTTGGAAATTTGTACCGGCGAATCTAGACGCGGCTCGTTCGCCATAATTTCGGAGATTCCGCGTACGCTGCCGGCCCGTTTCCGGTACGCCGATTTTCCGAGATCCGGGCGCGTGGCGACCGGTAAATTCAGGAAATCATGCTGCATCGATTGTCGACGACGACGACAACGACAACGATAACGGCAACGGCGCAACGTCGAACGGGAGCGTGTCGCGTGTTTCCGATCGATCGACGATTTCACGAGTCGTTGCCGGAAGTTCGACGTGGCAATCTCGACGCTGTCGTGTGTGGCGAAAGAGCGGAGCCCGTGAATTCTCCGGGTACTTTTGTCGTCGGTAACCTCGAAACGTTGGCCAGATTAAACACGACAGTTTCGAGATTCGCCCGGTTGGCCCGTGCAATTAGGGCTATTATTAGGGTATTTCGTAGGATTAGCCAGTGACGTTCGAATTGCTGTCGATGGTTGACCAGTGGAAATTCGGTTCGATAATCCCCTTGTAATATCGATGGCGAATTTCGAGGCGAAATCGGAATACGAAAGCGTTGTCAGGCACGCGAGCGTCGTTGTCGATCTTTGCCGCGAAAGCTTGACGCCGTGTGCTACACGTTTCCGGTTCGTGTAGATATCGAGAAAACGCTTTACGCTGAAAAAAACGTTATTTTCACGGGTCGGCTTTCAACCGACCCTGCTGCCGCGTTTACCACGGGCGCACCAATCAAATCTCCACGTACCTTTTTCTTATAATAAGTAGGCTCAAAATGATTTCGCGTAGCGATAGCAACGCGAGTCTCTCCTTCTTACGTATCGATGGCCGTGCAGAGATTTTATCCGTGCATGGAACGGAACGTAAGCACCATGATCGTTATATATACGTAGGTATACTGCGTCGAAAACAAAACCACGATTGCTAAAGATAAAAAAAAAAAAAGAAAAAAAAAAAGAACAATGGAAATATTAGCTTGTTCGTTGATATATTGTTGCGTCAAAAAGTACGTACTTGTGAAGTAATTTATGTGTACCGCGATAATGGGTGACGCGATAAAAATTTTTGCGAGTATGGAAAATTCGAATGAAAAAGAGGAACGAAATTTAAGGGCGGGAGGGACAGAAGGGAGGGGAAGAAATCAATATCATCGCTATTTTGCATCAGAAGTATTGTAAAACGGGGAATTTTCCTCGCCTTGTGATCATTTATGTTTGTAAATTGTAGCCGATTTACGATTCCTATAATACGATGTATATGTACTCTAGACACTTCGAGAAACGGACTTGTATTATTTTATTCTTAGCACTCGATGATGAGTTACGAAGTTTCGTTGATGAATATACTAATCTCATTTTTGTAAATATTAATTTAAAAAGAAATAAATCTTATTGTAAAGATTGTATAATTTAAACCATCGTTACGTTTTTACCGATTTCTCTCAGTCAATCGTTACTGCACGTATTCCTTCGATCCTTCCTCTCCGTTGCGCTTTTCATTTTCTTTTCTTTCCTTTTCTTTTCTTTTCTTTTCTTTTCTATTCTGTTCCCCTTCGTTCGTCCATGCTGCATGAAATATCTTTCCTGCCTCGTTTCACATAAAAAAAGCACATAAAAAATTTGGCAATTGGTATTGGCAATGGCGCGTCTTTACCGTACACTGTTAGTACGCTTTTCATTTTGCAAATAGCGGCGGAACTTTCACGGTATCGTATTATTTCGATCAATACGTAACGGAACGTCTCTCTTTCTCTTTTTAGTTTAAGCACTTTTTATCTGCAGGGAAGAAAAAAGTGAAAAATGCGTGCAGCGTTTAGAATTTATTTGTGCGATTACGTTTCATCGTGCGACAACGTTTTCGATTCTGTAATCGACGAACGAATTCTAACGAAACATTGTTACTGTTGCTTCGACAACGATAATAGGTGTTACGCATCTTAAAATCGCGTAATCGAAGAAGTTATTGTTGAACGCTTCTTTCGACAAATATAAAGGAAGCGCATACGTTGAAACGTTTGTCCGTTTAAAGATAAAATAATTTTTATCCGACACGAATGACTTATGTGATTACATTAGTGTCTTATAAATGTGATACTTGACGATTAAAGAAAAATATTTACGGCAAGAATGTATTATATTCAAGAGTATTAACTATAGTATTCTTTTTGTTAATAGTTTACAAGTTTCCTGTATTAAAATTAGTCCAATAGAATTGGCCTTTTCTTTTTCTTTTTTTCTTTTTTTTATTAAATGATATTTCTACGTTGTACTATGCGAATAAAATGTGACATATTTATTAAAAGGAATAAAAAGTTTCGAAGCATAAATCGAGTCGTAAGAAACGTAATTTGCGCGATATATTAATCTCTGACTTTTTTTCCAATATATTACCTTTTTTCGCCATTTAGAAGTGATAATATTTCCTTACCAACTTTAGAAGTCGTTTTAACAGAACTTTGCTATGATATTTCAAATAATTTCTTTTTTATCATTTTCTTTCGTTCATATACGTCTAACGCGTTTATTACGTATTAATAAATTTAATCATTATGAAATTCGAATAATAACATGGACAAAGAAATTGCGAAACAACGGTATTATCGAATTAAACAGAATTCGTACATCTATCAAGGTTCGTAAGTGTTTTAAATCATTATATTCCATCGCGTGTTTCCTTCAGCTCAATGCTACGAGTTACATGTGCACTCATAAAATAGGAACAAATGCATCGTCTTATATAATACTCGTAACACCGTTATTTTCAGTAACTGCAGATACCAAGCCATCGTTAACTCTCAATAACCGTGTACGGTTCTTCCCTTTTACATTTCCAAAGACTCGATCCTCCACGGTTTATATACATCTTCTCCCCTGACCTTTAAGGCCGAAGACTTTTATTATAAGTGAAAATTCATCGCAGCACGTCCTTTTCAATTTCAAAGGAAATGGGATTAAACGTTCTATCGTTACTCGATACTACACGACGATAACGTTAAAATAAAAATCGCGTGGCGTGAAATTTCGTGATAGCCTTTAGGTGCTAGATTTCTCTGAAAGATATTCTAGAAATGTTCCAAAATCGTTTATTTACGAATATATTCGTTCGTGCGATTTACGAATGATCGACAACGATCATCGTACTCGCGCTAACATCGGTAGATTGCGGTCGTGCGGTTACGTTATCGATATCGGATGCTCAGTCTTGGCTTTCCGTCATCTGTATCGGTATCGAGATTGAACAGGATACGCGGAACAAAACAGTGGTTTCCAAAGTGCTAATCGAATCCTTCGGGAACGGTCTAACTCCTTGGACACGATTCGGATCGACGGTCGTATTTAGTTGTAAAGTGGGAACTTGTGGTTGTAGGTCATGTAGTTTTGAAATTTTTTAACGTTTCGCCAGCATTGCGGTTGTTTTCAATGGATCGGAGAACTTTGGCATTGGTTCTGGCGTTGTACGATAAAACTGTGTTGCGATGCTGGCGAAACATTGAAACGTTCTTTGGGAAAAAACATGGATTACGGGAAAGATATAAATTATGAAACGTTGGGTCGCGGAAGCTTGAAAGTTACGTAAAAGTCACGTAAAATTTTCGTTACTTCGTTTATATACATATAAATAGAATAATAAAGCTATATGTATCGATTATGCAAAAGCTACGTTACATAAGTTGATAAAGTTTTGTACAAAAGTTTTGCAGAAATCTCTTAGGTTTATTACGTCGTACTAGATCGCTCGTTCGCGATTTCTTTGCTGGTTTTGTTGACTAAAATTACTTTGGTCGAATATACGTTGCAACAAAAGACATTAAAAATACGGAATCTGTCGGAAAATTTCGAAACGAAATAACGTTGCATCGTTAAATTTAGTCGATTGTTAACAACGAATAACGCGAATAAAACGCATTTCGTTCGATATAGATGAATTTTCTCAATTACGGTATCTTTCAATCAATTTTTTCATCCGAGTTGTAGGACGAATTTCTTTTCTCATGGATGCACGAAAGTTAATAAGATAAAGTACCATGTACGTTCATTGCAGTTGTATTATTGGCACGAGTTCGAACGATTACAAATTGCCCGGTACATTCTTATCGTGGACAAATTTACGAGCTGCAATGTTGCAACCGTAGTCGACTCGGAACTGTACATTACCATGCATCGGTACTTGGGTAACTGATGCAATTTGATCAAGTGTTCGATATTTTCGTTACAGTTTCGAAGAACGATCGCAGAACATTTTCCTATTATTCATTCTCTACCTCCTCTTGTCCTAATTGGGATCGCATTCCCTGCTAAATTTTAACTGAAGTACGGAATATATCCGCATTATCGAATTTACAATGTAACTATAAACACTCTAGGGTCCTAATATTAAACAGATACTTTTACAGTTACCTAACTAACGTAGCATCAATTACTCCATACTAATTACATGTACGTTGCCGCTTGAGATACGATCAGAGACTACAGAATTAGACGAAAAAGTTTCGTTCGAAATACATTTTCCAGGTTTGCGGTAATTTATCAGTGTCTAAATATTTATGGATGGTAGTGTACATATGGAGCAACACGATATGAACATTGTGCTTTACCGTGTCGTAGCTTCGAATTGACGGCGTCGGTGTATTAGAGCGGTATAACGATGACTGCCGGTGCCGGACGATAAATTTTAGAAAATCCTCGAAATAGAATGGCGGACGAGAGGAGTGGCTCCCTGTGAAAAAGCCAGCGGCACGACCTTGGCTCATCTATAGATTGTTGCTGCGTCTAAATTCGTACCACTCCCGTGTGCACGAACAATCATAATGTTTCCGCAACGATACATCGTCCACCGATGCTCCGAAAGCATAAAGAACGTTAGACAAGTGACTTTCCTCGTGTCACGAAATCATTCTTGCGTCGTACTCGTGTTAATTCGTTTTCTAGATATAACAATGAACATCCGATCTTTCGCCATATCGAAACCCGAAACTTCATAGTTACTTACGTTCGCCTCGTTTTCGTCTAATTATTTTTATCCTTCCTATCTACGATAATAATTCTTTGGCAACCGAACCGATCTCCGCTTGAAAATTTCTCTCTGCGACTGTGTAACTCATTGGCAAAATACCGTTGATTCGCGTTATTCGCTTGGCCACGGAGCAACAGCGAGATGATTTCCTTCGGACGAACAACGATACTTTGCTTCTCATCGATTGCTTTTATTTGATCGATATTTTTCAAATGTACAACTATCTAATTAGACGACTCGATACGACAATTCTGCCGAACGTCAACCGACAGCCAGATATCTTTGCCGGAACAGAACCATCCGATTTTCCTCTGTCTAAGTATAAAATCGCAGGTAATATAAAGAAAATTTTAAAGCCACAAATCTTGCTGCCTGTTAGCGTGTAGCTAAAACGTTCGCGAATTGCACAGAGTGTGTTATTGCTTAGAAAGCGACGGTATCGAGTTTCTTGTTGTAGCGAGAAGCGCGATGTTGTAGGACGTCGTGAGTCAGCTAGGTGATTAACAATTGATCGCGATACGTATTTCACTCGCCATGGAAACGTATATTTAAGTCCGTTCACTTGGCTAATAAAGAGCAGAGAGATCTGGAAAAACGCGGTGTTCGTAAGACGGACGGGAATCGGTTCACGCTGGAAAGGTTGGAAAGGTTAAAAGACCGCGTTTCCCGTCGCTGTTATCTCGCTGACGGGCGTCAGATGGTGGATCTGTCTAGTTCACAGATGTCACGGTGACTCGTGTTATCGCGTGAATTATCTCTGAATTTTTGCATAATATTAACGCGATGATTCATGCGTGTCGAACCGAATAAAGAATCGAATAAAACTGTTTCCTCCTCCTTGAAGAAGAAGAAGAAGAAGAAGAAGAAGAAAAAGAAGAAGACGAAGAAACGCCCGACGGAAATTATTTATCGACAGTTGTCAAATTATTTCTCTTTTTTGCGAACCATCTTTCCGCTATACTTTCATCGACGTTCGTTACGATAGCAACTTTTCGTCAGAGGATGTTTCAAAGGAAGATGTTTATTAGGCGTCGAATATATCTAACGTTCGATCGGAAAGTAAAAAGACAATGAGAATACCGAGGCGATGATTTGTTCGGTATCTGCTCCGAAAAGTTTCGCTCGGAAATATCACGAATTTTCTCACAGGTGGATCGATCGTAGGCAGGATAAACGCGAGGATGAACTTGGCTGCGATCAAACTTCAACGGTTTATACGTGTACGCTGTTCGTAAGAAAGAAAAAGTTGGGCTAATTAACAAGTTGAAGTCTGAAAATACGCTTTGCTCGAGAACACGGCACGTAATTTCGTATCGGCTTGGATACAAAGGAAATTAATTTCGCCACGTGTATAATCGACGCGAGGGAAACAGCGTTCACGGTTCGCGTATATAGTTTCTAACGTTACGGCGAGGCACACAGTCTGTGGAAGACAAGTTCACTGATTGGAACGGAAGAAGATTTACGCCATTCCATCAACGGTTAATCGAACGATATTAATTCGCAGTCTACTTGTTACGCTGTTAGATCGTAGGAGATCGAGACTAGAGCTGCGTGGGTCCAAAGTACGTTAATAGGTAACACCGATCGGCTGGAAATCTTTATTAATAGCCGTGTCTCGCTAACGAACCTGTCGTGACGTTCCTTCGCGTACGATCGACGTGAAAATTTTCGTACTTCCCAAGATAGCTTGTTTCAGGTACGAGGCGCGCAGCGTTTCTACTGTCGCGTGTGAAGTCGGCACTTCTCGTTATTTTTAGCGTGTCTCCATCGTGCAAGTTTCTATTTCCAACACAAAGTGGTTCCTTACCGTCGTTTATCTCTACATATGCGTTAAGTTAGAATAATAAGCTACGCATATATTTTACGATTACCACGAGAACAAGCGGATGTGCTCGACGAGGGTACGGTATCGCGTGCTGTGCCAACTCGTCGATTGAACGCGTCGACCAACAAGTTAAATTCAACAAATAAATTAAACCATATCTGCCCGCCTCCCATCCCTCAGGAATAAGCTTCTTCTTCGACGATGCGTAAAAATGCGAATGGTTGATTAAGTATTTCATTGGGTATCGTTGGTGACGGCTTGTAAATTCGTTCGGCGCTTATACAGCAATGAACATCGATATACCGTCTTTCTTTATCTTTGTTGAATCTTGTACAGACGTCGGTGAATCGTAGGAACAATTTATACACGACTTTGATCTTTTATTTGGTTGTTTGAAAAGTTCATAGCGTTTTTTCACGATCAGTGTTGATCTTCTCAACGTCTTAAATTCGTTTAAACTAATTTTTGGTAGCACGAGAGAAACATATGCACGAATATTTATATAATTTCTACATGTGACACGTATAAGTAAAAATAGAAATAGAGATAACTCGATGTTCTATAGAACGCGTACATATGCTTTTTTTTTTAGCAAATGTAATACCTTCTGTGTAAAGAAAGGATTAAGTTCTGATACGTAGCTGACGTTTCGGTGAAATATAGCGAAACGTTGAATTCACGCTGGTCGAACACTACATGCACAAATTAAAGAGAAAAGTGTTTTCTCCTCTCCTGCTCGAAAATTTTTCTGAAACTTCGCTACGAACTGTTCGAACAATCCCCATATGTATTTGTTTATCCTAACGCGAAAGCGTTGTATATTTACCTCACGTAGTAATACGTTTCAAATTCAAAGATAGCCAAAGCTGAGAGATAACATCGACAAGTGCTTCTATTCTTCTTGGAACGAAAAATTTTACATCTGTAAGCACGAGTTGTCGCAAAATCTATTACTTTCATGGACACAGATCGTCGCGTATCTGCTCTTTCCCGGATTGATTTCATTTTGAGCGAAAACCACGTGCAACGTTATGACGCTCCTTAACGAACAATTTTGCAGCTCGGTTGCGAATTTACATTCGCAAAATTTTTGCACAAAATCTTGAAACACGTTGATTCTCGCACTGCTTAGAAAAAGCTTTCATGCTCGAATGTTTAGGGGGTTGATGATATATTTAGGGAAAGAATTTACCAAACTTCATGTAGACATTCGGGTTACTGCGAATTGTTTAATAAGGTTCGGGTGTAATATAGATGTATAGTCGGTTTATTTTGTTAATGCGTTTTTCAACAACGGGCGGATTTGTAGCGATAGGATACGGAAAGCAGGGATCAGAAATGTATTAAAACGTAATTGTTACGTTTTACGGATGAGATGTTTCTGAGAAGTGGACAATGTTTGCCGAGTTTCTAGCGATTGTGGCGGAAATGTAAGACTAACGTAAGATGTAACGATAAATGTTATGCGTGCATATTTGATACGTAAATTCATAGTTTAATTAGAAAACTTTAATTAAAAAATGCAGAAATATTAAGTGGCACGATTTGTTCCGAAATTTTGGAGATACTCTGTATACGTGGTTCAGAATTGAACGTTACCGAATAGCATCGAGTATAATTCGGCAAAGATACATTTTTCTCAATCTCTGCGAAATTACATGATAACAATGCGTTCTAACATTGGTCGATGGATCGCGAAATTTGATACATTTACAGGAAACTTAAAGACGTGAAAATGCACAGAATACATATTCTCTACGATGGAATCTAGACGCGATTTTAATTGGCTTTTCTCGCTTCAGTTTTGAACCACTTGGTCGATTTCATGTCATTCTAACGTACGTAAAACGGATAAGGGGAAAGAACAAGGAACGTTACGAAATAATTTTATCGAAGAAGATGAACTTTGATGTTTTGGTCTGCCAATAAAGAACAAGGTTCGGTAAGTTTATATTGTTCATGACGTGATGCTTTTTACCGGGAATCGGTGAAAATACGAACAAAACGATAACCGTTCCACGTTACGTCGATGTTTCTCCAATTGTAAACTGCGCAACGGTGGAACAAAATGAGAAATGTCTGCTTCCATTGTTATCAGGACGAGAAATATCCAATCGTTTTATTAATATGTACTTAGATGCATCGTTGCGCGCTCGCTTGTTACGTATGTGAATAGCGTAATTCGATCTTAGACTAACGAAAAATAATGGAAGTGGGAGGAAATTGGCAACATTTTCTGTGTCTTGTTTCACCGGAACGGTGGATCTTGTTTTTAACCGGTGCGCCAAACGATCATTTTTAAGCAATGTCGTTTTAAATTCGTTTTATATTTCTGCTTCGTAATCCAGCAAGCCAAGATACGGTGTACATGGCAGAATCAGCGAACATAGAAATTCCATGTTTTTTCCCTTCGTATCTAAATCCGTGATCCATAAGCGTGTACGAACCGATATCGTTATTAATTCGTCGCTGCCAGAATTTGAAAAACCGTCTCTTAACAACGTTGTCTCGTGTATAGCCGATAGCGTTTTTGGTGTACGTTTAGCGGAACCGGCAAATTGTTTTTCAATTCGCATCGCCGTGCAGAGAGGCACGCGTGTAGGCAGAGCACGTAACGACCAAAGGAAGGCGATTCGAATGCTTCAGGCATTCGTCTGAACGAAACGAGTATGCGTGATGACCTGCCAATTGTCGGCTCCAATCGTTTGCAGGCTCTTGAAGCGTGCTTTTTGTTAATAGCGCTCGTCGAAGCTCGTTAAACTAGCAGCAGGCCCAGCTGTCATTAAATGTGTCGTATACGTGCTGTGTTATCTTTCCAATGTCGATACCAGTTGGAAATAATTAATCCCGGTCGCCCGTACGTCCCGTGAATCGTTTCGAGTCGTCATCGAGCTTAACTCGCGATTACAGGGATCGATCCTTTCGCTTTGAGTTTCAGCTTGACTCGGTTTAACCGTTTCTTGTTCGGTGAACGACGAACGCTCGTAGTCGTCCGTCGTTCGAAAATTTCACGTCCATTCGCGAACGAAATTGAACTCGTTACTGGCAAGGAAGCACGAGGTTTGGACGTGCGTTTGGATGACGCTATCGGGATCCACGCGCCGTTTCAGGGTTAAATCGACTCGAGCCGCAACTCCTACGAAACGATCTCTCGAAGGCAACCAACCGAAGCCACCGCTTTTTGCAAGTAGATCGCTGTTAAAAGGGGCGATCATGGGTTTAAAGAGCGGACAGCTAATTGTACGATTCATCCTACGCCACAGGGTCTTCCCTTAGTGGAACGCAGATAGAGTTTAGTCCTTGGCAGACCCATCCGATTCCAGCGTTTAGCTATCGCGAGATAGCGAAAACCGGTGTTTCGGCGTGTAAAACTTTGGTTTTTGTGGCCAGCTGCGAATCCAGAGATGTAATACACGGCGGATGAAGTTGAAGTTGCAGAACCTCGACGATGGAACCAAAGTCGCTTAATACGTATATATTTTTCTGGAGTGTTTGGGGCGAGAGGAAAACGTATCGTCGTTGTGTAACTTAAACTTAAACGAAGAGAGATCTGTACGTAACCTTTGGTTAGATAGTCACTCGTCGTTAAAGTAGATCGTCCACCGAGCCCAGTAGACAAATGTCTCGCACGAAACGACATCTCACGCGATCTTTCAAGATTATTTAAACAAAAGAAAGAATGCTGTACCCGTTTTAGTGTACTCCTGAATCGTTCGACCGTTATCGTGAAGCTATCGTTTAAGTGTCAACTTGTATCAAGGTACCTTTTTGTGGGCCGCATACTTACTGTTGCTGCTGCTGTTGCTGTTGCTGGAACAGACGCAAGAGGAAACGAAAAGAAACCACGAAACGATGCTTGTGATCGTTCGATGACCGATCATTTGCTCGCCCAGGCATCCAGCTAGAAACTACGAACAAAGAGGCAACCGATATCACATGCTGTTGATCGAGTATCTCAGCTTCAGATCGCCAGTTTAGCGATGCGCAAACAAATGTAATCTAGAAGAATCAAAATACGCGAATACCCGTTGCCATGATATACCGTTGAAAGGATCGTTGAACCAGCCTTTAGCGAATACAATAAACGTTAAACTAGTTTTCAAAGCAATAATTACGTGGCAAGGGACGAACGTTTAATCGTATCGTATCGTCACTTCGATGCACGTTTCGCTGTTTCTTTTCGATTCGCAGCTATGATCGCCCGTAAGGATGTACCTATAAATTAAATGAATATAAATATAAATAAATATATAAATAAGTAAATATATATATATATATATATAAATATAACGAGAAAGAAATAATAAAGAATCTAAGTGCGGATCGAAGTCGCCGAATTACCTGAGGTTCGCTGCAATTCAGCCTCTTTGACGTCTATGATCCGTGACAATACGGGTCAATTGTATATGTATAAATATAGATAATACTATCGAATCAGAAACCGAAACGTGGCTAAGTCTGTCTGTGAATATAATATCAAGTATGTAAACAAAGATGTGTTTTAGGCTATTTGTATTTAAACTAATTTGAGCTGATTGTTTACGTATCCCTGGTACTTACGAGTGATTATACGATAAATACAAATAAATTAATTAAATAGTTAATTAATTTGTCTTTTCTACCACGATGTAACGCGTTGCTTACAGGATTCTCTACTTTTCAATTTAATCTCCGTTCTATCGATCGATCAGGTAAGTTGCTGGAAATTGTATGCGTATCGAAAGAATCTTTGTTGCACCGATTCAACGGCGCTTTTAATTAATTGCACGTTTAGCATGAAATTTGAACGATTAGCTTTCGTTCTACAAGCATGTGCGTTCCGGTGACGTTTATTCGCTGTAACGTAGCTGTAAACATTTATTTCGACATACGTATCGTTTACACGGTTCTTATTTTCGATTTGAATCGTATTTCGCGACGATTACACGCCAACTCCACGAACGACGCTTTGCGTCTGTCTTTGCTGCTCTTAACAGCAGCACAAAGAAAGATATATAGTCGCGTGGGCCTCGCACAATAAAATATCGCTCGTACGCAGTCAGCCTTGTACAGTATCGTCATTGCTGAATATCAGCAGAGTTCAGTTTCCCTTTTACATCCGAGCAGCTCCTTAAATAATCGAGATACGAGTTTCGTATCTCGGTAATTTGCTTATCGCATGGAATTGCCTTTAGCTCGCTCGAGTCTTAAACGGATTACATAATTAATTACATTCTCTTCGCCGTCGAAAGAAAAGATTAGACGAACAATACATGAATGAAGTAGGATAATTTCGAGTTGCGTAATAATCATCGTAATAATCGTCGCGAACGTTCCGTTTCGTTACAACGGTTGTAAAAATTGTAGGTGCAAATTCAAATTGCTCGATATCGGCGCTCGTAAGTTATAGAGTAATTCGTTTCTCCGCACCTATGAATTCGAGTGTTTATTGTTCCTAACAGATATTACACGCGCGTGATCGATGCTGATACCGTAGGAAAATTAACTCGATACGAGAGCAACGAATTAAAGATATAGAGTGAAATTCTTTCACATTCGTTTCATCGGGTTACATGTTTGTTTTTACAATTGCTTTATATCCTATATCGCTAAACTACTCTCCGATATGAATATCTTTATTTGATAGAGTCAGTGTACATATATACAGGGTGGTTGGTAACTGGTGGTACAAGCGGAAGGGGGGTGATTCTACGCGAAAAAAGAAGTCGAAAATATAGAATAAACATTTTTCGTTCGAGGCTTTGTTTTCGAGAAAATCGACTTTGAATTTTCGCTCGGTACGCGTGCGGTACGTTATAACGGATCTCACTGTAGATCGTTGTCTCGATGGAAAATTTAAAAAAAAAAAAAAAAGGAAGTTACAAAAAATTTTATTCTATATTTTCGACTTCTTTTTTCGCGTAGAATCACCCCCTTTCCGCTTGTACCACCAGTTACCAACCACCCTGTATAATACACATAATAATACACATAGTACAATATCAAAGTAATTATCAACTGATAAACCATTCGAATTGCAATGTAATTTTTCAGAAATTATCCACGCACGTTTAATAACGTACGTTTTTGTATTCGTGAAATTTGCATAACATCTGCATATCAGCTCCACCCTTTTACGTAACTTGGCTGTTTTAAGGGAACCGTGAAGATGCGGTAAAACGGAAAAGGGAGAAAATGGTGAGTTTTGCAGCGTGTTTGTAGTAGCTAAATAATTCGAAGACAAGCTTGCCAATTAGGCAGGGTTTGCCGATTCTTGAAGAACCGAAGAATGTATTCCGACATTCATCGGCCGGTGCTGAATAACGATATTAAACGATGTCACGCGTCTGAATGGCGCAATTATTGTTTAAACGTATGCTTCTCCGAGCTCGGCTGTGAATCGAAGTTAGCTTCAAATTGAGCACCAACTCGATTTAGTCTGCACACAAAGGAGCGCATGCAGAAACGTAACGTTTACTTTGTACGCGTGTGCACATCGGTCGATGCGGTCTCAACATGGACTTATAGATGTATCAACGGGGAGCAGAATCAAGCGTGAACGTAATAATTGTGTTATATCTACTTCGCAAGCAATTAGAAGCTGCACATCCGTAACGCGCGCTCCAATAAGTATATGCATATAATAATTGCAGAGGAATATCGTGCAATTTCTCGGTGACGATTGGAATCTTTTACTCGGCAATAAAGGACTTATACATATATATATGTATGTATAATATATAATTATATTATTATATAACATATATAATAATATGTATATATATTATATATATATAATATATAATAATATATATATATATAATATATGTATATATATATATATATATATAAACGATATATATATATATCGTTTACTTTTTTAAACAAATGTTTTATATTTTCAAACGCGTGGAAGCAGGATATTTTTTAATTAATGTTCTCTATATGTGCTGTACAGGATGTTTGCGTTATTAATCATTAATTGCTAAGGTTTTTCCTGTAGCAGGAAGCGGAAGATGTTTGACAAAAATAGAAAAGCAAGAAATTGTATCATATTTTATAAATTATAATTTTCTCATATTAGAAACTTCGACTTCTCATTCAAAAGAAATACATTTTTAACAAGCTGAAAAGATATAAAAAAAAATGGACATTTCAAAATATAATTCTAACTTAGTATTTAATTAGCGTTAAAAATATTCAGCTGGAAACAACTAACCGTGGCGATTGCTAGAAAACACCTCGCGACACCAAAGGGGTCAGTTGTAGACAATATGCTGCCTGAATAGATTTTTTTTAATTTTCCGTATAAAACTTTGTAACGAGACATTTTTAATGAAAATTCTCCTAGCGAACGTGATACGTCAAATACGTATTTATCTTTCCACGTAAACAGAGATCTTTATGCATGTGAAAATGTATCGCGTTGGATATTCTAATTAAAATTCCAATCTGATATCTGAGTTCTTCTTTCGATTGGACTGGAATTACATTTTTTTTATCATAGAATCATAACGCGTAATTAGCTGTGATAACGAGGTGCAAACTTATGCATGGATTTAATAACACATCAGTTCTTGGCCATTTGTTTTCACTTAACACGTTTCTGAAATGGGATGTCGTAAAACCTTGGTTTCGTAATTGTCTCTCTACTCACCTGCTAGTCGTTATCTCTTTTTAATTGCTTTCTGTTTGATTTCTAAACTTTGTATATGGTTATATTCCGAACAAACTCGATGTTGCAAATTACTGGAAATATTTGCTTACATTAATTTTCCTATTAGCAAGTGTCGACTACGTTTAGAACGATGCATCTTTTCATATACGTTGTTCCACGAATAAAGTGTAAAATGTACGTAGTTAGTACACGGGAAGAAAGAACACATCGATTAAGATGTTCGAATAACGCGAAATAGAAGACTCGGATTGCCAAGGAAGAAATTCACACATCTAATTGGATTGAAATAAAAAGGTAGATCATTCGGATAATTACGTTGCGAAATCGGAAGATGATAATGCCAACGCAAGATCGTCTTAAGCATGCTCGAACGAGACGAACACCTACCTAAACTAATTGTTCGATTAAGCCAAGCCAGTTCCTTCGTCGAAACCGCGAAGACCATTAATTGCTGCATCGACCAGCCCGAGGCCTCGTATCTCTACGTCGACCTCGCCGAGAACACGTTTTCCGCCTTCTCGACGTCGATTTCCCATGGAACTCCGTATGCCATAGATCGCGATCAGATGTAAATCGTACGAAAGGAAGAAGATTCGATCGATACATCGACCGACGAAACAGATCGTTTTATGGGTCTACGATTTACGGCGTTCTTCCTGCATCGACGTCGTTGTCCAGCGGAAAGTAGATCGCTCGAGAGTTTCCTCCGCTGACTCGTTTCTGTCTATCCCATTTTGATTTTTGCCGCGAATCGAGAATATCGATGCTGTAAACGGAGTCAAATGGATAGATGGTACGATTCACGCGCTTTCACGAGAAATACGTCAGCGTATTTTTGTATCTCGTTGCTTTTTTATGCAACGAGTTTCTAAAAAATAGGACAGACGCAAGAAACGAAAATATCTGTATTTTTTCAAAGAATGGTCTTTTCAATAGTCAATCTTTTATGGCCATAGGCGGCAAAGTAGTTCGATGTTCGTACAGATTGATTCCTTTCGTGGCGAAAAATCGATCAAATTCGTTCGTTGCGAAAGAACAGGTTGACAGAAATTTCTTCTCGACTCGATGTAAACTTAATCTTTCCTTGTGTTTGATTATATCCCCATTGAGACACGTTCCTCGATCGGCAAAAACAATCGACTTGATTCACAAAAATCAACGACGGACACTCGACGACGAGGCAGAGACATTTTACGCTTTAGTTTCTGTACGTCTTTATGACGCTTTTACGACGCTGTGCAGCACGAGTGCCGAAAGTGATCACGACGAACGCGACGAGTCGCTAGAAATTCGCGGTCTTCGATCGCAAATCAGCAAACTTCTGGCGAATAGCACACAATTAATTTTAGAGCTACGCGACCAACTGCCTCTTAGCCTCTTTGCCAGTACGATGATCGTGTCCGTGCCACGGTCCTTTGCTTGCGTAACGATGTAACATTACGTCTACGTAATTATATAATGGTACGATATATTCCAAAGGCCAAAGTTGGATCGATGTCTTCGCTCGTGCACAGGCATCGTAAGACACTTGCGAGGTCCTGTATCAGTCCACTTCTTCGTATCCATCGGGCGACTGCGATCGATCGGAATCGTTCGTAGCCACCGTGAGTACGTTCGTCAGCGATTCGTCGAATTATAATTTTTGAGGTCGCACGATTCATCGTCCATCGACTCAGACTCGGTGAAAAGATTCTTTAGGAAACATCGAACGTTTGCACGTTACGAGACAAACTCGACGCGCGTGTATACGGCGAAGGATGGCTGGTGCGAAAAGTGAGGCAAAACGTGGCCGTTTCGTGGAATTTCGCTTTACCGAGAGTTTCGCTGAAATGTTACTTCGATTAGATCGGAGTTTCCAAACGGGACATATCGTGGCATCGTTTTTGCAGGTTTTACAAAATAATTGGCGGGAAGCGCAGTGGCTGGATGACTTGATCGTGTTATACGTTGCATCTTTTTTAACCGCGCGTTGCGTAACGCCCTCGAAACGATGTGGTAGTGTGTTACGTGGTTTCAGTAAATTTAAAAGCCAGGATCGATGAATGAAGCGCACGCCTCCTGTGTTCGTATTTCTATCGCCGCGTCGTCGATTGGGTGGATAGAAACAGAATAAACGGGAATTTGCGTCACGTGAAACGGAGCTGCAGATATTTTCCATTGTATTCAGCTTTGTGAAGTATAAACGTTTAGATGCTTGGGATCGGTATTAGTGCAGCTACTACTTATTCGTTTTTTATCCTTCAATTTATTCAATTTATTCAAAGACACTTTTATTTAAACGTTTCTCGGAACACCGTGTGCAAAGCTTCGTATCAATCAGCGTAAAGATGTATATTTTCAATGGTCATCGAACACGAAAGTGAGACGTGCATCATTTGCATTGCACAACCTTTATAGCATACGAACAACGAAATATTTTCTATCGGTATTACTACGATTTCTTCTTCTTTATGCCCCTTTTCATCTTTATTCCAAATCCTTTTTCACTATACTCGCGTTATTCGTATTCCGGTTAATCTATCCGTTCGTACACGTAATAATAATATCCTCTGGAATATCGCGCGAAAAATTAAATATTGCTTGTATACGAGGTGTTTCGCGCGAAACGCTTAATTACCAAAAAAAAAAAAGAAAAAATTACAAGTCGAGGAATAAATTGCCTATGATTATTCGTGGACGTTCGATCGACTTGGGCGGCATTTACAAGTACTCAAGGCAACGAGCGGAAATGGCAGCGAGGGCAATGACAACGAATCGCCTAAACGGGTATTAACCTCGTCGAAGGTGTCGTGTAACGAACTAACGTCAATTTTTACTTAGACGCACGAGTTACTTGCGTCCATTAGAATGCGTATGTTGTTCAAGGACGAGGTGAGTTCGTTGACACGGTGTAACTGTATCGTGTCATTTGTTGAGATTAGACGTCGAGACCCTTTTTTTACAAGCGGTTTCACGAATTCTTTACGATCGTACATACTTAACGATTGGAATAAAAATCGTATTTTTCTTCGTCATGAAGGAACAAGAAAATACGTTTAACTCGTAAGCTAATCGTAATATGTTTCTCCATCAATGGTTTAACATTAATCATTTCGCGTTGTAGAAATCCAGCTGTTCTTGGGCTTGTTAATAGAATTTAGAACAACTTTGTATCGCTTCTCAAACGTTTTATTTCATTTTTAATCACTTTGCTGCGTGATAGAAAAGGATACAAGGCACGTACATGTTAGAAGCCATTAAACTCGTACCCTTTTGTTACGAAAGATAGGCAAACTTTTATCGAAAAGAAAATGTAATTTTCAATGGCAGACTACGTAAACGGAATTTCTGCATCGTGTTTGCGGAGTACGATACAACTTCGTTTGATAGAAGTAGTTGTTAAGAATAAATAGAACGTGTCGTCGCTTCCGAACCCTATGAACGTTATTGAGTCGGTTCAGCGCGTTCATCCTTGATCCGCATCGCCGTTCTTGTGTAACAAATCCAAGCTAATCTTGAGGTTCATACAGGTGTAAGATGTCTACCGAAGGTCAAAGTGGGGTTTCGGAAATTTGATTTGACCCGACATCCAGCACTCTGTTCTTTTTATCTACTAAACGCATAATATAAATCATAACGTACGCATAATCGCGCACAAACAATTTTATAAACCTGGTGCCTGTTGTACACATCGAATTCCTATCTCGTCGTAGTATCGCACGACTCGCGATTATATTTTTTCCTGCATCGAATTTCCCCTAACGTTATGGAAATTTGTCTTCTATTGGAAACGCGCCGATGCTATTTCTTAAGCGTATCACTCGGTAGATGATGGAAAAATGAATATTAACGTTACGACCGACGTTTCCGTTGCTACGAGTCGTTATAACGACGTCCGTGTATTCTTTATTAAACTGATGGAACGATGATATTAAATTACCACGAAACAATGTAACAATAAACGTTCGATCGACACCAACGCAACCGTATGGTACGTTCTTCGTTCTGACGTATCCACACGAATATGAATCATTTTTTGTAAAACAGTTACACGGAGAAGGGCGATACGTTCATGATGGAACGACAAAACATCGTCGAATAGAAATGAAGCTTACATTCGTCATTTTATCAGAGTATGGGATTTTATACGGGACGTTGCTTGTAACATATGTGGGTCAGTACAGTACGTAGAGAATGAGAGTTTGATGTATGAGCCACGTGTCAGAAATAGACACGTTGCTCCAGAGAAGATGGATATTCCCTCAAACGACGGATATTCCTTTTTAACGAGCAAAAAAAAAAAAAAAGAGAGAGAGAGAGAAAAGCAAAAATAGAAAGATACGAAGACAAAAAACGACGAAACTCAAAACGCATCTTCGTTAGAGGGTGTTTACCTATAGTTTGCAGAACGTGCTCGTAAATCGAGTTGCAACTATTGATTGTCGATACCGTTCGATTGTTTCAGTTTACGTGAGTACAATGGAGGTGACGAGCTTTTCGATGACCCCGCAAGCTTCCAACTTGATTTCTTTTTTATGTTTTATAGTTCGCTACCGTTTAACGTTTCAAGAGGACTGGATCGTTTTCTGTTAAATCGTTTCTATTCTTTCAGCTCTTTATAAATCCGTTTCGACGAATTTTATTTGTTCGCGTAAATATCGTTCGTCGTTCGAGAATAACGAAAGTCGAAAAAGACGCTTGAAAATACGACGCGTAACACATTGGAAATGATCAATAGTAAATTGAAAGTACCCGTTACACTACTATGAGATAGAGATACGGATATGTACATATTTTTGCATTGTATTCGTAATCAGTGTCGTCAAGTATAAACATCGAATACTTTGAATCGGTATCAATGCAGCTACTTCTTTCTTATGCCCTTTTTTACTTCTATTCAAACACATTCGCATTGTTCGTATTCAAATGCATATAATATACATACGTATTTATAGAAGTTGTAACATTGCGATGTCAGGTGACTTCCAAATACTATTAACACGAACGATAGTCAATAATTACTTTTGCTCGTTCTGAAATGTCACGGTATTTGTGTGCACAGTCGTGTCATCTCGAGATGCAAGTTACTCGAATATAACGACTTACTAAACACGTAGTGTGTGTCTTCTTCTTGTCGAGTTGGTATATGGATTTTACTATGATGTTTAAGAAAACATTGTTAAGATGCTTTGCGCGAGGAACGAGAGACGTTCCAACGTCTGTTGAAAACGTTTCAGAGATACTTGAAAGAAGGATCTAACGAAATAAACAGATCTTTGGTGTAGAGAGGCTAAAGTATAGAGACAAGGCAACGCGTCGTCCATTTACAACGCGTTGTCTTTAATAATCGATTTTTCTGGAATTTTTCATTCCACCTGTCGTAGCTGAATAGAACAACACGTACGAGCAAACAACGTATAAATAGATATTCTACATCTTTTTTTCTCCTTTGCCGTACTAAATAAGAATAAACGCCTTAACTCCAACATAAAATAATCTCGTTATAATTGTACTTTCCTCTATAATCCCACGATTTTCAGTTTTATTAATATACACATACTTGCATACTACGAACGATGAAATCAACTCTTATACAGGGTGTTAACGATTATCGTATCTGAATGATATCGTAGCGCGAAAATATACAGATATACGTTCATCTAAAAACGTACGATCGTGCAATGAGAATTATAAATTGTAATAAAATATCGCTATTCTCGAGCCACAGAGTCGCTAAAGAGGAGACGGCCGATAATAAATAGAACATTCTCATTCAGATTCGGCACAGCAGACTTTGCACTCTGCGTCGAAGAAGTCGTCGGATGGCGGTTTCGTCGTTCGCTTGCCCCCCGACTTTGTTCGTTTTCGTTAAAAATAGTCGTGAAGCGGAGCGTAAATAGAATCGGGAATACATTGTCGGACAAAGTGTGGGGATACAACGTGCTTTTCGAGGCCGATAACGGGCAATTATTTTGCCGCGATCCGACAACGACGGTTTTGTTTTATCGTGACATGACGTTAGAGAAGCGCCAGTGACGTCACTGGATCCACTCAGCCGATAGACGGAAGTCACTGGAGCGATAAACATATTTATTAAGTGTGTTAAGAGGGGACCTTTGGCGCAACCCGAGGCGTTCTTGCGCTTAATGTTTGCCTCGTTATTACACTCGCGATCGGTCCGGTCCTTTTTACCTCCGGTTCAGCCTTTCGTTTGCCTTGTGAAAATTATAAAGATTTCACTGCTTCGCGCCACTCTCTTTTCTCGCTTGACGCCACTTCATCGTCGAAAATGTCAGCAAACACCTCTCGTTTGCGACAGTGGCACGTTTCGTAAATCCTGTGTTCTCTCTTGTCTTTAGCCACTTCACTGCCACTGTTACACGCAAGCTTGTCGCGATTCGATAGGTATTAGCTGGCTGATCGCAGAAAAGCTACTTAAACGACACTATGTTAGATACGTTACAATATCTTTCTAAATGTTTTATAGGTTTCGGTTTGTACATTTATACAGGGTGGTTGGTAACTGGTGGTACAAGCGGAAAGGGGGTGATTCTAGGCGAAAAAAGAAGTCGAAAATATAGAATAAACATTTTTCGTTTGAGGCTTTGTTTTCGAGAAAATCGACGTTGAATTTTCGCTCGGTACGCGTGCGGCACGTTATAACGGATCTCACTGTAGATCGTTGTCTCGATGGAAAAATTAAAAAGAAAATTTTTTATTCTACATTTTCGACTTCTTTTTTCGCGTAGAATTACTCCCTTTCCGCTTGTACCACCAGTTACCAATCATCCTGTATATTTCAGTTATATCAAGTCGTTGCCTTTTTCGTAGATATACCGTACGCATTTTTACGTTTCGTACGGATTATCGCGTTGGAATTCGCACAATTTCCATCTTTCGTTCCTTCGATCGGATCTCGCGATACACATACGTCTGTAGCTTTTTTCCTGAACAACTGTCTGACATATTTACATATGTAGCAGCTGAATTTAAGCTCGATCCGGATTGTTTTAATCGAACACCTCGCAGACATCGAATTTAGGGCGCACAGTCATAATTATAGACGCTTCGATATTCTAGCACGCTTTGGAAAAGAAGTTTACGAATGTAGAATTACATCGTACTCGTAATTGTTCTCGTAAGATCATTTTTCTTACGGACGCTTCGCAATTTTGTCGGCTGTGCGTTAACTTGAGATTTCGGGACTGCCATCGCCGGCGGTAAACCACAGGCCAGAAATTTCACTGTCATCAATTTTCATTTGGTCGTTACGCCTCGACAGCCTAATCGACCATTCGCGTGCTTTCCTGTGACTAGATGTAATAAGCATCGGGTATAAGACTCCTCGGACGACTACACGGTCTGTCTATCGGTTCATAAATTGTAGTCGATAACGAGACAAAAATCTGATGAGATCTGGTGAGATGGTAAAGCCGAGGACCACGTTGTTGCTCTTGACCGACGAGCAGAAGGTAAAAAGAGCGCGCTGATGCTTTCTATTTTTCCGTGTTGCCGGTTTCTCTCATTCTTCCTCTTCTCATCCGCTATTTCTGCGTTGCTTTATTTTCATCTTGCACCGGCCAAGCGGCAAGAAAACGCGGTATTTCCCATTTCGCTTTCCGGGAACAAAGGGGAAACGGCGAAAGAAATGGAGGGTGAGTAAGGAGGAAAAGGAAAATGCCCGTGAATGAAAATGAAACGAACGAAGTAAAAAAAATGAAAACTGGTTTTTAACTATATGTGTGTTGGGTGTAGAAAAGTTTTATATTTTACCACGATTATTTCTCTCGTTATTTGTACTTTTATCAACGAGTTTTTAGCGACAGGAAAGAATAAAAAGTTGCGACCAAAATGGAAACGTTTGTACGAATTTATAAGCGAATACAATCGCAGAAACGAAACCTAAGCATGGACTTGTTTATTAAATTCTGATATTAAACACCACAACGAGTACCACTATCGCTTCGATATTTTACGCGATATACATTTTTGCGTGTTACGCGTATACCGCGCATTTCCGCGTCTTTCTCACAAACGCGCGAATATTCGCGGTTCAGTGATAAAAGATATTTCGATCGTGAAGGATACAGATACACGTTTTCTTCGTAGAAGCTAAAAATGAAAGCACCGAATTTTTTTTACACCTAGCAAACGTGGGATGGCGAGAACCAGAAGATAAAGCCGTGATTATTCGAATAAACAGGTATCTCGTCGTTTATCAGGGCAAGGACGTCGCCGGATATCATCGATAGCCGCGAATATCCGCTAGACCGCAAACGTATACATACACTTGGTGCGCGTTTCGCATGGCCTGTCACGTTTCGATAAGTATTCCGATGGATTTAACTGTCTCTGTGTGAATTGACATTCGATATAGTTACGATAGGACCCGTAACAGGCGTGTGGTATCGTTATACGTATTTGATTTTATTTTGCATACCGACGCTCGAAAACGGATTTAGATCGCATAGGTTAACACGTTTGTTGAAATTCATCGAAACAGTTTGCAAACGAAACTATCCTCATCACGATCCGAGAGATAATATTTTTCTCGTTTTGTTCTTTTTCGCGAAAAAGACCTGTTTCCCTGATGTTGATCAACGTAACATTCGTGTTTGAAACATGGCTGTTTGAAATGTTCTATCGGATATAATTACGGAACTATCAACTTGTAAGATATTTTCATCGAAATGGTTTATCGTGAATTTTATTTTCCTTTAAACGTACAGTCAAAGATTAAAGTCTGCGATAAGTTTTCTATTCGCATCGTATATTCTACGCTCGACTGATAATTGATCGTAAAGTTCATTCCTGCAAGTAATGTTAATCATCGGAGCAAACGCTTTTTCTTTTCCTTGATATCAATCTATTATGTATTATTATTACGTATTTCAATGTATCGATTAACATTTTTTCGCATAACTGTACGACTGCTTCTTCGTCGAAGTATGTAGCAACCGTTGATGCCAATTTCGATGCGGATATAAAACGTATAAACTCAGTCGTAATGAACGCTGTGCAATTTGTTTACACGTTGTTGAATTTTTCTTCAACTTTGCGCAAGCTTAACGCATCTACACGCATATATATGTCAATATAAATACCGGTATAAATTTGTTTCAGTAAATGGCAATACATCGTACGATCCTTACACGATCAACTATTTCCTACCACGCTGTCCCAATACTTTCTTCCTTCGCAGTACATACGTATATAACGTTACCTAGTTGAATTTACGAACGTTCCTCCACGTAGCAGTTTCCACCGTTTCGCTTGGAAATATTTTAAGCATCGAATTCGTGTGTTCGAAATTCGAATTAATCAAAGTCACAGACGCTGTCTCATCCCACGCGGTATCTGGCAACGCGGGAAATAGATTTATCCGTACAGGAAACTAAATTCGGTCGGGCAGCTCGGTACAAGGACCGCAAAACGTATCTTGCCCTAGTCCTAACAGCCGAGACCTAGTTGGCCAAGTTGTTCACGTTTCGTCCTACCAGAAACATACGAAATTGTCAACCGACGAGAACATAGATATAGAAATGGGTTAGGATGAACGAAAGCAGTGACCGAAGAACCGGCGGAAACCATGCGAGTACACGTACACGCGTTATCTTCGTCTGGTGAACCTGTTTCTCCTTCGTATGGAATCTATTCGTTTGTTCGTCGTGTGGTTTGCGCAAGTAGGGAGAGGAATACGACGATCATGGTCGTTTCCTTTGCAGCGGAAAATTTTAAGTATTCCTCCACGATACCTCTCGTAGCCTCGTTCGGGTCTCCGATACGTTCGAGTGTACTTCTTGGAAGTTTCTGAACAACGACGGTGTTTCTCAGCAGTTCAGCTTTTGTCCTTTTGTGCGTTTATTTAATCCTTTGGTTATCGCGATAACGTTTTTCTAAAGTTTTGTCAAAATACAGAGTCAAGAAAGTTGGATTAAGTGGATACTCGTATGTCGTAAACGCTTTGCAGCTATTTTCTTCGAAGTTTCACGAGGAAGACAGATGATAAATTTGTTACTATTTTTAGTACAGAGTAGTGGCCGTAGGCTGTTAATTCGCAACACATTATACACGTAATCCTTCGCGATACTCTGATCTTCTACGCTAAATTGTTTTGATGAAAAACAAGGCAACGTCACTATTCTCAGCTGAACGTGGTGATTAATTTATCGCCATTGTCCATGACGACACTTCGTTGGCGCATTACGCACATGTTTAGTTCTTTTATTCTCTTGTAGTTTTTTTTTTTTTATTCTTTCATATCTTATAATCCCTTTCGAGTAAGAAAAATAAGTTTTTATATCTTCCGGAACAGACGTTTATTTATAGTTATGATTTCTAAATATATTTAATAGCTTATCCAAGCTTGACAACTTTTACGAAAAACATCGTTTCTTATAGATAACTTCTTGTATTTCATGTACAGTCGAATATCGCATAGATACAGACGATCTTTCCATCGAAAAAGCGTCTATCGATCGGTCTATCAGATTTACTGGTTGAGTAGTTTTCTCTGCATACGCTAATTACACAAGTTGCTAGTCAGTGAGCTGCTGCGAGCTTCTATTCTGCTTTTATAATTTATGACCGTTTTAATTATTTCTTTGTAGGCAAAAATTAAATGCTTGTCCGATTGAAAATTGAAACGGAGGTAGTTTAAGTGGTCGTCGTTAGACGTGGATACGCGGTGACAAACGAAAAGGTAGATGGACCGTGGTGTGGTAAATGTTCCGTAATCTTCGCCAGATTTTCCGAGTTCACCCTCCTTCAGTTTGCCCTCTCCACATCTCTCTCTCTCTCCCTACTCTGCCCATTTCTTTAGACGTTTAAGCTTCCGCGATGCACTTCAAGGTCTCGTCTCCGTTTATTCGTCGCTCTGGTTTCTGTGTTCTGCACGTGTTATTATCGTGTTTCTCTTCGTCATGCAACGTATTATAGCCGTTTGAAATGATATTTAAACGGGAAGACGGCTCGCCAAATCCCCATAACGAGGACTTTCATGGGACTACGTCACGTTATGTTACGTGCAAGCGGGCTTTGCTCGTGCTTACTACGCCTACGGACATTTATTTCAGGCCACCTTAGAATTTGCCACGGCGACGACACGAGGGCAGTGATTTCGTTCGGAAAGGTCGATCGCGAATTTCCTTGGATTTTATAAATATTTCAATCACGTTGATCAATAACCACGAGACCGCTCGATCGCGTTTTAATGCCACCTATCAGATAAATTCCAAGCAGGAAAATTACCGCGAAATGGACCACCGCCAGACGAATAAATCAACGAATTTTAAGCGTGCTTTTGCGCGCGTGTTTCGTCTCGAACGAACGATTTGGAAACTAGTTATTCCTTCATCGACAAGACTTTTTACGTTTCTGGCATCCGACATCTTTGACTTTTTGTGAAAAAATTAATATCAATAGTTACGTTACTTATGATACGCGAGTAGATTGCATCGCAATGACGCTACATTACCCAACAATCAGCGATTTTATCAGGTGTCTCAAATTCTTTATTAGAGCGTTAATGCTTTCTTTTCAACAAGTTTTACGTATATATATATATATATCTTCTCTAAAATTCGATTGTAATTTGAGTCAAATGTTATTCGAGTCCGAGCTGCGTATCTATATCATCGCTATCTTTTGCAGTAACCGATTGATTCGTCGTATCGTTTCATGGACGTAACAACGAAAAACATAATTTTCACCGGGCGTTTTGTTGCGTTGTCATAGCGATGCTAAATCGCCCGTAGTATCCGACGTTTTGTAAAAAGCCACTTCCAGTCTCTCCCCTTGTGTGCCGTTTTTTTTAAAAATACACCACAATAGCGATCCTGTCTTTTTTCCTTGGGCTACGACAAATAAGTTGGTTATTTATAAACGATGCCTGCGCTTCTCAAGGAAAATGCGTTGTATTATTAATAAACGCGTATTCCTCCGCGAAAACTTGATAGCAAATAAAACTCGAACTTTCACATTTATCCCGCCGAGCGTTATTTTCCCTTTTCATTTCGTTTCGAAGAAGATTCTTCGCGCTACCTCGCAACAACGTCGAACGCGGCGTTCGATGATCGAAAGATACGCAATGAAATTTCTCGATAAAGTTACGTACACGAGGAATATCGAGAATACCGTCAAGAAGTAACGAAGGAAAATAAATCAAATTAGTCAGTGATGGAAAGACTCATCCGTTTGATAAAGTAATATTTTTATTACATGACTAATTTATACATACAACGCGTTTGGATTTTTAAATATTCCAAGACCTCTCTCCGTATTAGCATAAGAATATTCTAATTATACTAATATAACAATTACTTCGAGTCCGCTATAAATTGTCGTATAAATTCTTTGATTTTCTCAATTTAATAAACCCCATTATTTCGAATTAATAGTATGAAAATGCACGTATATTAACATTGTTGGTTTTATTAGAAATGTTCGATAAACAAGTGGTTCGTTATATATAGAGCTCGCTCGCCATCATTTAACAGAGTAAATATGTTTTACATTGATTATAGAAAATATTATTAATAGAGGATAGACTGAGTAGAGAGAAGGAGAGAGAGGGAGAGAGAGATAGAAGGAGGTAGCAATAATTTCGTGTACTTACAATTTATTCCACCCGATATAACAGTTTCAGAAGACAACGATGAACATTAAGGTTTACGACTATTCAAACAAACTTAGTCAATTTCTTTTAGAAACATCCAATCGTTTTGTATAGTATTGTACATGCTCTGATTCCGAATATAATTCACTTTTTCTCCCAATAACCTTTCCAGTGAACTTGGAAACTTATCAATATCGAAGCGTGGAGTTACCCCGAGGCAATCTGTCCTCTTCGAAAATGCAACACAACGAAGTAGCTCCGTCCGAACTTTAGGATATTTGTTCCAAGTAGAGTAAAAGCTTATAACGAACATAGATCGAGAAGTAATTTTCGTCGGGTTTACGATATGTTAACCGAAATATTAATTTCTTTTATCGTTGGATGTGGCATATGTTCTCCGTTTACGTTGATACAAAGGTCCTTTATGCATACGTATGTCTGTTTACTGACTTATACTAATCGCTGTTACTTTACCATATAAACGCGATAATCGGATGCGACGTGATTAAAACTGTATGAAGCAGCGTAAATAAACCAGGCGCAGAGAACAACGATTTTTATACTTTACCTGATTATCTTTTTATTTTTGTCATTTTGTTGTGGTTATATATGTAGTGTATCGTGGTACTCGGTGTTTAAACAGCGTACCAGATTAAGGACGTCGAAACTTCACACGCAGCTCGTGCTTAATAGGCTTCAATTTCACGAATTAAAATTAAGTATCGTTCTAAATATAAGCTTCGTTACATTTTCATCGCTATTTGCAAAAGAAGGATAATAATGTTAGTTCAATCGCGCAAGAAGGCGACGATAAAAGGTTCTTTAAATGATAAAACGTTTGGGAAAATTGAAAGCCATAAGACGAAAATATGGCAAATTCATCTTTATTTTCTGATTTTATGTTACTCGATAGCTAAGAGGGAGTATTTTAATGTGGCATAACAGGTCGCCGGAAAGGGGGAAGAAGCTATTATGTGCAAAAATATGAGGCCTCGTAAAGATGGGTATTATATCTCCGAATTTTTATTAAAAGCTAAGGGCTTAAATAATATCATGACAAGCGATATTTTCAAAAGAAACAATTTTACTACCACGAGAATAGTTATCGGCATATTCGATTGAAAAATTGCTTCCCTACGAAGAACGAACTATATAACTTATCGTATCTTATCACTGTGGCCTTAAATTCCGAGCATCGATTCTGTTTGCAGCGAGAATTTCATTCATTAAAGCGAATTTTCTTTCGTCTCTGAAGGTAAGTTTCTATTATGCGAAGAAAAGTACCCGTAGCAAACTGTAGATGAATTGTAGTAAGTGAAATTAATACGAACTTCAGTTACATCGACTATTTTTTATTCATCGATGCAAGTTGATATAGTTTTACCGTGTAACATATTAGTTTTAAAAAGCTAATATTATCGCGTCGTAACAAAATTACTGCAAACTATTTTGTAATTAAATATGCATCCTATAAAAAATGAGCAAGAGCATCAGACTACGAGTTCTTTGAGCGGTAGTGTACCATACCGATCGTATAAAAATGGCCTTTTGCCTCCACCCCTTCTTTTCCGTTCCTTTCTCGATAGAGCATGATAAATAAGCGGTTGGTTATTTATATACGATATCTGTGATTCTTGAAGAAGATGTAGTGGTCTACACACTTCTGCCAATTTCCCTCTTGCTCCCGCTCCCTATATGTATCCTTTCCTCGCTCGTTTCTACGCCGACAACCTCGATAAAGGAGGCGAGGCGCTCCTCTGAACGTTGAGACGCCACTTCGGAAATGTACCGACCCGATCGAACGCCTATTGATTACGTACGGAAATAAAGTAAAAAGGTAGGAGGCTCCTTTTAACGCCACGGATATATGCGCCGTTCGAACGTTACCGCGTCAAGCTTCTTCGCAAGACGATCTACCTTCATCATGCGTTCTCCATCATCAGTTTTTCGCTCTTCTCTTCTCGTATCTACAATCCCATTCTTTATTTTCTTTTTCTTTTTATTGTTATAATTTTCGTATATGCGATCTATCGTACAACGATAATCGGCACAGGTCGGTGACTTAAATCGACACGAATATAAACACATCCAGAGACGTATCGTCGTGATGTTACTCAGCTTACGTGGTTAAATCTATTTGGTAGACGTAAAAGGTGTCTTCGATTTTCCCTATTCTCCCTTGGTGTCCAGTAATTTCGTAGCCAGATTGTTGGGACGATTTTTCAGCCGTTGTTGATATAACCCGTTGTGTCTGCTGATTTCTTAGTTTACGATGGGTCTACCGGTTTCTTTCTTTGTTTGTTTGTTCGGCACGTACCGATCTGTTTTCAAAACGCCTCTCAATTTTTTGTTTTGTCATGTTTCTATTGATTTTATCGGAATTCGCGGATGTGCTCCCTTAATCGACAGGAGTATATTTCACACGGGCTTGAAAATAGTTCTGCGTGTCCGCAGTTTGTTGCAAGTTTGTTGTTAGCGTTGTTCTTAGCTGTGAGTTCTTGTCGATCAACCACCAAAGTTTTCTGCCGTTCGTTCAATCGCTCTATTTTCTTGCGTTTTTCAATGATAATTTTTTGTCAAAGTATAGCAGCTGTGATAGTAATTTAATTTTACTGCAGGGCATGCTCGCTTTTTACGATGAATTTCACGCGTGTAGATTTCGTAGTATTGATTCCAGTTCTTCGTGTTTTTAGCCAATATTCTATCTCGTTGAGACGTTGTTGCAGTTTATTTGAAGTTTCACGCGAATTTCGATCGCACGCTAATACAGCCGTATCGTCGGCAAACGTAGCAGTTCAGGTATTCACCGAATTGGTACTATTCGAAACTCTCGATATTTCTGGGCATCGTCTTGAACCGAATATATCGCAAATAATAGTAAGCTAAAAATCAAGGCTCGCCTTCGAGAAATTTAACGAAGTTGTTAATTATCATCTTGTTTATAATTCAGCCGTGAAACGTATGTTTATTAGTAATTCTTGTCGTTGATTAGGGTTGCAGTAAAACTAATTAAAAACATCGCTCGCATGGAAGACGAGCTTTGGTTTTCTTCGAAAACACGATTACATAGTACGTGATAAGATTTTAAAGAAAACATCTCAAAGATCGTGTATGAGATGTACTCGCGTATATTCAAGAAGAACGTTGAAAATGACAAAAGCGGAGAACATGTTTCTCTAAAAAGAAAAAAAAGAGGCAGAATATCATTTGCATTATTATTACGCGAAATTATTAATCGAATTATCGACAGTATGCATTTAAGGCACACGCGTATTCACCGCCAATTGCTCTTTCTCTTCCTTCCTGTTCTTTAAGTTCGTTTAATTTTAATTTTATCTTACGTTCTTTCGTATTCATAGAGTAGATTTTTGGAAACACTTTGGGTGAATATAGAACTATGTATGGTTTACGCGGATGTATGTATTAGCAGGGCAATTTTCTGAATTGGTGGTTTGTCACCTTTGACCCGGTAACCGGGCTTCCTTAGTTTCCACGATGAAACGACAAGATGCGTAGGCGACATGCGTCGAAGCCAGTCAGATTGCGTGGATCGAAGTAGTAACACATTTTCTTATTCCTAAGATTCCTTTATACGTGGCTTGCACCGTTTAGATCCATCTGAAAGGGAAATGGAAATGGAAACTCACGTAAATGTTATAGAAAGGATATTATAATTATTCCTTAAATAAATAAATTGCAACTTACGAATAAATACTAGCTCCAGATGAATCCAGTTTAGACAGCTCCTTTGGCCAATCTTATACGTAAAAAGGAAAAGATATGGAGGATAGGAAAATTGGGGAATTGATATTCGCGTAAAACAATGGGAAAATTTGGAAAGCTTCTCGACCCGAACGTTACACGATGCCGGAAAGTTATGGCCGGATAGATTTCTTTGCGTATCCCAAAGATATTCGAATCTATTACTTCAAGTGGTATTTTCTGTCACTTTGAAAGCATTTTTCATTGCCACGATCTACCGTTTCTTATAAAAAGTATCTATCCGAAAAAGATTTGTCCTTTAAACTCTATTCAAGCTCTATAGCTTTAATCTATCACGTCACTATCGTGTCACCATCTATTCTTCATCCGCGATACTCGGACATAAAAAAGGACAGAATGCTTGATAAATTGTATCTCTAAAGGCTAGTCCTTTTAAACTCACAAATTGGCTATTAAGGGTGGCAATTACTTTTCAAATGAAAAACTTTAGACAACGCTCTTCTACTTTAATGTAATACCAAAGTAAAATGAAGCAGTCGCGTCCTTTTGTTTGCAGCATTCTGCACGAGCAGATATGTATTTCGTTAAAACTTGCGCAACTTCTGTCGAGCAGCTTGCCAATTTCCTTTTAGACGTACCATCGACTCCTGTTTCCTTTCAAACTTTCGTCAGAAATTTTTCTTCCTCCGCCTTTTCTGCCTTGCTACAGCGCGTCAGTAAAATCGCGCATACCCCGACGAGAATCGGGTGCAAAATGTTGACGAAATGGTTGATGGAACGAACGAGATATAGAGTTAGCTGCATGTACGATTTTATACGGCTCGGTTAGAGCACGTAAGGGTATCTCAGTCGAGCAGTTTGAGTTACAGATGGTACGAGGTCCCGGGCTTGGGAAATCAATACCGTCAAAACCTCCCCTGGTCCTGTGTCACAGCTATCCCTATTCCTCGTGCCAGCTGTAAAGTCGTAGCCCCGCTCCACGCAGAATACCTTGCCTTCGATCACTTTTCTCGAGGAACGGTCGGGTTTTAAAGCGAACAATCGAGAATCAGCTCGTTCTTTCTTTTCTCCTTTCCTTAACCTTCTCAGCTTGTTCGACGTACACGCGTAGGTTTCTTTACACATCTCTGTTCCTTTGTATCGGATTGGTTCGTAAGCTGGTGGAATTTTGCCCGCGCACGATTATCTGACACATAGTAATAGGACAATTTATTCGTGATTTGTAAAATTTCGTTAAATTCTTAATTTCAATTTTTTTTTTTTTTTGGATCGATCGTGCTATAGGATGCAGGATGGCTGCATTCGTTGCAAATGAAATAACGCGTCTTTTGTCCGATATTTCTAGCTATTAAAGTCTTTGGTAATTCGCCAGAATAACTTCGATACCGACACGATCTTCGCTATTTAGGAAGAATCATGAATATTTGAAATGCTGTCGCCTTCAAACGCCGGCTCTTTGAAGATCGTCTTCGATCATTCGGAGATTCGACTCGTCGAGAAACTGTCACGGATCTAAATACCACTCCGTGAGCTTCAAGGCTATTAAATTACGTTACCGCCAATCCGAATTTACGGCGCGTTATTGAATAAGCTCCAGATGATACGCGGTAATCCGGCGCACGATCGAAGTTTATATTTAACACGGGAACAGCGAACGTATCGATAGGCATTAAATTTAATAAATACATATCAGTAACATAGATAGCATTTGGTATTATGGTGCTCGCCACGGATCATCCAATGTATCGTCATTATCGTTCGCAGTGACACGGTAACCCGTATGGCCCAGCGTATCTCGGCTAAAGATCGATTTACATCGAGCCGAATACGTCGATGGATTCGCAATCGCGACTATTAAATTTTTAATGAAACCGAGCGCGCCGGCTGCTGTCGTTTAATTAAACAGGTGAATCGCGCGAGAAACGACGAACACCGTGTAGCCTAGCGAGAGATGTTCGACGAACAAACGCCGCTAACAGAATCTTCGTGGCTGCCTCGAAATATCGATCTCCATTATCTGTCAATCAACGTCGTCGATCAGCAAATGGGAAACACGTTACATGCGTGCACACGTTGATTCGTCGCGATGCTTACAGAGATTCCCTTGTTCGCTGATTTTCCTACTCGTTTCGCGATAAGATCTATATAATTACCCTTTCTAAGGTAGATAGCGGTTAAGCACGAGCGATAAAAGCAAAAAATATCTTTCTCGAAAAATACCTTTTCTTTCGACCGTGTCATAAATCACGTAGATCTGAAATAAAATAAATATTATCGTACCGCTTTTGAAATTCTCTCTTGGACTCTTGAAATTCTCTTTACCGATAGACCTCTATTTTTAGAATTCATCCCCTATACGTCGTGTTGCGAATAAAATTATATGTTCTCCCCTTTGAATTATTAATCTCGTGTAATTTTCGCGATTTCTTGCTACAAAGCAATTTGTAATTTTTCCTATTTCGTAAAAAAAAAAAAAACGAATAATTGCAGCGATTGTTGTCAACCATCGACTACGACGATGTACAGTGTTTCTATTTTTAATAAATTATCGACTAGTCGACTGAGTTTGATAAGAGCGACGCTATCGATTCGAGTAATTTCTAGAGTATCGTAAGACTTGTGTGTAAAATGATTATTTGTATACTTATTGGCAAATGTTTTCTTATCGTTTATCTTAAGTATTCCTACGAAGTAGTCTAACGGATATTTTATCGTTTCTTTTATCGAATTGTAAAGTGGAATTATGAAGTGGATCGATGTTTGCTATCTTTAAGTCCTTCAGTCGAGACAACATAAGTGTGATCGAAGTATTATCGAAATATTTTTAAGAATTTGAAATTAACGTGAATCGTGTAGAAGAACGTGTATAACTTTACTCTTGAGTATTTGCAATAGATTAAGCAGATGCGCGTGAGATAACGATCGTAAATCATAATTTTAATGTGTCGTTTAAACGCTAGAAATATCGGTTCGGTTATTTAATAACATTCGATAAAGGCAAATAAATAAAGCACGTTGTTATATTTATCATCGAACGATTAATCTGCCATTAACCAATTAAGCATACTCTTTAACAGTATACATGTTTATAATAGAACGATATAGTGCAATTCAATGTTCTATTCATGTAAATTAATTACTTGCGGTTTTAATTAATCAAATAGAATCGATTGTTTCTGTCCTACGTACCGAGCATCTGGCGTATATCGAATAAAATGATATTCGAAGTGATTAATTGGTATTGCCATGTACAGTGAGTGTATTATAGAATTTTCATTTAAAGATATAAAGATATAAAAGAGAAATACAAAAAGATCATCCATTGTTTCACGTCTAAACGATTTCTAGGTAATTTCTCTATTAGTAATTCAACAACTTTTAAAAACAAAAATAACGTGAAGAGAAATTATCGGATATTCGCTACATACCATTACTGCTTTTATCGAATATCACACCTTAGAAGTTATTTTCATGAAACGAACAAACTTCAAACGTAGCCGTCGTTCTTGCCCTGAGAAACTTATGGATACGTTAGAAGACCCGTTAGGACGATAAAATGATAAATGGTAAGGTCTTCCAGATTTTTCGTAATCGTGGTATCGATGAATCAGTTTGTCGGAGATGGATGAATTTGAAAGAAATATATATATATTAGTCGCCAAGTATTAATCGTTCTTACGTAAAAGCAGATTTAATGGAAAAAACAATTTCGTTAATATACCCGATGTGTCTCGAAATGCGATACGCAAACGGCATCTAATTGACGTAAATGGTATGCAAACTAAATACGACACGTTTACGTCCATCAATGTTTATTAGTATGTTGTTCTTCTATATCTGAATCGAAGCTGTAATGAAACATAGATTTTAATTAGAGCACATTTTCCAATAGATTGAACGGCTTTCACGGAAGAATATTACTATATAGATCATTATCGGATTTAATATTCCGCTTTAATTTCAATATCTATAGCCGTATCGTTATTGTAATCTTATTGAACGTTGCTATCGAAACAATTATTGTTTAAAACTCGGCAAACTGTTAAAGCTCGTTTATAAGTCAACGATGACGGAGAAAATTATTTATTCATAACTTGTGATACTTTTTACGCGGATAGAGACGAGTTAATCGGTCTTGGTTTATGGACGAGTGAAATAACGATGCTTCATTACCGATTAATTTATACCAAAATATTTTCTCAGGGATAATCAGCGAATTAAAGGAAGTTGTACAAGATATTCCTAGCCGTAATTAAGCCGTTGAATTATTCACGACGATATTCATCGAGCCTTATCTACGATAAAATTATTACCGTTATGGTGGAATTAATTTTATCTCGCGTCGACAATTTTCTTTCGAACCCTTTTAAGTTAAATTTCTTTCTTTTTTTTTTTTTTTATTTTTAGCAGTTACCAACAATACAAACACATTCGTCGAGCGGTTTTATGGAAAGAGACAAAACGTATTAAAATAAAATACGTGAAGTTATTTGAACTTTGAACCTTTCCTTTTCGATTCATCTTGCGTTTACACGTAACACGCAGCCACGAAAATTAATTCTTGTAGGGCAAAATAATGTTCAATTTTACGTTGCAAATCGACCGCCGGTGTCCCATCGACGTTTTGTTATTTTCCAATACGACTGTGTTCTGCGCTACGTGTTTCAGGGATGAGGAAGGCGATAGTAAAGTTGTAGAGTACAACGACTCGAGGAAAATGTAACGACTCTGTGAGAAGTTCGTATTGTCTCGACGAGTACCTCTATGGTTTCCTCGTGGAAGGAAATACGTGGAAAGATACGGTCCATCGTAAAAGGTAAACGAATTTAAGCATCGAAAATATAAATTTCCAGCATCTCGATGGCGCGACAAATTTTTGTACACACACGTTGCTCTAAATTAGAAGAAAATTATAAGGGATGACCGGAAAAGACGAATCGCGTCTACTCGCTATTCTTTCGTCTTACCAATATCTTGAAATTGAGGTGATTTTTTTATTCAGCGATCCATCATTTTCATTCGATTTTTATATCGGTGTTACGCGCAAGTACGTCACGTTATATTTACGTTCGTAAGAAGTAAAACTGATAAATGAGAATTGAATTATTATTAAATTTCATGTTGGTTATTTTCGCTTGGAAATTTACTTGTACAATGATGTAATTATAAAATGCAAAGTTGGTAGTTTTTTCTTTGAAGGTAAATGAAATATAATTTCAAGCGAGAATACCGGTATTTTTTTCCTTTGGGAAAGTGTAATTTTATCTCCCTTAATCCAGACTTCCTCGAAGTTCAATCTCCTGCCCTAATTTACTTTGCCGGCGCTTATGCTTTTCTTTAGCGACGTAATCCTTGTCTTCGTGACGTTCCATGGTATAACTTTAGTGATAGAGGGCAATTTAGAATAGCCGACGATTATTTTCGCAAGTATTTCAACGATATTCAATTCCTTTTTATTTATTACGCGATTTATTTATTGCGTTCTTTTTTTACGGGGAAACCAATTTCTTTGGCAAACTCATTACGAGCTTCCACGGCGCTGACCTAATTTTTCCTTTACAATAATTTCGCGGTGTTTCCTCGAGAAATTAATATTTTTTCAGAGTTCGTTGGAAATCTGATCTTTTATATTATTCGCGATTATTTTACAATTTTTAGATATTCGCGTTATATCTGCGAGTGTGATAAAAATTTGCTTTAGTTTATAACAAGAAGGAGAGAGGAGAAGAGTCGTTGATGCTTCGAGATCATTGTTATAGTTTAAGAGTAGAATATAAAGATTCTCTGATCTTTCAATATCCGCTGTATAATTTACAAAGTGGGGAAAAGAAGGCCCAAGATACTAGATTCCCCGGATATTTCCATATGACCGGAGAACAGAAGAAAGAAAGTCGAAGGGGATAAGATTCGATTTACGTCAACTGTCTTTTGCGTTGAAAATGTAAGTTCGGTTCGCTTGGCTCGTGCGAATATATTTATCTCGCCCTCGTGTGCGTGTGCGCTTGAAATGTCACGCAAGTGCATCCCATGTGTACGCAGAAGAATTTGCTCGATGATAAAGAGGGGCTCGAGAACCTTCGAGCTTCGAGAAACGAAGGTTAATGTTAAGGATAGTAGATCGCACCGAGTATAACATTGCGAAATGGATCTACTTCGAGCGTAACATTCGTTTCTCGAAAACGCTTTTTCGAAATTTACACTCGTATAAAAGAAATCACGCGAAATATATTAATAAGCCAAGTTTCCAGTCACCGACATTCTGTATTTGAGAAACACACGCACTATGCGTGTGCGACTATGCGTTCGCGAGTTAAATAACCACGACTTCACGAATAGCGTAGAAGCCTATAAATGGAATTAATCTGATTTTAACAAGCTTCGACGAGACGAATGACGAGCCTACTTTTTTCAAACGAGTGATATCAAACGTCGTCGATCATCCGATTTCGATAATTCCTCTTATTTTTCTTCTTCGTGGCGCGATCAAAGAGACAACCGATTTACTTGGATCCACGCGCCATTCGTAATACGACGAAGGAAATCGTATGAGAGAGAGAGAGAAAGAGAGAGAGAGAACCGTCATTACGAGAAATCGTCGGAGGAAATGAAATTAGATACCATGAAGGCCGTTGTTCGCCATTTGTCTGTACTCTACAACGTTCAATGTTAATGTCTATCCTTTGCCTGAACATATATGTACACGTGTACGCCGCTGTATAAGTATTTATTGGGCAAGTCTAGTCTATTCGCTTGGAGTTTGTTTTCTTAAAACCCTCTCTCCATGACAGCGACACGATGGCGCTTCGTCATCGGGCAAATTGAAATTAATTGCTAACTTAAAATAAAGTTACCAGTATAGAGCAAGTGTACGTTCGTCGTTGGTTCAAGCTTCTTCGGACAAATGAAATTTGGTACAATGAAAGCTATTAGGTACGACATACAACGCGAATGATACTGGCAATATACATGTGTTCGCTTTATAGCTTATACCGGTTCAGTAGGATTATATTGTAAAACTTTATTTATACGAGTTTCATCTGTTGCAACGAAAGTTTAGTTTTTTACCATTTAGCGTTATCAGGCCACAGATGGCCATTGGTAGAAATTGTTAAAACGAGAATCGTCATGTACGTACTACATGAAGATCGGTATATTGGGAAAATAGGTGTTTCCATAATTTAGAAGTCGAGCGGTGATTAATGGCGCATCAACTAAACGGGGAAAACCCGAATCTCATTTTCTCACTTCTTCCATTCAAAAACTTCCGCCTGCTATTATAAATACGATTTCCTTTCTACGTACCCACCGCTTTTATATCAAACGAGCCAATAAACAGACGAAACAGAAGCTGGCTGAGTAACATCATTTTCGCATCTCCAAATTCCTCCTAACTATTTACACAAAGAGAAATTATCTCAACGACGATGATTATGATTATAGGAATAATCAGGAAACAACGAATTGCTGGCCGATTTACGGTCGGCTCCTATATAGTTTATTTTACATACGTAGTATGTCGTACAGTTTTTCTATATTCTACAGGGTGGTTGTTAACTGGTGGCACAAGCGGAAAGGGGGTGATTCTACGCGAAAAAAGAATTCGAAAATATAGAATAAAAATTTTTCGTTTGAGTCGTTTCGGTCTCACTGTAGATCATTGTCTCGATGGAAAAATTAAAAAAAAAAAAAAATTAAAAAAAGAATTTTTATTCTATATTTTCGACTTCTTCTTTCGCGTAGAATCATCCCCTTTCCGCTTGTATCACCAGTTACCAACCACCCTGTATATGTATTCGATATTCTAAATATTCTTCGATATTTCTCAAGAGTAGACAAGTTGCGAAATTACCTTTTGCGCGAAGAAAGGAAATATTTCTTTGCAAGAAGTCATATTATAAGAATATACGCAATACGTAACGTCGAAGGATTTATAATATTGCTTTTAATTCTTCAAAAGGAGTAAGGTGTTCGCTTACGATCTTGTTTTTCTCGGTAAATATATATTCTTTTGCGCGACAACATAAAGAGGAAAGACCTTTCCATTCGCTCGGCGAACGATAGCGGGCAAACAGAATCTCTTATAAGAATAGCCTGGAGAATGTCGTCCTCGTAAAACAACAGGGAGATATCATTCTCGATTCGCATTATCGGGAAAAGAGCAAGCAGCCATGATCGTAGCGGAATTTTATGATCGTTCGTATTTTAGCCAGGAAATGTCACGGCGATAATTCTGCGTGGGAAAATGTATAAATTACCCCGTTGCGCCGTAAACGCTTCTTGATAACGCGAATATTCCATTTAAGCCTCTTTATCTCATAACGAGTTATACCGATTAATCTGTCGTTTACAGATTTCCAGTGTAAATACCGCGTCAGATACCACATAAATCAGAAAAGAAGCGAACAACGAGACTAACCCTAACGGTATTCCGGATAAAAAGCATTCGTAAGCTGTCGCTTAAGAAGTCAAACCCTCGGAATACGCGTGTCCGCGGATATTATCACTCCCACGTGATGAGTAGCAACTGCGGCGTGAGAACAAGAATACTGCGGGATAGCGGCACTTGTTGATGGCGTTACATCGTGTCAAAGGAAAATGAAACTCGCTCTTGTGCTTCTCCGTTCACGTAGCCCCTTTCAGACCACTCGGAAATCCTCCGCATTCCGCGAGACCGTCAATGGCGATACGCCGTGTGCTATCACGATGCAGCAACGAGAAACGAGAAGCTACCGTGACAAGCGTTCGGCAAGATGAAAGAAGCACGCGGAAGGTCGAGCTCGTTAATCGCCATTTCTCATAGATACGTGACTTTGTTAACTGGATGTTTCGGTCGTGGCTACTGAAACGGTATAAGGACGAAGAAGAACGTAAGACGAGCGTACATGGTCGGTACGGTGGGTAGATAATAGGATCGTAAATTTGGAAACTTTTTGGTTAAATATTTTGCTAATCTAGAAAATTTCCATCTGATCTTACCGCTATAAAAGTTTCGTAATTTGCCTAACATCGTTACTGAACAGATGCCGACGTTAAACGTTAAACGCTTTGTGGAAATGGCAAGTTTGAAGGGGGCAAGGAAATTGTTTTAAAAGCTACTTATCTCTGATAAGCTTTCCAGGTATTCTGGGTCAGGGACGGCGAATCGAGTAAGCAGACGCTTATTTCGACAAACGTATTCAACACCCTTACCTTCTGTTCGATAGGAATGCAAAGCGAGCTTCAAAATGAACCGTCCCAGCATCAAAGTGAATCTACCGTCCTGAATAATTTGCAGCTTCCGAGGAAGAAGTTCGAGATCTTACGATTTCTGTTTCAGTGACAGCTAAGGGGAATGCTTTTTCACGGAGGAAGATGTTTCTTCTTGGCGGAAGCAATGGATGGAATTCACGAATTAACTTCGATGTAATACCAACGCTATCGATTCCGTTTCGCGAAAGGTAAAACGTTAACGACGAAACAATTAAACCAACGGGATTTTATCACGCGTTTTTCTCTTTACGAAAAATTCCGATATTCTTGTTTTCCAGACACCTACACGTTTGGCAACGGGAACGGCCGCGTTCAAAGAAAAAATTCGCAGGGAACTACGAAGGACGTCGGGATTAAGCAAACTCGGCTTTGTTACCGGAGACAATGGACGGTTCGCTTTTCGCGATACATTAAAAAACGATCTGGCGATGGTGCTTTTATATCTGACGCGTTCGCTTTAACACCGCGTTAACCCGGCTAATAGGTAGTCGCTTGCATTTCGGTGCTCTTCGGCTCGTCCTATCTCGCCAAAGTCCAATTTGGTCCTGATAACTAAACTGTGCCCGCGTTCCGCCAATACGCAGCGAGACGGAAATCGTATTTCGATCGAACCGCCGGTCTAGGCTGCTCGTTGGCAAGAAGGCAAAGCCGGCGCAAAGAGAGAGAGAGAGAGAGAGAGAGAGAGAGAGAGAAAGCTATAAAAGAAAAAGAAAGAACGAGAAAGTGATCGAAGAGGACTCTATAAAAATGGCCTGGCGAACGCCATCGAGCTAGTGGAAATCCATAGGTAGATATTCTACCCCTTCGATATGGCACACACAACTTGGACGGACACAATCGTCTTCCAACTATCGGTGTGTGTACGTGTTTTACGATGGAACAGGAGGCGGTGCACGCGCGCACACGTTCACGCGCAAAAACGTGTACACACAGAATCGCCGCACCCTTTGTGCTAAAATTAGAAGTGACGAAGCGTATACATACTCACTTCGCTGGCTTCGAGCTTTTATTCACTGGCGTTTAGACATAACGTGTTGCAGGGCTTTCAATGGCATCGACGGAGGTGATCAAACCGCTAGTTAGAAGAAGAGAGTCGTATTCGTGCATGGGGATTTCGAGATGACAGAGAGAAAGAGAGGGACGAAGGAACACACGGTTAGATAGAATCGATGATATGGAAAGGGGCAGAGGATAGATCGTGACAAAAGCAAAAAGAGGCAACGGATAGTTTCACAGGGATACGGAGGATCTTTGATGGAGAGGGATGCAAGCGATAATGGCGGATAGATAAACTGGGTTAAAGGGAAAAGGATGGACGAGAAACGCGAGAGCAAATACGGCCCGGTCTAATCTCTGGGAAACGTTCGAGTGGGCGGAAATTTGCGTTTACGCGCGTACAGGTGGATAGAGGGAGGTAGGACGAAATTTTTCGGACGCGGCCATACGAGAATCGCGTAAACATTATCGGCGAATAGAAATTTCAATTGGAACGTTATATCGCGATAAACTTCCATAAATAACGATAAATTTGAAGGTTCGAAACGTGTACGGGTATACAACGATTCGTTTTCTCTCGCACAGTCCAGTGTGAAACGAGCTCGGCTTTGACTTTGTTCCAACGAGTCGCGCGTTATGCTTCCTCGATGGCCGATAAAGGGTGGCTGATAGAAAATTGCAAGATTTTCCGCCTGACGTTCGGCTGTTCGTGTTCGCGGTTCAACGAGAAATTGCATTGGGAATTTCGCCTGAGAAGGATATTTCAGATACAACGTGCAACGCGAATCGTTGCAGTCTACCTCATTTCCTTTTGTTCCATCCACAATTTCTGTATCGTGTCGTTTCTCGCGTTCGTACGAAGCTGCATCACTCGATGAATTTCAACGCGTTTGGACGTTATCCATTTATCTTCTTCGTCTTATAATGGATTTGACGGAACATCTTCCCTTCCATGAGTCAAGGTATTTAAAATTTATATTCAGGCGGCATTCGTTTCTGCAAGGCGTAAGAAAGTAAAGGCGCGCTGCTTTTAACATTTAGCATTTAGAGAGATCGTAAGAAAATTTGATCGCGTTGCGTTTATCATACGTCGTTCGATAATTTCGTTAGAATTATCCGGATTATTTTGCGCGATAATTTACTAGCTAATAACATTGGCGAATTGACAAGCGACGAGCCGTAGATTATGGATGACCGTTACGCAAGCAGCTTTTACAATTTTACAATTTGACACGGAACAGGAAAATCGGTTATCCAATAATTTATAAAATTCGCTTCTAGAACTTGCCTTATTAGCCGAACGTACGTTACGTAAGAGAATAATTATTGTTACCTAAGAGAATTTATTGGCAATGATTCGTCAAATTTCGCTAATAACATTAGCTTAAAAATAGAAACGTTTAGATTCCGAAGAACATACATCTTTGCCGATCGATTATCGATTAAAATGGAAATTCTTTCCGTTCTGATACACTCGATCGTTGCAACCATTTTCCTTTTTTTTTTTTTACGTAATTTCTTTCTTAAACGGCTCGTAACGTATCTCGCGCACTTTATTGCCACGAACATCGTGGGAAGAATTACGCGATATCCGAAAGAACTGTGTAATTTTCTATTTTTATCGATTTTCCTTGGTACACAAAGTAACAAATCTATGTAACCTACTTTACTTGTTCGCGGCCATTAATGCACTGACATTTACCAGCGTACAATCAAGATAATCCGATATTTAATGAAACTTTCTTTCGATATTCTACGTATCGTCGGTTCGTTGGAACAACGACGCAACCAACGAAACCAGATATCGTTTAGCAGATCGTTTTCAAATACTTTGCGATAGAAAATTATTCTACAATTATATTTCCACGACTCTCGATTTGTTTGAAGTGCAGAAATAGCCTGGCGGATTAGAGCCGAATTGTTCGAATGATTAACGAAGCAATTGAAACCGGTGTTTAAACGGTAATCAAGAACGAAGCGGAGAATTTCTTCGAAATTTAACTGGTTATAACCGGGCGACACGAAGTTAACAATTCGCAGTGCCTACCCGCTCTCGTTAATTATTCCGCGTTTCTACATTCGTCTTACTAATTAGTAATTAGCCTCTCTTGCCAAGGATTTTCGCGTTGATGGAATCTGTCGCGTTTACCGGAAAACTCGCACGTGTCTTTCCAATTAACATTATCTGTCGCATCTGGAAACAATCGCGTCTCTTACGTCCACATTCATCGCTACGTTTTAAATTTTCCAACGATGGACGACACAATTTCCAGCAGACGTTCGAGCGACGAATCGGGAACGAAGGAAATTTTTAAGGTAAGAAAGGGGATGATGGCATACGTAAAAATAGAAGAACGAGCGCTGCTATCGATTGCACGTTTATGGACGCTATTATCGTCGAATTTATTATTTATAACGATGGTTCGCTTCTTATCAGAAACGCTCCTGCTCTTTCCATCTTCGATTTTACGCTTCGCAAACGATTGTTTATCGTGTTTGTAATTTATCTTCTTGCGAGTTTATTAGGATTTTTGAAATATTTAGAAAATACCTGTTTACTTTACCATTTTCGAAGAAATCGATCAGAGCGAGCCGGTAGCAGCGCAGCCGGTCGTCATTTCCTAAATATATAATTTTGTTTTTCGATATAAAACGTAGAAACTATTACATCGCTCCTCCATTTCTTCGTAGAACGTGAAAAATAAATTTCCTTCGTGAATATCCCATTTTTACGGATCTTTTGCCAATTGTAAAAACACACGGCGGTTCTTTTTATCATAACGCGTAAATGTTTCGCCAATTTTTTTATAAATCGTACGTAGTTGCGAAAGAGTATCAGGATTAACGTATTGACTCTGTTCATCCACGTGAAAGACGAAAATTTCGTCGTTAGTATGCGTACGCGTTCGTAGGCGATGCAATTACCCGCATACTGGCTGATTCAAAAATATTGCGCGCGTTAACAGCTTTGTATAGGGAGAAATGCCTGTAATTAACGAGCATCGTCCCAGGAAGTTATCAATGGGGCAAATTTGACGCTGTAATCGATTATTTGTAAGTAGAATTTTCCTGCTAAACCGAAATCCATCTGAAAACAAGTATTCGCAACCTATAGAACGACTGTAATGTTTCTACTTTAATTTATAATTTAAGGACAAGTAATGATTATAATTAGATCGTAGGTGTTTACGCATTTATGGCAATTTATCGTATATATACATTTATTGGAAAGCAAAATTTCAGCAAATTTTGCTGTATTTTGTATTTCACGTTACGAGGTACGTACGATCCGATTGCATGAAACCCGCTACTTGGAAAATAGATTTCTTCGGATACGTGAAAAATTATTCTATTATGTTTGTCGATGTTGCTTTGCTTCTGTATATGTGACATATAAATTATTACGCGATTCGTATCATATCACAATTCATATCATACGTGTACACCGTAGAAAGTAGAATATGGCTGGGACAATAATTATATGTCAATCTTATCCCACTGAATGCCGCCTGGTTTAACGTTACCGTTCCGATATAAATAAAATTACATCCATTAGCGCAACAGTAACGATATCAGTTTCCAAATTCGAAAAGCCCGCCAGAAAACCTGCGTTTCGCGTTATCCATATAGCGACAGTTGCCGTATCGCGGCAGTTATGAAACGAGAATAAAAAAAAAGTATTTATTTTAACGCAGAGGAGATTTCGTTTGTTCGAAGCTTGAGTTTAAAATTCGGACTTAAACGATAACACCCATTAACCATACCTACGAATTTTTATGTTTCAATTTTACTCTTGTTAGGATAAACAAAAGTATTTTTCAAAATATTTTACAGCAACGCTTCAAGAACCGCACTTAACGCTTTTGTTTTTCAAGTAAAACGATGAAAACGCGGTATTGTTAGAACAGGCAAAGAATAAATAAGTTTGTGTTGAAACAATAAAAATGGAAAAAAATGAATAGCATAAAATGAACTTAGTTATGCACTCTTGGAAATAAATGTCGCTCCGATATGCGATATATGTGATAGGAAAATCATCACTGGTCATTTCAACCTATATTTTCGATATTTAAGATACGCGATCGAACAACGCGTGCACATATTTTCAAATTTCGCTGCTACGCGTATGCTTAGATCGCTGTGTTGTTAGTTGGTACGTGTACCTACGCTAGATCGCGCTGCAGCATAGCGCAAGTTGGCTAATTCGTTGGTACATACGTACGTTGCGTCCGGAGAATATTTCAACAGAGCCATATATGTGCGTACATGGTTGCAAAGAATATAGAAACGTTTGTCGTATTATCGTATCTTTATATTTTGTACGATTACGCGGATGATACAACGCTTCGCCGAGTCAATAATCGTATAATCCTGAAGTTTATTCCTTTCGTTTTGTATTTTCTTCTAACTTTATCGTTAACTCATTTATCGAAATTTTGTCAATTTTTATTCACGTTTATCAAATAGATAATTATCGATATCTTAGGTATGAATAATTTTGATGTAACTTTAACAGGAATTTTTATCGATCTTGTCTACGTGATAACGTGCGCCGATAATACGTAGTCTTAGTTCAACGGCTTGTTACAAGATGGCAGTATCGAATTTGCTCGAACGTGTAATATTGATTTTTAATACTTTGATTTTAACGTTAAAAGAGACCACATAAGAACGACAAATGTAAATTGCATTCGTATTCTAGTTGTAAGAATGCGTTATTACGATTAATACAAATAAATACTTGTCCTTAATTTTCAAGTCACTCAATAAACTTTGCCGTTACGTTGTTCAACGATACTATAGCAGAGCACACGGTGAAACGTCGGAATTGGAATTTCATTTCGGTAGGTTGAGATGGTTCAGGCGTTGAGATCGAGGGATGAATTCGATCGATCGAACTTCAATAAGACATTTTATTTCTCTCGTTTAACACAACTGTGTGACGCACGTGTTGTTGTTCCTGCTGTTATTGTTGTTGTCGTTTTTTATGTACAGAAAAATCAGCTCGATATACAAAGGATGTCTGCGACGCGACACGGTGAAAATAAAATCGTAGAAAAACGTTACACGCTACACGATTCGGAGGAATTGCGAGGACGTGGTGTGTGTCGTCTGTTCTAAAAAACGGGCGACAGAATGAACAAATGTTTCGTGTTTTCGCCACGCGCGCTACGCACGTCTAACGCCTAAGCGTGCGCGCGCGGCGTCCTACTATCGAATTATTTCGCCGCAGCGCAGTTTATTAATTCGCGACGATCGATATTACAATTAGTCCTTCAAAGTGAATGCTCAAAGGCAATGCGCCCGCTTCGATTATGCATAAAGTAATCCAATAACTTGGTTGCAATTTAATGGCGCACGTTCCACCTGATGTCCTACATACAAAGTATTATAAATAAGATCGTCCTTGCAACGCAATCGAACGACGCGTTCTATTCGTACGATGTATAAGCTACACGCGCTCTTACGGAATTCATCGTACAGCGAAAGCATCGGAAAAAATGACGCGCTACGTTCAACGATCCGAGGCAGGTTTGCGGAATCGTGTTTGCAGATAATCGACCGAGGATGGGTCGATCACAGTCGACGATCGTTTCGTTTGAACGATTCCCTTTTCGTTTCTTTCCATCTTTCTCGACCATTCGGATCTCTTCGATTGGTTAGGTATCACGCGTAATTTACGTAACTCTAGGAAGAAGGATATATATATAGTATATATAGTATATCTCGTTCTGTCGTTCGTTATAAAATTCATACAGAATACGCTCTTCGATAACGACAAACACGAATTACATCGTCTGCGCTGATTTTAGACGTATTTACAACGAAAGTAATCGCACACGCGACATCCACGCTTTCGTGACCGCTAGCGATTTTCGCGAAGAGAATCGCCGATCGTCAACGCATCGTCGCCCGATTCGTCTGGCGTAAAAACGAGCGCGTGTTATCGCGTATTCTCCTAGTTGAATGAAGATGGAGACACCGTAATTTTGTTCGTTTCGCGTAACCAACGACACTACCACGAGAATTTCAATCGACGTGTACGCGTCCAACGTGAATATTCCGCCGATCGTTCGACGATGCGTTAAGCAGCAGCGATAACTGTGATTTAAATGAAACGTTATACTCGGCATTTTAAGCGATAGCTTCATGGTCGGAGTAGCTAGTAAAATATATTCTCATCGAATCGTCTATAGAGAAGAAAAGACACGAGTAAGCGACAATCTCTGTATTTCCTCTCGATCGAAGTTATTTTCGCTAGTTAAATCGACGTAACGCGGTCGAACGGTCGCTTAACTAGAAACTCATGGGAAATTGCCACTGGCGAAATTTCGCGTCCGTAGGCGAGCGGTCACGCAAGTGTTAATATTGTAGGCGATGCGATATTAGGAGACTTCACTTCCCTTGGCGGCAGTTCGTGCTATATACACAGGCTTTAAAGTTACGAGCTATACATCTGGACGCAGAATTCTCGTACCACACGATCGTGTACCAGCGACCCTCTTTGCTAGCTATACAAAGTAATTATCGGCCGTCGCTCGTTCCCGAAGCGTCTCGAATTTATCCTACGATCGATAAGTTCGAATCGATGGAATTTCAAGCATAGAAAACGTAGTATCCTTTGTAACGATAATTTCGTCGCTAAGGTTCGCGTTTCGCGTATTCGTTGGTCACTTTGACCGCCACGGTGACCGGAGCGCTCGACGTCTTACAATTGTAAACATTGAACGAAAATTGACAGTTAGGGCATTTCGAATATAACCGATAAATAGAAGATACTTTGAAATAAAAAGTGCCCCATTGAACGATTAAACATTTTTATTAGAACATCAATAAAAAAAAAAAAAAAATGAGAACAAATCTTGCATCTAACGGTGTACTGTGTTAAAATACTGTGGCGTCCTGAGCGAAACAGACGATTTCGGCGTGGCAGTCGAAGTGTTTGTAGGAAATGCGTAAAGAAAGGAAGCTTCGTTCTTCCATTTTCTTCATCTTAGATTCGAAAGCTGTATTTCTTTTTTCCGATTGAACCGTATATGATACAATCAGGTTTGCGGTAGTTGATACAAAGTGGAATAAATTTGAAAGCATTCGGAAACAAGCTGCGCAACGATGAAACGTGGCAACAGAATCGGATACTCATTTTTTATACGGCCTGCGGCCGATCGTTGACAATTTACACGCAAATGCGCGACGAAATAATATTTTACCAAAGCATGGACGCCTGTCGATATCCGACTATCCGACGAGCTACCCTCGCAAACGATATTGACTGCCTTCGTCATTGTACGGTGGAAATGAGTCTAGCACAAAATATATCATATGTATGTATATATGTATACATATATTTTATCGTCGATAATTGTGTTCGAGGCGCACAGCCGCGCCCCGACGCCATCGGGCCGTCGCGTCGTGGCCCGGCCGTAATTAAATCGTGTACAGATTATAGAATAAAAGCTTTCGTAAAGAATACGGTAAATATTCATCGAATAAAATTGTGTAAAATTCGAATACAAATTAGGAGTACGCGAGCCGAACGTTTCGTGCGCAGGATCGATCGTTGCGAAGTTCCAGATTCTAATCTTCCGTTTCAACGACCACGAATCAACGAATCTCGTTTTACGTTAGAAACGAATAGAAACGCTGATGGAGATTACTTTAATTCGGAAAGAAGCGACCCATCCACGATACACGGTATCTCGAAAGGTCTAACGTAGAACTTTTAATGGTTACTAATTTTCTTTCAAGAATTTTTATACGACTTAGATTAGATTTTTATTAATTTTCTACATAATATCGTTCGTAAAAAGAACGAATTCGATCGAATGATTTTTAATCGTTGCATTTGTAACTTCTATTCGAGGATTACGATCGGCGGTAGAAAATTTATACGAAACGAGCAAATAACGCGACCGATAAAATTAACGTTTCATGGAATAAAATTTTCGCAGAACGAGCGCAAACAAGGTCCGGCGAATCGATCCTGCGCGCCTCTTGATCGGCTTATTTTCTCTTTTTTCCCCTTTTCTATTTAATACGTATCGTTAATCGTTAATCGTTAACGGTATTCTTAAATTCTTCGTATTATTGTATATATTTAGTTCGGAAGATAATACGGATGTTTATTTTATCGCTGCACGTACGTATTCGGATATTTGCTCCTGTTTTGTCGCGTTTACGTCCCGCCGTCGTTCCTTCTCGTCCTGTTCGGGCGGAAAAAAACGCAGCTGATAGGACGTTTCCGATATACCTACATATACATATATATATATATTTCTTTTTCATTCCTTGCTTCGTCTCAACTTTATACTCGAACGTCGATTCGCGTAGCACAAAATATCTCGAGTCGAAAATTCGAAATTGCAGCTTCTGCGCTAGAGAAAAATTTCGTCTTACGAATCTGTCTGCCTTGCGAATTTCAACGGTCTTATCTCGGGTTTCTTTTTTAGCTTACCTTAATTCGTACAAGGAAATAGAATCGTGCGAAAATTCTCGCTAATCATCGACAGATACGTTACCCGTTGACAAACGTAGAGAATTTTGATCTTTCTCTGGAAAGTTCAACGGAAGCGAAAGAACGTGTGAAAAGCACGTAGATCGTAAAAAAGAGGAAAGAATCGCTAAGCGGTAACCTCGCAGTATTACCGGCGTTATCGAAGCATTAAATTATCTGCACACTGTTTTTTTTAATATTTATTTCTTTATTTTACATTGTCATGCGATTTCCGCGTAAACTTATAAATGGATATTATTGTGCCATGCGAACGCGATCCTCATCGAATATCCTGACTCAGCCCTCGTGTTATTTTCGTTTCCTTGGTACAGCTTAATCCTAAAACACGACGAGTCGTGATTCGTTCGCACCGCATCGAACGTCGCAATTTCGTTACATCTTCTCTATTTTTTTTTCCCCCTTCTCATCGTATCTTTTTCCCTTCTCTTTTTCCTTTTTTTTTCTCTTTTTTTTAATATCGTAATAATCGTAATATATTTTCTAGGTAAGGATTCTCTTAAGCGCATGTACAGAGATAAAACTTTCCTCTACGTTTTGAGCATACCGCGCGGCTTCATTTTTTATTATTTTTTTTTTCTTACCTCTTATTTTATCAATATTTTACTTTATTTATTTTTATCGCGTATCCCCTTGGATTTCCCATTTTTTCTTGTTTCTCTTTTCGCGCAGACTGCACGAGCTGCCCGAACGAGCGATATTTCATTTAATAGGTATCCGTAGTAATATCTAAAACCACGTTTAAACGCCTATGTGTGTGAATCGATTCGACGGCTAGTCTACGAGAGAGCTGAACAGCGTTTCAAATAACAAATACCGCGTTACCCTGCAGAAAACTTCGGTTGCGTTTCGATCCCGTTTCGCGTCACATCCGTGAAACAGGCGCTGAATCGGTACAAAAGTGAGAGAAATCCGCGGGGAAACGAGTAGCAGCGTAATCGTTGCCGCGATTATCTGTATTTATCTTTGGCGAGATCTCGCAACGGTTCGCAGCGTGTAGAAAATAAAGAAACGAAAAAAAAAAAAAAAAAAAAAAGGAAAGAAAAACAGATTCCGACGCGATTCCCGCGATCGAACGAAACGTAGCTTTCCACCGGTCTAGTAATTATTATTTGACCTACCATTTCACTCGGTTTCGCTTCGCGATTGCGGCCTTTTCTCACCTATGCTCCACGCGTGTATTCTTGTACGTACAGATGTATATATTTATATATATATATAATGGTCGATAGATGCACCAGATGCTATTTCCCCTATTCCTTTGTTTTGTCTTCCCTTAAATTCTCGAATCGTAACGATTACTCGTCATTGTGCGTCGTTTCGAATGACATGACGATGATCGGTATGTGGATAAATCGCGCGAACTCGGATCTCGCGTTGCCTTCTATATTTTTCCTCGCTCTCGTTCTCCTTTCGTTTTATTTATCTGCGCGAGTTTACGTTGGCGCGCGAGCGTGTTCCTGCAAAGAGAAAGAAGGCGGACGAAGCTGGTTCACAGGGTAACAGAGAGAGAGAGAGAGAGAGAGAGAGAGAGAGATAGAGAGATAGAGACGGGCGTAAAAACGAGGGAAAAGGGCGCGATTCTCTTCTCGTCTGTTCGAAAACGACGATCTCGATTTATGCTTACGACCCAGCTTCGTTCACCTTCTTTCTCCTTTTTCGTTTTACGGCCTAACGAATCGGCGATCGAAATGCCAGAGAAACAGATCCTCCGCTCCGGTTCTCGTTAAACGTCGAGCGGCTGAGTTCCTTCGATTTCGTCGCATTCCCGCGATATGCCTATTTCGTAATAATAATACATACGTGGTATTCGTATAAATGTAAACAAACGTGTCCTGCCGGGGACTGGCTGGCTTATCCGTAACGGGCAGCGACGATCGCGACGAACGTTCGACGATCGATCGAACGAAACGGCCGCGGCGGAACGTTCCAGCTGCGAAATTAAAAATAATCCCAGCGAGTCGATGGCCGAAGATACGCGGTCCACGTCACGGTAACACCGATCACAGAAAGTTCGCGTTAATTAACGTGTCTCGCGATATTTCTCCGTTTTGCGATCGAGAGACGACGACGAAGAACGATACAAAATCAATGTCCCCGTCGTACACCGGGGCGAGTACGTTGCAGAGAAATAGGAACAGAGACGAATATGGGAACAGACTACTTGGTTGCCCGTGTAACCTAATTCAATTCCTTTGTATTTAGTTCGTTATAATATATTTATATATATATATATGTCTACAGGGTGGTTGGTAACTGGTGGCACAAGCGGAAAGGGGGTGGTTCTACGCGAAAAAAGAAGTCGAAAATATGCAATACAAATGTTTCGTTTGAGGCTTTGTTTTCGAGAAAATCGACTTTGAATTTTCGCTCGGTACGCGTGCACTTTATTACGTCTCGTTATAACGGATCTCACTATAGATCGTTGTCTAGATGGAAAAATTAAAAAAAAAAAAATTAAAAAAGAAGTTTTATTCTATATTTTCGACTTCCTTTTTCGCGTACAATCACCCCCTTTCCGCTTGTACCACCTGTTACCAACCACCCTGTACAATAAATTCCCTTAAAAGTATTACAATTCTTCTTTCTATCAATGCTTCGCGCTATCAACCGTGTTTGATATATGTATAGTTCAACGTTACGAGTTTCATCGAGCGTTCCGTAGCGTTCCGTAACGTTCCGGACATCTTTTACACGGTATCCTGTATAATTTTTCATTCTCGCTAAGTGTACGCACGCGTGTGTATGTATGCGTGTATGTAACGTACGTATATTTTTCTTAGTTAACTATACGTCGTTCATAGAGTTGGTATTTATATAACGTTGTCTCCTAAGCACACGCCTATTTATATATTTATACGTGATGAATATACATGGATCTATTCATACGCGCTCGCGTCTATATTTATACGTTTATGTATATTCGCGGGGCCGAAGCATGCGTATATGTATATGCATGTTTGTTATTAATACGATGCGCTTTACAATAACTCTTTCTTCTTTCTTTTTTCTTTTGTGTTTGCGTCCGCTTGAAACGAAATCGCTTAAACGTGTAACAAGTACTTTAACGACCACGCGCTCTGATTCTTGCACGCTGATCGCCACGCCATCCGAGATCCAAACGCATCCACGTCTTCCCGAGGCTAACCGAAAGCAGCGCAGCGAAGCACGGGGAATGATAAAATCCGCTGTGAGAATTTTTCTAGCGTTCGACAGCGATGGAAAAATCGATCGTACATCGGCGAAAGTCGTTCGCCAGTTTTCGCGTAGTTTGCAATTGTTTTTCCGCTTCGTAAAATTACGCGACAAAGCGCGATGAATTTACGAATCGTCAAAAATAGCGATTTTTAGCAATCGTCGCAACGACAAGTGCGATCGATCGATAGAAAAGAAGATTATAATTTGGAAACGATCCAATCTTTGTCACTGCTTCCAATCGCCGCCCTTAATCTCAAAGTCGATTTTATCGTTAGAAAGACATCGCGGGAATATACGTAGAATGACACATTTCGAAGAAAATATTTCGGAATCTCTGACACTTTGAAAGATACGAAAATCTCGTTAAGAACGTTTTCAGAAGCGAATACGAGAGAATAGTTTCCAACCGTATGACGTTAAAATAATCCTTTAGTCGCTGAACGATGCAAAGGAAAATTAACAAAGATGGAATTATCCTGTTCTTCCCGTTTCGTCTTCGCTCGCTCTTTCACCTATCACCGAATTACTGGTAGGAACTAGAACGAAGGTTTCCTCGATTGTCGACGGCGTTCCAAACACGTGCAGCGACGAAAGGTTCACGCTCTGCATCTTCGGTATCGACTCGAAATTGGCTGCAAGCCGGTAAATTAGACGACGATTGGCAATTTCCACGTTAAGCCTCGCTGTTTCCGCTATCAGGCCCGCCTTCGTTCGTCGAGCATACCTGTTCGTAATTGACAACGTTTAGCCACGAACGAAGACGCGTTAGATTCTGCCACGTAACGCGAAACCATTGTTCTCACGATCTGTACCGCTCGTTCGTCTCGTCGTTCTAAATTTAACGGTAGAAAAATGCAGTAGTTTTTCGAATGTAGCGAGAAATCAAATTTTCTGCTTATCCTATTTACGGTATTACGTTTCGTTAACCGAAGTCCGTAAGGAATCAACGCGTCGGTTTACCAATAGTCAATTTTTCTAAATCGTATTCAAAGGATAACAACAAACTATCAAATAACCTACGGCATTATGCTCGTGCTTGGAATTCCTTTTTTATACTTCTAGCTTGTTTTTACAAATAATTCAATCTCGACCAAAGTACTCGTAAAACATTTACGATCGCCGGCGTGGTGCAACGTCTACCTCTAACCCTACAATTTTGATGATCCTGTGTCCGGTTTAAAACGGTGCGAACGGCCGCTTTAGTTTTACCAACGAGTCCGTAGATCGGTGATCTTAGAAAGTTAGAAAGATGGAGAAACGGACAGAATACGTACAATATATAAAAATATATGAAATATCCAAAGTAGGGTACACGTTATAATTTGTACGAGATAAAACGAATTTCTGTTTCACTTGCGTTTCTTTGGTCATGTCCGTAAAAGTATGTCCATTGATCGGCGTAGAAAAAATGTAGAAAAAACAGAAGTGGAAAGCTTGCGTAAAGAAGAGACGGGACGTGTTTTAAACGCGGTTTTATCCGACAGCAGACGCGGATGATTTTGATCAGCCGGCCAGCCGACTGGAAATACGGTTGACTGCGCGCACCGGTCGGACTATCGAATTCATTCGTTAATCATAGTTGAATTATGGCTTGAATGGGTCTAAATCGGATCAAACGGTGCCATTTCGCATTATGTTTTCCGGGCCAAACGACTCGACGTATCGGAATCGCGCGAACCAAATACGTTTCATACGTGTTCGAAGACTCGTGACGGTCGAACGGGAATCCGCAAAATGGAACAAACAAATCGAACGGCCTCGAACGGTAGAACAAAAGGAAGCACTGGAGGGCTGGTTCGTTAGAGTGAAACGAAATCGACGCGGTCGAAGTCGCCTAACACTTTCATTTCATCGACGAGTCGTTGCCACGATTTTCATTCCGACCGGCTGACTTTTCTCAAATTATCGACGAGCGATCGGTAACAACCGATGCGCGTGTTGTTCCTATGATTTCGAAGCGTACGATGCCACGAAACGTGTGATTCGATTTAATCGCTGCGAAAGAAATCGTAAAAAAATAACTCGTTTGCTCGACGATTCGTCTCGATAATTCGATCCACGAATTATTTACGCGAGAACGATCCGACAGCCTGAACGCGGCGATCGCCGATTCTCTTACGCTTCTAACTACGTATGTGCGTGATTCTCGACAAGACGGGATAGACTCACGGAGACGTTGCAAAGATCGGGTTAAGTTTTCAGAGACGCGGACCGATCGGATGGCGCAGCTATCGACGCAACGTTCATCTCAAGGGGTTTCGCGTTCGGCTACGATTTAATAATCAATTCTTATCACAGAAGTTATTTACACGATACAAGTTTCGATCGATCCGATCTCCAGCGAGATCGATGCTCGATCAAACGAATCGACTACTCGTTCGCGTTCCCTTTTTTTCTTCGAAGCACAGACAAGAAATCTAGCCGTCCTATCGGAAAGAGACTCGAGAAAATTGCGCGTTTTTTGCCCGTTGTCCTTGCAGACGTCTACTCTGCTTCTTTTAGCGTACAGATCCTACGGCAGAGAGATTTTGCTCTTCTTTCACGCGACGATATATGCTACGTTCGACTCGAAGAAGAGTTATCGTTGGCCAAGCTTCGAGCGATATTTCGATACGTCGATCGGCGAAACGTGAAAAATCGTTCGAGTACACGCACGTGCGTAATCAAAGATCGAGTTGCGATTTTTCGGAAAATTTACCTATAGTATTATTCGTTCCATGAATGTCACTTATTCTTTTCATTTTTTTTTCTAGTTTAACGCAAGAGCAAAGTATTCGCCACAACGCAAAGGCGCATTTTTTGTTCTTTTCTTCTCTGAACGCCTAATGTTTGGAACGATGTCGGTTTTTTTCTCCTTTTTAACGCGATAACAAATTCCTTGAAATGTCCTTTCTCGCTTAAACTATTTACGCAACTAATTTTGGCATTTTCGTTCGTCGCGATTCGATCGACGGAAAACGAAACGAAAAAGCTTGTCGCCGTTTGTCGTCTTTCATTTCGCATAATCATGTTTCCCTTTCCTTGTTACGATAATACTGTTGGTAATAGTAGTAACGATGATGGCGATGATGACGATGATATATATAATAATAATGATGATCTTGACGATAAGAAGAAACATGATAAAATAATAACAACAATAATAATAACAATAATAATAACGTTTCATAGCGTTAGTAGCGTTAATAGTATCGTAAGTTAGTGATAATAGTGGTAATAGTAGTAGTTTTAATGACGACATTAACGATGACGTTTCTCTGGCAAAAAATGATAACGCTTTCGCATACCGATGAAACTATTACCGAATGCGAATATCGTTAATTCTTATTCGTTACACGGACTTTATATTCGTCCTTTTATTTTTTACAACTCGATACACGCGATCGTTTATCCTTCGAGACGAAATCTAACGCGTGTTCGATCCCTTAAATGATATTACAAGTACCGTGGGAAATTTCTTAGCTGATACTAGCTAGGCTGACTTAACGAGCATTCGTGTTAAAAATGCCTCTTCTACGCCGTGTTCCTTCTTCTTTAATATAAAATCTGTCTGTTAAATACGATTAGGATAAATTGTTCGCTAGATTTTACGATGCCAGCACCGCGTTTTTCCTCCACGCCGATTATTTTTCCTCTTTCTTCTATCTTAATATTTTCACGTGGTCTGCGTTTCTTTTTTAATTGCAACCGTGTGCTGCCGATGCTCCGATCGAGTTCGCTTTCGAAACAAACTTTCCGAGCGGCGATCGACGATTTCCATACAAATCGTTGGAATAACGAGCGATCGTTGCCAATTTCAAAACGATTTCAGACCGATATCGCGGCTATTCGCGTATATGTGTACTTGTTTGGGGCAAACGAAACTACGAATTAGAAAATTACACCAGGTCGTAGATCGGAGCACGTTTATCGGCCGAAACATTCCCCTGGAATCGGTAAAATCGTCGTTCAAATCCTCTCCTGTTCGATTCGATTTGTGTTTGCGTTTTATTAAACGTTCAATACGTATGTTCGTTGTTCTCGAAACTGTCTTCCAGTCTCTCGTCACACGTTTCTAGACATTTTGGTTTTTCAAAAAAAAAAAAAAAAAAAAAAAAAAAAAGAAATAGGAAGAAACTATAATAATTTCTTTCGCTTCGTCCTATAAATATAAATCGCGCGCGCCGTTTTACTTCGCCTGAAATGATTGTCGGTGACTACGAACAGTTTCGACGGAAAGAAATTATTCGAGACGATATTTTGGAAAATTTTACTCTTTCCCTCGTATGACGATACGTAGCTTCCTTTTGCTGTCTCTTTTTTCTTCCATTTACAACGATCGAACTAGGAGTCGATTCTTCGAACGCATCTTCCTAAGGAAGATTACCAACGATCCGTTTTATACGTTTTATTAAATTTATCGCGAGATTACTTTTACGTTGACACTGTATTCGCATCTTGGAAGTTTCTTGGTTTTCATTGTTTCTCATTTCTTTAATTACATGGCGTTATATTAAATTTTAGATTAAATTCTTACTTATATTTATCCTTACGATTACTATTACTGACACTGTTCGAGATGCCTATTTACGTCGCATTGAGTCCCACGCCACGCAATCATGTTTCTATGTACAGAATTATTTGAGTATTTCATCAGAACACCTCGAAGTTTATTCAGTATTATTATGTTTTCTTTTTCTTCGCGTCGTTTCAACGATTAATCGATACTCTTTCATTCCGTACAGCCTCGCTACTGGAAAAATAGAGTGGGCTTCGATAGTTTTAAGCAAAGGACTTGGCGGTTTCTTTGTGCGATACGAAGATCAATGACTGTACTTCTGCATTCTGTCGTTTTATTTCTCAACCTCTGATCGATCCTTTTTTTTTTTTTTTTGTCCCGTTAACGTAATCGACGCAGTTGCGGAAAACGATTCTGTATTTACGATTATTATTATTTCTTGCGTATGTTTCGTGTGAATATTGTTAACTTTACATTCGTTGTACGATACGAGGAGTGCAATTGCCGTACCTCCTATAATCTTTTCTTATCGCCTTTTCCATTAATCTGTCCAATCTTATACACGATATCTTCCTAAAACATTCGAATTCTCCTTGAAAAGTGACAAAATTAGTCGTAACCTAATATGTTTCTCGATATCAGTTTCACGGTCCTAATTTAATTCTCCTGTGCACATTACTTACGACGAGATTGGTAATTAGAATTATAACGATAAGATGGGTAATTATAATTACCCATAGAGTAAAAAGTGATTAACACGATTAACGCGATATTCCTGTCCCGTGCAGATACGCGCCGAATCTCGTCAGAATATTAAACGTATCCGTTTACAACGTGTTACGTTTTGTTATGTATTAAATATTAGATATTAATTAAATATTAAATACACGAATGCGTGGCTAAAATGTAGAAACTTTGCATAGTAGAAATATCATCAAGATATATATATATATATATATAGATATATCGTCCATCTTCCTTCGTTAATTCCGTTTTAATAATATGCAAAAGGGCTGAAATATATCTCAAGACCACGTAATTTATGTTAATTTGAAAATTCGCTCGAGTACGAAGCGATTAACGTGTCCGGTATCAATGCGCGTTGTCGGTGTGTTATTCGTACGTTCAGTTAGGTGTTGCAGCAATTTTAAAGTCTCGTTCATCAAATTGGCGAAGATGCTTGAATTCGAGTACGTGTGTTCCGGTTAGCGTTATTCAATATAACTGTTTTCCCGCAGTTTAAGATAGTATACCTACAGTAACATACTTATCCCGTTGATAGCAGACAACGTATTTTAAATAAATTCAATAGGTCGAGTTTCGGTCTTTGTATTGGACGATACACCGTGAAATCCAGCCATTGCTTTTAAACTGAAGTTCCCGCCATTCAATAATGAGGGATCCGCGCGTAGAAAAGCGCGTACACCCACCGCGACATCGAATTCCTACGTTTCGTCGAGCTTTCACTAGGATTACGCACCAGACCGACAAATGTCTGTTCGCACAACCCATTGTTCCGAGCCACGAGAGACACCTAGCGCAACTTCTGCTTTGTCTCACGTTGCGGTAACGATTGACGAAGATGGCTGTCTTTTTTTTTTTCATTTTCCCCCGGATTGTACGTTCGTAACGCGTTGAATTCGAGAACGTAATTAGAGATTTCGAATTCCTGGGAATACGAGTCAAAAGCTACTCATTGATTTGTAATTTAACAAGCGATAGAATCACACTTTACCAAGCCTTGCTTGGGATACAAAATACGAGAACCGATCGAATTTTTCCTCAGTTTTAGGAAATTGGATATAAATTAGAGTTAAAAGTAAATAATAGAAACAACGAATGAAAAGGTCTTCACTTTCGGAAGGAAAAGTATTTTGCTATCACCGTGCCGAAAGTTGCAACATTAATTTCTCTGATTATAATCGAAAGCTAGCGAATGTAGCTTTTGACGCGAATGTTAGCTAACATGGAACGAGGTAGCTAACAGGGAAAGTAATATTAGCCAACATAGGAAGAGCGTAAGCAAACAATTTGAACAAGAACGTTTCTCGAGGAACAGTTTTCGAGTGGCCAGAGTACAGTCATTGAGAACTTCCGTATGATCGGAGAACGCAAATCGATAGCAGGGTAATCGGGTGATCGATTACGCGATCAATGACGTATCTCTGTCAGATCTTAGTCATAGCTCGATGCGGAACCCTTTGTCGCGGACATATCGAAGATCTTTCAAGAATTCGGATTCGTGTCTGTACGGAAAACAGGGGCTGTCCAACTTGGCAGTTTTGTCCTCTATACTTTGCTTCCTCCACGATTTCCATCGAATTTTATTCTATTCGACCATTAAGTTATTCTCCATTAAATTATTTTAGAAGGCAAATTTTTTCGTTAAGACATGATCGAATTAATTACGGCATCGATATTTAGAATTGCTATTAAACGCAATACGATGAGTAGTATCCTGTCTGATTTTCATGTTTCTTTTTGAAAGCTCCGTCTTCTTAAAACATGTAACAACACGTGTAGTTCATATACATATTTATAGTTCGTAACATTTACAATCCTACGCGAAATACAGCTTACGTTTCTACCTGTAAAGAGGTTGGACGCCCCTGTATCGAGTTTTCTTGTTTTTTATTTGGCAGTTATTTAAAGACCGTATCAGTTCCACGGGAGACCCTTAGTGGCGCGATAATGTTGACGATTCGATCGTAACGCCCGCACACAAAGCGATTATCATTATCTTATCATTATCATTATAACTATTATTATTGTTATTATTATTATTATTATTATTATTACTATTCATTTATTAACATATGTACGTTATATCATTAACAATAGTATAATTATTAGTATTATTCAATCATCATCATCATTATTATTAGCTATTTATTATTAATATTATTTACCGTTAATCATTACGATTATTATCGTTACCATTATCATTATCATTATCATTATTATTATTGTTATTATCATTATTCCTATTATTGTTGCCCTTCTTCTTTCTCTCGTTCGCATCTGTTACTATTGTTACTGAAAGGCCGCGACAACACTCTCTCGAGGAATGTGTACAACACACAGCTTTTCCCAATTCTCCTAATAGTCTCGTACGAATCGACGTGCTCGCTTTCGTTAGCGATTCGATATATTACATAATTAAAATTACGGATCGCCGTACGACACCGAGCGTCGATTACCTATCCGGAGATAGACAGAGAGAGAGAGAGAGAGAGAGGGAGAGAGAGAGAGAGAAAGAGTGAGAAAGCGACAGCGGTCGGCGGTCGATTAGGTTAAACGGAGAAGAAGTTAGTCGAAGAAAGTGAACGCTCAACATGGCCGTGTATTGTCAATAGCGTATAACGTGTCGAGGCGCCTTCTTTGCTCTCCTCTATCCGCAAAACGTCTACTATATCGCCTATTCCTTCGACTCGTTTCCTGCCTAGTTTTTTCGTACTTTTGGTTCGGTTCTTCCATGCGAGGAACGCTTTCGTGTTCAACGACGACTCGAAACGATCGAAACGTTGGAAAATTTGGTCGACCAGCAAGAACCGAACGGACGACGACCTCTCTGGCGGGTCTTCCTCTTCCGGTCTCTTCCCGTTTCTTGCTTCTTTCTTCCTTTCTTTCCGTTTGACTCGCTCTCCTTTCTTCGTTTTCTTTCTTGGAATTTCGTCGAAGCTGGAAGCCCGTCTCACACGTTTTCCTCGCGTGCAATTCCTTCGTTTCCTTCCTTCGTTAGAGTAGAAAACGAGAGACCAGAGACGTAAAGAGAGGGAGAGCGGGAGGAGAGGAAGTACGAAGCAACGAGTCCTCTTCGTACTTTCGTCCCTTGGTCGCTTCATCCTGACAGCCTCCTCGAAACCCACGTGTCGTCGTTTCTGTGGAAGAGAAACGAGTAAATGCAGAATCGAGTCCACCCTGTTACGTATCGTTCTATCGTTGAGTAGTGTATCGACTAGTAGCGTAGTTGTTCCTGCTCTCGTTTCCAACAATTAGTAACCAATGCAATGTGTATGGTTTCTTCGCGCTCTTATTCTTTCTCAATGCTACGTCAACAAGTGTTTACCGAGGAGGAAAAGTGTTAAAGACATTGGCTCGAGTTAAACATCGGACGAAGTTGAAAGACTCGTAACGGTGAAGTTGTACCGTAATATAAGCAATAATGCGGCAACAAAATTGTTGTAATAATAAAGACGAAAATATTAGTATATTCATTTTTTAAATTGTTAAAATTATTGAAATTAAATTTTGAAAATATTTGTAAGTTTCTGAAAATTTCATCTCGCTCAATCGACCATTCTCGTAGATACCGGTATCCTAATGTTGGCGAAAAATGATATACACGCGTCAAATTATCGATAACAACGAACGAATTACGCTCGCCATGTAAAACGAATTATTCTCGTCTCCGTACTATATTAGTTTCGTTTCTGGGCGAGACTCGCGTCGTGCGAATATCAACGTTACACGCTACCCGAATGCAACAACCGATGTACACACGCAGGTGCCATTGTTCGTTAGAAATTGGTGGGCAGTGGATATCTCTTTTACGTTGTTGATATCATGAACGTTTCGACACAGCAATCACACGGAAGTTCTATTGTAACACATTGGTTACAACGAAACAACGTAATCGAGAATGGCGAGTTTTAAAAGTAAAAATTTGTTATTTCCAACGAACGGTAGGTATATCTTGCAAATGAAGTTTGATTAATTTCACACTTTTTTTTTATGACGATAGCGCTGAATTTGAAAAATTTGAACGCGCTCAGAACCAGGGAACATAATTTTGGCCTTCCGTGAAAGTTATGTCTTTTTTCTATCGGGTTGCGCCCTTAAATTTACTACAAAATTATTCTTCGGAGAAAAATATGAAAGAGAGATCAAATGCAAAATATGAGATCTGAAAAACGCGTATTGGCATACACATAAAGTCACGATATAAGACATAGTTTCAGGAACGCTTCGTTATATTTTCAGGATATTCGACAATTAGTCGTTGGTCAAATTGCAACAGTTATTTATACAAAGATTAAATTTGAAACGATCAAGTATCAAATATATTTAGCTGTGATTTTACCTTTGGCATTTTTTGTGCATTTTTTCGGTGACTTGACCGGGGCAGTCTGTTTATTGGACGATTATGTGTGGCGCACGACACAATATCACTATCGTGGCCAAAACCGTGAACATCGTGAAGACGATCAAACAAAGCCTGTAATTAACAAAAACGAGATTATAATTAGTATATATTTGAAATACGTCCATTGAAACTTTATATTGTATGTTACAAGTGTTTCAAACAAATATGTTACAATGTTACGTTTTTCTTTGATAACGTAGTAATAAAACGAGATGACGAATCGAAATAAGCAACAACTTATAGTACTATGTGAAAAATGTACCTGTCTACCACCATGGCGGCAAATTTCCAATCGCTAATGATCTCATCGCCTTCGTCCGCCTTTTTCATGCGATCCGTGATGAATCGCAATTCCTTAAGAATCGTGTGCAGTTCCTCTTGCATCCCGCTAAGAGGTAACGACGCCGACGTATCTTCGACCGTTGCAGGCCTTCCAGTAGATATTGGTGTACCGAACGCCGACCTATTGTCCGATTAAAATAACGATTAAATGAAAATTCTTGGCCTATTTCTAAAAGAAATCCGAGCAACGTTGAAAGACGGCAGTATAATGAAAAACGGATTGTCAAACTAAGCGTAAATATGCTCTTTTTCTCGATATTACTTTAGAGTGAAATACAAACAGGTATAAAACAAAAGAGAAAATAAAGACAAGGAGGGATGTGATACACAGCTTTCATGTTAATGCCTTTTCATCGAACATTTCACGTTCAAGCGTTTCGTAAATAAATTTTGTCTCGTCGTTCTATCTGGCAGACACATCGAAGAGCACATAGAATTATTTTATCGGAAATGTCTCAACTAGCGTTTGATATCAGCAAGGTATGACAGACAACCATCAAAGAGAAGGAGAAAATAAATGTCCTCGCGAAGGGCCGATACACTGAAAATTTAAACGAACAGCGACTGTGTAGCCGGAAAAATCTATATCCTCGACATATTATATTCAACGGAAATGGAGACACGAATACGGCTTTTAAAATTGAAATTACCGAACTCACTGTTAACACGTTTCAGGATAGTTGTCTAAAGACACGTCTTTTTCATGTTACAACGTCGCTTGTATATTTTTTTTTATTGTTTTTCTTGCTTGTATAAGTATCTATAATTTTTGAAGGCAACAGGCAAAGAACACGATAGATTAAATTTTTATTTCTTACACGGGAACGATATAATAATTTTGGCAATATTATCGTATCCCGTTTCGAGATCCAGTCGGACTGCAGAATATGTGCTGGAACGAGGATTACACGGGTTCAATTACATTGTCATGCCAAGTATGTTGATTCGAAAGCACGCGTTTCAGCCGTGCGTTCACTCGCACTGAATTTACATATCCGGCATGCCATGGAAAACCTTGTTATTTTGCGAGTCATGCGCTTTTTCTCGTCAGAGTGTTTTAGCATGGTTTAAAATTACAAAATACGAATTACCGTATTGGTTCACCTTGTTAGGTATTTTCCCATGCACTAAGCTTTAGTAGGTAGATAGAGTCGCTCGAGTTTTTAAATCATGATATTCTATTTTACGCCTGTTAACTGCGGTATAAATGCCGTCGATTTAGTAAGAATTATTCGAATGATCGGTAAGAATTGTTGATATCGTCATCCTATGATACCAAATCTATACAAAAATTCCGTTTATCACTGTTAAGTGGCAACCACGCTATGGATTAATTTGAATTGTAGAATATTCAGTAGAGATAAATTTCTAGTAACCACAGGATACTGTAGAATATGAATTTTTATCGTAGAATGACGAAGTTTGCAGAGGAATCCGTAGGGCATTCTGTACTTTTGCGCATAAACGTGTACACAAGGGAGTATGTTAGAGATTCTAGAAAAGATTTCTACAAACTTTGTTCCGGATATTGCAATTTCCTTGGTACGTTGAAATAGATTAAGATATTCCTTACTTTTCATTGCATGAATTTTTACAGTAAAAAGGAACAGCATGTCGGAACAGAATTACGAAACTCGAGAATTTTGAGCAAATGTAGTACCTTATGTAGCCGGAAGGAGGATTCGCCGCGCTATTCTTGTGACGGATGTCATCGTCGATGTCTAAAACATTCGCCAGTAAACTCTTGCTACTCTTCTCCTTCAGTTCTATACTCTTCCCTCTTCGGTTTCCTCCCAGAATGTTCTTCTTTGTGATCTTCTTCCCTGGACGACTCATGCGCAGCAAGCACGGCAACCATTGTAAAAACAACGTTTTAATCTATGTGCAACGGAGAACAAGATTTATACGTGTTACTTGAAATCGATAGCCACTTTTATTCGCTTATAATTAAAACCGATTATATTCAGAATTTATATTCATTGTATTTATCTAACGGTTTATGAAATCCACTCGAACATTTATTTGGCACGCATTTCTCGTAAAAATATATACGTAAGCTATTTTTGTTACGGAGCGCGCGTTTACTTTGAAAGTGGTATAAGTCCATTTCCAGTAATCTGTAACCTGTCGAAACAGTCGAGCCACCGATAATCAAAAACGAACGATATTGAAATTAAACAAGAGTATCTCGCTTTTCTTATTTATAAATAAAAGCGTAAAACATGGATTCTGAATAATTACAATTTAATGAATCGTACAGTGTACAGTCCACTCATGATCTTGAAAACAGATATTGGTTAATTGTCGAAAAGAACGTGTTTGTACGATGAACTCGCATCCACTTAAACATATCGTAGAGACACGAGCACATTAATTACACGTATCGTTAATAGGCATGAAAGATTGATTTATTTCTGTTACGAAATTAAATTTCTTTTCTATAAGCCATGCTTATTTTCATCGAATATAAATGTAGGTAGAAGATTTAACCAATACGAAATCCTTCGTTTCTCTCGTGAAATTATTCCGCGCAATTGGAATTACTTAATGCCATATACACCGAGCATGGTACTTTTCTCTTGTACGTTTGCGGGAGATCGGTATTCTTTGTTTCGCGGTGCTTGCTTCCATCTGGAAATAATGGCACGGGAAAGTACCGCGCGGAATTTTTCGTAGCCCGTAGGATTCTTGTCTCCGGTTGAAGTACGTTTCCCCCTGGTTTATGAAAGTTCTAGTAACCAACGAACGGCCAAGAGGAAGCGCTAACGCCTCGAAGGCACTTTAAACTTTCAGCTACTAAAGCACTGTCTTTAATGGCTGTAATGGCCACTGCGGATAAGGGCAGAGTATTATGAACGATGGCATTAGCTACATTTTGCATACATCTGTCAAAGTCCTTTCGCGCTTTGGTAAACTGAACGAGTTCCGAAAGCGTGCGTCTTTCGCTTCGTTATCCGTTAAAAGGTTCGATATTACCCACACGAAGTATCATTAAGTGGTAATTTATCATTTTTTTTCGGTGTTACCTATTCTTTTTACCGATTGCTTTATCGATCGATTTAAAGAACCGATTGAAATAGAAAGACAGACAGATTTTACAATTTTGTACTTTAGTTTCGAGACATTTTTACGAAAAATGCGCAATTGTTGGAAGTAAATTTTTTAGATATAACATTTATTGCCCTAATTTCTCACCCTCTGTATTTCATAGTGAAAGCAGGTCACGCAAACTTGAATTTTGTCTTTTGTTGCTCGAAGGTAATAAAACATCCGATCAAAAGCAACCATAATTATCCTGTCTCTAAGCGAGAAACATCGTGTTGATTTATTTATCTTTCTTAGTCATGAAAGGATCAAACGAGAAAGGTGAATAAAACGCAAAGAAAAATGGAAAATACTTCAGTCAGTGTCAGAGATCTTGTAATACCGGAAATTATATTTAAACAAAATTCAAGTCGAAAAAAGTTAATTAAAATGTAGTTTGAACAGATTTCTTACCCACTGAGGCATCACGTATCTGTCTGGCGTCCTGTGATGAAAATTTAGTACTAACACCGTCAGAACGACGCTGCTCGCCACCATGAACATGATGCAATTGAAGTACGACCCTGAATTCGGGGTGTTCCAGAAGATACCCCGAAGAAAAAAACATAAAAAAGAGGCGATTAGTCACGGCAATGGATAGAGGATCTGCTCGACTCGTCACTAAGAATGAAAGACCGCAGGGTTACTTTCCGCAAGTTTCACACACAATGGACTATACTTTTGTGATTACTATCGAATCGTGAGATTATTTTCCTTTATCTATCCGATAGGTTTCACCCCTTATAATCTTTCATTCGATCCAACGACCACCTATGTTTTTCCACGCATACAAGGGATTCATTCAGACAGATTCAAGGATCGAGAGTAGGCAGAGTAGCGTCGACTATTAATATTTCAACACGGAACACTAAATCTATTCTTGTTTACAGCATTTTTATCTACATTCGCGTGGTGTACATATTACATCATGTAATATACATACTGGCCTATAAGTTGCCAATAAATGAACTGTAACGTAACATCTGCTCGATTGTTCGAGCAAAATTTCGTTTCTAAATTTAAAGCACAATTTTGAACACACGTACTGATCGATTATTCGTGGAACAAACACGTGGAAACACGTCGAATATTCTGCTGGTTCCGCGTTCTATACACGTACACACACGCACTCACGTACACACACTGAATTTATCCTAGGAGACCTAGCTGTTTCGAAGGAACTCTCGATCCTAGATCTCTGGTTTTAACCTTACGATCCAAGGAAGGGCATACATTTTCACGATCACACGGTTTTCGCATTCGTTCTCGGCGACCCGAGGCCGCGTTCTCGTCGGTCCTCTGCGGACGATCGTTCCAAACGGAGGAGAAAACACAGAGGCGAGAAAATAAAGAGAGGAAGAAATTAGGCGAGCGAAGAACGAAGAGAAGATCGTAAAAGAAGCGTACAGCACGGTCGAACGAGAAAGGAAGAGCCGAGCTGTATCTCGTAAACGGATATAAAACGGGTAAAGCGTACTTATTTGCGCGCGTTCGCACACCTCGCGAAAACAAATAAGCGGTTTCGCAAAAACGTTTTAATTTAGGCTTTGCCCAGCCATCGTGCAATCGACGACGAGAGGACTTGTTACCACGTCCCTTAACGCGTGTTCGCTGTGTATTCTGGCCTGCTATGTTGATTCTTGCGGACACACGGCATATACCGTGTGTGTTTTGTAAAGTCTCGTTTTTACGGCGTGATCGCGATAATGAACTGTCTGTAGTTTATTCGTGACGTATGATTTCGAATTCATAGATAAAACGTCTAACAAGTAGCACTGTTTAATCGACGATGAAATCACGTAGATTCTTTGATATCGATCGAAAGAACGTATTGCAAGACTCGTAAAAATATTTAAGAAAATGTCATTGGCGATTGGTTTAGGAGCTAGCTTTAGTTTCAGAAGCAGAGGGAAGCTAAATAAGTAAAATGTTATTTTGTACGACGATTACGCGTCGATACGTCGCAATTCAACGTACTGATGGACGAAGAGAAGCTCTTTGTATTCATTTAAAAATATTTGAATACATAGAGTCAGGAAAATTCTGTTTGAAGCTCACTGTGTGCTTTTAAAAAATAAAATATATAGTTTTTAACCTAATCGCCAATAGCATTCTTGAAAGTATTTTGCGAGCTCCTTAGCACGCCTTTTCGCCTTTTCAAGAAATCTATGCGACTTCGTCGTCAATTGAATAATATTCAATTCGTAAATTCGTTTGACCTATTTTCTAATCTATCACGTTGTATCGGATTTTGAAAAATTTACATTCGGGAATTTGATTTTGTATATTTAGGTAGGTTCGATTCGCTGAATTTAAATTTCTCAACTGTGATTGTAAATTCAATCGAGCGAATGCTTGAACGTTATGGAATATTATCGTAGATTGCTGAACCTAATATCCGACCTGTTATACGTGCACGTGCACATTTAAACGATAAGGATACGAGTAACGAAGTGTTAAGGAACGTTTTAATAACGTATCCTCTCAAATCGTCTGTGGTGATGTGTACCGGCAGCCTGGCTGATATCTTGAAAGGGAAACATCTAACACATTGGCATGCAACTACGAAATGCAATTACCACGAGGATGCACAAGTATTATGTTCTAGGTATTATGGCACGAATATTGTTACGTTGTATACGAAGGATGCAGACGAACGGAGCGGTAACATTTGCACAGAGGCTCAAGCTGCTCCTAGACTAATGATCACATTAATTTTACGGCTTGTTTTTCTCGTTGAGGAAAGCCGTACGTTAATATGCGACAGACTTACTGGGAGTTGTTACTGTATATCCTTGATCTGAACAGCGTTTTGTGACAGATGTTGTTTTCTGAAGATTATTAGTTAGATATTTGCAAAAGAATTTTGTATTTCATACGTGTTTCTAAGATAGATAGAATTAAGGTTGCATAGAATACGCATAGCCATGTCAATGCAGAAAATCGTAAAACTGTGAAGAAAAGTGTGCAGAGTGTGACTGTTTGTTTCTTCAATAAAAAATGAATTTATTTTATATGCGGGTATTTTTTTAAATATTTTAATACGTAGCATAATACATGTAATATGTTGTCTAAGTTGTACAAAGTAACACTTTGTCTGTGTGAAACGAGCCTTTTATATACCGTTTATCTTAAAAAGTACCATTAAAATTATCTGGATAAGATTGAAAGTTCTAACGAGTGCCCGATAGCGTAGTACGACAAATATTTTTCATTACAGAAATATTTCCAACGATCTTTTTCCATCTTCGCAATTCCTCGCTCGAAATCATTCGCAATTCGTTAAAAATCATTGTTCCTGCGATTTAATTCGCTTTGTTGGACCCTGTACTATCTTTGATCGGTAAACCTTGATAATGCAAATCCACCGTTACGATCAAACAATCATCGAGCTGCGATTTTCCGGTAAACGACCGAACGGGATAACGACCAAGAACGTTAAGGAGGAGAGTGTGGAAAATGTAAAAAGAGAAAGTAGAAGGAAAGGGTTAATCTCGGCGACGCGACGGCGCGAGAGAAAAAGCAACGTTAAAGAGGACGGCTTTTAAAGTCCGGATTATCTTCATAGCCGAGTTTAACGGCTCCATAAAGGCTGTCGTAAGCGTCACTGACGTGATTAATCGTTGTATACGAAAGCGGTTGCCTTCCCCTTCTTTCTTTATTAATGAATCCCAAAGCGCGCGACGGACTACATATTTACGATGGTTACAACTTTTGCTTCGCTTACACCACGGACAACCCTTCCTTTCGGTCCTTTGTCGCTTGTAACGACTTGTTAAGTTTGGACGGGTGGTTGGCTGGATATTAGAGGAAAATGGAAATTCGCGACGTGCTGTTAATTGAAAAAGATACCCCTAGCTGAAAGGGATCCAAGCGACTTGGACTCATTTTTCACTTTTCCATGTATATTCAAGTTTTTGACTCGTGGTCCGTCGTTTCGAAAATCTTATTTCCGACTGTAGAAAGTAAGGATCGAAGATATTCTTGGGGTTATAATCTTCGCAAATGTTTCCTTTAATATCAAAGCGGAATGATATAAGAAGCGGTGTTCAGAAGAAGCGGTAAGTTAAGTTATTCGATTTAATCGTTCGTATAATTCACCGGTCGAATCATCAACCGTATATTTCTTGATTATTTTAAAGATATTCGAAATTTTGGTCGGAAAATTATATTCCGTTATTATTATATATTGGCGCGGTCGAATAGAGAAATATTGTAAAGCTACAAATCAACCGGACTAGCCACCCTAATTCTTCTTCTTTCCTGAGTTCCTTCTATCTACGTCCTATCAGATTTCTCAGATTTACTACTTCCATTTCCATTTTCTTCTACTACAAATTTCAATTAAAATCCAGTCGTATATCTTGAATTTTGCCTCCTTCTTTTTATATTTCGTTCAATTTATCATCGTGTAATATCTCACGTCAAAGCGAGAGATTAATTCTAATTAGAGGCAAATCAGAATTATATGGTTAAATGGTAGAATTAAACGTTCCAAATGGTAAGAATTACGAATAAAGACATTTCCAGAAATACTGATAACACTATTCGCTGATCAAATTCTCCGCTCAATATCCATTCTCGACACCTTTGTCTAGCAAATTCTTTTCAGTCAGATAAAAAGTTATTTTCCGTGGATCCACTTTTCAGATGAAATCTAAAAATCGTACGATCTTAAATGTATACGCACAATTTCCAGAAAATGATATTTTCAGTCGGAGACAAGGCTGGGCAAACAGGCGTATTTATTACGTGCACACGCAAGCAAACAAGCTGCACGGTTTGCACGACAGACGCAAATTCCGATGATCGCTGCATACAGGGAAAACGTTTTTCGCGCAGCTTCATTAATATGTGCACGATAGCTCCACCCTCCTCGATCGTTCGTTAGAATTGACGAGGCGGGGTCGCGTTAATTCCCGTTGTACGTGAACGAAGCAGGAAAAAAGTAACGCAGCTGGCTAACATTCCCACAAACTATTCGATGAAAATGCGCGAAAGGTGGAGATAGCCAAGGTAAATGGAAACGATATAACGCTGCTATATGTCAAAGTTTTAAGATGGAACGCACGTTGACGTAGTCTCATCCAGAGTCCTACGCGTTTTGTGGAGGCAGATAATTCAGCCGAGCGATTTCATTCGGCTTTGTTTCAGTATAATCGTGATAGGCTTGTCTCGTTATAACACTAATAAAATTTCGAAGAATTTTGTATCATAGTATCATTTTGTAAAATGTTTCTATGAACGTTGAAATGTAAATTTTAGCTTTCCTTCAACGATCGAGTTATGTTGTTTTCATCCACGGTGTACCGTTAGCGTATCATAAAACTGGCGATGCAAGTAAACTTCATGGTCCTGGTCGCGGAAATAAATTTCCGTCCGATTGATCCGCTCGATGATACACATGTCGTTCGGAATCGAAAGAATACGCAATTTTTTTCGGCTGATATAACGTCAATATGGACCGTGTCGTTCCATTACATGGTCCAGTTAGCAACACGCGTTTAATTAACTGTTAAATACCAGTATTTGTATCGCGTGGCGACAAACAACAAGCTGTGTGCCTCCTCGTCGTTTAAACAAGAGATTTATTTGAATAGGATGCGAAATGGCGATTCTGTTTACGGTTTTTATAGTCCTTTCTTTATTCTCTATGCATAGTCTTCTTTATGAAAAACTGATATATTTCGAGATACAGGTAAAAACTGAATAATATGTACGTTTCAAAATTAAACGTCGATTTTAGATTAAGAAATTTATTTAAATAACGATCGAATATTGTAAGTAGGTTGATTGTTCGATTATTTTAAGCTTCCTGTTAGTAAGCAAATAAAACTGAAGTTGAAACGAGTTCCGACAGAACGATAAGAGGTTAAAGAATTAAAGATCGATTCTGTGAAATAATTTCTTTTTGTAGAAAGTTGTATTTCAAATTCTGGCACGTTTTAAAAGATTCTGATTACGGGCGAAAATACGAGCGTGTTAAATATTGTATGGGAATCGTATCCGAAGTACGCTATGTAGGTCACATGTTACGCTACTATCAAACATTTATTATTACTTTCCATCGTTCGACGGTCGCGTGCTTTTCCGGAAACTCGAATCATTCGTTTCGTTGCGATCGATTTTACGAAGTTTTTTGTGACTGAGCATTGCTCGTCTGCTGAAAGGTACGATGCAACTCTGATACATGTATCGTGTCGAAACAAATATCGTGTAAAATAATATCGCAAAAGATGACATCTTCAATTTTGGAAGAGGAACGTGGTGGAGGAAAGGCAAACATTTTGAAGATCGAACTTCAGAATTTTTGGAAAACAAGGATTTTCTAAACTTTAGTAACGTAACTATCTTTATACGATATCGATAGGCAATAATTGTTCTTTTAAAAGAGCTGGACATCAACGACAAAATGATATTTTAGCTGGAAGCTTACTACAGTTACTTCATATTCGTTCGTTCGTTCGTTTATTTATTTCCTTCATTTTTCTGGCTTTGCGTCACATACGTTGCGATTTATATCGTTGCATTTTATAGCTTTAAAATTATTCCATTCTTGTACTTTCCATTTTTCACTCTGCCATTTATTATGATACTTTTCGTAAAAGTTCATTGACAGTACGCAAATATTGAAAATAAGATACGAATAGCGAAGGAAAGAGGATGAAAATGTATGGACGAATTTATGATCTTGAACTCATGATTTTAAAGGTAATAACGAGAAATAATATTATAGTATTGTCTTATACTTTGCTATTTCGGTTTACTTCTCTCTGTTTACTGCCTCGTTGCCAAAGGAAATGCCTGTTAATTTAACTGTTATTTGCTTTAAAGATGGCCGATCTCAACCCACGTTGTTTGACATTTTCAGAGAGCGACCCGCTTCTCTGTTTTAAAAATGACAATGTCAACGTGTTGACAGTGTTTCTGACAACAGTGAAATTTGCGAATTTCATTGGATTCCATAAAAACAATGCACGATGTTTTACAACTGTCTAATTAAAACACATTTTATTTTTGTTTCGGAAGCGCGAGGAAATAAATTTGTAAAATTATTTACAATTCGTGAATTCTTTTCGCAACAATTTATATCATATATATAAAGTTCCTATAAATATTTGAAATTTTTGAATTACTATATGTACTATATGTACAGTGATACAGGAAGCATCGCTTCTTTTACTTACTACAAATACTTTTGTCTCTTTTTCACCGTAGGTATCCTCAAAAGTATTTTTAATTTTATATTATCCATTTTGTTTTATAAATCACCTACGTCTCTTTCCTTCTATAGTATTTTTACATATTTCGCAACTCTGTTCGAACTATACAAATACTTTTGTCTTCTTTCCTCCGTAGGTATTCTTAAAAGTATTTTTAATTTCATATTATCCATTTTGTTTTATAAATCACCTACGTCCCTTTCTTTCTGTAGTATTTTCACATATTTCTTTAAATTTATCTGCAAACTAACGTTCAGCGTATTCTCATCGATTTAACAAGTTCAAATTACTTTCCAGATTGTATCCATAATTGATGTTCTTTGTATCGCTGCGATATACAGACCTGCACCTGTCTTTTCTTTTAATAGTTCGAAGCTTCATAACTCAAGCATCGTAAAGTCCTTTGCCGACACCTATAATCTATCTTTTCAGGTTCCCAATTTCTCATCGTTTCTATTTCTCTATTTCCTTCGAGTTTTGTTCCTTTTTCAGTTTCTCGCCGTTCAAAGAGAAGCTCACCCCCGGCACGAACCTTTTCATCGAAGGTCCTCGTTTATTTTGCTCTGACCCTTGATTACTTCGAACCATCGCATCGCTTTGGTTACAACGTCACGTACAACTCGTTCATCTCGTTCCTTCATCCAACTAGCTGTTTCCTCTTTTTCCTTTTCTTTATAGCTCTTTCTTAGCTTTCTATTCGTCCCCGCTGTCCACTCGGTTGCTCGCGATTTTATGCTCTCAATCAGTCTCTTGATTACTTCACTGCGACAGATTCGCTCTTTTCTTTCTACTCTCTTTGTCTCTCTTTCCTTTTTATTCACTTTGATTTAGCAGATTTACTTTCTACTTTTTCTTTTGACCGTATAATTTCATTCCACAGATTTTCTCACTCACCCTTGTTTTCCATTTCGTTTTATCTCTCGATCAGTTTTCCCTTACAGCTGTTTATCGATTAATCGTCGTTAAAATATTTACGATCGAATACCACTATACATTTGTCTTGCGTCGTTTACAGTTTTTCCGTATCTCAAGCATACGTGGTACAAAACGAGTAAATAAAAGCTCTGGTATATTGTTCATTTACAGTTTGACTGATTCGTATCAATGTTGAATATTTTTAGTCACAAGTTTGTGTTTATGTATGCGACACTTTCTTTGGTTTCTCTTATGGCAAGTTTTTTGCCATAATACACGTATATCGTCGCAGAGGTTGAGAAATCGACAATTTTTCATCCACAATCCTTTCCATAGTCGCTCTATTATTTTCTGACTGCCTGTCGCGATAAGCACGTTCTTTTCATCGTCACGTAGAACTGTTTCTTTATTTTCTTTGTATCAATGTTCTTCATCGGTTCCGTTCTTTCTGTCTTTTATTTCCTCCTGTCTTTCCTCTTTTATAATTGCTCTTCTATCATTTGGTATTACGAATTCACCTTATTTGCATCTCAAGCACGGAACCCATTCATTTTGTAGATAATGATACTTGTTCGATCTAAACGTCTATCTTTTATACAACGTAATATCCTATTCTATAATAACCTATTGCTCGCTTGTATTTAGTTAAAAATTAACCGAGCTCTCATGTTCTGATAGATTTTTGAATTCCACTTTCTTCAAAATATTGCTTCAAATAAGACGATCGCTGTACTATAGCGAATTGGACTTTGTTAATCAACGTTATAAGAAAAAGTGGTAGAAAACGAAGGACACGTTTAATGATTACACAAAGGATATATCTTAACAAACACGAACATGGTACCCCATTGGGGGTAGCCACCCACATGATAATCAAACGGATAAAAAATTCTACCAAATGTCCAAATTGGACAAATTGTGAATGTGAAATTTTAAATAAAAAAAAAATGTTAATAATTGAGCTCATAGTATTGTGCTTTTTCCGTAATTTTCTGTCGAACACACCTGACGACTAAATGTAAGTATATGTGTCTGCAGCCAAGTATATGATTTTTATCGCTTATCGTTTATCACATAAATTTGACGAAAGGAATTTTTAGTGCGATACTTTAAAATCTCCTGCCACTAACGAGAACACTACGTAACTTCTGAAACGATCCAGTGAAAGAATCACGGCGATCAGCTGTGCTTCCTGAGAGTATCGCGTTAATGTTGCACAACCCCATTCGTTCCAACGTTACTTTCTCTGTACGTGGAACGTCTCTAACGCAACAGCGAACAAATCCTGCAAAGTTCTCCCATGGACGAAGAAGGATCGTTTCTCACGGTGCAATCGCAATTTCGCGTCGTCATGGAAAAGACAGCCGCGAGAGGGAAAAGCAAGCACCTTGTGCGCTCGCTTCCGGGGAAGCGTTCGCGATGTTTCGTCGAAGCTGCCCTCGAATATACGTTCGTCTCGGGAACGAACGCGCGGATACGGAAACCGAGACGACCGTGAAGGAATATCTGCGATTGCGGACTGTGATTCTGCTACGTATTTTCTGCGAAACTTGGTGTCTTTCATTCTCGTCTCTGGCGCATCAGATCGATGGATACGAGTTTTAAATAAGACATTTTAGCGACACCTTTGTGACATTTCTGTACAACGTGCTCAACGTGTAAATGTCGTCTGTGTCCTTTCGGCGTGACTTTTGAAATCTTGATTTGCTTTTGTGCATTTAAAATTTTCTTTAGGGTATTTTATCTCGAGAGATTACTGCTTCGTACTGTCTGCGAACGTGCAAAATACATACGCGAGGATGCAAATGTTGTATATGTTGTTTGAGGAACTTTGTCTTGGTTCTGAAAGTGATTTCTTTCGTTTCCGGGTTTAAGATTCTGTTTACGATGACGTTTCATTGTGAGGGACAAAGAAGCGTTTTATATCGTATAATATGGAACGACCATACGAAAATATGGATAAACTTTATATTTAGAATTGAATACGATTCGTTAAATTTGTTAAATCCAGACGAATATCCTGAAAAATGCGAATCTAACTATGGATATATGTAATAAGTGATAATTCCTTTGTAGATGTAAAATCTTCTATGAAGGTAAAGTTACATTTCTAGCTGTATAGTAATTTATTCTTCTTCGAGCTTTCGTCTAAATATTTATTGAACATTTTGATAATTTCTTTATTTTTGAATCAATACGAGTCGATAGAACTGTGGTTTCAATTACAGATAAGAAATAAAAATTTAAGAAGAAGGCAACTGACGGTATGCGATGAAACACAGGAATTAATTAGTAGCAAGATGATGTATATTCAGTTACTTGCATGTGTGCTTGTTCCATTATACATGGCTATTAAGTTGCACACAGGTTAAAATTTATTTCGCTGCTGGTGGCGTATTCTACGGCAAAGGAAACGGGGAAGGACGGAAAGGGAATATTTGAAAGGCGAAAATGTGTCAGCATTCCATTAAAGAGTATTTTTCCATTAAAGACTAGAATTTAAATAAACCTGAAGCGAAGGTTACTGCCAGAATTATGTTTTGTCGAAACTCGGCGTTTAAGAAATACCTAAGATAGATAGTTACATTTTTTTTTAAAGAGATGAGTAATACACGTATCGTTGAATTTATCATTGTCAAAATAATCCGACATAATTAATCATCAAACTCAAACGTTACTAATAAACAATCCAATAAAGATAAAAACTAGTATACTAAGAATTATAGTTTCAGTCCGGCAATTATCCTTAAATTTTAGTTATCTGCAGTGACTTTCATCGAACACTATCTTGTCGAACCAAGAAATACCATTCGACAATGCCTTAGCCAGCCTCTATGGAGCAACTCGGTCAGGACGAATTCTCTTATTTCGTTCTACGCTGTTCTAAATCAGACGTCGAACCTTATAGTTTTGTTATTTTAGCCGCGTAACCCGCGTAATGGCGCACGTAGCCGCCTGTTCCACATTACCGCGCTCATAACGTGTTTTCCGCGTGCGTGGCGATCATTTCCGGGATGCATTACGATCTGTTCGGTTCGCCACCGAGATTCCGCGGGAAATTACAGCCTGTAGAGTGTCACGGTTGCGAAACTGCACGTACAAAATTTCGATTTCGTTTCTTTTCGCCATTTCATTTTGTTTCCCGTTCTTGCTCGTTCACCCGGCTTGATTAATTTGAGCACTTCGATCGTCTCGTACGTGACTTCCGCTCGATGAAATAGCGGTCGACTTCGGATGTTTCATTTTTCGCGAGCTCTCACAGGCTACCAACGACGAAACGCGAGGTTTCTTTAGTTTGTTTGCGTTCGTCGGTATTTATAAGTAAAGTCAAATGCATTTGTGGAAAGAAAAGATGGCGATTTTCAATGTTTCTCGTTTTCTTTGTAGCTCGTTAAAATCGTACACGTCGCTCCATTAAATTAAGAAATTTAATTGCATTTAAATCAAGGTTCTTCGTTGTAGAAAGCGACGATACGAAGCTTTAACAGCTCTGGTTCATTTAATACGTGTTTCATAATGCGTTTCTCACCACAGAGCTGTCCATAGCTGACGTTCTATCGTTCGTTTGACATTGAAAGAAACAATTTGTGCACAATTTATAGAAACGAGAATGGATACAATCTGCGAACAATAATTCTATACATCCGCACAGAATGTTGCACATAGAAAGCTTGATGGACGTATAACTGACATCGTAATTACTAAGCTAGAACAAAGATAGTTCCTGCGTTTCAAAACTGAACTTGGACAGCACTGAGTTAGTATGTCGTTTTTCAATTTTCCTGCATCGTGACACATTGAGCTTAGAAACTACGGTTACAAACTTTGCGTTAAATATATTCTACCACTCGTTCGTGGTAATTACCATCGAAAATTATTGTAACGTACAATGGCCTGGCTTGGCCTATCTTCGTCTCAAGCGAAGGTACAGATACATGCATAGAAAATAAGCAAATTTGCATGTTTTAACAGGATTTCTTTTTCGATGCGCTCTCTTTTACATGGATATGATATCCGAATAACGTTCATCGTAAGTAATAATACCGACTATACCGCAAACTGCAACATGATAATGATGCGGTTTATCTTAAAAACTATTTTCTTCACGGGCAATCTATTATCCGGTTCCTTTCTTTTTAACAGCATCTAATTTATAGCGTTCGTTCGAAGATCCGTCAATGTGTCACGATTAGTTTGAAAAACAGCAGTCTGGATCTCGTCTCGACGAAAACGAGCGTCCATAATCGAATAATAACCGGTTTCGCCGCGGGAAGCGATACTCGTTCGAATTGAGTCGATCGATCTTCCTCTGATTTCCGTTTTACGATGCGCGAAGATCGTTTCCCTTCCGACCGATACGACCGGTTTCCTGTGATCGTCCCGATTTTGCCACCAACGAACGATCTAACCGATGCGTGCTGCACTTTTGGCTGGTTGAGAATCTACGCTTAATTGAAACGCTCGTTGCTGGGCTGTTTAATATGTGATTGGTCGCACGTGACCGTATCACCATCGATATCGAAGATATCGATACGGCACGGCACACGCAGTCAACATTGAGTTAATGGAACTGCGGCGATTCGATTCGATGGTTTCGCACGATTAAAGATACGCGCCAATAATCCAATGGCACGCTGGTAGTTTTACGAGCTGATTACGCGAATTTTTGCGTTCGTGGATAACGTGCTAGCTGTTTTAAAATTGCTCTGCACGAAATTAAACCGGTCGACAAAATCTGCGACCGATAGCAACGGTATTTAAGCAGAAAATTGCTCGTATTGATATTGCAATGCTTTTTCTTTTTTTACAATTTTACCCTTTTTTCTATAACAACGTTGTTATCACATTTTATGTAAACAGATATAATTCACGCAAGATTAGGAAAAATTTTGAAATCCGGCGTTCTATATTTTAGAAAAATTCCCGTCTTTTCGTGAGATTATTTGAGCAAGACAAAAAGTATCGAAAGATGCCGTTCGAACGTTGGAAAATAAATCGAGAAGATCGCCAGAAGATCGAAACGCACAGGTGAGGACAGTGGTGAAGGAATATGCTTGGCAATATTTCATAAGGCGCGGACTTTTTACGACTAATTGTGGTAAACGCAATGAATCCTGGGTAATGAACAAGCTGGCGAATTAGCAAGAAGCACGGACGCGGTCGCGAGAATATAAAAACAGCGGTGGCAATTAGTTTCGTCCAATCTTGTCGGGGATGTGCAGCGCGAAGACGGTTAAACAGCGTTAAATAACGCTATTATTCGGTGGTCTTGCGAGGTCGTCGAGTAGGAAACGCGGACGGGTCGCCCGTCGGAAACGGTCGCTCGGTCGGCGTGCTTTCCGCAATTTGAAACCTTTGCCCAGCTTCATGGTAATAAAGTAACTACGCCTGCATGTTCAGCGGTGCCACTTCGTGTACAGAAGTCGTGAGTGAAGCTAAAGAAGTAGTTCTAGGACGTAGCAGCGACAGCAGCAACAGAAGAAGAAGAAGAAGGAGGAGAAGAAGAAGAAGAAGAAGAAGTAGAAGTAGTAGAAGAAGAAGAAGAAGAAGAAAAAGGGGAAGAAGAACAAGAAAAGTCGTTGAGAAGAGAAGGTGAAGGAGGAAAAAAAGAAGTAGAAGAAGAAGAAGGAGAAGAAGAATAAATGGCAAGAGTTGAGCGATGCAAAACTGCTCGGAGAGATGGTACGTCATCTAACAAATATGCTCGCGTGTTCCTGCTTTGTTGGAAACGATATTAAAGTGCTTCCATGCTCGACAGCGAACTACCGTTCCAGAATCTCATGAACAACGCAGATAACCGGTGTCGTTGAGACTTTAGAGAGTTTAGTTGCTACGTGATGGACGCTCCGACCCTCGTTACCGAAGAGCGGCGTGTCGTAAGCCTAGCTAAGACCTTGGAAATTCCTGGATGCTCGGCCAACTAAATCTCCGTAGTCTTTATTTGTCCTGAACAGGAAGCGGACCGCGGTCTACAACTTTCAGTTACAGAGGGAAGAGTGATGCAGCGAGTGATCGTGAATTCCTTGTACGCTCCAAGAATTTTAAACGGACAATATTTTCAAGAAGCCGGTACTCATCGGTCAAAGGAGGCACTTTTACGTTAAAAAGATACAAACAATTGACAATAAACGTGTAATGCGAACTCTTTGTTTCTATTACATCTTTTACATATTACTGTTGTATAATATTTATATCGTTAGATATGCATACATGTATAATACCACTCGTACCAATTCACGACCATGCTTGCATGGAGAATAAAGCCAAGTCGTTCTAAGATCGCGCCACGACGTTCTTCGTGGCAGACTTGCGATGTGTGCGACTTTCAAGAAACAGATTCACAGCTGGCCAACAACGCAATCTCGGAAATAGGGAGGAAGAACTGCCTTGCAGAATAGTCAAAGTAGCAATTAGCAGACAGCGATAGGGGTAGTGATAATATAGTGATCAGCCCAGCCTCCTCGCGTGTTTCAATCATCAATATGACTACGAGAGTTCAACATTTGCCATTGCACAGCGACAATACGCAGGCTACAAGTAAGTAGTAGAAAAGGGTGAGTGTGTGTGTGATCAGCCAAGAAAGAAATTAACCCTCGAGTGGTATTAAAGGCGCATTTGCGATCTCAAATCGCAGATTTGATCGTTTGGTAATTAGCATCTCGAGTACCTCAAGCGTATTACAAGCTCATCGAAGCTTTCTATCTCTTATTGTTCGATTCGCAAAGCTTTCTATCTCTTGTCGGCCAATGCGTGTTTTTTCAGAAAAGAGATCATTATTGGTATACTTCCATGCTCCATGACTACTGATACCTACTGTGTATAAGTTGCTTTAAGCGTTTCCTTTTCGTATTTTGTTTAATGCAGGCTTAACTTTGATAAAACTTCATCGATAATATTGATTCAATTGGGCAACAATCGGACGTAGTGTAAGTATAGAAACGTAATTCTAAGTCGAAGGAGATTACACAAAATGTATAATGAAAGGAAAAAAATAAGGTTTTAAATGCTTAAGAGATTATGATATTGATCTAGAGAATCAGAAATGTTTAATTGTAAGGGTTGAAAGCGTAATGCGTGTGATCAAATATTTTCCAGTAATTTAAGTATGTTCGTGGCAATGCGTGAAACGTGATTGAAGGAATCGATCTGGAAATAGAGTGACTTAAGAAATCAAAGGAATAATGAAATGTCAAATGGTTATCAAACAATCAAATAATAACTGATATCGAATTATCAAATGATACTGACGGAAAATCATAAAGCACAAAGCTTAATTTTCTCTTTCAATAATAAGCGTTTGTGTCGTGTCTTCGAAATCAGAATTTTCTCATCTCAAGCGTAACTGTATTTTGTGACCGGATCGATGTATTCGTTAAAAATAGAAGTAATAATTGCTTAAAAACTTTTTCCTATTTTCCTGGTATTCTTATTTCTTCAGATATTTATTTGTCAGTTATTCTTCGCTGTAGCTAACTTGTCGTAATAGCATATCGTCTCGAAACTACCACTTGAGAGTTAAAACGCAGCTTGAGAAATAAAAAGACAGAGAGAAAGGAGAGAAAAGACAGGAGAGAGAAAGAAAGAGATAGCGTAAACGGTGCTGGAAGAGATCATTTCTCTGCTTCAAAGCTTTCGCAGTGCAACGTATTAACGTATGTACGTAACTACAGCCCCGTGCATACTAATACACAAGGTGGTTCGTTATGATATACATATATCTTTGTACACTCGAGAACCAGAATGGTTATTCTGGTGGAAAAATAAATCGTGTTCCGTGAACAAGATTTTGGCAAATAGAGATTTATTCGCGAGAAAGTAACTTCAAATATTTTTATGGAATACGGACGCACTTAACTAAAATTCAGTCTATTTTTTCGCTTTTGATTTATTTCCAATCTTGCATTTGTTAATATCGATAAGAGACGTAACGAGGAACAAGATTCAAATATCGTTTCAGTATCGAAAATATATGCGCGAATCAGACATTATTTGAGAAATTATTTCAAAGAGACATTTATTCAAATGCAAGATATGAAATGAAATAAAAAAAGTTATTTAATTTGATAACTAAATAATAGAATAACTTGAATAGAGAAATCATTTGCTCGTTCGAATGAATTAACTCGTAACTATTTCAAATCTGGTAGATCAACATAAAAATTCATTGTAGCAAACGTTTCGTTGGCGAAAGTCTGTTGTATTTTATGCAAGGACAGATTGATTAATCGTAAAATGTTCTTTCGCCAGTTCACGACGAAAACTACCACCCGCCATGAAAATTGTCTACGTACGTTTACTCTAATCGTGGATTCTATTAATCTTTCATAGAACGCCGGACGTAAAGTTTCCGCCGTTTCCTGTTGCTAAATCAACAAGGTTGGATCGCGATGACACCGGAATGCCTAGTGAAAAATGCATCGGGTTCGTTCGTCCCGTTGTATCGTAAGATTGTGTTAAGTCCGTAGACGGCGAGTTATCGCGCTACAAAAGCAGTCCGTGCTATTCTACCAAAGCTCTCTGCTTATTTCTTGTGTTCTTGCGCGCACGGCTATGCCATAGTGACAAAGGGAAAATTGATTAAGTCGCGCGCCTCGACGATCGAGATCGTCGATTCACGCTTGTAACCGTGCGATACATTTTTATACTATTTTACAGCAATACACAGTTGTGCTGACTATAATATTTCTCTTTTCTTTAATTCAGAAATAACGCTGACGAATATTTTTCAATCATTTTGCAGAAAAATTCTTGGTACATATTTGTTTACGTTAATTGACTTTAGTTTGATATAGATGATATGTATAATTATTGTAAAATGGTAATGAAAATATCATGAAAGGAATAATCGTAGTTTCCAAAGTTTGTGTTAATTTTTGGAAAGATTGAAATATTACATTTTTCATATAATATACAGGGTGGTTGGTAATTGGTGGTACAAGCGGAAAGGGGGTGATTCTACGCGAAGAAAGAAGTCGAAAATATAGAATAAAAATTTTTTTTTAATTTTTTTTTAATTTTTTTAAAAATCTACAGTGAGATCCGTTATAACGAGACGTGATAAAGTGCACGCGTACCGAGCGAAAATTCAAAGTCGATTTTCTCGAAAACAAAGCCTCAAACGAAAAACTTTTATTCCGTATTTTCGACTTCTTTTTTCGCGTAGAATCACCTTTTCGCTTGTACCACCAGTTACTAACCACCCTGTATAACTATTTACGCAGCTACTTTCGATAGAGAGTGTAATGTTTCGATATCCCTTTATGAACAGCAACGTAATTCTATATGAACAATGCGGAATATCGGAATAAATTATGAAATTAACAGTTACAATGAAAAGTACTGTAAATTTATGAAACATGGATATATATAATTAACTTGCGAATAATTATAACGACTGGAAAATGAAAAGTCTTTCTCGCAGTGTATCATGATAATTCGCCAGCAGATATTGTCATGTAAAATTATATAATCGGGGACAATATGAAATATCGTCAAACTTTCCATTGATCGATATCGCTAAATCCATTTATTCGATTTATTCAATTTTCGATTTTCATAGCATATAAAGTAGCGATTTGAAAATGTTTTATGTTACATCATATTGTTCAAGGGTTAAAGAAATATCATTGAAACAAACAAAATGAATGGATTATTATCCGTTTGAGTGCGTGTATTTGATGGTAATTAACGATAATTGATGGGTTTTTGTATCTATTCGATGTGAATTTGCAGAATAACTTTATTAACGCGTAATTACGATCTCCGTTAAAATGTAATTAATAACTTTTCTTTGTGCAACGATGTATTAAACAGACTTGTGTCGGTGGCAACCGTCCGACTGACCAGATTACGCGTTTCGAGCAAAAACGGAAGACACGGTCTCGATCGCGGGGCCAATTTTCGTTTAATCCTCTTTTAATTAAACGGAAGTCACGGTCCTTCATTTCGAAGCACAGTTTCGTTCTCGCCAGGGATTTTAATAACTAACGTTTATGTATACTCTTTTATCGAATTCGATATAGTCGCACGTTAATATGGATGAAATATGTAAAACTCGTTCTCGATTGAAGACGTCGAATATTCTCGACCGAGCGTACTCGTCAAAGTTTCGTGGTTCGTTTGATCTTCGGTTGGTCATTCTGACGAGCTTTGTCCTCGATGGACAGAGCCGGATTTTGCATGAAAACGCAATGAAGGGAGTAGCTGATTTTCAAGATTCGAAAGTGCTCGATATAGCACCCTTGCATAATTCAGTCAATATCGTTAAAAGCTTAACATTCTGGAAATCATAGGTTACCAATTAACATCGTTAATATATCATTTTACGCAATACTAATTGATCTGATAATAAATGAGTAAAAAATTACAAACCGATTGTTTCATTTCATGTAAAGATTTATTTATCGATGTCTAGTAATGTCACTGATAATATCTCGTAATATACAACAAACGTGATTATTTTCTGCATAATTCAAGGTTGATTTTTAAAGTGTTCAAGCTTAACCGATCCAAATAACTCCAGCTTAGGATTAAAATCTAATTCAATTCACCTTCTAAGTAATGAAATAATGCTGTCTAATAAAATCCGAATAACCCGTACGAAAAGACAATAGTAATTATTTAGCAACAAGTAGATAAATATTTTTCCAATAGATTTTCAACAATATTGCAATTTGAAAACATAAACCGTCCAATGGAACACCTAACAAGCCCCATTAAAAATATTAACTGCCGCAAAAACTACGATTTAACATGTCATTGAAAATCGATAAATACCGCGATAAAAACGGATATAAACTGTTATTGAACGTCGATTTGACCGATCGTTCATCGTGGTTGAAAAATATTATAGTTGGGGTTAGGTATAGTAACAGGAAACAGACGAAAAAGCTAAAACATAGACCGTTTGGAATTTATGGTAAAAATAATTGGACATTGGTAATGCTACTTTGGCAGTTTAAATTACCGCTAACATGGTATATGAATTCGTTTTTCATTCTCAACTAGACATTTTACTCACTTTCACAGTTTGTTGTGTATGGTTTCAGTTACACCTTTTTTTTTTACACAAAATTTGTATTATCGGATTTAAAAATGAAGTTGAATAAAACATTATGATTTATGGAAGGTAGCAGATATTCTTGTTTAATTTTTTAACATAGCCATAAACGTAAATAAACAAAAATATACGCGTACTCGATGAATTTCCAATGTGGACTCTTTCGAAAATGGAGCTTTCTATGAAAAAGTGTTATTGTACATTTTTAACGTATCCTTTCACACAGATTTACCCCTTTCCTGGATAATCCAACTATAAAGAAAATCGATTCTTAAAGAACTAATTTATGGCAAATCGATATTGACTTTTAAAGCTTTTCTACCTTATAATACCGTTTTCCTTGCTCGCGTAATAAGTATATTACTCATTTTTTAGTAGAATATTATATCTTGCTCCAATTTTACATTAAACGAAGACACAAAATGTTCAAAACTATTCCAAGTTACAAAGAGACCTTTTTTGCAGTTACTCTTCTTTTCCATAGTTAAGCAGCATGTGCTTGATCTTAATCTTCATACTTGATTTATACTTGACCTTTAGCCTATTCGTGTATTTAGTGGATAAAATAAAAAGAATAATGTTCAAACTGTTTGTTTGTGTACATCTTCGTCCTACCAAAGTTAATTAAATTTGTATCACGATTTGCAACTCCGAGTTTGTTAGTTGTAACGAAACTATCTCACGAACTATTTAGAACGAACCGTAAAATCAGTAACTGCGTTGTATATTCGTAATCATTCGCGAATTGAACGAAGAATCTTCCACGTCGAATATACCGCTCGGAACTTGATACGCAGATATTTGCAAAATCATCGGTGCAACGATATTGGTACACGGATCGAATTTTGCAAAATCACATTAGCAACGTGACACTGAATGGTCGAGCGCGAAATGCTGATCTATCTTGACACGGGACAATAATAATGAAATTCACAAGCGTACTCGTTTCATTCGTCTCGTTAGTACACACTAACATAGTGATTCGTATGCGACGAGATTCGGCATTATGGAAAATTCGCGTTTCGCGTTTCGCGTTTCGCATTGTACACACGTTCGATCTCGCGAAGGTTACAGTTAGGAAGCAATTAATAATTGTCGTCCACTCTTTCACAGATGTGGGGAAAATTGAAGCGTCGATGGAAATCGAGGCTGGTGGTACATTTCGGTTTATCGCAATGACCCTCGATTAAACCTAGTGGCGAGAATGTTTCTCCTGTAATTTTAAGTTGTCAACTAGTTTATTAATAACCACAACGCGTATCGTTTCTTACTTTAGCTTTATTCGATGGATCATCAGTGGATTTAGAACATTTCATTATTTTTAATAGAATTCGGTTAGAAATTCTTTTAAAAGACCGAACTCTCGTATAATTCGATCGTGTCTTACTTTTCACTTTTCCATTTTTACGTAGATGATCGTTCGATTCTTTTTTGTACTATCTGCTTCAACTTGCCCTATGTATCACTCACAAGACAGCAACAGTTTAAACGTCGAAACATCTGAGATAAGAAAAGCGGGAGGAAAAGGACTCGATCGAACAAAGATCAGACGAGGAAAGGAAACGAAAACTGGACGAAACACACTGTGCCTTGTTCCGGATTTTCATAACACGCTTCTTTCATTGCGCGTTGGTTTAGGTGCATGTCACTGGAAATTACTCTAAGTCTTCCATTCTCATGTTATTTTTTATCGTTATCCCAAAGGAAGCAGAGTAAGTATAAACGAAGTGGTTTAAAGAATTCATGTCGCTATGCGCTATTTATTTATCTATATGTCGCTCGTTGTTTCCTTCAGATTAATTAATCTAGCGTTCCAATTAACTGTCTGTGATACGCGGAGAACTTTCCTCGCATTATTTCACTTGATAAATTCGTGACGATACGACGAGATATTCTATCTGGCTGCATTGAAAATTTTCATTTTCGTTGAAGTTTAAATAACTTTTTGATTCTATGCAGCAACTAGGCTGTTATAAGTTAGTTAATCGTATCTTTCTCTTTCTTGTTTAAAAAGTTTGAGTAAGCGAGACGACATTTGCGTAATTTTGAATAAAGTTTCGAAATTTCAATCGTCAATGCATAACATCAAGTTTTGTAGTAAGCTGATTCACATTTTTTTTAATGGCATCGAAGATCGTTACTTTTACATAGAATCTATTTAGTCAACGACGAATTAAATTTATATCGTATCAGGCAAATAATATACATATGTGGCAGTAATTTTGAACATTACTAGCGAAAAAAGGTATTACTTTGAAAGTCTTACGCGTTTTGTTTCACAATTATCAACTGAAAACTTCGAGTCTCCGCTATCTACAACCGAACGTTGGAAAATTTAATTCGCAATCAGTTTATAATCTTACGTTCTCGGTAAAGTTCAATCGTTTTCCCTTGAGCGGTGTAAATTTCTTAAGCAAACGCAAGAGTTCGAAGGTAGCCTGAGCAATACGTTCCGACGAAGTGGTGCGATTCACGTCGACCGTTCCAAGTGACATAATTAATAAGAAAAGGAAGGAAATTGCCATGAGTAAAATACGTGAAACGCTATACGAACGATACATGTATTTGTAACGTTATAACTCGCGACCAGTTAGTTGGATCGTTACTCGCCAAGTTTCGATATTTCGAAACGTTTAATATAAATTTATAAACTTTGCTTGTTCTTTCCTCCCTTTCTGCAAAACTTGACAATTTTCAGAATAGTAGCGAAAGTTAGCCATTGCATTTCGCTTTAATTTTCTAAAATATCTTATTTCTCATGGTCTCTTTAATTGTTGTTTTCCATTATCATTTTATACTTTTTATTCGTTTATGTGCGCCGATTCAACGTTTCTTTATATTTCAATTAAAAATCATATCCGCGAATCAAAATATCACTGCTGTTATTACGTCCCGTTTGTTTATTTTTACCGTTTCTTGTTTTAAAAATTCAATTTAAAGGATCTCATCGATATCGTGCTATTCTTCGATTTACATTTCAATTTGCGATCATCGGTCACTTCAACTAACGTGCCGGTTCTAGCGTTCAGCATTTTTAAATATAACATTAAACTTACGTTGGAAATATAGCATCTACTATACAGAACGAGACACGATTTAAAAATCCATTCTGCCACGACGCGCCAATTAAAAACAATACGAATCCGAACAAATCGATCTCCGTTGGTTTTAGTTAACCGTTGAAACGACTCCCGGTGACACGGCAGATTAGATTTTAATAGAAACATCCGTGCCACGATAGAACGTACGTTTACATGGACGTATTCCTTCTATTTAAACGACCGCTTTTTTCTCCGTAATCCCTTCTTCATGCCCGAACAATCGTTCGTTCAGAGAGCACCGGTTCAATTCCAAGGATTACCTGTTAATTGAAGCGTGACCGATTTCGCTCGATTGATCACGATAAAAATAGGAGCAGCAAGTATAAAAATGCAATTGCATGGAAATCCGGTGGTACCTTGCGCAAATTCTCATAATCACGATTCATCGTCACCGGAGTTGTTCTCTTATTGCTCGCATTCGTCTTGACCTACAGCTATTACGCGTAATGCCGTGCGACTCAATCAGCAAAGGGACGATCAGGCTCGATGGAAGGAACATTACTTGCTCATTACAGGCGTATTTAATCTCGTCTTTTCCATTCGACCGTACATCGATCGTACATTAGCTCGTTTCTCTTTCCTTCGCGCCGAATGAATTCTATATTAAAGCGACCGATGAGATAGATACTTGAATTTATATTACGATAAGTACCGACGATTGTTCATTATCGAATTGATATCGAATTTATATTTCACTGAAACGTTCGGCTTATTCTTTACTTTTACTTCGTGTTTGGGAAAAGAACCCTTTTTAGATATCGTAATCGTTAGTCCTTGCGTTCTTGCGATAAAAATATTAAATGACATTGTTTCTAATTTCGTATATTACGTGACAAGTACTAGCGATAAGTTTGTAGATGCGGTGGTCTTTAGAAAACATTGAGTATTTCGATCAATGGAAAGTCAGCGGATATTGTGAAGTTTAGTTGTGTGATTTATTAAAAAATTTTGGAATTTGATTTCACGTGAAATGAAAGTACAACAGTTGTGTTAGTTACGTTTTCGTGTTTTCATGTATAACGCGAGTATTTTTGCATGACATACGAGAAGAAGAAAAGGTACAAGTACTTGGAATCTAAATCTAAAAGCAGAATGTATCGAAGTCTGCTACTTAAGGTAAGTTTCACAGTTTTGATGTTAATAGAGAAGAGATTAAAGTTTATCGCAAAGATCCAGCATGTCGCGTCAAGCATAGCTGTAAACGTCGTAATTTTCTAATAACAAATAAACAAAAATAACTTACATTATTTATTTCAAAAGATAGTAGTCGTCTGTATATAATTTCTTCACATAAAATTCGTTCATTCGAAATTTCTTGACTTTTACGAAATTTTATGCTATTCGATATTTCATTTACTTCGTTTTGAATCCACTTTAAATTTCTTGAAACTCAATTTTTCTTGGTTTTTGACATTTATATGTAATTAATATTACTTCGAACTTTTTGATACTCGAAACTAATTGCAAGTAAGTGTCTATGAAATGCCGTTTCATATTACTTTATATTTGCATGAAATTATTTGTAATAATTTGCAATAAAATTGTTGTACACGTCAATGATCGGAAACGTAATAAGTAATTAAAATATTACGATTTAACGATAAATTAACGTAGTAATACATTCATTCTTCGGCATTTACGAGCTTACTAAATCATTGGAACCGAAGATGAATGCGTGACATATCCACGAACGTTTCATGTTCAAACCCGTATCACCCGAATAAAAGTATTCATTCGCAAAATAGCAACAAAGAAAAAGAGTGAAGGTCAATGTCTAATAGAGAAGTGAGAACGGACGAAATCAGTTAGGAACTTCAGCGTCATACAGAAGTTTCAAAGAAACGATTTAACAGCGTATAGTGATCTATCGTGCCTATTGAATTATCACGCGGATCGTTCAGTAATGAACTTGCCCAAGACCTAAGGACATCAATCTCATCAGCGTGTCGTGATGCTTATGATCGTGTCTGTAGGCGGATAGTGTAAGGTTGACAAATCTAATCGCAAAATAGGCGATAGTGACAGACAAAAAAAAAAAAAAAAAGAAAGTCAAGAAGCAGAGAGGAAGCAGAGAGAAAAATCGAACGCGGCTTCGCAGGAACTGCTCGTTCGTCGTCTTACCGTTCGATCGAAGTCCGATTCAACGAACGAACCGATCCACTGATAGACGACGCGTTCCTGACTACTCCAAACACAAGTTGTACCGATCGAAACTAATCGAATCGACTCTACTACGTTTTATGAAAATTGATCCCTCGAACAGGACAATTTCCAGGGATTTTGGCCGATTCACGAACGTACTCGCGATTATGATCCACCACAGTCGGAGAAACAAAGAGAGCGATGGAAAAAATATCATCGACTGATCGATTCGCGAGTGAAGCGGTTGTCGTGTTTTGTCAGGCCCCTTGTCCTTACCTGAGAGCAGAGCTAACACGACAACCACCCCTCGCGGGCGAGCACGCGTTATACCGTGATTATACGTTCAGCAGAGACAACGGCTGTAACGCAACCACTACTACGCACCATCCCCGTCTCATTTGTTCGTATTATACATACAACTGAACTCCGTGGAGCTGCACACTCGCCCACGATACGCCATTCAATTCGCCTTTCCTTCCATTTTACTTTCGAATCTGCCGGGAGCACGAGGAGGAGAAGAGCATTCCGCGATTTTGTTCGCGGTACGTTGAGCCCGTCGCACTAGGTGTTTTCATAGATGAGAAAGGGGAAACCATTCCTCCCCGTGCCACCTTCTCTCGCCGTCTTCTTACCGAACACGAAACGGGATGCGCGTTCTCTCGGTTGCTTTCACGCTTCTCGCGGCTTTCACCCTTCCTTTCTGCTCCGTCGACGAATGGAACCGCGTGTTTCTCTAAATTGCTTGCCGAGGGTTCAACGCGAAGAGCTCGTGAGTTACGATCGTGATTTTTTTCCTATGACATTTCGATATTTTAGTACGAGACTCTTTTTACGGTCTAATTATTTGTAAGTAACGGTTTGTCGGACGTCGATCTTTCTAGACTTTAGGAATGTCGTTTGTATTTTTCTTTCGCTGGAGAACCGAGCCTCTTTGAACGGTATCTTAGCAGGCAACGTTATCAGTGAACTGGCAATTGACAAATATGGATTCTTCATTGTTGTAAACGATTGACACGTAGTAACGATATTCGTAACAACGATATAACACGCAATAATGCGACTAAATCCCACATTGAATTCGTTTGATACGATTAATTGCAATTCGTCATGTACCAAATTGTTAAATCTCGAAGAAAGACATTCCTGTAGCATTTCTCAATCCAAGTTTAGAATTGTCATATCTAAGAAGCCATTGAAAAGTAATCCGTTCGTTCGAAATTGTATCGTAATAATTTGATAAATGTCGGAACGAAAGTAAATGTGCAATAAAACGGAAACAAGAACCGAAAAAGATACTTCCTTTCTCAATGCTCGCTTTACGGGCACTCGATTTCAGCGAAATCTCGGTCATACTGTTTCACAACAAATCGTTCATTTTATTATCGTTTGGAAAGTCAGTATCGCCGTGTTCGGTAAGAAAGACGTCGCAGAATAATGCTCTGTAAGATTTAGTTTATCTCTAGCAAAGAAGATTCGTGTACGAATGAACTGAGATCCCAGAGAAACTACGAACCGCCTAGACACGGATTCGTTCTTGTATCGGCAGAATCGCGCCGGAGACAATTTCCGCAACGTAAACCCGCTGGAGGGAAGGTTGTCTCGTTTTAAGAAATAGATGTGTGCGACAATGGAAAGAATTGTCGCGACAAGCGACTAGTCAGAGAAACGCGGACAGACGAAGGATAGACCACTAGGTAATTCTAAAGCAAGTCATAGAACTTGCGGGGAGTTTTCTCGAGCTCGCTTGACAAAGATTCCATTTTGATAAATGAACTTCTTTTCGGTTTAAATTCATCTCGATTCCTCGCCTTGCACTTTGAAGTTAATTTAAAAGTAGCATTGCTTTTCTCTGTCAAAATTTCGCGTTTTATATTTTACTCGAATATTAACGTTAACGTTGATATTAGCAAAGGTATTTTTATTAAATATGAAAATGCAGAGTAGTTAATTTTGTGAAAAGATAGCACTTAGAAACTACGAGATAAGAAACGATTACAAAGAACTTCGTAATAGCAATTTTAAGATTGGCGACTAATTTATGTGCTATTTATCTGTTAATTAAGAATCAATTATAGAATAATCGATTTAGAATCGAGAAAGACTCCCCACATCGAGCGAGCGAGAGATCATGAGCAAGAGGGCGTAGGTAGGAAAGGTGGATCGGTACCTATAAGTGGCACCGCCTCGGAGGTTCGCGTCAACACATGGGCCACCAGCAGGGAAAACACCGTCTGTGACAACAGGATGGTCACACCTGCAACATCGTACACACACACACACGCCTGTTTCGGTATCTGGATCAGCGTAGACGACGTGCACTCGTGCGCCAATGCGAGCGGATCGATCGCGCGAGCAGCGCGAGTTAACGCGACTGTCAGTCAACGAGGAACGATGCGTGCACGGATAAATGTTTCTCGCGTCGAAAGCATCGGAGATCGGCGTGAAAAGCTTCTCGAAAGGACAAAAGGAGTAAGCGGAGAATCGGAGAGAAGGAGAAGGATCCTTTTGTTCGAGGCAACGCTCTCGTTGTCTGTTCGCTTCCGCGGCAACCATAGCATATCAACGTAGTACCTTCTGACGCAGCGTTTTTCTTCTTTCCTCTACTTCCCGTCGACTTTCACCCTGCTTTCTCTCTCCCTTTGTCTCCCTTTTCGGCCGTCTCCTCGCTGAGTATGAAAAGCTTCAGGATCGAAGTGCGCGCGAAACGAGGATCAGGATAATAGGTCGTGAAAGGAGGGTGGTGAGCAGCTTTTGAGGTTCGCTCACGTTTCACAAGGAATATTTGGCGATTTGGCTGAAGGATATTCAGGACGGAGTCGCTGATGAAGTGTAATTGGTGGCAGCGATTCGTTAGTGCCGGGCAAATGATTGTTTTACGACGTGACAGATTTCGATCGCGCGCTAATGTCATTGGCGGCGGAATTTAATCCTCTATAACCTGCTGAAGTCTGTTCTCTGAATCATCCGATTTCGGAATTCAAGAATTTCATTAATTGTTATTCATTTCATTGCCGATATTACATAATTATAAAAGTTTAACGTTGGTTTCTTTAAATCGAATATGATAATTCAATTTCGTATGAACGCTTATCGTTAATGATATAGTAAAGTAAGGATCGAAAGTTAGAAAATGGCAGAAACACGTTCAATGATTAAGCATTAGTTCAGCATTTGCTTTGGTATGAATCATAATTCATGATAATAGAAATGCAATTAATTCCAATATACAGTGGCGAGGGTATACGTACGAAATATTACGATATTATACGTTATGAGAAAATATGATTTATACGTTCGAAAAAATAATACGGAATAGCGCACAACATATTTTCTAAATATATGAAAATAGTTGAAGAGTAAAATATAGGATCGCTTAATATTAGTTATTTGCTATGCTACGAGATCCATTGCTAAGTCAAATTCAAATACAAAAGTTTCTAATCATGCAAAGCTCTTGTCAATAAATTGCCCGCATCAAATGCAAACATACGATTATTATAATTATTCGCGAGTATGGAAATTATACTTTTTAACAATATGTTCCAGAAATAAATAAAAATACAATCGCTACCAATAAGATCGATTGAATTGAAAACAAACATTTTCTCATTTATGCACACATACATGTATTCTCACCACTGTATGCACTCAACAAATTCATCACCTACAATCCGGAAACGCAATTCTGTATAAAAAAATCGAAGGTTATAGAGGATATATTCGGTACCATCCAACGTAAGTTGCAACATAGTTACGACATATCTCGAGATCATCGGAAACAACCAGATGTATCCTATTCTGCGCGATTACCAAGTATTCTATAATAGATTCGATTTCGATTATTCGAATTTTCACGCGTCGTATCGATCGATTTTCGTCAACAGTCTCGCGATCGTCGCGAACGAAGCAACGTCGTGCACGTCGTCTGCGCCACAACGAAACAAACAGATTAAAGAAAAAAAATTATTAGAGAACCAGTTTAACGTAGCAATGGACGCTCTAGATCTCTGAAAAAAAAAAGACAAGACATTTTTTCGGTTACTCGAAGACAGGCAGATTTCTCGTTTCGACTTTGATTCGCCCGTACGCGATTCAAGAACACGACGATCGTATCTGATCGTTTGCAAACTAAGCTTTATCGCACACGGTTCGCGCGGGCGCGTATCTCTCATGCAATTTCACAACGGAGTAACGAAATTTCGCGAGGATCAAAGGGATCGTGCCCCGAATCTATTCACGATCTACCAGTTAGGCTGTTGGTCGACGAACGTACGTGTATTCGAAAGCTGCTCGTTTTCGAAAAGTCTCGGACCAGTCGTCGACCAGATTCCTCTGAATTCGTATATCATACGTATCGAATGGACAGCAGGAAATCGAAAAAATGAACCTTCCACTTTCCGTCTTTGTGCGCTCGATGACGGGCAAATTTCATTTCGCGGTTACATCTTTTCAATTACCGTAACGCTTTTAATTAGGCGTTCTTCTCCGTATTTGATCGTCGCAGACATCTCGTTGGTAAGAACGATCATTAGTACGTTGGAAACGAATTTGTCAGAGACGCATGGTTTTGCGCTATTAACCCTTTAGCGAGTGGAAGTCTCTTTCGTCTCTTTGAGCTTTTCTAGTCTCTGATACGTTGATCGAAATTGTGAATTATGATAACTCGATATCAATTTGGACTACGTTTGAACGTATACCAAATATTGAATTCGATTCTATCCTTTTTAAATATCGATTTTATTAAGTACAATTATGACTGTTAAATGTGCTTACTTTTCGAATCGCTTTTATCATTTCTTAAGAACAGCGGTAATTCCTGGTATTATTACGTTAGTCGAACCTGTTACTTATCTTGTACCTTCTCCAATTTCTTTAACATCAATCGTTATCTATGTACGTCACACATTTTCCAAACGCTAAAACATACATACAGTTGCAGCCATAACGAAATGTTCGACGCGAATCCTTTTAACTTATCACTTTCAAGCTCCTGACTTCCAATCTCTATTAAAGACAGGCACTGTAAAAGGGTTAATATCGACACAAAGCACGATATTATCGGATTTACCGTTCTATGACAGTCACGTCCTCATATTGTCAGCTTTTCAGTCCATCGACAATTCAAATCCTTTTCCTCTCGTATTTTTGGAAAACGTCTGACGCGAATGTCGATAGGAGGCAAGAATTGGATGTCTGCGTGCCTAAACGTTCCCCGAGAGGAAACGTGGAAACAACAAATATCTGGTCCAGATCACGCGATTCTTTTTACGATATCGATAGCCGTTGTCGACTCGACTTGTCGTTGCTATTCTATTTAAAGAATTCCAGCTCGATTGCTATTACCATCTGACTCTTTCTCCTTTCGTGATCTTCTGGTCCACGGATTTCCACGATACTTAGGTACATATGTACGTGTATGTTTTTACGTTCGTTTAATCTATCCTGGCACTTTCCCTTTTTGTGCGCGAGACACGAAGTCGCGAGGGAAAAACACGCGGCTTCCGCTCGAGCCTCTCGTTCGCTGCGTGAGAACACACGTGATCTTCCTTCGTAGAACTCGATGAAGCAGTTTTTCCGACAGGATGTTGGACTTGCATCGTCAAGGATTTACAAGCGGTTGATGATATACAGAGAGTTTAGATGCTGTGCGATATTTATCCAATAATTTCGTAGACGTTATGTTTTCCTTTTCTTGTCAGTAAGGATAACGTAGTGAATCGCTATGTTACCTTTCATTTTAAATCAACGCATTTGATGCACATTGAATAAGTACAGCCATCTCCAATAGAGTTGGAAATTAAAATCGATAAAACGTTGAATAAAGGGTAAACTAATTTGTGGCCTTGTTATTATAGCTTCTATTCGGTCTAGCTCTTAATTTATTTATAAAGTCCATAGAACAGCCACTCCGCTTTACGTATGTAACCTTAAGGCGCGTCCTCATTGACGCAAACAAATCGTCGTTCTCATCTGTTTACATATCTAATGTTCGTAAACGTTGTTCCAAATGCACATACATACATAGCTCTCGGAAGCGTCTACACCAAAGTTCCTGCAAACACGATGAAGTAGGTACGTGAAATATGTTTGTGAACCTCGACTGCTACTCGTGAATTTGTTACAAGCAATATTCACGACAACATCGTAGAGTGACTATAAAATGTTTATCGAAAATTTTACGAACAATGTTCACGAACATAGTTTTTGACGAGTAGGACGCACCCTCATACTACTTTTTTACAATTTTGTCTACGAAGTTACTGGGAAAGTCACATGTAAATTTAAATAGGTATTGCATAATATGCTTACAAAAACTTTTCGTCTATTTTCTTTCATATGAAAACTATTCTGTCAAACTCTCTCGCTACTATTCTATGAATTTTAATATACGTTAAAGCGAAGTAAATCAACTTTACGAACTTGTACGATACCAGCGACGGTTCACGATAATTCTCATTTTCGACAAATTTAAAGCATAAAAGTAAAGTACTAATTATAGTCGACATTATAATAAAACGAAAGTTTGGAGCACATGCTCGTTAGAACTCTCTATGTATTATTATTTTCAAATATTTTAATGGATATGTCGAACATATATATGTTTCTCAACATACCCTTCTCTTTCTATATTTCAAACAATTATCACAAATTTATTGACCCGATTTTATGAATATTTCAATAAAAGTATATTTTTTAAAAATCTACATTAAAGTTAAATCTTTCGAATATTTTACATAAAAGAAAACTTGTTCAAAGTAAGTGTAGCATCGGTGATGTACGTTTAATTAAGCTGCAGATGTTTATCCATTTATAGAAAATCTGAAAATTCAAAGATGCACATAACGTGCAAAGACGTATAAATTATAACGTAAAGTACTTGCTAAGAATTTTATTAAAGTTTGGTAGCAACAAATCTCCGACTAGGTTCCATTTTCTTAATTGTATTCCGGAAAATATAAACATCCACAGTCTAACAATTTAACGAACATTCTATCTACAGATCGATTTTACCGAAAGCAACGAAATCGTGACTCTGATCTATACGATTCTCGCTACTCTTCGTTCTGTGACTCTTTGCCAAGCGGCACGAGGTTCCGTGGCGAGCCATAAACGTGGCAAACTGACATCCGCTCGTTAAAAGTGTCAATTTTAGCAGGCATTCGCCGTCTTACCTCCGCTCTCTTCACGGTCGCTCGTTATCAGGTCGGCACGTTCCTTCTTTATGCAGAAAAGTGGTGGAGAATGAAAGGGTGAAGAAGGGCCGGTTATCGGCGGATACGGCGCGCCAGTCGAGATAGAGAGAAATGGCGCGTAAACAGGGAAGAGCAGCAGGTAACGGAGTTAAGATGACGAAGGGTGAAGACGCGAGCTGATAGCGGCTTAGCAGGGAAACAGGCAAGAAACTCGATGGGCCGAGGGGACGCTTTCAAAGAGCTCGCGCGCACCAGAGAATGACAGGGGTAAATAGATCGCGAACGCTCGAGGACCGGAGAAACTCGCAGAGGGGTGGCAAAGAAGGGATTATGATTAAATGAAAAAACGAGGGGCGAATGCCACGGGAGAGAAATGCAGAAATGCAGAAACGTCAGCGTAGATAAGTAGACGGAGGTGGCTGCTGGATTACGGACTGGTAACCAAAGGAGTAGAACGACGAGGGAGGAAAAATGATAATGAAATTAAAAGAGGAGAAACGATAGCCGGTGCGCGGACGTAAAGCGAAGGGGGAAAATGTGTGTGAGTTCACATAGGACGTAGAATGGTAAAATTGAGGAGAAAAGGATGAGTTGAAAATGGTGGAAAGATTAGAATAGAGAAAACTTGTTAGGATGATTCGAGTTATATCGGATGGTAATAATAATTTAAGAATAGTTGTCCAATACGACTGAACGTTATAACAATAAAAATACGATACGAAGGGTCGAGGTTTCTAAACATGGAAGAGTACGCTAGCAACGATTCTACTCGTATTAATCAGGTACATATTTCCTCTCAGTCTTTTTATGTATCTTTTACTTTTAATAAAAGTTTCTGCGTATAAAGGATTGCTTCTAAATTGCAGTTAGAAAGTACAATTCCGTGCACAAAGACTTTACTCCATCCTTTTGGTCTATCGTTTCATAAAGTAGCACCCCCTAAGTATCTGATCGCGCCCTTACGTAAAATTCTCCAAGTTCCCGTTAACTTCTGGGACTATAGTGAAAGTGTAGCGATGGAAAACGAAGAAGGTAGAGACAGAGAAATTAAAAGCGATCGAGGGTGAGACTGGAAGATCGAGGAACCATGGCGGATGAGCTGTGGAGGACAGATAGAGGGCGAGAGGGAGAGAGAAAGAGAGAGAGAGAGAGAGAGAGAGAAGAGGAAACGCTCGAGCCAATTTCATTTACCTGCGCTGGTAATTCTGGCAGGCGCCACGGCATATTGCACTAAATGTCGCTGCCGGCACGAAGAAAGACAGATACGGTCTATAAAGCTTGAATTAATGCGCCTGCGTAATTGCGGCTGGGCCTCGTAATTATTATCGTGGTGGTCGTAAAGTTGAAACTTTCGTGACCATTCCGCGATTTCCTTCGAAGAGTGAAAGATCGTTGAAAGAATGGCGGTGATACCGAATGATCAATGAAACCTCGTTAGAATTGTAGTTGTGGGAGAGATCTATTCGAGGAGGATTTTAGGAACAGAGGCAATGTTATATATATTATTACACATTTGCAAAATCGAGTATTTGATGAGTATTTCTTACGTGTGCGTTTCTTGATTGTCAGTTTAGCGTTGTAGTAAGAAGATTTAATTTTATTTAGACGAATTTCAGGCGTCTAAGATTCTGTAAAGGGATATTCTAATACGCATTTGCAAAATATCTTCGTTTCTTTCTCGAAGATAACGATTCCTTCGAATTCACTTTACCATCGCTACGAAAGATGTTTGTCAGTGCAAGGAACTATATTTTTCAATTCGATAATTAATAGAGAACGGAACGAACGAAATAATTACGAGGGCCAGGTCACGCAATGAAAATGAAGGGATACGTACTCGAATCTCAGTTTCGATATAATTCGTTACTGCATTCTGTTAGCGCATTTAATCAACAGAATCTATTGAATTTTTCTTACTTACAATTAGTTTGATCTAAATAGTACTACCACGTTACATCAACGTTACAATGCATTCGGTATGTACTTTTTCCAATTGCTATAGATCGTAAGATCGCATAGATTTACGATAGATCGTATCAAATTAATCGTTTATCAAACGATCTATTCTATTGTTTTTTTTTATTATTATTATATTTTATAAACGTGCATTGAATGAATGTACTGTGAATATGTTGGAAAATACTTTCCCATAAAAGTGTGTCGCAATACCGTGCACGATGCTCGTTATCGACCTAACAAACCATTAAATATTTTGTATACATAATTGAAGTATTATGTTAATTATATATAAAGAACACAGTTATACGTAACCAATATAAATCAGCTGTTATATATAATATTTATAATTATATGTGTAAATATATATATGTATATAATATTATATATTACTATATCGCTTGTACGAAACATACCAACATCAATCAACAGACATTACACGTGTATACTTAACGTAGATGTGGAAAGCATATAGTGTTACAGGCAATGTCCGAGTATTACAGGCACTTTCAGAAAACCCAATGAGCCAGCAGCTTGCATAGACGAAACCAAAATCAGAATAAATAAGTGGCGCGCGCGAGAGATAGAGCGAGCGAGTAAACGGAACAAAAATAGAGAACAGAGATAGAGAAAGATGGCTGCCGAAGAAGGAAGAGAGAAAGAGCTGGTATAAGAAATAAAGGTAGAGCGAAAAAGATAGAAAAGAAGAGAGCAAAAGGAAAAAGAGAGAAGTATTAGAGCGAAAGAAAGGTAGATGGACATAATACAGAAGTATTACTGAATATTCGATATTTCATTATTGACAATCATTATGCAGCAGCAGACCGAGAGATGAACTAAAGAGACGATAAGAAAGTAGAGAAAAGCTCGCCAGATACACAAAATCGATATCAGACCATCAGACAACTTCGACACAAGAAAGATTCGTGGACGTTCGTATACCAACAACAAGAAAAAACATAGCGAATCTAGGTGTGTCTTCTTTCATATGCTAAGTGTTTCGCATTAATAAGAATAACACTAACAATAATATAACGATAAGAAAAGAATAGAATAGTAATAATGTTAATAATAATATTAATAATAATAATAATAATAATAATAATAATAATAATAATAATAATAATAATAAGTAGTACGGCACGACGTCATGCAAGTGAGCAAAGATCGTCAGAACTATTGCGGTAAGTGATGCGAGTAGCTTTGAAATTAATTAAAGAGAAAGAGAAACGATCTTTTCCTATGCCGAACGTCACCGCGAATATGCTACTGAGTTGTGCGTGTTTATTTTGCGTGTGTGTGTGTGTGTGTGTGCGTGTGTGCGTGTGTGTGTGTGTTCGTTTAACGACGAGTAAAAGTTTACGAGTGAAGTCGTAGGGCAAGACTAGAGGCGGTCTTTTATCTGGGATAAAAACTTGCAAAAATCTTGCCAGTCGACGATGTGGCAGACAGCGTGTCTTTGTCTGACACGCGTTTAACAGCGCGACCCTTTTTTCTACCGTAAAGATAGGAAAAATACGACATTCCAGAAACCGTACTAGTTACTGGCGTTGGAATTTAACCTGATGGGGTCTTATTGTTGGAGGGCTATACGTAATAACTTTTCGCGTAAACAAGAGAATTTCAAATACCAGTTTCAATGGATGATTAATCAAAGATATTGGCATCAACGAGAGTACGAAATTGTTTAATCAATTCCCAGATTACTCAGTCGAAACTGCCCTTAATTACTACCTCGTAAAGTATCTAACGTGAATTTGACAAAACCAGCTGTGCGTCATTTCAGCGTCATCCCCATTCAATATTTTAACGACGTGATCTTTTCTCGCGTTTAGCTCAGCCAGAAATGCGTCGGCACGTTGCCAATGAATCAGTGTAAATTGCCAGGAACGTACTAGAGTTTCATGGATGAATCAAAGGCAAACTATGGGACACGTACCACCAGCACATCGTTAACGGGTTAAACGCGAACTGTAAGAGGTGTACCGATGTGGTCATCAAAGAACCGGGCAAAAACAAATCGTACGATTTTACGAACGTACGTCACTGCCAAAGGAAATGATAACATGTAACAATGTTATTATCTATATGGACTTTCGAAACGCGATAGAAAGAAATTATATCTCTGACGTTAGGAGTCGAATCGTTTAAGTAACTAGAGAAACGTTCAAAGTTAAAGCTTTTCAAGTTTTAAACAACGAACCGAACAGCCTGTCAACTAAGCAAGATTGTATCCGCTCAGGAGAACAGTAATTTCGAGGAGAAGGACTTCGCGCGTTTATCGGCCAAGAACGTGATTATAATTAACGAAGATGAGACGCGATTCTTGCGTCGATTACTTCTAGCTCGCTGCTCGTCGAAGATTCGAAGCGACAGCTCCTTTCTCCCCGGCGAGACAACGTCGTCTTTCTTTCCTCATTATAGAATCTGAAAAATGGGACAAGTGCGACGAGGTACAGCAAAAAAAATTCAATTTTTTTCCGGTTTTCTCTTTTATTTTACTTTTCCCCCCCCTCTTTTAAAAGATGTTACGGTAGCCCGACCCCTTTTAACTGCGATGCTTCGCTTCGAGTTTGTATTTAGTGTCAAATTCATTGTCGTTCGACGTCTTGCGCAAATAGTTGCTAGCGGGCGGAATTCTTTAGCGAGATAAAATTTTAATGAAACTTAGAGCGGCATTATTTCGTCAACAGCACTTTCGGTTAAGGATATTTCGTTAAATTTGAAGCATATAAGTATTTTGTATCAATGGGATGGATTTCAGAACCAAACAAAGTTGTCTGGCTAAAACGATACATGATCTTCTAGTTATAATTTTCTTTCTTATCGTTATCAGGGATATTGAGCATACATATATTAATAGTAATTTAAGGAGAAATTAATTTCCTTACTATGTATCTTCCTAATTAATTTTGTATATCTTTCGTTGAGAATTTAATTTTAATTTATCATGTTATCTCAGCATACACATGGTTAAATTACAATCTATTTCTCTTTTACTCGCTAATTTACAAATTTCGAGGGGCAAATCGGTCTGTTGTTGAAAACGTCGAATGTGAAAACGCTCGTTACAAACCGTGAATCAAATAAATTAAGTTGGAACAATTTGCAATCGCCTGGTAATCCGTTGCGAATTAAAAAGAAACAAAACTAATTCGCGTAAAATCAGGTTTGTCTATTCTATCGTTCATTTCCCATGTTTGACCGATCCAAGTTTTCGAAACATCGAAAGTGTTTTAAACGACGAACTGCTTTCTTAGATATTACTATAAAAATGGCTGAATAAACGTTTACTGAGAAATAATCTATTAATGGATTGAATCGTACATATTTTAACCAGTGGGTGTTATAATGTATAATAACGAAGATTTATTAATAATTATTACCTTGAAGTTGTTATTATTTTCGAATGTTATTATTGAAGTATGTAAAAGGTTGTCTTAACGTTTGAAATCAAGGGAAGATAAGTAGATAGATTAAATACGTAACAAAATTGTATCCACAGTGCAAACAACTAATAAAGAATTTAGTGTTATTGTTCTCCTCTGAGTAAGTTACTCGCTACTAAATTTCACACGAGCAAAAACAGAGAGCCATTTAATCTCCTTTACGAGTTTCTGTTATTGCACCCTCATTGTTCCCTTTTAATTGTGCGGTAATCTTTCTGGGTTGTTGGAAAAAATTGGTCGATATCACGAGAATAATGTAGGCCTTTTTTAATCGTGAAAGCCGCAGTTTCTGGAAACCGAAAGCGCCAATTCGTTCCTGTTACTGTGAATATTCAAAAAAGGAGGAGACAAAAGAAAGAAAGAAAAGTAGATTAATCGCACCAGTTCCATAATAGAAAACTTTGAACAGCAAAGTTACTTCGGAGAATAATTTTATTCTAAAACTTTCAAAGGTTTCATATTCGAACAAAGATAATATCTGCTCGAAACCGAAAATCGAAAGTTTGTTAATTTTCGAAAATTATGAATAAATATATCCAAAAGAAATCCGTAATCGTAAGAATGCAAATATTTTTAATTTAACAAGGAACTGAATAATTTGAGTTCAAGTCGCTTGTCTAGTTCGAATTCTAATTTTATATCGTAAAAACGAAATGGTCGTCGCGTAGGTATGTCATTTCATCGAATGTGACAGGTGACAAGATGTCCTGAAGCTAACGAAATCTGATCACTGTGTACACTGACCGGAATTAACGAAGAAAATTAGGAACATACGCGTGACGCGTTCATTGCGTTTCATTAACATCAATTAGTTTTAATCAAAAGTTACTGGTGAACGCTGATGGAGGTTCGCCTGTCTTCTTGCGTCTCGTATCTCACTGTACCGTGTTTCGTATCTCACTGTATCGTGTCGAGTATTGACCGTTCGATGGAATAATTCAATTATTTTTGTTAAGCAAGAGGGAAGCTGCTTCGTCGAAGACTACGAGTACGTAAGAGAATGATGTCGGCCTATTTAAAATAAAGTTAAGCGTTCTTTCAGGCTATTTCTTTCACACGAATAGAGAATAATCGCGGATCTATCAGAGTTAATGTCACTTATTCTTTTTCTGTTTTAAACTAAAAAAAAAAAGTCTGGAGCAAGAGAAATTTATGGCAGAAGAAAGCAAACACTTTCTTTCTTCAAATATACAATTATTTTACCCTCTATTCGTCCACAATTGTTCGCTTCTTCGTCTTTTAATTTTCCTTTTAACTGCGTTGCTTGGTATCGATAAAATTTCCAAACAAATTCGAACACGGAAGCTCGTGCGAAATTAATTTCGGTAAATTTCATATCATTATTCTCTAACTCGTATTTCTGCCAGTCGATTGTTCGCACAATTTCAAATTCCATAAATTTTTCACTTGACTGTCTATAAATTGTATAAAAGACTACTGGTTCTCGTGTAGCCAACTACCGGTTACAACGGCCGCCTGCTCATTATACATGGCGAATAATTAGGATGGTTTTCTTAACTGTACGTTAACCAAGGGGTGAATTATGACCTACGTGGCGCATCGTTACAATGGTTAGCTAGATTCGAAGTTCACAATGGGCGTGGTTACATGATTGCACCGTAATGCACTGCAATTGAAGTGTACCGAGCGTGTATGCGTACATATACATGTCCTAGTTAATTAAAAATTCGTCGCATCACAGAACATTCCCAGCGTAACTTCCGATTTATTGATGAGGAAAGAACAACTACATTTGTCTTCGCCAATATATTCGCGCATTTATTTTATCATAAAAATATAATGTCGTAATAGAAGTGTCCATGATAAAAATATCTGCTGTAAATTTTTCAGAACTTTTATACGAAAGCTAAATTATATGTTCGTTCAAAAGATTGTTTCTCATAAAGTTAATTATTTAGAGCTTTAATTAAAATTGTAAGAGAAACAGAAATTATAGTTGCCAAGTTTTTATTACTATCGATTATTAATGTATTTTGTAATGAATTGCCGTGCATTCGTAAATATGACGCAGGTATATTTGAATAAGAAATTTAATCGAATATTTGTCAACCTAACTCTACTGAAATTCCGATTTCATTGCAAATGCAATACTTATACATATTAATGTTTCTATACACATATGAATTTGTCAAATTCACGTCTTTTTTTAAAACTGTTATTACACGTAGTTTAATAAACCAATGCCTCCTATCTTGTTTGTTTGCTCCTTCGTTGTCACTTTATCGTACTTTTAATTTTCCGTATTTTTACTTTCTAGTCCACTTTCAACCTTTACCTTTCTACGTTTAAATATCATTTAAAAAAAGACTCGTCCGAACAAATGTCGTATTTTTTAAAATAAATTACGCAATGTATTAATTTCTACGTATAAAACTGATACAAACTTTAATATCTCTAACAATTAATTTCAACGTTTTATGTATATTTACAGTAAATACAGTTGTTACAGAAAATTTGCATTAAAAAGTTGTACTTTTGTATAAGTAACGAGTGTGTGAGAGCGCTTGTATATTTGTTCGTGTAAAAATATCATATGTTAGTGACATGTTGGTTGATAGATATACGAATATACCAAGTGATTGAAATATAACAGTGAGGTATGGGAGTACATTGTGCAGGACAATGTGTAGAAAATATATAGCCACGTAACTGGAAAAGAGACAAAAGAGGGTGAGCAAAACGACAGTTGAATCTTTGGAAATAGAAATAAAAGTTGCCGCAACAGTAAATAAACCGTCAATCGTCTGGTAAAGCCCGGATTCGTTTTCGTTCGATTTCGATACCAGTTGCAAAGATATTTTTAACGTTACAGAGACACATCTTTCGTAAATTCACCCACACGGTATCAGCCTTTGTGTAACGGAACAAAATAACTCTTCAGATTATTAGTCTTTGTATTTTAATTAAATTTCATCGATTAATAAAATCAATCGTACAAGCTCGGATGATTTGAAACTTCATGCTTGTCATTGAAATGAAATTATTGCATTCAGTAGGTTGTTAATGAATAATAATTTCATTGAATGTTTGAACATTAATTCAAAGGTTTAAACATTAATTGTTTTAATACATATATACATATTTTCATATGTTAAATTACTGCTTTATAAAATTGAGATATATTACGCTTAAATATGTTTAATTCAATTACTTTATTACGAAATAGAGTAGTTTATAAAACTTCCAATCAATCCATTCCATGTAGATTTCGATCTTACTCCTCAAGGAAAATGGCTAACAAGATTTAAATATTATTGAAAAAGTATTAAAATCCATTTCTTATTTAATATACATATTAGGGTCTGAAAACTTAAAATTAGGAAATAAATCCATTCCCCCCAAAACAGCAATTCCTCTCAGGTTATTTCATTTTATAATATATCATGTTAACACATTTTTCCTTTTAATTTTACAAATTTCTTTTAACCCCTCAATCTCGTCCACGTATTATTAAAGAGCTGCCATTATATATTAAAATCCCATTGGGTGCGAATTCAGGGAAATCAAGAGAATTACAATAAACGTTTCGACACGCGAATCAATCAACCGTGGGAAACAAAAGAAACGACAGATAAATCGCAGAAATAGGGGCGCGATTCTTTCGGCATCGATGGTCGTACTAACGAGATCACGTTGGGACACAAGGCCAAGTTACGTGTAAAATATAAATGTCATGTTTTCGCGAGGTGGAAAAACCGGAAGGAGAGCACGTGAAAACGAAAGGAAGAAAACGAACGTGAAGTGTTCTTAGCGACAACCGACATGAAATCGTTCGAACGTGACTAGTAAGGTAACAAATGCTTGCACATACTTTTTCACATATCGCAGGTAACAGAGATGGTCTGTTTACTGATATGCTCTTTGCCTTTGTTTCGTCGATTGCTATTTATTTATGCGTACAGACGTTTGTAAACAAATTTTGGAGAGAGCGTATGTAATGCGTATGATATTTTATAGAAGCTTGTTTTAAATGCAAATTGAGTCTCATTATTTAGAAAGGAAAGTTGGATATTTATTCAATCAATAGTAATTAAAATGCAAGCTATTTGTATTGCAATGGATATTTCTAACGTTTACAGGCTTGATATATTTAGTTATATATTCTTAATTTGATATTTGATGGTTTATTTATATTATTACATTTTATTATTTGTTAATGAGAATTTAATAATGTTATAACCTGCAGTGCATTTTTTTAACTGTTGCAGGATTTATTAACTTATTGATTTATTAGTTTTAGCATTAAATTAGTTTCCGTGAATTTACACGTACGACATTCTATAACAAATATAGATTGTTCGTTCTAATTACATTCCTAGCGAAAGCGATTTTGCCAATGTGTGATTTGTTACATGCAATATTTCAGTTAAAAAAAAAAAGAAAAAGGACACGTACATATGTATAATAATGACGTAGAATATGTTAATTAAACCATATGATAATATTTTAATAGATAAGTAAAAATAACGAAATTAATATTTCCCTATTATAACGATAATTATTTACAAATCTTCATTGTAACTGTTAATTATGATTGTATGAAAGTAAATTAAAGATACACAAATTGACAAAGTGTTAAATGTAATATGAAAAATATGTTCCTTAACTACATATTCTTTCTTTCCTAACTTTAAATTAAAGGTCTGCTATTATTTCCATATTCAGATTTCATATTTTCTCTCTGTATTACTCGCAATCGCAAGTGTTAGCTGTTGAACAAAACCCGCGAATTTCTTCTGCACAATAATTTTACATTTTCTACTTCAGAGAATGTAAGTTCAAAGCTAATATAACTTTAAATAGCTGCCGTTTTTGTTCTAGCTAATATAAATATGTGCATAAATGGAAACGTTATTTAGGTCTAAACTTCATTTGCTCAATTTTAAGTAATTTTTTATTTTCTCCACATTTTTGCCGAAATTTTGCTTTGTTTAACAAAATTAAAGTAACGTGTAGCAATAAAATCTATTGGATAATATTCTACAGACATGGGACAGTATTCAAGAATTTTGGTTGTTCAAGATGTTTTTGAAACACACAAAATCTATAATAAAGTGATAATAGACTTAAATATATTACTTAATTATTATATTAATTAATAATTACTTAATAGACTTAAATAGATCAAGATGTTGTGATGTCATAATTCTTATATAGTGCTACCCCTCTCATAATTAATTTTATAATAAGAAAGTTAGTCACACTGATGTGTATATCGTTCTAATATGTTATCGCTGATTTCATTTAACAAACTAAATAATCGATAAATAAAATAACCACGATGTGCGATGCACTCGTCGTTCTTGATCGAAACCAATAAATAAACCTTAATGCAACCTTTAGAACCTACCAATGGATAAAACAAACGTTTCCACAAATTCTTATTTTTATATAACAGACTTATTTTCGGAGTTATGTCCACCCGTAGTGCTCGCAATTTATCCCTGTTTCTGTGTACATAGAGATACGTTTACATTCTGGAGTTGACAGACTTTCCCGTCGTATTTCATCGCTCGTTTCATCCTCTCGCCATTCTTGAGCGTTTGCTTGCACGCGCTTACATCACGTCATTACATGCACATTGTAGCTATATAATTTATTTACGCGTAAAATTGCAAATTATTTATTAGTAATTTTCGTTTTTTAATATATTCGTAGAAAATATTTTTTCTCTGGTTTATACCGCAAAAATAATATATTTCAATTCAATTTCTCATTTCGCGACATATCGATAATAGTTTGTGTTACGATAATTCGAGTTTGCACAGTTTCCAGGTTAAACAAAAATATGGAAGAGAAGCATTTCAATACAATTGGAACGTTATTGATATACACGCTTTTATCTCAAATTAATTTTTCCCATTCAAATGGCGTTACTGAAAATACAAGCACTCTTGACTCGAGATTTGTACATTGTAGGAAAAACACGGCTCCAATGACTCGTCGTAAACGATTCTGTTATTAAATTCGTGTTTACAATGTATACAATGTATACAATGTATACAATGTATACAATGTATACAATGTATACAATGTCGTGTATACAATGTATACAATGTATACAATGTCGTGTATACAATGTATACAAATGTGTCTCTTGTTGTTATAAATACACGATAAAAAACACGGAACATCAAGGAAAGTATTTCGCATAAAGCGAAGTGCAAAGTACCTTTTCTTTTAAAGAAAATTTCGATTTAAAAAAGTGGGCGAAGGTCTCCTAATTATATATGATCCAATATTGATTGCCATAATATGATGACACTGACATAATATGTTGGGTATCGCTTAACGTCATAATGTATTGGCTGACACCGTGAATGGGTGGGTGTTAAAGGATAATAATATTAATTGCCAAGTCAAGTTCGAAACGATAATGAGCTTGAAAACCGTATCTCGTTGTTATTTCATCTGACAGAGACACAAAACCAGGCAATTGCCGGTTTCACGGAAATAAGAAAACGGGAATCGCGGTCGTTCATGTATGGAAACAAACAAAGAACAACTGGAAACAGAAAGGACGTAGGGAACAGAGGAGCGTAAAGGATCAAAAGAGAAAAGAATATCGGAGAGAAACGAGTGGTGGAATTTATTCTCATGTTACGAGAACAGCGGCCTGCGATGTCGAGTCGCCTTGTCTTCAAATAATTCTCTTTTATTGGCTAATAGAGTTCGCTAGGATATTAATTTGTTGGCAAAATGGAAACTTTTAACGTAAATCGTTCAATTCCGAACATCCAACTTAAACACAAGTTGTACGAGAATGTTCGTCAGGATGAAAGGATTTCTGAGTATCTTTGATGATCATGTATTATGCTTGAAAAGGGACGATTGAAAAAGGAATCGAGTGAAAGGGTCGAGCATTCGATTGCATTCCTTTTGTACACTTTCCACAGGCATTCGCACATTTAAGGTATCATAATGGGCAATTAATCAGAAATTAGTGGATTTTCTGAAGGATGTCATAGTCGCATTTTATAATTGAACAGCTTAATTGGGAATATTTTAAGTGACTTTAATAAAACGGTGCACTCCTTCATAGAAAATTGATACAAATTCTGAGTGATATACAAAATTCACTCAAATATTGCATACATTGTACTCTTGGTTAATATTATGTAATCAACTTAAAAATTGAAGTAGCAAAAGTATTTTCAATCAGTTATAACTATGTACAGTTATGTAATGTACAAAATATAAATATAATGTACTGTATAAAAATGTTGTAAATTGTCATAAGAAATGGAACACGTTGTTAAAAGAGTAAACTGGTACAATACTAATTTGCAAAATAAAATTTAAACTTTTGTTATTATATACTCGGAACGCAATCACGATTAATTATATATACGTGTACTTTTTCAGCAAAATATCAATGGAATCCAACGAAATTTGCTTTTATAATTTGCCAAACGATCCGAGGGTTCTGCAGCGTCGTGAAATATTCGGCTATATCGGTAACGAGGAGTTTGAAAGCATAGAACGCGCTTCGCGACAAATGACGGTAGTCAGCCCTTACGAATGCAACCGTTTCGCCCTTTTATAACATCGCGCACGAATACAAAGGCCACGATAATTAAAGTTCTCGTTCTCGACCGCGGAAATGGGATTCGCCTTAGGAATAGTCGGCGTGTGTCGTAATAGCCGGAGATAGAAAGAAAACGAATTGAATGATAGTGATAAAAAGTGGCGCGAAAGAAATGACGAGAGGAAGTGTGTAATCATTCGCAGCGAGGAAAGAAATGGTAGTACTAAGCGGAGCATTATGGTTAAAACGTTGCGTTGTTTGGTGGAGAAAGATGTGCTTTAAATTTGCCATTGAGCTTGAAAATATGAAGCGATTTGATTTAGGTGTCATATCTTTGTACGATCAAGCAATTGACGTTGACGAATTAATGTACAAGTGTGACAAGTCAGCAAGTGATTTAACAATCAGCATCAAACGATATTAACGAAAACTTGTTTTGTTTTTTAACTGTTGTCAATTGCTATATCGTGAGATAGCCTAAATTCTCTAGTTGTTGTGCGTACCACGATATCCTTAGGCATAATAAGGACGAAAGGGCAATTTTATCAATTTTTCGCAGATCGACATTCGTCAGTCTCTGGACATGAAAGATTCAGACATTTCCGTCCATATCTTTCGTTAATACGAATTTATCGAACGTTTGCCAGCCACCCTTTCCATTCTCTGTCCCTCAAGATAAATTGCCCCGCTTCCTTTTCACCACTTTCAGTGTGCCTTCAGCCTGTTCTGACTCCCTTTTAATTAATTTTCCGCGTTCCAATATCGCCGGTGTCATCCACGACGAAGGAAACGCCGATTTCTTCGGCATAGACGCATCTACCCTCGGAATCAGGAACGAGATTCGACAGCGGAACAAAGACAGGCCCTGACATCAAGTCGAACAAGCACCGGAGTATTTTAATTTACCTCGATCGCCGATAAAAGCCTAAATGGATGGCCTGATCGAGAAAAAAAAAGAAAGAAGAAAAGAATATATACGGTTGGGTCACGCGAACCGACAGACGTCGAAATTCGACACGATCGCGCGTTTCTGCACTGGGATAGAGTTTCGGTGTAATACGTAACAAGTTGAACGTCTCGAACGAAAGATTGACGAGCATTCTCGATAGTTTCAATAGACTCGTTTCCATTCGTCATACGCAAATAATCGAATTTCCTCCATCGATGTTTTGCGCTTCTCTTACGTTTGATCTCGGAAGTTTTCCAGATAGTGTCGATACTTCGGATCACGCCGTATATATACAATTATATGCAACTTGAGAGATCTCTTAAAACCTGCGCAGAAGTCGTTCAAACGAGGGATATGAAAGAAACTATGAATTTTATAATATACCGAGGTATTTCAGATAAAAGTTGATTATTATTTACAAAAGAAAAAGTATCTAAAATTAGGTATTACCCAAGAGGTTAATATAAATCGATCCGTCGTATTATATTTATAAATATATATATATATATATATATATATATATATATATATGTTCTAGTATGGATTCATATCAAACATCAACCTGAAATAATATCTGAAGGTTTCAGAAAATAATCAATTTCTAGTTTATTATATCTATTGCATCTATTTAGGTTACTTTAATTAAAATATTGTGCTATATATTCCGACGAAATTATATTTAAAATTTAATCGATATTCGATAATCTCTGATCTCATTACCAAATACTTTCTGTAAATAAGTGCTCTAAAATTATTGATATCTACTTATTCGATTATCGATTTACTACAGCAAACTCCTGCCGTTTAACCGACTCGTGTTCATCTCGTCGTGCGACGAATAGTAGAGAAAAAGTAGTAATAAAACAAGAATTTCATCAACACGTGAACATAAAACGAAACGATAGTGTACCCGTTATGAACTCGCGAATTTCACGAACTTGCACTGGGTATACACGTGTGCTCTAATTCATCTTACCAAACTAAAACGAAAGATGAAATTATAACAATTGTAAATAGAAAATAAATCACGAAATGCTAAGGAAAGAACGGTTCACTATTTATGGCTTTGGGTTAATAAAATAACGTAATCTGATCGACTAACAAAATCTCGAAATACCGATATATCGAGTTCTCGAAACGCAGTTTGAGCACGCGCACTGCCACAGGCGGATTTAAATTAAAAAACTTTTTACAGCGCCACGAACATGGAAGAAAACGATGAAACGATGCAGCAAGTAGTACGAGCTTGTCGCGACTCAGATGAAACTAATCGGATTGTTGTTATCTGTGGGTCTGTGAACGTAAATGGCTTGGCGAAAAAAGAACGCGATGAAACCAGGTGCACGTACAGGAATATGTCCGGGTTAGTGGAATTTTGGTAAGTATATACAGGCAAACGTCGAATCATTCTGTTCGAGACATGAACTTATTCAATTAAATTCAGGAAAGGTGCCGCGAAAGTTTCCGAATTATAAGATGGAAGAAACTGGAGAAAAGAGATTTCCTTCAACGTCTCTACGTTGCTGGAGAGAAGGTAAGAAATTGAGAATTTTGTAGTGACATCGTTTTCATATTGGACATAATTGAGGTTATGTATAATAGAAAAGTATGTGCTACTAACAAAGTTACGGTAATTTTGGGTTGAATGATACATTATCAAAAGAATTAAATTAAGTTTTAATCGTTATAATTTAGTATTTTAATTTATGTTGGGATTTATATAATTTAACTTGAATAGTGAAATGTTAGAAAATTTGTATTACTGTTCAAGGTTAGTTCGTATTTTAAGTTATATTCTCGGTTAGATATAATAAATACCGCAAAGAATCGTACTATTTTTATGAGAATAATATTACATTTTTTCTTGCATAATATATTGTTATGACATATATTAATGTTAATTTCTCCTTTTATTTTTCTTCTTAAATAGAACTTGCAGTTTATTAGTTGTTGATTATTCCAGTCTAACAATATTGCTTTTTTATTGTTACTGGTTTGGCTTGTTCCGACAGATTTTGTTTTTGCTTTTTACACATAAACTATAGTCGATTTTAGAAAGAATCATATGAAAGAATAATCAGTTGACATTCATTAAAAAGGTGCGTTGTTCTTCAAAGAATGATAATTATTTATGAATATTTCCTCATATGATTTTGTTATGCCTTTTTGTTTTGCAAACAATATATGGTTGCAACATAACATGGCATTTTATAAAAATTTCGACTATATTCATACCTGTTATGATATTGCAAATAATCAAAGCAAAAAATATAACTGCCGGTTGTCATAAATATATTCCAAAGAAATCCAGATATTGAGTGCACCGTTTCATTTAAGGCTATTAGACCCCAATGATTGTATTTTGAATACTGTTTATTGTTAAAATAGGAGATACACAATAATCCCATTAAACAAGAGAAAAGCGCTAAAAACACCCTTCAATAGAAATACTCTATCTAACATGAAATTATAAAATTAGTTCAGGACAGAACCAGAAAGAGGTAAAAAAAAAGGAAATAAAAAAATCTTGTTCTTTATTTCTTTTTTTTTTGTATGGTTTTATACCGTGTGTGAACTAATTTTATGTAAAGAAAGTCTCCAATGAAAATTTCATTACACACTAAACACAAAATAAAGGGAATCAAATAAAAAAAAAAAGGGTACGTCCATTCTCAACAATAGAGATCCACACTGGCACTCGTTTGTTTGTAGAAACTCAATGTACCTAACAGTGGTATAGCGTCGGAGACCTGGGGCAGGGTCTCGGCGACGAGATTCAGGAACACCGTCAGCGATAACAAGATGGTCACTCCTGAAACAGTCGTAGAGCCCAGCTTGTTCAATGATCCATTTCGTATTCGCGTTCGAAGCAAGTAAACCGACGATCGTGCTCATCCATTGGCACGAGCGTCGTCCCTTGATTCTATCCGCTGATCGTCCAGATCACCGACAATTCGAGGATCAAGATTCAAGCGAATCCCCAGCTTTAAAACAGCCAAACTCGCAGTGTTTGTCCTCCGTCCAGAAACTTACTTGATCTTAAACTGATACTTAAGGTCGAAAGAGGATTACTAGAAGGAGCTTTGAAATAGTAATATTACTTTTATAAGATACATCGTTCGTAGTTCTCTCTTTTATAAGGAATTGGAATATAATTTTTTTTAGATAAATTTCAGGGATTCGCTCTTTCTTGAAACTTGAAACTTTTCTGAAATATATTTTGTTTATTTGATGTTTTGTTGACAAAGTGTTGGTGATTTCGGTTGTGCAATGTTCACGCATGCACGAGTTGGAAATCGTGTATCTCAGTTATACTACTAACCAGCTCGGGGAATATTAAAGTATTATACAATAGCCGTTTAGTTGTAGCTTTTTGCAAGAAATAATTCTTTGATATTCTATAAACCAAGCCAATGAAAATTTATCTCTTTTGATCTATTATTATGTACGTATTATTCGTAATCCTGATCAAAGGAAAAGGAATACTTTCTGTCCTTGCATATCGATCTATCATACATGTATCATACATTTTAAAATGTACATTGCTGAGTTACATAACAAGAACTCAGTATCTTTGACGATAAAGAATAGTCTAGAAAATTTTATTTACAAGACAAATGAAAAAAACACAACGCCGACCGATATTTTACGAAGAAGAATCGTAGCCGGAAATAGAGTTCGTCTAACGGTAGTATCGTAGGAGTTTTATTGCGGAGGAACAGCCGCTGTTTATCGAGTCCCGCGGGAGGAATGGATTAAATAATAAATAACGCGGATAGCTAGCGAGGAAGGTTATGCAACAGGGTGAACTCGAACAGTGGCCACGGTGATTTGCACGGTGACATTTTTATCAGCAAGAAGATATTGCCACGGCGGAGCTTTCTTCCGTTTCTCCCTTCCTCCTTGAAAAATAATGATCGAAAAAAAGTGATAGATCGAAATCTGCTCGTCTCGAGAAAAAGTTATTTACGTGGAACTGCGTGATATGTATAAAAATATTTTACATATTTCATGTAAGATTTGTTGAATATTGTAGTTGCAAAAACATTCGAATGCAAATAGGAGGTTCGATGGAATCAGAAATAGAAATATGTATTATAAACAATGAAATTGAAATAGTTTTATTTTTTATATTTTGTATTAGTCGAATAATTTTACTTTGTTCTAGAATTTTACATCAGTTCTTTACACGTTCCACTTCTTGAATTATTATTCGTTTAAGTTAAAAAATGGTGGCCAATAGAACGAATTTATTGCTATAAAGATTATGTATGAATAGAGTAAGCATCATTTTGCAATTTCTTTTGTGTATGAAACGTTCGAAGTGTCGCGAAAACGGCATAATTATAAATTCTAATGGTATCAGAGAATTTCTATTTAATCGTAGTAAATAAAGGGGTGATTCGAGCAGTGACTGTTTTACAATTCTTTGTTCCGTACGGTGTAAAATTAATGGTGCATTTACATCGGTAGTGGATTGGGGCGGTCCGCGAAACAGCAGAAAAATCGTCGGCTTTTTCCAGCGCGAAAACGCGCTGTATTGTTTCCCTACTCAGCCGTCGGCTCCTATTTTCATTCAAACTTCTGCATTTTATACTGTACAAAAAGCGTTAATATCAAGCGTTGGGAACAGCACGAAAGTATTTTTTATGAGCGCATCGATAAATCCACTCTTGATATCAACACTCCGCTTAATTTCTTGCCCAGACTTCGCGTTTACGCTAAATTTAACGTCTTGAAATACCGAACTCAGAGGGGGAGAAAGAAATGTTGAAGACAAGGAATGATGGAGTAGATGAAGGAAGAAAAGAGAATAAATGGTATTTTTTTTATAAAAAGGGAGGCAGTTGAATAATGAATAGGGGAAAGAAATGGGAGCGCAAAATGGCAGGAAAAATAAAAATGTTAGATGTAAGAGGTAACGTTATGTTGCTGACACAATGATAAAGGATAATAACAATGCATATTTATGAAAAGATAAAAACTAGCTACGATATGCCGGTAAACGAAAATGTTCTGGCAAAGAAAAGATAATACGTGACTATCAAATGAAGAGAGAGTGGAATGAAAGGAATAGGAAGAGGGCGACAAAATAAAGGAATCAAAGTCCAGTTTCACGATTGTTATCAACGGGAAGTACTTCTCGCCTCTTGAAACAGCGCAAGCGTTCGTCTATTGGACAAGTTTTGCCGTTCAGAAGTTTCTGAAAAACAAACTGTCATTCGAGATAACAGGTTTCGGTCCGTCGGTTTTCCATCGGGCATCGATTTATCGATAGATATTTTTGCTCAGATTAACAAACTCACTGAAACTGGAAGCTTTGAATCGACGATGTAGATGCCCGTTATCCAATGTAAACTCCATTCCAGGAAATATCGTTGACGACATCGACGGAAAAACGTTGGCTTATTTGCGACTGCTACGGGATTTACAACTTAGTTGGAAATATCGAGATGTTATTACAGGGCAAAGTGTTTTTATTTGCTGCTCAGTCGACGTTAATTTTGTGTGCTTATGAAGCTTTGCTGAAATTTTTAAATAAATATAGAGCTTTGTGAGATATCTGAATATTGGAAAATACGACACGAAATAACGTCTACTTATCTGAATCTTAACAAATCAAATAAATACGATTTTGATAAATGCTTAGCTCAATTTTTGCAAATAATTTTTGCGGAATAATCGTGTTCCTTATTTTTGACTTATTTTTATGTGCACAGTGGTCTTTCATCCGAGAGTATCAATACGTATTATTTTGTTTGTTTGATGTTGCGTGTCAGATAACGTTTTGTTACAACGCGTGCAGGTAGTGATATAAATTTCTTTGTAACGTCTACCGTGCTGAAGACGTAATTGGTATGGAAAACAAGAATGGGAACGAACAGCAAATTATACATTTTGATCGAATAAAGAGAGTCAACATTGCAGGTAATTACACAGTGCCATCTCGTTTTAGTAGATATGTATTTGTTTTGTGTTTCGATTTTGCAATGAAATTCAATGGAGATCGCGTCGGATAGCTTTACATAAAGGTCTCGTATTTCTCTTTAACGTAATATTACTTTCGTTTGTTTAAAACACAATAAATATGTAAAATATACATTTTTTTATAAATTCTTTAACTTCTACAAAAATTTTAATAACGGAACAAGCTGCGCCTTCGGAACAATCTACGATTATAGATCTATCTCGAAAAGTGTTTCCTATATTTGCTACGTTAAAGAAATCACAGGTAAAGAGAATAGAGTGGCCTGTAGATACGTGTACGAAGTTCGAATAGTAGCCACGGTTATCGTTAAAAGTTAGGAACGAAGAAAGGAAAGGAAAAGAACGTTGAGAGACGGGAAAGGGGTATTTTCATTCTGAGCTCGGTAATTAGATGATGCGTGCGGTGTATTCGCAAAAAGTACTTCTCAAACGAAAGGATTCTTTAGTTTCGAAAGTTAGCTTCGTGAAAAGAAACGAAATATTTTGCTAAATTCTTGTGCTGCGCGTTTATTTCCCTTTTATAAGATAATTTTGCAAGATTCGATGTAGCGATTAGTTATTTCTTCAATAACGAAGGTAAGGAAAAACGTTGTATTATATGGTAATTTATACATTTAATTATATAAATTATTATTAACTTTGCACAGATCGTAATAGTATTTAAATTGTCTCTCATAACTTAAGCCGAATTCACACCGTTTCACTTTGGAGGAACACGACTGATGAAAGCTGCGTTCATCCGCCGTGTTCCTCCAAAACGAAACAGCGTAAATTCGGCTTTGGAATAGTCGAGTAACCGAATCCGAATCAAACCGCTTTTATCAATAACGCAATGAATCGATGTTTCCGCAAATTCCCGAACCCACGCGTGATGATACCTGCCAGGTTCGAAACTATCCCTCGATATAATTTAATCAAACAATGCTTTGTGTTGCAATTGCACCGATCGCCACCGAATAAATACCGAATCGGTTAACACGTAAACTGATTAAACAGTTCTGATTCCGTTGATACATCGCGATTATCGTACGGCTGATGATTAAAGCGATTCAGTGCCGTTTCCATTGATCCGAAGATGTTTCAATTTTTCATCGGGTACCGCGAATGTGTCTCGACGAAGTTTCTTGGACGAGATGAAAAATGACGATTCATCGCATTAAACGTGACTCGAGAGTTAAATAAGTACATTGAGAGCTGTGCACGAGGATTGAAAGAATCCATCCGTGTGATTGTGCACTCGTGCCAGAGTAATCCTAAGCGTCGTTTTATTAATTCAATTACACCATCTCCCGACGAAAACTGGTACAGAACGGCCAGCGAAATCGTTTCAGCTAATCTCTGCTTCCTTTCAGCTTACAACTTGCATTATAGCTGTACCTTCAACGACTCTTCAAGTATCGCAGACAAACGAACATTCCCCGAGCTGGCGTTCGTTATTCCCTTCTTGTTCAGATATTAGTACGATTGATCAGGTGTCTTATACAGGGTGTTTCGGAACTACAGACCAGTCAAGCAGGAGATGGTAGAAGATGGCAAAAGAAACAGCTTTCGTACCTCGTCTTGTCTTATTATTTAGTTACGAAGCTGTAAAGACGCAGGTTTCTTGCACCTGCTGATGTTCAATCAGTTATACATCGAAGAATGTACTTTCGTTGTCGCATTTGAATTCCAAAGTATGTACCTAACGTCATTGATAAACTGCCAATGTTTATGCAAATTTATATTCTTATAGACGCAACCAAAGAAATAGAGTGCCTGCATGGCTGATCGGTCATCAGCAGGCACTCAAAACCTGTATCTTCAAAGCTTCGTTATTGGAAAGCAAAATAAATATATTTCACAGACAGGTATGTTTCTGTCATCCTCTAGCATTTCCTAGTAGATCGGTCTATGGTTCTGAAACATCCTATATTTTTCTCTCTGTTTCTTATCTTCGTTTCTTGTTGCTTTGCGATTTACCTGCTACGATCTGCGACTCGAGATCGCGTTTCTGGTTGCTTCGTGCGATTGAAAACCAATGTGAGAAAAATATTAAATCGTGTGTGTGTGCACGCGCGTAGACGCTGAGAATTAAATTTCCGATTATTATGATTTTTTGAAGCGGCGTTGCGCCGTATACCGCGATTTATATAACCGTGGACATTACGTCGATGGAATTTAAATTTATACGTGACACCGGTCCCTGGTGTCATGAAGCATGGCCGCTGTAAAATGCAATAAAATACTCGCCATTCGGTAAAATCGAATTCGCCAATGTAATCCACGGTGGCTGAAATATTTTCATCGCCTGTGGAACGTTTGCGGATTATTATGCTAGGCAACAATCAGAGTTGTGGCGAAACATGATTTCGCTGCGTTCTACCGAAACGCAGTTCCGAAGAATAAGTTTTTTCGAGTCAAACTTGATCAGAACGTCGACAAAGAACTACATTCAATCTGAAAACAATCTGACCCACCTATGCTCTAAAGTTTGATAATCGAAACTATAATACTCGATATTTCCTTTTTCATAAATGCAACTTAAATTGGAATATTTTCCCTTCGTCGTTTAATCAACGAAATCTAAATATTTTCTCCCTAAATAGCGAAACGAACTTTGTATCAACACCAATTATAATCAGCTGTTTGAAGGTTTGTCCAACATAGCCTCCTACCATTTGCTTATAAATTGAAACAAAGGAAAGTTGGGGACAGGCGTGTAGAATGTCTTCGACTGACAAACATGTGGTTCCGAATGGAAATGACAAAGAAATAGGTTTCGCGGGTATCTGGAATGGCTGAGTAATTAGAAAAGCTCGCACGCATGCTTATGCACGTGATTAATTTCAAGTTCATTCTGAACTTCTGCTAACCGCATCCATTACCTAATCAGAAAGTTGGCAAGTTGGCGCGTGCAATCGAGCGTATCGCGTCGAATGTTACTCGAAACGCAGTTCGTTTCGAGAGTCTCAGTGAAATACCTATAATGTTTACGAGCAAGCCGTTGTCACGTACAGTTGTCCAGAGTCGGTAATAACCTGAAATAGTCTGTTACCCGTTTGAAACGATAATTAAGAGAAATTAAGCTATTAATTACGGTTGCGGAACTTTGACATTTTCTTAATCGCTTGTCTACCTCTAGCTCTTCTTTGTTATCCCTAATCCTTGTAGTAGAGCATCTCGGTTGCAGAGCACGTATAATTGAAGTGGGTACTTGTACGTCATCTTCAATTCAAATTAGAGAGGTCAGAGAACACATCCTTCGCATCGAAGAATGGCCCCGTTATGGAACATCTAAATGGAAACGTTTAAACGACATTCTACTACATCGAGGGTTTCATCAAAACAGGGAATCGAACGCTGCTCCTTCGTCGGAAATATAGCGTTTAAAGGAGGAACGTAGTTCTCACGTATCAACTAGACACGCCTGCGGCCAGGGTCGTTAGAATCGATTCGGCGAACGTTATTTGCAGTTCGCAAACGACTGTTATCGCTGGGTGCTTCTGCAACTATCCAGGAACGCTTTGAAATCGACTACGAGTTAGGGCAGCATTAAATAGCGACCGGATTACGGGAAAGATAAGAAAATAGTTGATTAAAAAAGAACCGAGGATTTACGATCGGAGGAATGCAATTTGCGGAGACTTCAAACTCGTTATCTCGACTTGACGCAGAAAATAGTTCAAATACCAAATGGAGAATAGCAATGAAAATGCACAGGGTGTCTCAGGGTTCAAGGTATCAGTGTAGTCGGATGAAAATGTAGTATAATAGGATGCGAAGTTTATACTCTTAAAGAATCCTAGAATTCAGGAGCCCCGGGAGTTCTAGAATTGCCTGGCCGTCCGGAAGCATGCTCTAAGGGTTTGTTTCAATCTAAATATAACCTTGTCAGCAGTTCTGAACTTGACATGCGCCATACGTCGCGTTAGACGTATGCACGAACTGGCGCAGAAACTACTTGGCGACCTGTTCAGAAATTCGAATGGGGATTTACACATCCTGCCGCAGAGAAAGAACAGTTACACGACGACGAAAACTCGTCTTGAACTTTGGGTAGTCTCGCTCCGCGGATATGTTTTCCTCCCAGTGGGAAACTACGAGTTCTGATAAGGCGTTTTCGATATTGAACTTTGAACTCGATTGTTGAAACTGCTGTCAGCATACGTGACATACATAGGCACAGCTACCGTAGCTACAGATGGCGACTATTTAAGGTTAATTTACAGCTACAACGTTGTTTGTTTGAATTTGTCTTGCTATTTTTGAACGATTATAGGAATGCGGATTATTCGTGTCAACTTCTTTCAAGTCGAACTATAAAAACGTTTCCCTCGTATCGGACACGCTTAAAACAAATTCAAATTTGTCTTAAGTGTGAACATTGTCAACCAGTTTTTGTATTTACTTTTCCAATTTACTACCGCAATTGTTGCTTGTTATTTATAACTCATTTTCTAGTTTCTCGTATAGATCCTAATATATATATATATATATATATATGTGCTATTATTTCCTTGAGTGATTAATAATATTTTCGACAAATTAATTATATTCCGTAGTTGTTTGGGAAAAACAACTTTATCGATTTCTAAACATGAAATTTCTCAACAATCTGCAATGCGAAATAATTCAATCTCTTGTTATAAAAAGAATGAAAAGACGGAAGCATCGAGCATCGCAGTCGATGGATCCGAATAAGTTTCCCAACCTTGTGTCGTTCAACTGTTCTGCAAGAAATAAGCAAATAACTTCCATGTGAATAGACCTGCGAAAGGCAGCAGCAACTCCCTCGGACATTTTCCTCGAACGACGCGACGGACTGTAATACTTTCGTCGAAGGAACTTCGCGTCTCGGCCTTTCGCTCGAAGTAAATTTCTTCTGGTTACCGCTCGTTAATGGTCGCGAAATTTAATCTCTTCAATTTTGTGCTCGAACTCCTGACGATTAAGAACTCGATTTTCTAATTACGTTTAAACTGCATCGAGTACGTCCACTGAAATGTAATTGTGTTCAATTATATCGATGTAAAAGGACCGCGCGGAGGGTTAAATTTTTCGTAAAATTACTCCTCTACTTACAAAATTATTCCTTTCTCGTACAATCAACGATTTAAATGCGATCGTAGAAAACAACGAAAAAGGTACAAATGAAATGTAGTCGGTAAAAGAAGCAAAATTACACGATATACAAACGTACGTTATTTTCCTAATTGAATTAAGAAAACGAGGTCTCTTGCTATTTAAAAAATTTTGTGAATTTATTTCTCCGTGTAAAGATGCGAAAGTCGTGTCAACTGCAACTTCGAGTTCTGTTTTATTACAGATAAATCTTTATGGTTTGGTCGCGTTTCATTCGCAGACGCTTGTACCGTAGCATTTCCGATATTTCGAAAAGTTTTTCTATCGGTCGATGTCGGTGCGTCCGGCTCGAATCTCCAGATTCAATATCGTGGGCCCTGAACAACGATGGAAATTGAAATTTCTAATGTTGAACATTACGTAAACAGCGTGTACAGTGTACACACATATAAGAAGAGTTGGTCGAATCAAGTAAGCGGAAAAATCAGAGAACTTCGGATATTCATATGACGTTTCTGTGTCGGATTAAAGACATACCTTAAAATTGAAATGAATTTTGAAATAAAAATCGTCAAACGAAAATCGTCAATGTGATATTACAATAGTCTTTCTTCCTATATTTTGTGCTTAAAAACAATTTTATAAAAGTTTGCCTTATGCACTGCTATTCTCCTTATTAGACTGTGGATGTCTGCGCACTTGAGAAATGTAGAATTTAAAAGTGCAGAAACGTACAGAAAGGTAGTTAGCATTAGTGGTACTTAGTAATAGGCAATATGTCTGTTATTTTCATAATTATCAGCTGTACGGTATCTTACAATCGTTTCTTCGCGACACGAGCATCTATTTGCTTGTTTAGTTCCTTGTTAAAGGACTACAAGAGGATTATTGATAAAAAGCGCAATTAATGAAACAAAAGAAAGATTAACGAAGGAACGTGTAACTGAAACGATCGCGATAAGACCATTAGGTAAAAAGATGCTCTTTGTTCGATTCATTTCATATGGTATCATACAGTGGTTAATTGCTCCAGTTTCAATCCGCATAGTTCCACTCGTTCGTCCATTAAAGTTTCAACTAAAACTTCAAGTAAAAATGTAATTGCTGATGGAAATTTTCAAACGTGTCGTCGGTATTCAGCAACGAAATATGCCGTAAAAAATGTGTAATTAATTTTAGAGGGAAGAGAGAAAAAGAAAAATAACGTAACTAATGGAAGAAATTGATAGTGTTGAAACAGAAAAGTTCTGCTCTGAAGTAGAAACGTTTCCAGAAGATGAGGAAGATCAAAGAAGATACAAAACGTTTTAAGCAACGAAATAAGGTACCTATACAAAGCAAGATTCTTTTCTTTTCAAATTAATATATCAGAGTTGAGAATCCGCGTTACTCAAAATATGCATTTACGATGCTTCGACTATTAACGAGTTAGCGAATCAGGAAAGATACAACTAGTACGTATATATCTATATATTTTACTCTGATAATTTAATATATAATATTGAATAGTTTTTCTCCTCCACTTTCCTGGCGAGACAAAAAATCATTTAGAATTGGAAAAAAAGTCAACTTATTGGCATAAATATAATATTGTGCACTAGGAGTGTCACGCAGCAGGCTGATGCATACGCAAGTATACACGATAAAGGTTCGCTATCAAGGTTCGCGTAAAAGCTCGCTGCTGATGGCCTGCCTTCCGAGTCGACTGTTCCACGCTAGCAGCAAGTTTTCGCATAAATTTGCATGGCGTGTCGTTGATCGAGCCGCTTGTTCAAGCCGCTCAAAAAAATATCAGCGTAAAGGCGTCCCGGGCCAGTCGCTCGTGTATCAGCTTTTTCCACCTGACGCCATTTTCTTGCCGGCATTTATGCATTATTCCATCGGGCTTTCGCGTTTAAGCGGAGAACTGGGTCGACCACCGGTGTCGAATTAATAAATGGATCGCCGTAAGAAGTAAATGGAATGTTGCGCACAGAGGAGATAAACGATGCGGCGAGTGATTACGAATTTTTCGCGTCGCTCCACTTCCACGCTATGACCGATCGAATGCCGGTAACCGACGAAACTGACAAGAGATTCGAGCCACGAATTTCGAGCAATTTCGCTTCTACGCGATCGTTAGCACGTTCGACGTCAGCTCGAGCTGACGATTTTGACGAAAAATTTGTTTGGAGTTGGAAAAATATGGCCTTCCGAAGTCGATACGAATGTCACGCTTAAAAGCAGGAACACGAGAAAGGAAGTTAATTAGTTTCTCGACGTTCTCGATGCAGTTTTCGAAATTGGCTTTGTTACTTATTCTCGTTAAAGTGATCTACCTTTGAAAACGCCACTGAAAGGCACGTTGAGGACTAACAGAATGGATTCTCGATTTCGCTGCGAGGTATTGAAGGTGACTGGGCACAAGATAGGAAAAAAAGAGACAGCATGGAAAACAGAAAAAAAGAGAAAGGAGGAGGAAGCAGCACAAAGAAAAATGGAGAAAATCAGAGAAAAACATCCAACAGGAAATCGATTCCCTTACCAACCATTTTTCTGAACGTTTCACCGAAGAAGATTTCGTTTTCCGATAACAGGTACGCGAACGGGATATTTCTGCGGGATAACATTAATTGCCTGGGACAGCTGCCATAACGATAATCGAGAAATTATTCGTTCCTTTGAAGCAACGGCCGAGAAGTCCACTTGGACTGTCGTTTTCTGTTGAAAAATCGACGATTCTGTTTATCGTAACGCGACACCGTGGATGCAGTTATCGGAAATCCTGTCTCGATTTATTTCCATTTTGCCATTCCAAATGTCGCGATGCGACTGCGGCTTGTTGTTCCAGCCGGGACCAACGTCGATTGCGGAAAATAATGGCATGTGATTGCCGAATAATAGGGACCAAAGAGACCGTTGAACCTTGGTCGTATGTAGCGTAACACTTGCCTGTCGAGCCAGGAAAATTTCAATCGTAATGGAAATGCCACGTCATTATACTTTGGATGTGATTTTGGCGAGAACTGACCAACCGTGGGTTTTTTCTTTTTTAATTAGGAAAATTCCTCTAGCGACGTTAAAATTAATACCATGTCTTCTTATTTTATTGCTTCCTTCCCTTTTCCGAATAAATGGAAATTGATTTTGTAAAGAAATGGACGAAGGATTTGATGGAAATCGATGAATTAAACAGAGCAATTAGTAGGAAATGAAGTTTCGTTGGTGGCTTTGGAAACGACGCAGAGTATCGAAACGATAGCTGATACTGTTTTACGTAAATATAATATTTTAACAAAACTATGACAACTTACGTGTCTGCTTCAGGAGACAGAGATGAAACACTTTTACAATTCACCATAAAGATATTACTTGATTAATGAAACCAATATTATAAGTCAGAGTGAAAATGATTCTAGGGATTCTAATCTCTACACTCACGACAGACCTAAGAAAGTGCAACGAATAATCCTCAAAGACGATTGCCATTAAATACCTTTCATTCGATAATCCTTCGATCGCGATGTTGCTAACTCGACGAGTAGCTGAATCTTTTCCCAACAGCATCCGTCGACGAACAAACTATTTACCATCTCTGTGACAGAACAACTCGTCCCCACCTTGGACACTCGAATAAATCAGCAAGACTCTAATTGATAGTGAATTCGATGCTCGTTAACAATCATTACGGAAATTTCCCTCTTCTCGATCAACAGCTTCGAAAAACCTGGGGATTCTGTCGATTGCTCGTTAGGAACTAATTTCGCGGCACGCGCGTCGCTAATTGCCTGGGAAAGAAAGTTCGTCGTCGGGACGGGATGTCGTTGCTCTCAGTCAGCTGGGAGCAATTTTCAGAAGCATGGCCGCACTCGCGGTCGCTGGTTTCCCTGGTGGTTGATACGACCAAGAGAAAAATCGAGAAAGAAAACGAACACGCGACGGGCTGTGCAGGGAGGACGACCACAGACGGATCGTGAAAAAAGGCGACTGACTATGCCGCTGGCAGGAAAATGACTGTCGTTGAAAATAAAGAAACCGTAAACGAATTTGCCATGGACTGACCTTTTTTGGGCTACGGTTTCGTGGTACGTCCCGCATATTCTTCTACCCTACCACTTAAGTTCTAATTAAATTTTCCTCAACCATTTCTTCTTTTTCGTTGGCCGTCACTTTCAAACGAGCAGGACCCTTGATCTCTGTCTAACGTTCCTCTTCTTCTTCCTCCGCTGTTTCTCTGCAGTTATCCCGCTGAGTGATTGTTGTCGCGGACGGACAGATGAGGAACAAGCCAAGTAACGTGGAGATCGATCGATTCGCGAGTCGCTTTCTGTCACATACTTCCCTTAATCGGCGCATAGTAGAAGATAACGAGGTTCCTTAGTTTTTCGTGGCTCATTTATAGGTTGATTAGTAGTCGCATGGAAATTCTCCGCTGCGATGAGCGCGAAAAATTATTCAAAGGTAAATTTTTTAAGGGAATACTTGTTGCACGAAGGATAATAAATTGCTCCCGATAACGATCGTTCTGTTTGTGAATACAATAAAACATTCGGCTTTTTCTCGTCGATTTACTGCACTGAAACGAAGAATCGATGATTGTTAATAATTTAATTACGCTCGATGTGATTACATGATAAAAACATTTCCAATATTTAAAATAATTCCATAATGCTGCGAGCAAGTATCGCCGAATTAACTTGGAAAATCTATTTTAATTCATTTCTTCACAGTAAAGCGGTAGAGCTAATTATTACCGGAATTATTTCTTGATAATTAAACTCTTTAAACTTTGCTAATCTTTCAGAAGTGTCTACACGTTATTCAACTTACAGGCTGTAGCTTTGAGCAGCAAATAAATTACACCTCTACGTTATGCATACGATTTCATCTTAAAAGGCGCATCACGAAGGTCGTTCAGGCGAGGCTTATGGAAACAAATTTTTAATTTTTCCTACGAATACATTTTCTTTTATCGCCGCAAAAAAGTTCTCACTTTATCAGCTCTTTTAGAAAAACCCTGTTACAATAATATCAGAAGCCGTATTATTCTGCTACAAGCCGTGAAAATATTTTTTATTTCAGATTTCTCATTTTTGACGAAATTTTTTCTTCCGTGACTAACCAAAACTCTCTAGTATATTAGTTAGAAATTTCAATTATTAATATCAATTAGCAGAAGTAACATTAGATAAACATCTGCGATGTCAAGTTCGAATTAAGATCAAGTCACGCGTATGGACTTGCGTTGCACTTGCCGTTGGTTTCGTTGAAAGCAAAGGAGCTGAAACGTTAACTCAACATGGAATCGCTAGACGTATCTTCTACGCGAAAAATTGAAACAACATCCGATCGCGTTAGAAAGGAAGTAGAGCGTATCAGCCCATGAAATTGAACTTACTGTTTGCACGGGCTTTCCGATAAACTGATGGAATATCCCTTGCTAAACCCCCAAGGGGTGAAACGGCAGGCTATGGGCAAACTATAGGACCTTTCAACAGGCAATTAACAGCAATGTACGAGGGTCAGTTAAATATAAACCGAACTTTGTTTGTAACTTTATATTTCAGTCAAATGTTTTGTTTCAAAAAGAATAATTGACTTATTTTTCTATCTACGTTCAGTTTCTCTCTATATACTTTTGCCGTTGGTTTCATCATTTTTCCATTCCAGTTTCCAAGGGAATGGAGGGCTGGGTTAGAAGCCAATCGCACAGGAATTGCTCTACTACTTCGTTGCTGTTGAAAAGTTGACCTCCTAACTGCTCTTTAGGTGGTCGTGATCTTGCGGAACTTGAACTCGTTTCGAACGATAGAGACCACTCTTCCACGACTAATATTAACTTCCGAGCAAATTTCGTCGATTGCTATGCGTCGAACATGTTCGATCAGTTGCCGAGCAACTCCAATGTTTGCTAGCGTTACGCTTGTCTTGGGACGTAGCCGATGCGGTGTATTTTGAACGTATTCGAGTCCACTAGAAAACGATTTATGCCACGCAAACACTTGGGTTCCTGATAACGTTTCATCCCCAAACTGTAGCCGCAACCTATGCAAAATTTCAGCAGGTTTCGTGCTCTCGAATAATAATTATGCGTTATGCAACGAAAAACGATACTGTTTTCTCGTTCGTTTTGTTAACTATCGAAGAAACGATAAATAAATCACCACGTGAGCTGAAACGTCTTTAAGATACGCCTATTTGAACTCCTACGCGATATCATTTTCATACGTGAGACTGTGGAGATATGTTACACGCAGTCCGGTTAATATTTGACTGACCCTTGCAGTATACCTAGGAATTCGGTGCTACGAGTAATTCTCTAAAGTATGACACGGGGACACAGGGACAATTAAGTTAGTTAACTTATTCTTCTAAACACACGAACTCGTTCGTTCGAGTTTAAGAACAATTAATACAATACATCAAAGAAATGGGGGACGATAGAACCGTGCACGTTTCTCAAGGGGGTTGAACAACTCAAGTACCAATAATACAGGTGCCTAAGATATTGGAAAAATTAATGCTCTCAACTATGTAAATATATCTTTTTTAACGGTTGGTAGAATTTCGATTACTGTACCTATATCGAGGAGCGTAGAAAAGAAGAGATATTTATTCAATTTTAATAAAATCCGATGCGAGAAAAATGTACTATTTATATAGGACGATTGGAAAATTCTTTCAATTTTGAAGCCAGTTATACGATTATGATCGTTACAATTTTATCGAAAATAATTTCTCGCCGTTTAAAAATATAGCGTACTATCGTTCCAAGTACGATTACTTGTCATTGTTTATATTATCTTTATAGATAGATAGCTTTTTAGGCAGCTAAGATTTTTGGTACTTGTCATGAAGTTACGTCATAGAACGGGGTAATAATCTAAACATTGATGTAACACAAGCCTATGGGGTTATTCTTATAGAAGAGGTTTAGGAAGGAACGTTCAGAGAAAGTGAAGAGTCGACGCGAAAGAAATCATACGATCGTATTTTTGTTTCAACATTTCCCTGCTTGTTCCGCTCTTCGTTCTGAAATTTAGGATAATGCTTTCGTTTGATATATCCGACAAAGAAATTAAAAGCTGAAAAAATATAATGCTTTTCGGATTATATTTCTTTCAAGAAAAATATTCATTATTATTCGTGTAACCAGAAAGGCTTTCGACTATTTTTTCATTAGGTGCTTGCAGGTATTTTTCAATTGCACTTTTTACCTCTCCATTCATAAAGCGAAACCATCCGAAAAAGTTATTTTGTCTTTAAATAAAAATACGCGAAACAAACGTCCCTTTCGTTAGCGCGTTCTCTGTGGAACTACAACGTGCAGGAAAATTTGATGTATACAGTTTTCATCGCGAATAGATTAAGCTTTAAACGGTGGAAAAACGTTTCGAGTCGGTTGTTCGCACGCGTTGTCTAATCGGTGTGTGCATGTGCTTGTCTGTTGGAGAAAACAGTCCGAGACATTGCCGGTGTCCGACTGGCCGCAAAAAGGATTTGCACCGAGCAACGAGAGGAAAGTTGTCCGACGTAAACGCGTTACAACTTCCGAAACGACGCGTCCCAACTACCTGAATGACCCTTAAAACTTGTACACGGACTCGTGCACGGGATACGACTCAATGACACGGGGACTGGCAATTTTGTCTTCGAGGAAGAATGTTCATATAACCATGGCATTTTATTTCATGATTTATCGCATGACGACGTCTGGCTTTTTTGGTAATTAAATTTAGAACGAGATCAACGGTACGCGATTAATTGAACGAAAATTAAGGGGAATCTTCGATAAGTTAAATATTATTGGTATACTTCGATTGTTTGTTCAAATAGCAATATAGACTAAGTTATATTTTAAGAATGATGTATGATATTTTATATAATAAATATCGATTATTATAATTTTCAAGAGAAATAAATTTTGAAGAAATATTCTTCGATAATTCACTATGAAAATTTTTCAAGGGTGATTGATCAAAAAGGAAAAGCCAGACACACGACCAAGAAAAATATTCCTCGTATTCGCTGAATTTTATTGACATTTCCAGGTCACGAACTATATACGCGTTAATCTATCATTTCTTTGAAATTAAAATATTTTGGTTACGAAAGAGACAATACCGAGCAATTTTTAAATAATTAATATCGATAAAATGATATATTACTACGCTATTATTCTCAACCATAAATAAAGATCATCTTCGATGAATTTCAACCTGAAGTTTCTTTTAAAGTTTGTTTTATTTCATCGTCAATTTTAATAACGAATAAACAAATAACTTTAAGCGACATTCGATGCTGTATTTTGATGCATCATCACGTGCGAACTGTCATTTGCAATAATATTGATCAACATTTCATAATATTATTCAGATATTTGGTTTACGACATATACGAAGTCTTTGTTTATACTTAAGAAATATTTTCAAATTTCTAATTCATTGAAAAAATGTCGCGTGTTTGTCTTTATCTTTGCAGTATTCCATCATTTTGCAAACTCAAGGTAGAACCAAAATTTGCTCTCGATTTTGCAGGACACGATTTCAGCATTTTCTTCCCGCTCGGTTATTTTCATTCCAAATCATTGGGACGTTTCACAGCCGAGTAGGACGGTCATCTTTCGATGATAGCACGATTTTCTATTCCGTTTCAGTTGGAAAAGTACAGAAAGTTCGGCGGTCCGGAACACGCGGTTAGCCAGGATGTTTCGCTTGGCTACTTTCGTAAGAATTGAAATTCCTCGCGGCGGTTAACCGTGCGGGAAGAAGTTAAAACGGATATTCACGACGAGACGAGTCTATCATTGATCGTCAGACATCGTGAAAATTGCGATAATATTTCGCTGATAAATATGATTTAATTGGACGACGAATTTCATTCTCAGACGAGTAATTTAAAGATTGGCGCCAACTGAAGTGCAATCTTGCCGCAACCTACTACGGCACAGCTTGAGAAATCGCTCGGTCAAAAGGGCGTAAAATATAGACGAGTCAGGCTTGATTAATGTTTCAACTGTTGCTGGTGATATCCGCGGAACTCGGTCGTTTGGAAATCTCAATATTTCAATTTTTGTGCCATCACGCAACGTGAAATTAAAAAGGAAACAGATATTTACGTCCAGCTTGATGATCTTTTTCCGAAAATTACATTTTGCGTGAAAGGAAATTGACACTTTCGCAACGAATAACTTAAACACGTCGAACTCTGTCTAAAAATTAACAAACCATCGTCTTCTTGGAAATAGATGCTTTTGTAAAATATCTTTAACTTTAAAATACCAAAGCATCTGAGGATTATTTCCACAACGTTTCGCGTCGCTTTTAAACGTCGTCGTCTGACCTAATAGAAAAACAAACCGTAAAGTTTCGATGGAAGTTGCCACGGAACTCTGATCCTTAAAATATCCTTTCATCAAATAACAAGACGCGACAGACATTATTCCGAGAACGAAAAGCCATAGAACAAGCAGGGCAGTCGCTATTACGACGCGTTAGAGCGGCGAGTAAAACCGTTTCTCGGTCGAAGGCAACCGTGTAATCTCGTCCACCCGCAGCAGAACTGCAGTTCCTTCAACGGGGTCCAATGTTAGAGAACGTTTCGACCATTTTCATCGGTCGATGTTAACCACTTTGCCGCCCGCCCATCGGAAGGACGAACTTCTTTTCTCGCTGCTCGAAAATGGATCTCGAGGATTCGCCGGTCAATGAAAATGACAAAAATCGCTCAGTCTGAACGACCTTCGAGGTTCTTACCCGTTCCACGCGATTTTCCCCTCGCGTTTCTTCCGGGTCTTACTTCCTGAACAGGAACGGTTCGATACGACAGGCACAATTACGGTGCACGTGTACATATTTACATGGAAACATGGAGATAACAGAAACTGTCAAACACACGCTTGCGTAACTATCGTGATGATAAGCATAGGTACCTATTAGAGGGACAGCGTCCGAGGTCGTCGGCATGCTTTCTGCCACGAGGTTCAGGAAAACTGTCAGCGACAGCAGAATGGTCACTCCTGCGATAGTCGGGAAAAAAAAGAGAAACAACACGTAACGTACATATCAAGATGAGTTCTCTGTCTTTCTGTAAAGAGTTTCTGCGATTTTCATCTAGGAATCCACGTGCGCAACCAGGTCGTGCAACGAACACACCGAGACGATACGATCGCCTCTTCCAGAAATTTCTGGATAATATTGTCGTTCGGTTCGGTTGCTTGCCTTCGAAAGCTCACGGTTCTCGGTCCTTCGGGTATCCATCGCAGAAGCGTTCTGACCTTTCGAAAACGTTCCAACGCGCGAGCACGAGTATCGCGTATCGGTGCGCTTCGACGAATACTCGAGTCTGTTGAGTTTGCCGGACGCGAGGATTCCGCTTGTTTACCGAATCGAATCCTTGAATTTTGACGGTAGAAGTTCGACGTTGCTGTTAGACTTTGGAGGACGATACGTCCGCTTCGAATCGATTTAGGAAAGTATACGATTTCATTTTTCTCTATCTTTTATTCTTTTTTCGAGTTGATAGAAGCGATAGAAGATTTTGCGGTAAACAAAATTCAAATTACTATTTTTCTCTATTACCGGTCGAGCTTGGTACTTCATGTTCGCGTTTTGCGCGATTTTCCACATGGAATTTCAACGATCCAGCGTAAGGCAGGAGAACCGACAGACGGAAACATTTAACAATTTCGTAACGTTGTCGGTGGAACGTAAGTTTGATGATGGATAGCCGCGTTGTAGTTTGTCCGCGTTACGGAAACGATCGAAGAGATCGATTATACGCTGTAGTCTAAACGTCGAGACAATTTAACTTTTCTTGACGGTGGAAAACTCATATCCCGCGATATTTTGCAAGGTATATTATACTTTTAGAATAGTTAGGAGGTTTTTCTGTAGATATATTTCGAAGATATATGTCAAAACTCCTCTTTCGTACCAAAACGAAAAATATAATCAATCAAAATTGCCGCGTCGCTGAAAAAGATAGAACGCTGTACGCGTTTCAGAGTATCATTGCATTAATCAATGCCGCTATTTTACTCTTCAATTTAAAACTTTATTTTTCCACTTGCTATATTTCTTCCGGCGATTATAACGCCGATGGAGGCACAATACAGATATGGCGAGGCTATAAATTAAGCTATCGTGAAGAGGCATCGACCGATATCTTGGTTCACGTAGGACTGTGACGCCGTTCACGTGAAAAATCACCTCTGCACAAATTCCTCTATTTAGGACTTTATTACGATACGTCTCCTATGCTCGATAGTTAGGCGGCATGAAATTGACGTGTGACGCGTGCTTTATTGTAAACCACACAAGATGGAGTATATCGGTGCGCCGAAGGGCGCGTATTCGTAATTTCCGTAGCTAGCTTATGCGATTGCGTGATCATAATCCCACGCGTGAGCGAGTATTCCGGGCTGCGTAACTTGTTCCCATACTGCGAACACCGAGTCAGCTCAATCGTTAATAACTTTATGTGGTGTGGATAATGTGTTTGGAATTACATTATTACGCGTTAACTACCGTCATTTACGGGGGCGTCTCGATAATTCGCGTCCACCTAGGCGTTTGTCGTTAATTTAAGCTCGTTTTGTGGACAGAAGACAAAAAAACGAAGATTTCATTGCGTTAACTCTTTGCACTCCGAATTTTATTTCAATTTCGTTAGCAGCAGTTGCCAACGCTTTTATAAATGTTTTATTGGAAATTTACTTTAACTAAAAAATAAGACAATTTAACTAAATAAAGGAAGAAAGAAATTCATTTAAATACCAGTTTTATTCGCACTATTGTTGTATTCTGTAATTCTTCAATGTATGATATATCTCGAAACAATTTCCAGGATAAAATCCTGGTTTTCTTCCGCACGTTTCACAAAAAAGGTGGCACTGGAAGAACGTCGAGTGGGGTTCGACAAAAGAGCTCCTGAGATAAAAACTGATGTCGTATTACACTCGACATAGGAGTGCAAAGGGTTAATCGTGGATCAAATATCTTCGCCGTAGTTTTTTTTATAGCTTATGTTACTGGTAAAATAACTTTAATAATTTCAGCTCGATGTAGATTTGCTAATTCGACGAATCGTTGATTCGTTGACCCTTGATTTATCAAATAACAGAGAGATTGTAAAATATAGGCAAATGTTCTATACGATCACATCGCTATAGAAACTTATTACACTTTTGAGGATCACTTTCTGCATGAACGAGTTTGACTGAACATGAATGACGTTTATATGGCATATGGTAGATCATCGTTAGATCGCGTCCATTATCAGAGAATTTACATGGTCCAAGATAAACATTAGTTGCCTGTTCACGTTCAACAAATATGGCGGTTATCGAACACAGGAGACTACGTAAATTTCCATAGCCTTCATAATGGAGAATTTAGAAGACGGATTAACGCGTTGCGGTTACAATATTTTGATCGGATGTGTGCTTCACATCGTCGATTTGTTTCGGGTTTTCGCTGTGATTGCGCACGACAAGCTTTCTCGAAATTACGTTTATTTGAACGAAGGTAAAATTTCGTTTCTTAATTCGTCGATTTTTATTTATACAAATAGAATCGTGATATTAGGTGTCTACAATATAGAAACACGAATAAATTTCCAGATGAGTTTCAGTCTCTCAGTTACATCCTACTTTGTGCAAAGACAGTGTTATCAGAATTCTCAAATATACTTTTTCCCACTATTTAGTATACATCTAACCCAGTAGACGATTAACTACGAGCAAAATAGTCGAAACTTTGCCAATATTTCGCCACTGCAACCTTAACCTTCCACTTTATCGGACAGAAAAAGGTTTAATTCGTCCGACAGGGATTCCTGCTGGAATTTGGATTACGATTCTTTTCGCGAATATCTCGGTTCGTTTGCAGGGAGTATTCGACACGATCCGGGAAAGAATTCGGGATCGCGTCTCGGCGAAATCGCGCAGCGGAAACGGCTGTAAGATGCATCGGTTGCAGGTGGCAAACCGCCAATAACATCGAAATTTGTTGGCCAGGAAGTCGAGAATCGGATCAGGGACCGTGGAGAGCGTAATTAGTTCCTTGCGATTAGACTCGAGCGTCCGTTCGACAGGCTTCGTGGCTATACAACACGCGTGCCGATGCGCATTCGATTAATATGCAAAGCTGATTCATAGAAGCTTCAGCTGCCACGTACATATTGCAAATTTAGCTTTTTCATGCTGAGCCTGTTGGCTCGAGCTGCAGTAAATTTTGTTTTCAATCGAAGATGAAAGAGAACAATTTGAAATTGCGAACGATTCCGTTCATTTTATTGATTTTGCTTTAGAAACAACTTATCTTGGAAGTATCTTAGACAATTTTTACAAATTTATTTCAAAAATATATTAGAAATCAAGCGGAAGAAATAATTTTGCTAAGAAATTGCTAAAAAATTCGTGTCTTTTTTTTTTTAAGGAAATATGAAAAGTAAATGTCGAATGAAAGTTCGGTAAAAAAATTGATAAACGTTCTTTATACAGAAACTTGTAAAAGCTATTGAATATCCATAAAGGGGATTTATCGAAATTCAGGGCAATACGTTACTTTACTCGTTGCAAGAAAATTCGTTGTTCTCGTCGCGTGACATTAATCTTTCGATTAATTCCGGCGCAGAAAGCATACATTCATTCGTAGAAGGGATTTGCATCTCGAGTATACGGATTTGCCAGAAGAGAAACGTTCGCTGTTTTCTTGGTCGAATGGTCGCGAACCATCGCCGTGTGCTTGCCGATAAATCACATCGTTTGTACGGATCATTTACGAATCGCTCTGAGATCGCTAGTTACACTAACTTGGAAACAACCGGTGCTAGGAATTGCGCGAAACGTGCGACGACACCGAACATATGCTGTTGTAGGTCTTTGTGCACGCGTTTCCAAAACTTTCGCGTTGACAGTGTTCGATATTTGAGAGGCAGAGATCTAAATTAATTAAACAATCGCAGAAACTAGCTTTTCCTCTTCCATCGTCATTTAGTGTTTGAACAAGTACGTGTTATTCAATCGTGCAGTTTTAGTAACCGCTATAGCTCCTTCGAGATTAAAACAGAAAGTTTGTAACGTTGTTGCTAGTCAGAGCTTCACAGAACTTTCAAAGGAACGTGAAAACGATCAAACATAAATCACGTTAGCCAAAGGACCTGGCTGTTACAATACATATTGTACAAGGCTGAGGGACTGTTGTTAATTTTAAAGTTTCCCAAAGTTTTCCCTAGCTTTCTCCCGTTATGTAACTGAAATATATACACCGTTTCGTCTAGGTTTACAGAATTCGTTATACGTAGAGTACAGGAAATCAACAAAATTCGAATGAATTTCGTACATCGGAATTCACTCAAGTAGAAACAGCTTTGAACAGGCATATGCGGAATAAATCATTTAAAACAACCAATTTCATAATGTTATGTAGTATCTCGAAATTTCGTTTATGGATCGTTCGAATTAATATACAACTTCCGAACGAATAAATTGCGTTATGAATTCTAATTAGCGGGTCAAACAGTCGTATCGTTTTTTAATATTTTATCGTGTCTGTAATAACGTTTCTTTATTTATCGCGATAGTATGTTTCATCACGTCTCATTACGTCTCAACGTGCTACGGTTGTATTTTTCTTAGACTTTCGATATCATTGGAAGATCTACCATGTCTTCCATCGAAGGCTTAGATGTGGCATCAACGTGAACGAAGCTTCGCCGTGAAAAATTATTTCGTGTCTTAATCGATATTTCTGAACTATTATAGATCGCACGAGATAATAGTTCTGCGGTATAATCACTTCGTTCTTCTGATCAAAATCCATCAACTTTCTTCGGTTAAAGCGATACGAAGAGCCATGTTTCTTGGTTTCTCGAGCTCCAAACGACTACTTAACCAAAGAGTCCGCAGAAATCGTGCAAGTAAGCGAAGTTTCCTGTTCTTTTAATAGCCACCATCGATATAAAAGATAACAGATACCAATACGAGAAAAATTCACGTTTTAAAACTACAAATTAATCTTCAGACAATATCTTTCTGTCGAGATATTATACGATACGAAACCACTGAAAACGTCGCGCTCATTTGCTATTTCCAGTAGAAAATTTCGATTTTCAAGATACGAAAATCGGATTTTCAAGGCAAGCTGTTAAAACACCGCATCATCAAACACAATTTATCCGCGTGCGATTTCCTCGAGAGAGTAGAATTTGTTCCGTTTCATCTGAGCATCCTCGAACGTTCGAACGTAAACGTTTCAAACAATCGTGGCTCGTGACGTGAAAATCGTGGCAAAGTGAGAGGCGATATACTCTCAGCCGATCCGGAACGTAGTGGATGCTTGTTCGCGGGCCTCGTCCCAACCCTTTGTCATGCTAATGTTCAATCAAATGCACTTTCCACGAAGAGGGTGGTGTCACTTTGCTCGGCCTTAACGCCAGTCCTTGCGCATGCATTCGCTCCGTATTTATCCGGTAAATGAAATTCACGATGCCGGTGGCTGGGCCGCTCGGAATTTACAGCGGCATAATATTATGGAAATTTCATTCATAGACGTCGCAATAATGCCTAAGAGTGCCTAAAGAGCTACATTTTTGCCCGTGATAATAAGCTCTTCACTAGGATGGAAATTGTTGTTGTCGAAGAAAAAGCTTGGATGCCGCCTCCAGTTTTCTTCGCTGATATTTATTAAAATATGCTCTTCAATTAGCGCCAGATAATACGACACCTTTCGCCATCGATTTCAATAATAATTTTCCTTGTGTATTTACTTGGATCGACGATGATAACGCTTTTTAATAGTACATCCTTGCTCAAAAATATTCGGCCACTTGCTCGTAATTACTTTTGATGGACTGCGCATTAAGAGCTCCTCGCGAAATTTAAAAAAAGGACGAAAGGACAATGTATTCCTATAGCAGTAGCATTTTATCGAATCGTATATGCCTCGTCGATATTTTTAAAATTTTGAGGATAAAAAGCGTATGTTTAACTGCAAGATCAAATATACAGATAATTTTGGCAACGTTGACTGACGTTCTACTGAATTTAAAGCCGCTTCTCTGCAAAAATAGGAAATGCGACTTATTCTGTAGTTTTCCTCTGTAATCTTCGCATAAAATCGATTTTACAAACGATATACAGATTATTCGTATTCCTCTTGTTCTTAAATATTACTTGCGATAGAATATGGAAAATAAATAACGCGTATAACCAGAATGAATGGTAATTAAGGTGAAATATATTCCTTGAAAAATATCGCGCGCTGATTTTGTCGTCGAAATAGCGCAGAGTATCGTCGATGGAATTTCAGACGATTCGCTGCAGCTGTTAAAATTCTGAGTACATAATATCGACCTTTCCGAGACTGTAACACGTTTCGACTGAACTCGACCATGCTCCCTGACCTATCTCGTCTAGCAAACTTTCAGTCGGCGTTAAACTAGAAAGAAAGCTTGCGCACGAGAGACCGAACTTGCTCGATGATTAATTACGGAACAAAAGCAACCCGAAGTCCGAGAAAGAAAACGGGTTAAGAATGAAGGATGGCGCGTTCTGATAAATTGACTTCTGTCAAAATATTATCCCTAAAACTTTTTCTCAACTTGAAACTTTCGGCAAGCGGAGGGAATCCAAGCTGCTGCATTTGCAACGTCGTACAAATTTATAGATTCGAACAGTTTTGCACGATACCTGAGAATTCTTAAACAGTTAGAAATATTTTACTGGGTAGATTTTTTCGCACAGGTAGCTAAAGATAGGAACGAGTTGTGTTAGACATAATTTGTGTGCACTCCATCTAATAAAATTACGTTATTTCACAAAAAAAATGTCACGAGTCAAAAGCTATCTTCATTCCATTAAAGATGGAAACGAAACTTCGCTATAATAATACAGACTTCGTCTTCCGCAGAGAACACGGGTAAAAGAAAAGTATCAAATATAACGTTCAAACACCACAAACATAACTAAATATCGGACTAAGGGAAACCCTTCATTAGGGATGAACGAAGCACTGAGAAGCGTGTTGCGCTGGAAGACAACGTGAACGTTAATTCTATTTAAGTTAGCTCGAAAAGCCTTGTTTGTCTTAACTTTGTTTTCATCCGTAGCTAGCTTAGATCAAATCGCTTTTCTCGCAATCCCGTAAAACAATTACCAAACCTGTTTAACGTCGACAAGAAATAGCACCGCCGGTATTCGTCAAGTTTCCATGGGAGTACCGGCGTTTCTCGTTTCGTCGAAAAGTCTGTTCGGGTTTCGGGCTTAAACCGACCGACGGATGAGTGAGATGCCGCGGGAAAGCGACAACAATGACGGAGAACGCGTTGGCGGAAGGACAAAGAAGCGATGGTCCGATAACAATGACAGGGAAACGGGAAAACGAGGCGAGCGCCAGGCGCAGATACCGCGAGATTCGATCTTTCTTATTCAGATTTCCTGCGGCAATTCTTCTTCCGTTTCCTCGCGAGACTAACTCGTAATTACTTGCCGAATGTGAATAGGCACTAGGTTCGGATTTCAGACTTTCAAAGAGACCCATCAGTTATGTTCAGATAGAACGTTTCAACATAGAAGTTGGAGAAAGTTAACGAGGTGCGAAACAACCGAGTGTTTCCATTCCCTTTCCTTTTTTTCTTTTCTACTATTACGTGTTACCTTTTCCTTCTACAAGGATTTAACATCGATTTTCAGGCTATCAGAGACGAAAATTTATACACAACACGATAAGGGAGCCATATAATTTATTTACGGAAAATAAATTCTTACTCTGTTTCGTAATCGATAAATTCATCGTGGCAATTTTAAGGAAAGTAAACCCTTGATAGAAATATTTGGAACGTGAAACGTTAGAAAATTTAAAGGGTAAAGAGGAAATATGTTACCGCGAAATTATGGGTTCTTCGCGTAATTGACGTTCTTTTTGTGCTTTACTCTTCGAGAAAGTGTTCAAAGCTCCACGTTTTCTTCGAGCTACCTCGAAAAGGATTGCCACGAGCTTCCGCTGCACTTGTGACGGAAATTGGGCTGGTATACGTCGATATATAATAATTGGGCACAATCAAGCGTATCAGTTCAAGACGTGCAACACGGAGAAGTCTTTCCTCTGCTAAAGGAGGCTTCAAAAAGCGAGTCGCGTTCGTTCTTCGAATTCTTAATGAGCTTCCACTTCGTATAGAATCGCGATTCCAGATACAGAAAGTTGGCAATGCTCGAAGAAAACTTACGTGATTTTCGGTATTCTGTCGCCAATGCGTGAATCTGACGGTGGCTACCGTTAATTCTGACGTTTATAAAATAGCTTTAAAGCTCTCTGCGCAAGACGCGTTATACCTTCTTCTTTCGTGTTCAACCATATAATAAAGAAGACATTGGGTGAAAAATAAAGAAAAGGTGAAACGCGTTGTGGCAGACTGTTCCGGAGTCTCGAAGACACATTCGCGTTTCGTTAAAATTACACTAGACGGAAGCAATTTTTAATAAGTCCCACCTTCGTCCCAGAGAGCGCAGTTCTGACATACATAGTCTGTCAAACGAGCCGCAGTTATGTTTTAATTGCGCCGTTCCGACCATTTCCCGACTCTATATACCTTGTTCTTTGCCAACGAGCGAACATCCACGCGACTCTGAAATCACAGACACGGCCCGTGTCACGGGCACACACCAACGCATTCCTCGCGTTCTCAAAGGGATTTGATTATGCAACGTTTCGCGTTTTGTTCCTCTCTGTGGCGAAAAGCTTTCAGGCCACTTTCTACGCGTCGGCTTTTTTTTGTCGTCCCTTCTTTTTCGAGAATTACACGTACATAGGTAGAAGGAAAAACGTTCTTTAATAAATCAAGACGGCACTGCAAGGAGCTGGATTTATTGTCCGTGTCAGATTTAGGAAGTGCCTGCAACCGGAGACCGTTCGATTTTCTTCTACTCTTGTTCTTTTTTTTGTCACAGTTCCCTCGTCTCGTTCGTTCGCGATCACAGTGAAATAAGTTAGTCGCGAAGATTAATCGGTTTCAGCCTCGAATGAGTTGGGACGCGTTTTCTATTAAGTTTGGTCGATTACATTTTTTGCTCGTAACGAATTTAGTGCGCGTGATTGATCGAATTGAAAAATTGAATGAAAATATGCTTCACACGTGATGGGAACACTTGTTAGGAATGTAATAAAACGAGTTTTCTTCGTCGATAGTTTTTTAGTCCTGCAGCTTCCTTGTAGCGATAAATCGAGTTTCGATTAATTTTATTATTCGCTACAAAGTCGTATCGGTTAATTGGTTACTTATTACTGAAAGATCTGGAATAATTACGAAGCCTTTAATATGCCATTGACGAACTTAATTCACGTAAAATGCTTATTTTAATAATTTGTTTGTAAATCGAATAGCGTATTAAGTTTAGAAAATATCCTACCAAATAATGGGATCCTTATAAGCAGAAGCGAATATAATAAATAAAAAAACAGCACGCTATGAAATTTGGAAAATATCTCGTAACCCAGTATCGATGTTTACCTACTTTCTTTTTAGTTACTCTTTACACTTTCATTATATTACTGTTAAATACATTATATTACATTATATATATATATATATATATATATATATATATATATATATATATATATATATTACATTATATATTACATTATATTACATCATAATACATTATATTACGTGATTTGTGTTTTTATCCATACACGTAAAGGACATCTTTGAAAGCTCGCGAATCGCAAAACCTTGTACAATTTTTATCTCCTATGAGGCAAGTTTACGATTTAATTACTAGAATCTTTGCTGCAGATAAGAAAGTTAAGACGCTGAAAATTTATCAGAAAATCAGTTTAATCGTTCAAGTTGCTTCTTATCTTTACCTGGTTCCTTATGCTACTTTCCGGAACTTTACCGCCAAGCTCTTCCGCGATTCAATTGTTACTTTCCGTATTCGTATCTACTGCATCGCGTCCTTATACGTGCACTATCAGTTGCGTATCCTGCGCTGCCATGTTTCGAAACTGTTTAACTACGAAACTCAAAGTTAGAAGATTAAAATTTCGTTTGATCGCTTTACAGCAGGCAATTAGCAAATTCTGTGGACGCAATCCAGGGTTCTCGATCTACAGTCTTAAGTTCCGAGACACGAAATTTCGCTTAAGAATTTTCCGATGTAGAATCGCACAGACCAATATCGGAATTAGACAGACGTTCGACTGCAATACGTTTCATAGCTGGCGTCAGGTCACGTTCTTTACCTCGTTCAATCGTATCGCGGAAATTGACAAGAAATTAGAGGATTGTAACATCGCCTTCCCAGCATCTCGATGCATGCACAGTCCGACTAATCGGAATTTCTAAGGAGAATCTTATTTCTGAACCGGGTTCGAACGGAATTCGTTTTACATCGAGTCTACCTGGGCTAACGGCGATGATGAAACTCGGATGGAATGGAATTTCTATGATATTACACTCTCTCTCGTCCTCCTTCGACCAATGGTCTATAGTACTGGTATTAGGTAAGAGTAGATGCACGCCGGTGCAATATCTCGAATAACTTGATATTATCAACATGTTTGGGAAATTCGACGAATTACAGGCATTTGGGATATTTCGCATCAGTATTTACAGATGAAAGCTACGCCCCTGATAACTAGACGTTTCATGTTCGTTTTTCATCATTAAAAGCGAAAGGCTAAAATTTTTATGTCCAATCGAAGCTTCGGATGCAGGAATCATGCCGCTGTAATTTTACTAATTTAACACGAAATAAAAAAAACTGCTTAAAATATTTCTTCTTGTCAATATATTAATCGTGACCTTCTTGTTAAATGCATTCTATTTTGTAGCAAACAAATTTTCAATTTTTAGTACTTATACATCGCGATAAATAAATCTTGCAACTGTCTGGTTCTTGAATCAAATTTGATTAATTTACTGTTTTCTATTGTAGGTTTAGTTGAAAAAAAGATATATTTTTGCGAACAAATCATTTTAGTTGATACTTTGAATATTACAAATACGAAAACAGTTAAGGTTATAGGAATATTTTAGAAAAATGCTGTTGCTACTGGTATTATTCAATTATATTTCCATCTTTTGGCGATTATTTCGGCATATTTTCGTAATACCACTTGTCGCTAGGAGGTAAGTACATTTCGTTCGACCAGGGTCATTATATCGTGAAATGTCGCGTCTTTCGTAGGAAGCAGTTCGGAATACAGTTGTCGAGAAGAACGAGGAAATGCTGGTTCATTGTTCTCAAAAGTAGAAACTCTGCTAAACCGATCCTGAGGCATTCTGCGAACACATATCGGTCCCAGGAAAACCTTCGCTACGAAAAGATAAACGATACCTGTTTCGAGATATAGAACTGTCCTTTACTTAAACCAACAACATCGTTTTAAAAAGAATTGTTCGAATATTTTTTTATCGTCTCCGGTGAGCATTCGTAGAACCAAATTAATGCAAGAATCAGACAATTTCTAAGCCTAATAATGGCTTTCTTGCACCAAAATTATAACGAACGCTACATCGCCGAAGGTACAGGTAGCTTCATTTTCACAACGCGAAAGGAAATTGTAAAAGGTGCATAGGTGTTGCACAGTAACGTGGGCTCATCTTTTTTTTTTCGAACGTACATTAAAATCTGGAAAAAATGCCTGCAACCCTTGAATTTTCCTTAAAATTCCACGTTTTACAACTTTTTTACTACTCTATCGCAAACTGCTTCTATGCCCGCAACTAATTTACCAACTGTTCGTCAACGCGTCGAAATTTTATTGAAAACACGCCGCCTCTAATAACTGCGCTGTTTGAAACTCTGTGAAACGCCTGTGGCTCGATCTCGATCGAATAAAAATCACGTCACCGCAGAGACGGCGTGTCCATCGGCACGCGCGTCCCCAAATGGGATCGTGGACCGGAGACGAAGCATTTTCACGGTGTTTTCCCAGAACGGACGATGTTCGGAAAATTATATACCGGTCTAGGCTCACGGGACACGCGGCATGCAGACCACGTTCGTATTTGTGTGTATACACGGGCTTGTGTGTATAGCAGCAATTGTGTACGGGGAATAACGTCGACGAGAGTCCGAATCCCTGCCAACATCGATCTTGTCCTGTCGTTGCCTGCGATGCGTCCAATGAAAATTGAATTTCCCCGCCTTCTGTTCGAAACCTCATTCTCAGAACGCTTCATCGTCGCATTTATATCGTTACGTGCGCAAGAAGTTAATCTTGTTCGCAGTATGGGTTCTAAACGATTCTTCTTGCTTTACGCAAATGGTTTGTCAATGACTGTTACAAGCGTATTTGAAATGATTATCTCGGTTGAAGAGTTTTTGGAACAGACAAATTATTTTTCCGATACTTTGTTAAATAAATTTCTACGATTAATTACTTACTGTACATTGTTACATTTCGTGTACGTGTTTAGGATGTTTGTAGCATATGCAACTTACAGTTCTTTTTTTACAGTTTATAAGCGTTACGCATTTCGGAAAAGAGAATCGTCTATTTAACAGCGTAATCTCGATCCCTTTATCGTTTCCGTATCTTGTTTTATCACACGGACTTGGACAACGATGTCTTTTCTCGTAAGTACATTAGTATTTTATATTAAAACTTTTAAAGTCCTCTTTGTATGCTTCCACATGATATATACAGGGTGGTTGGTAACTGGTGGTACAAGCGGAAAGGAGGTGATTCTACGTGAAAAAAGAAGTCGAAAATATAGAATAAAATTTTTTCGTTTGAGGCTTTGTTTTCGAGAAAATCGACTTTGAATTTCCGCTCGGTACGCGTGCGGTACGTTATAACGGATCTCACTGTAGATCGTTGTCTCGATGGAAAAATTAAAAAAAAATAATGTTTATTCTATATCTTCGACTTCTTTTTTCGCGTAGAATCACCCCCTTTCCGCTTGTACCACCAGTTACCAACCACCCTGTATATATGTTCTTTTCATTCCATAAATCGATATTAAAGCTCGCGTACTCGAAACTCGAACACTTTCTTCTTCTTCAAGCTACTTTTAACGATCTCACTGACAATTTGACAATTTATCGTACGTTACCATCGATCATTTGGTAAATCGCAGTAAGACTCGCGTGTAAAGTACAATAAACAAGAAAACGTGTCGAAGTCCATACGCAACGTCTCTCGCCATAAATCTAAATATTGGAAGCACAAGCATCGGATTATTTCACGTAAAAAGCGTCTCGCTCCATTCGAAAAGGCAGCGAAAGTTATTGCGCGTCGATATTAAAGAATTAAGAATTAATTCGACGGCTGGGAAAAACGAGCACAACGTGTAGGCGAAACGAGCGTAGAATTTTATTTGGTGCATATAGTTATGAAACGGTTGTTTGAAATCAATATTTCTAACGGATCGTTTTTTATTTTCACTGGATGCACTGGCAGACGTCGTTCGACCTCTCAATTACGCGTTCTATCGGAAAGGTGAACGATAAAATGTGACGATTATTCTTGTTAGACCACTTCGATGCTCGACGTGTTTCAACAAACTAACACGACAGGTCGAAAGTTTATCACGCGTATAGCCATTGTATCGAATGATTTATCCATTAAACGAAGCATCGGGACGATTCGATGAAAGTACCTTTATTAGCGAGTTTGGAAAGGAAATCAACTTCGCACGAAGATTGTTTCAGTTTTTTTCATTATTTTTAATTAATTAAAACGTTAATTGTTGCTTCCCCGCGATAACTTTTATTCTACGATATTTTCCACTTCAATCTGTTTCACAGTCACTAAGCACATTATCGTATTATCTAGAACGTACCGTACTGTTTGAATGGTTCCTTGAATGAACTACTCAAGTGAAACTATGATAATAAAGAAAGACGTAATATTTTCAACTGCAGCTTTCCTTCATATTCTTTTATGTTTGCGTTTACGCGGATGCACAGGTGCAAAGAACATTTGTAGCTTCCTTTTACAGACACTACACTTCTCAACGTTTTCAGGCAATTTCTTGTTTCTTACACGAAAACGCACGAATGGCGTCTATAAAGAGGTAGCGTAAATTCTAAGGAAAATGACACCGAACGATAGTTTTATCCACGATAGCAAATCTCAAATCTGATTATCCATTTTCAACGAAGATTCTATCAGAAATAAAGATTCGTTAGGAAATAGGATTAAAGAAATTCGTTTCTCGACACAGTTGATAGAACTTCGTGCCGGGAAACTGTAATTTATTTCTGGGTTACCTAATAGTTAACTATAAGTCTGCGACCACAGAGCCAGCCGACCATCCCAGAAGACGTATTTCAAAGTCAACAGTTGCAGCCTCATCAAGCATAGATAGACCGTGGCGAACTTCAGCGTAGACGCGTGCATAATGCACGGAGTATTGTGCAGATTTTCCCCGCTGTAATTCGCGAGATGCACCGTATCCAAAATTGAGATCAGGTGACGTTCCCGACGGGAACATGCTCGACTGGCAACCGTATGGCAAACGAAAATACCGACGGAACACGGTCCCTTCATAGATATTGCCATTTTACGAGGGAACCTATCTCTGTCACTGACGTCGAAAGAATACGAAACATGTTGTTTGTAGAACACTTTCGCGGGAATAGAATTAGCAGGAAAGACAATAGTCGATAAATAGTCGATAGTTATCAATCCAGTGAAAAATTTGTTGTCAGGAACTGTAAAAAATATTTGCTGCATATCCATTGTTGTACGCGTTTCAGCTTTTCTTCGATATTTATCTTCGACGTTATATCATTAAACGAGAAGAGCTAAATGAGCCAAACTTGCAACTGCGTTAGAATTTTACAAAAGATTGGAAATTTTTGAACTACGAGAACGACCGAATTCGCAATTTAAAAATTATGATTTTTTAAACAGTGATTAGCTTTTTAATAATTTGTACACAAATTAGTAATTCTTTTTACTTATCCTGTGTTTTATTCTTATCGACTTCGTAATCAGAAATATAACGATACTTCTCTAATAAATTACTGCATAGAATTCGGTAATATGTATAGATTGGTGTTAATTGTACGTTTTCATTTGCATTAATTACCGAGAATTACTGCATTATTGATTTTGAAATCATTATAAAACACAGACACGTTATCAATCGTCGATTTAAAGTATCGTCAAATTTTTTGAATTTCCCATTCCTCTTTTTCCTAAATGTAACATAATGAACGTATTAAAAGCGATCCAGATCCTTGTAAATGAGAAAATATGCATCAAATTACACGTGTAATTCGGTTCGTGGAAATTAAACATTAAATTTCGTACCCGGGAAACTGAATATACGGAATACAAATTTGCGATGCAAATTTGACAAATTCTAGTTGCAATACGCTACACCCTTATATATTTAGTATTTGTCGTACAAGAGAAAACTTTGTGTGCAAGTAAATCATACATAACGTGAACGTACTTTTCGTTGATACTACAATGCGAATTTAGAGAGCGAAATCGTATCTTGGAAAACATGTAGAATTTTCTTCTTCCTCGAATTATCTCGAAAATAATGAGAAATATCGAAAAAAGAAACTTGAGAAGGAGTTGCGTGTCTTGTTTTTTTTTTAAACTACGACAGTGTAGAGAATTAAAAGAAAAAGATCAAGGCATCCAAAGTATTGAACTTTTTGAATTTCCAGGTTCTGCAATTTCCTCCGTTAGTAGGCATTTATTAAAAATAAACCAGAGAATAAATAAACAATTATGACGGCAATATACGTGAAATATTCGATCGATTTCGATGAATACTTTGATCGAATTTATCGGCATATTTAAGACTATAGCATCCCATTAAATTTCCCTTAAATTTGATGTTCGAGTTGCATTTAATGCACGAGGTATCCTAGAATAAATCTACAAGAGTAAATTTGAAACCTGAACGACCATTATAAACTACTACACCGTAACTACCCTATAATACGAAGTAATATTCATCCATAATCGGCAAGAAGCCGTCGTAATTTTCGTTCAGTCTGCAAACAAAAGCAATTAGATCGAAACGTTAATCAAACGGGGTGGAAGATCGAAGAAGCTCGATACCAGAGCGGTTGCATCGGAACAGAGATTGATGAAACGAAGCAGATGTTACGGAAAGTAAGCGCGAATTCGAGTGTCCGATTCAGATCTTCCATCGAATCGGGGGAAAGCAAAGATCCAAATGTTTCAATATTAAGAACGATTTCCCACTTCGAGATTAAAAAGTCTCGTCACGTTTCAGCTTCGTCGCGCGATCTGCAAGTTCGCGAACGAAACTTTCCAAGTTTCCCTATAACCTGAACGTCACTTTCGTCGATTCTAGACAAGGAGGAATCGTGGAAAATGCGAGTTCTACGTTATAACCAGAGGAACCGTAAAACGTCGAAAATGTCGTCCGACGTGTTGTATTCGCAATGTCGTCCGGCTGTCAGCGAGATCGAAGATCGGTGGTAGATCTCGATCTTTAACCCGGCGCAAACGAACGATGCGACGTCGTTGCGATTTCCTAGGGATAACGTAGCAGCAAGATTTTGCAACTTTATACTTGACATATCCATGGTTCTCCCAGTTTCGATCGTGTTCTACTAGCGCCTACCTCTTTGCTCCACAACGTGCAAATGTAAAGCATCGAATCTCGCTTGCACTTTACGTCGCTGTTATACGACAGGAAGAATTCAGAATGAACGACGTCAGGTGCATCGCTCGTCCGCGCCGTGTCTCGCTTCCTTTTTTCGTCGTCCGAAACGAAAGAAACGCGGGATAGTCAGCGTTCAGTGGCGATATGTGGTCAACGTGGTATATATCGTAGAAACATAATCCGACTAAATCAATCAAACAGTCGCAAGACTCCAAGTGTATGTGTACATACATACATATACAAAGAGAGATAGACAGGTAGAAAAAGAGACAGTATAAAGAACGAACGGAAGAATAGAAACGAAAAAGAACAAGGTGTATATTGTCTGGCTGGTGTAATACTGGCAGGCAAGGCATGCTACGAGTTACGTTACCTAAGGTGAGTTTCTCCCCGGAATCTGGCGGCAGGGTGAAGCCCAAGAGGGCCATGCTCGATATCAGCACGCACGGCACGATCAGGTTGAAAAAATAGTACAGAGTCCTTCTGCGAATCTGTATGGTGAAGGTGACGTCGACGTAAGGCTCCGGACAGCATTGGTACGTTATCGTGTTCTTCTTGCCCGGCATTCCTGCAACGAAAGCGCATCGAACCATGTTACGAAATTGATACTCGTCGATACCAAGAGGAGTAATACTCGTTTCGACAACGCAGAAATTCAAATCATTGCTGCCGGCATTGTTGTAAAGCTTAATTGCTTTTGACCGTGTGCGAAAGTGAGTTTGACTATTGTTCCGCGCGATGGTGTAATTTGGCACGGCGCAAGTTCCGATACGAGTTTAAGTAGCCGTTTGTGCCCCGAATACGATGATCGCGTTAAATGTTTCCTTAAATGGAGACGCGGGCTTCCTAGTGGCCTCGAAAGAAGCATAGGAAGTCGATATAAATTTTCTGCGAATCGCTTCCAGGACGATTATATTTGATTTTTATCGAGACACGTACGTTATCAAGATCGATATCTGCAGTAACTTCGTGTTTATAACACAAGCTCTTTTCTCTCGTTCTCCATCTTTCATCCGCTTTCTCTGCTCCTTTTCCTCTTCTCCCTATCCTCTATTTTCAACTTGGCTAGCTTTAGACTTCTGATTCTGAACTCTGACTCTGATCGATTAATCCTTTCTAGCCACTTATCTCTTTATCTTTCCTCTTTCCCTATTTTCCTGCTTCTTTCCCTCGACGCAGACGCTCTTAAAGGAAATTCAGGCACGTCCATCAAAAACCTTTCTAAAACACTCTTCATTCGCTCGACAAGATTCAATTATTTCCGCAGAACCGAAAGTGTGCTGTCGAGAAATTGTTAACATTTTCGGCTCAAAATCTCTCTGCTCACAGGTTCCGCTATATCCTACAACTCGTGATCTTTATTTGTATATTCGACGCAAACCTGCTGTTAAATCGATAAACAATCGTTTGGCTTAAATAAAATACCAAATATACGTTTATGAACACCGCAATGATACAGCTCATCTTCAAGCGGAAAGTAGAAATCGGCGAATACCGTTAGTAGCTTCCAACCTGTAATTTTGATCAAACTGGCTCTGCCACTGCTTACACGGTTCGCTAATTTCGCGAGCAACGTACATCGCGAGCATGACACAAACTCTCAGACTAATTCCAAATTACTGGGCGCAGCATGCATCGTCGAGGTAGCCAAGCTTAGTCATAGTAGAAGTAACCGCGGAAACACGAGCAGGGTACCTCGTGATTTCCGTTTAACTGCTTTTATTAGTTGGCTACGTCCGTTTGAAATCGTACGCTGTCGTTATAAACGCGACCCTCTCCCTTCGTCGATCGCCTCCAATGTTTCGTCCCATTAATGCCTAATCGTGACAGCGCAAATATTTTGATTATTCGTGGTGCCCATAACGAGGTTTTCATATTTTTATTACAAATATTATTACAAATACACGCAATTTATGGCAAATTTCTTCTGCAATGTGGTCGATAATTGATGTCTGGAAAAAATTTAATGGTTGGTAAGTAATAGCCAGTCAAATTTAAATTTCAAAGAAACTAATTTCATATACACTGATCTAGTGTCTGTGTATCCCGTCTTACCCTTTCGACGCATAATTTCTCGTCGTTTCATGAAACATTTTAACGTCAATCGACGTAATACAGCTGATAAGGATACACCGATATCGTGAAAAATAAAACAATGGAAAAAGTGCACTTAAACATTCTGCAGCGCGAGGAAGTCGATAGTTTTTAATTACCTTAATTACTTTCAATCGGTAAGAAAATTCTAACTGGCGGCTTGTTCGCTAGTTGCAGCGCCGTAGGAATTCTTTTGCCAGACATTTGCATTCGGATGACGTTAATTTCCCACGCGATGCGTTTGCCCTAATTGCAAACATTATAAAAGTTACATCTGTGACTGCCTTATTGTGGAAATATGTAATTTTAATGACCTCGATGACGGCGCGTCTCTGTACGAGACACGGATGACTTTTATTGTTCGCAGTTTTATTCGAAATATATAATAGCCATTTTTTCCTCTTCGTGCTTTTTTAAAATGAATAACATAATGCATAATGTTTAACTTTGCTTTCCATTGTTCTGTGCCTTTTTGTACTCGAGTTTGGGGATTAAAAAAAAAAGGAATTAACTTTTAGGATAAATTGTTTGCAATCTCGTTTGGCAAATGTTGACGAAAGGGGATCCAGTCCCAATTGCTTTGATCTTGACGAATGGTCGGGACCTCGTATGATATACGGACACTTCTGGGTAAACTTCGGAAGGTTCTAGCCGTTGTGCATTATTTTTTAAAAAATTATTAACAAAAACTGATTTGTAAATCTACAGGATTTACTTATTTTTGTATAGAAAAGAAACACTTGCTCGTAAAAATCTAGTCCAATCCCGATACCAATCTCACACATGAGCGAAGCGAACGAACGAGGAATTCTTAAGAAAAAAGTTTTCGGTCGAAAGTCGAGTGCCCTTCGTTGGCGTGTGGAATTGGTATCGGGTTGAACTAGATTTTTAGGAGCGAGCGGAGCTCGTTTCTTAATGGAATTCGGATGAACTTATTTGCTACAACTTGCGGCAAGCGTCACAAAAGTTGCGCTAATTCTACGCGCAGTAGTAAGTGAAAAATGTGGCATAACGTTTTCAAAATTCCCAAAGCATCGTTTCGGGTTATTCGTCCATGCAGGATCGCCCCCTTTTGGTTTGTGCTAGCATTTGTATGCCACCAGGTAGAATATTATGCACGTAGTCTTATGCGCCTCGACACCTATGCATATCAGGTCGCCCTACGTTGTACACGTTCAACAATAAACCCCCCATCCCCAAAACTACCCCGACTCTCAACGAATCACCTTAGCGTGTTTCTCGAGGCAAATACCACCGCTGAAAATTCCCTGTATAAGCCAGCAACCATAAAAGAGGAAAGTATTCGGGTTGCAGGCTCTCGAACCGAGTTCGTGTCGCTGAATCGCGAGGAAAGCTAAATTTATTAATGCAATTTCGCCCAGTCGCATCCGCTAAGATTCTCTCCGCCACTCTCCATTATTCATCGGTCGCATTTCACATTCTTGGCCTCGCGTTTTCATACGCGAAGCTCGCGCTAGCATCGACAAAATCGTCGTACGTGAACGAAATTCGAATAACACCGTCAAAGTAGCCTCGAGAAGATAACGAAAAAGATAACGGAAGTTCATGGCGATCACCGTCCTCGCAGCGAAAGAGGAATATCGTCAAGCGGCGAAGAGCAAGCGAGTCGAGCATGGTAGCGCGAAATCGAAGACTCGTAAAGCGATTAGATGCTCGTTCGATCGCTACATCGATTCGAAAGTTTATGGGATACGCGAGACAGAAACTCGCGAGACGTCTTTGCCGCGTGGCAACATCCTTGGCAGCGTGTAAACGCGGAAGTGGCCACCCTAACGATTTTCATCAACATTCCTTTACGCGCCGGTGACACGAATATCGCGCGAGAAAACCAAGTCCGGCGAAAAATGCATTTTACCGTGGGAACCTGAAAATTGGCTTCCCTGTTGAAACATTATTAAGGAACGCTATTTGCAGGAGTTTTGTTGTGGCGAGGAAGATTGCGAGGAAATGAGTTCAAGTTTTGAAAAGAACGATGAAAATTGCGTTAATACTTAAATCTTAAATATATGCTTTCTCCTTATACCTCACACAGGGTTTTTCCAGCATTTTCCAAACTTTATCGGTGTATTCTACGGATGTAGACATAAACGTAACCCAAATAGGAAATACAAAGGAATCGGTAATGAATTTCCAGTTAACTACGATGCTGAATTGCAGTGTCAAAGTTCATGTAATATTTCTTTTCGTATTTATATCCACAAAGTATGCTACTATAGTTTGGCTGGGCAAAAATGTAAGGCGCTATAGATATATAAAAATTCTTATAGTATAAGAACGTTGTACATGTCGAATTTCCAATGAAATTACAACGGTCATATTTAATAATAATATTAGAACGTGTCAAATAATTTAATTACACAGGGATACTTATTTAATTTAATTTAATTTAATTAGAGAATCGCGTATTCAAAGTACTTACCGATCAGGTACCATTCTCCATTCGTGATAAAGTCGGACAGGTCGCCGCCCTTCTCCGAGCTGAGCACGAGGTCGACCTAGCAACGACAAAGTTTCGATTAACACGGGCGTACGTTTATGGTCGTGGCATTTCGCTAGGTCACACGAAGCGGGCACGCATGCACGTGCGACAGCTTTACGTCACTCTTCGTTTCTACGGTACGACTACGACTACTTTCGCAGCTATGCACACAGATCAACGTGGCGCGGCAGTGTCGGTATTCGATAAATCGTGCAAGGAGAAGGCTCAGAGGATGATGGCGTGTTGCGAAGGACATTTCGTGTGCGTATCTGGTATATAAAGGAGAGGATAAATCCGTGGCGATCGACAGACTAAGCCTGGGATTCTCGTCGACGATGAGAGAAACGCCTTCTGCCGCTGTCTAACGTCGAGCGACTCGCGACGTTTCAAGAACCGCTTAATCCGCTTTTATACCGAATCTAATTCTCCACTTGTCTATCCCAAAGAGAAACTTCGACGTTCAGCGTATTTATTCACGCGTCTTTTACACGAAATTAAAGCAAAGCACTTTCGATATCTTTCATCCCGTTTCTCCCTTCGGAGCTTCTGCGCCACTCGCAGGTTCGATTTTACGGTTCCCATTCTGAACACTCGTTCCCTTTAGAACGAGTATTTCGTTGCTTCATCGACGTCGCAATCAACCACCATACACTGATATACTATTTTACTTCACCTATACTAGTTCACCGGCCGGTCTTGTTCACCGTGTCACTGGCGAAATTTCAAAATATTCTTCGAAAGGAAGATATTACCGACGTCCCAAAATTTGAAACGCTATTTTGATTTTTCACTTCGATTCGTCTTACGATGTTTAACTTGTCGTTAACGTTTGTGTAAGTTACCGATAACTTTATCGTTCTTTCCAAAATTTGAAGCTGTCGCACAATACGTAACTCTACTTATACGAGGTGGCCCGATTTTTCTGACCTATCTTTTGCTTCTATGGTTATAAATAAGAAGTAATCTTATATTGAAAATCAAAGAATCGCTTCGTTCATATTTCGTATATTTGTTGTAGCATTTTAACGAGCAACATTCGTATCTTGCCTTCGCGTATACTCGCAAAACATATTGACAAAATTAAAATATTGGCTCACACTGTATACATATTATTTCGTAAAGTTCCTTTGCCTTCTCCTTTTTAACGCATTTCTTGCATCTTTTCTTATCTTTAGTACTTGTGCAGCAACCGGACGGAATACTGTAGGAATCCCTCAAAGAACACTTGTTCCATCGTAGAATGCTTTTTAAACCGTTTCTTCGGTTCCCTTTAAGCTCGGCGCTACCTCCTTCCTGTCTATCTGTTGCTCTTTGATCGAGAGCCAAACGAGATGCGGTTCAGCGTGTTCTAACTTTTACGACCGGCATTTCCATCCTCGGGGCCTGCCCTTAAACTACGCTTCCTGCTATTATCCGGCATCTTGATCGTTTAACCGGTTCGACATAGTGTTCCCCGTTTGTCTCGTATTTCGAGTACGCGGTTAAAGGATACGATTTATTGGACGGATTTTTGGGGATTTTTTTTCTTTTTTTTATTTATTAAATAAACGACGAAACTGAATAAATTTCTCGATAAACTCGCGCGCAAGGGTATCAGAGACAAAACGACGGTCGAACCTAACTAACTTTCCTCAAAGAGACGCCGATATTAAATTGAAATTTCACTGACTCGATTTAAGCGTTTCTGCCGATTATGCGCATCGAAAGGTGTTCCACCTTCGATTTAGTTGGCAAAGAACGAACTCTACTTCTCTCGACGATTCAAAGTCGTTCGAATTAATTGCTCCGAGTTCCGCGTTTGAAATTTTGAAAACTTTATACCGGAACGAACGAACAGAAAGATTCTGGATCGTGATGAACTTAAGCGCAAATTTGCTTTTCAATGCATCGACTACTTATTTTCATAAAGTTAATATTTTATCGGTTTTGGATCTTTAAATTCGGATATGGATCTTTCCCGATGAACTTTCAATATCTTAACAACTTTTGCAATTCTTTTTCGAATAGTTTATCGTTCATTTGTTTGTAACGAATTCTTTCAAGTGCGAGTGGTAGGCGTTAATCGACCTCTAGAATATTAAATTTCTTACTATCGAAAAGATGACAATAAATCGTAACGAATATTATTATCAGAAAATTAGGAAAATTGGTATTTTCTACGTAAATATAAGGAACACGAAAGTGCTTAATTTCGTCTATGAACATTTTCATAGTCAGCCAAATTGCGACGTATAATCTCATGGTTACCGTTACTTGGAACACCCGATATATCATGTCAGCCAGCATTTTCAAGCCAGCAGAATTCCTTCTTTTTTCGATGATATTTTCGGGATCGCGTTTTGCATAGCGTCGCGCACAGGCTCGTTGGGCATTAGAACGAATCCGAACGGCTCCGAACGTTGGTCTCTCGTAATTCATCGCGAGACGTATATTTCACGGAGGTGACCCGATTCGAACGTTTAAACCCGAGGGATTGTGGCTTAGCACTCTGGCTGCTGTATCGAGACTAATCGTCGGATAGCAATTGCACATACGTGCATTGATATTTTAGTAGAGTTACGTATTGCAACACCGATGATACATGTTTATAATACGTTGCATGTAATGTACATTGTAAAATAACGTATGAACCTCGTATACTATATTTCTTAAGCTACAGACTATTGCTTCGAGCGCAAACAAATTTTTAACTTATCTACGATTTGAAGTAATTTGTCGTTTGAAATGGAATCTACATGATTTTCACGAGTCGTATTTTCGACTGAATTGCATATAAAAAGAACGATAAAAGATCGGTCCAACAAAACGAAAGGTAACATTTGTCTCGTATCCACATCGGACGATGAATTCTTGAGAGTTCTGTGTAAAAAAAGGAATTATTCTATAATAGATAAATCTCTGCTTATAGATCCTTCTTTCGTCTTAGACGAAAGTAAAATGTACGGCAGTTGATAAACTTTCGTCGCGTTAGTTTTGCAATTTTCTCGTTTCAATCGGACATCCTGGTCGAAGCTTGAACAATTAAACGTAATTCGTTGCAAAATCTTGATTTCCCAAGCGGTTCCAAAGACGATCGTGGAAACGTCGCGGCGCCATACATTTCATTCAGAACGATACGCTCATCGTTCCGAATTGCCATTTTCCATCAGCCGACAAGAAAGCGTGGACTCAGGTCTGCCTGGAATTTATCGGTCCATGCGCGATTGACGATTAATCCTGAACCGGTGGACAGGTGACTCGAGCGTGATTCACGTTACTCGACTTGATCGTTTTTGTCCCGACACGTCCGTCATATCAGACGAGATATCGATTACCATAGACGAAACGGAATGCGTGAACGACGAGAAAAAAAGACGAAGAAGAGAAATAATCGCGATTCACCTATACAGATAAATATTCATTGGGTCGATAATCGCGATAATTTCTCCGACTTAATCGACGCTCTCATCCCAGAGCACCGATCAATGTATTCAATCGCCAACTGAGAATTAACCTCGCCCGAATGTAATCGCGTTCGACGATAATTACCAAATTCCCAGAGTGATCAACTTGATTGAATAGAGCCACCGATCCAGGATCAACGCCGTGTGCGAACGTGAAACGCGATTAGCGCCGGACTCTTCGGCCAAAAGATTTCATCCCGCGAATAAAATCGTGCGTGTCGCTGCGTGGGAGGATGGAAAGAGCTCGACAGGCAAGTACGATCGCACTCGTTTATGTAGACGAGCATAACGCGTACTCTCGGGTAGCATTTTCATCGTCGAAACGACCAGCTCGCATAACCGAAAGCTCGTCGACGAGGGCGATCGACCAGCCCGCGCCTCCGACGACAAATATACGCGCGAACATTCCCCATTCACGTAGGGTTGCGAACATCTGGATACTGTTTCATCGACTTAACTCGACGGGTAAGTCTCGCCAAATCGAGCATTCGCGAAACGCTCGAAAACATTTATATCGATATTGTACCGTCTGGAGAACATGAATATCCACATTAACGAATAATACAGATATTGCCGTTCGAATGGGGTTACATGTCTCAGGGAATATATTATAAAACGTTTCGATATCTACGCCTGTACCGTTCTTCGTGTATGCAAGGATAGTTCGTCTCGTCCAAACAGTAGGCGGCGATACGAATATTACGCATTATCGATCGTATTCGCAATAGCTTTCGACGAAACCAAATATCTCTCAAAGAACTTTTCAAGAGCACAGAGGTTCGTAATGAAAGCAACGTAATAAATCCCGCAGCTCTAAGCATGACGCATTCGCGCGAAAGTTGGTTAAAATAATATGTGCACGCAATTTGATTCTGGCGTATACGTACGCGAATAAAGAAAAATACATTTGGTTAGACGCGCGATAATAAATGGGACTGCAGTGGTGTATGAATCACCTGGATCGTTGCTGGTCGGGAATGGAACGCATGCATCTACGTGTCGCAAACGCACGTTGATTACACATTGACCGAGTATTTACACGTATACGTGTATACACGCATAACGTAGATGCACATAAATGTACACATACATATACACACCGAGCATGCGACACACGCGCTGTACACTTATAACTAATCGCTCGAATGTTGATTTCTTGTGATGTACTCGAGAGGTCGATGGGTTTGGGTGTGGGGTTAGCCTATGGTTGTAGGAGGCTATAGAGCCAAGGGCTAGTGAACCAACCAGAATTACGGGGTTGTTGCGTGATACAGGGTCTGCTGTGTCGAAAAAGAACACTCTCCTTTCCTCTTTCCGTTTTCTCTACGAGATTCGACAGACTTGTTTGGTCGATGAGAACGATGGAGGCGGCGGGTTGTGTACGGGTTGGCAGTGGTAGGGGGGCGGAGGCGGAGGCGGAGGCGGAGGCGATGGCGGGCGCGTAATATGCGACATAGTAATCGATGAAATGCGCCCGGACTGCATTTTCCACGGGGTTCGCAATGGCAGCCGGTCGAAAGCTCGAGAAACGCGCGCGTGCCACGACCGTTTGTTTTCCCACCGAAATTTCTTGGCAGTCGCGAACACGAGCGTTTCTGTTCTGCATTTACGTGAGTCTCGTGTTTCGAAGCGTCGCAGCATCGTTTCTGTTTGCGCAGCTTCGATCACCACGTCTGTACACATTGAAAATTCGCGGATCATTAATCTACCATGCGGATTCGCAACCGTGCTTCCACACAGTCGAGCAAGTTTATAGGGATTAAACGCCTCGTGCGCTAATTCGATAACCTAAACGTAAAATTTACGTCGTACCGTTTGAGGAGATCTCAAGGTAATCGTTTCGTAAAGCGACAAGTTTTGTTTGTACGAAGTTCGAGTAGCGTGAAAATCGGGTCGATCAATTTGTTACCGCACAGTCTCCTATTATATGTGTAAAGAACGCGTAGAGGCATTTTACTATTTGGTAAATGTTCGTAATAAATTTCTTTTTCTTCGATTTCATCAGATTCGGAGCAAGGTTTTAAGAAAAAAATTCAGTCACGAACTAAAAGATAGTCTGAATCTATATTTCCTAATAGACGTATGAATTAATCCATTAATAATCCTTTACAAACATCATGAATTATCACTGCGACCAAACATGTTTCAACGAGGTAATTAATCGTTTTCTTTTGAATCTGTCACGTTTCACCTGATTGATCTACCGTGTAGAATAGATGTGCGTAATACCGAAAAACCGCTGCCACTACGTTCTAATATACATATAAAGTAAACACAATTAAGTACGCAGTAAGTACATATAAAGTAAAGACAATTAGTTAGAGCAACTTTTACAGAAAATCTTCATTTTTCTCTGTCATGCAGTCCGAGAGCCTTTCATCCGATATGCACACATATGAAGAAAATCGTTCGTTTCGACGACGTCCGTTCTTTCTTTCAATTTACGCATATCCTACATATTCGAAGAACCATATGTTTACTATTTCACTTCTACGAATAGATCATTCGTCTACGAAACGTTGTACTCGGTAGTCGTTATACATCAGTCGAGGAACACGTTTCTCGCGATTCAATAATTCCGTGTGTTAATTAACGCGTACGAATGAAATAATTAACTATGCGACTGTCGTAATTATCCGTAAACGATCCGCTTTATGGTGCTCTATACGGATGTTTGGAAACGGATACAAGCAATTATTTCAAGCGTATCGGTTAATTAAACGTTGTAATCCGATAGTCTTAGATAAAGAGTCTGAAAGATGCACGATTAAACGATATAGAAAAAACGAACGATCTTCTTTTATCGTTTTACCAACTTCTCCACGATAAACACTTAAGGTCTAAAGGGGTGAACACGATGCTTAATGTATTATCGAGGGAGGTTGGTAAATGCTCGGGCTTGGTAAATCTTACGCGAGTGCCGTGTCTCGAGTGTTTTATCTCGTTTTTCCTTGACTCTTTCTTTTTTATTAGTTTCATCATCGCGTGTGTCACCGGCTTCGCTTCTCATTTTTCCCTTTTCAGCTAACTCGATCGCAAGGCACGCATGTAAGAGCGCATCCGAACGGAATGAATTTGCTTCGCACACACGAGTAAGTCGGTTAGCTCGTAGCACGTTTGTTTTTCTCTTGTTCTTTGGACTTTCTACGGGAGTGAAAGTTATTAAGTGGATCGTCGTGTTATTTATAAAGCTCCTGTGCACACTCACGTGGGTTTGATTAATATCGATGGACATTTAATATAACGTATAATGAATCGCGTTTGATAAACGTTCAGCTATAAAATGTTGATTTTTCCCCGATAATTAGCAATTCATCGAATGTTTTTATCCTTTGTAGAATTCATCCTGGGAAAATACCTTAATTGTTAGCTGAAGCAATTTTTTATTGCTACGGGTACTGTACGACATGAAAGTCTCCTATGTAGGAATGACATTTTCCTGAAAAAATTCTGTCAAAATCGTTTGTAACGACAGCCATGGCGTTGAATTCCATTATGTTAATGCGGACAAATATTCGACGAATGAAAGTAAGGCGCTATTTGTCTATCTGGGTAGCACGAGTTCTGAAATCTAGACCAAGTAAATCTCCTTTTCGTTAATTTCGACAACTTTCGTATACCAACTTCTGTATACAACTTTTGTGTAAATTTTTAATTTTTATGTGTTTTGTATCCATTCCACGTATTTACGTAGACAGGAACGAAGATGTGAAAGATACATAGAAAGCAAGTGGAAATATAAAGCGATACACGTACATAAAAATCAGATTCTACAGTATCGATTTTTAGACTCTCTATTCTCCTTCCCAGAGATAAACTACACGCGAGAAAACCTATATCTAAGAAAATCGATGTCATTACGAGGCACGTCGTTTATAATAAGAGATCTTTCATAAATACGTTAAACTATCTTCCTCCCGACCTATTAATTTCACTCACCTATCTTTAAGCTGTAACTAAATTTCGCTCGTATTTTGAAAATCTGCGATTCACCGTTATGTAAATTGATTGAAACTTTACACGGGTCATTGACAAGATTGATAAAACGCGCATAGGATGTTTCGACCATACGTATTCTTAAACTGATTAAAGATAGAAAAATATTATACGGTATATCTTTTACATTTCTACGTTATTTCTATGTAACTTTCTATCTATCGATGTATTTAGTTGCGAAGTTCAAAGATACGTTTCTTTTCCGCTCTGATTTTATGCACCGTGCGAGTACTTCACCAGGGCAAAGTTTCGTAACACGGCGGTTCACGAATTGCGTAGAAGAGGATACGCGACGAGAACAAACGGAGTTAGGCTAACGGCGGTGGCCTCGTCATTCTAACAAGAAAAGAATAGATTGGCCAAGGGTGAAGTATTTCGGAACGTCGTGGCGCTGGTAGGAACACACGTGCAACAGGTGAAAGTTAGGTATATCAAGTGGCTCGTTTATTTCACGCTATTCGATCCTTGGTCGAAGAAAAATTCCATCGAAGGACTTTCGAATGTTTGCTAACTTTGTGTGCAGGATTCAAGCGACGATGATTAACGAGGTATGTCGAGGAGATGATTAGATCCCGCTTTAGCATATTGTTGAGACACGATGCAGCATGACCTGTGGCTTAATGGAAATGAAAAAGTCAATTTGTTGCCACATTTAAGGTGTTATTAATTCTTAAGAGTTCGGTTCGGTAACTCTGAGTAGAATTAGTAAGGTAGCGAAATGAATAGAAAATTTGCCGATCTTTCAGCAACAGTAGGATAGATCATAAAAGAAGTTCAAAGTTTTGTATCGCTACTCTGCCAGCATAAGAGTACAATTAGCAATATTTATAGATTTACTAAGTCTTTTAAATAACCAATGCCTATAATGTTAATTGCAAAGCAAATTATTGCAAAATAAAAAGACGAGGTTTTTCTAAATGTGGTGTGTACAGATATATACTGATAATAGCTAGCCCTTTAATTGAAAAATATTTAAAAATTGAGTAAAATTCGAGAAGCTGTTTTGTGCTAAATCTCAATTGATATCGTTGAGTCGTGGGCGATCCAGAAGAATTTGGATGAAACTTTTACTTTATGTCAGTTTCGTCGTGTAAACTGGAAATTAATTAATCTGCAGCTGAATATCTTCAAGTAGCTGAAATCCAACCTAAACTGTTCGGATCACCTATGACATTTTTTAACATCACATTGTTTTCAAACGTTAAATTTTACAAAGTAATAAAGGAACTAATAAAAAATCAAAACTAAAGATCCCAATTGAAAACACGGCGTAAGTTTGTTTATCGATTATTAGGTCTTAAATTCTTTTTTTCACCTTTTATAGTTTATATACAATCTGAGGAATTTAACACACATTTTAACATACAAGTTCTTAATAAACCGAACTTACTCTTAAGAAAATTTAATCACGTTATTTCCTTATACGTATACTTGGCATACATACGTTTTTATACTGTACACAATCCACATCTTTGTAAATCAATATAACGTGGCAAACTAGTAGGTACCCATACTTCTATTTATCAAACATAACAAAAGTAAAAATTAATCGTATACTGACAAATACTTAAGCACGCTACAAAATATACAACATGCATTCGCTTAAGATAAAGACTGGCGAAATAAAACGCGAATTCACATAAGAATATGTACTATTACACGCGTTTATCTTTTAAAATATAGTCTACTCTACTCGTATAATACAGTACATGATTTTTACTTATAAGACACGTTGTTGTACTTTATTTTTTTTGTCATTAATGAGATCCCTTTTTCAAGATTAAATTCTCGTAGGTATATATTTAATTTAACTTTATTTTATGTCCATAGTTTTCATCTAATCTTGTACGCAAAGTAATTAATAAATGTAGAATATTCATACACTCGTGTTTTAATTATACGTACACGTAATTGCAAGTAGATAATGGACGATAAAAGGCAAGAAAGATCATGCATTAAGCATTTAAAGCTTTTTACATCTCTAAATTATCGAATTAACATTATCGCTAATTAAATAACGAATAGATATGAGTTTTTGGAACGAAAAATACAAATCGCTGATTTCATTTAAAAATAAATTTAAGGTCATATTCTTCGTAGAAACGCGATGGAATGTTAACGATCTCTGTCGAAAGTAATGAGTTGGCGAAGAACAAGTACACCGTTAAATATTCGCGCGGTGTTCTTTAAAAATTAATCTCTTCGTTACGGTTGCTATAAAAAGGAACAGCAAGAAAAGAAGTTTTCAAGCAAAGTTTCTCCGATGCGATGAAATGTAAATGTTTTGTCGAAGGTTGGGAAGAACGTTGGAACCGCAATATTGTCGCATTGTGTATGAAACCTTTTTTGTTTTTAAAGACCATCACAAGATCGTTTAAAAAAAAAACATTGGTCGTTTGTTTCACCTGTGGCGCCGACCGATGGTTAAGAAAACCGTATTCTTAAGAAAATCTCGAAGAAGCGAATTTGTGTGAAAGTCTGTGTATTATTTTATTATTAGTACGTTGAACAACTGAAGCAACACGCCAGAAAAGGATTGGTCGATAACGCATCGATTACGCTTCTGAAAACGTACAATGTGGCAAAAATCTTAATCTAAAAGACTTGATAAAAGTATGCATGAAAATTATGAGTTACATGTGCTGGCAATTCGACTTTGTTAGAATTTCTGCATTTTATCGTGTATCCGTAACACGTCTAGCTGTGCAAAGACAACTTTTTGATCGTTTGGTCGTGTATTTTTATTTGCTAACAAAGCAAATTTCTAACACTACCGAAACAAATCCGACAAGTTTTATATGGAATGTTATTTTAACAAGTACTACGCGGAAGTGTTATAAGTTTGATGGGACATCATGTAATTAACGATGCTCGTTATACTGCCACTTGCTAAATTAGACACATAGTACTGAAGGAATGTTCTTTTCACAATAATAAAAATATTTCTAAACTTTATAATTTTCGACGATCCACTTGGTAAAGCTTCGATTTCTTCATGTTTACGGGACATACTATTTCCTATCAGCATATGCTAATTTTTACCATGAACCTTGCAGAGATTGTAATATTTAACACGCGTGTGCGAAACAAATACGTACTTAGCCTAAGCTTAGCCAGTGAACATTTGCTCTTCAAAATCTCCATGTAGCAAACGTTTCTCAAATTTCAAAAGTTTAGTTTGTGACATTTAATTGACAATGTAGAGTAGAAGCTTTATCTTGACAGTTTGTATCGCTAAATTTCTTCTCTTGTATCTGTCGAACGAAACAGAAAAGAAAAATAGGAAACAATTCTTTAAATTACCAGAGGCGTTATCATCAAACTAATAGAACGGTTCAAGAACAATCATATCGAAATGAATATCAAAATGAAATAACTGACAAATTAATCGAATATTCTAATGTAGAAAATCAACCGAGATATACCAAAAACAACGTACACTTGTAGTTCTTATTTTTCGTTTTTTATATTCTGTATCGTAACAGAGAATGATCTGATCGTGCAACAGATCGTAAATATATGATAACCGTTTTGTTTCGTTCCATTTTGAGAATTTATGTACAAAGATTATGTTCTTAATTGTAGTAAAATTCTTTACTATAGCAAAAATCTCGTGGAAAGTATTACCAGTTCCCGTGAAACTTTCATGAGTAATGTATCACATGGCGATGAAACTCGATCGTTTGGTGAACTGAGTAAGCGTCGTTCAGGTAAAGATTCTGATATTCAGTTTTATGTGGTGTGCTTAAGGTCCGACATGCTCGTAGACGTATATCTTGATATCTGCACAGATACGCACTCGTTACAGCAGCGCATCGATTTCTGTCTGATATAATCAGTTTATCTATCCCGAGCAACTGCAAGAAAGCGTGTACTTTCATTTTTTATTTTCCGAATGAATTGCTACGAATCTTACTTTCCTATAGATTTGTGACGAATAAATCTTTTTATGCGAAGGAAGTTTTGTTTTCAAATAATTTTGAATATTAACACGAATTCTCAGAATGTTGTAATAACATTTTCTCAATGTATGCGATACGTATTATCGTTTCGTTTCTATACAGAGTATCGCAGACAGTTTGATTTCCTGTGTCCTAAATAAAACGTACAAGATGCTACATATTGAAATAACATCTGGGATATATACTAATCATGAGAACAAGGACAATCCTAACGAACATTGTCAGAAAAATATTTTTTCTCGGGATTGTGTGATGTTATCGTTTAGATAATCGAATACATATTTGTTTAAAGTCTGTAGAGTAAGAAATTATCTATAGTAATTGTGGTGTAACAATAATAATACACATATACACATCAAAGTACCTACTGTCTAGATGTTCATACAAATGTGGACGTATGATGAAACGTGCTCAACCGAGTGTTAAAATAAACGAAAGACACACTGAACATACGCTCTAAATAAGGATAACAAGTGGCTACTAGAACAACATTTTTAATTTTATTAAATATCAAAGACAATTTATCTTGAATTTCATTAGACCTTTCATGTCGCCATTGTTTTGACAAATTGAAACATATTTCTTGAGTGTAATACTATCCTGATCTCTTAATACTATTCTTCCGATTTAATACGAATTTTACGTCAGACTATCTTTTTTGAAAAATCACAGCACTAATTTTCTTTTGCATCCTATAACAATCGATCGAATCCTAAATACAATCGGTTGGTGTTTATCTTGATAATAAAAAATAAAATTTATAACAAATGATGGCGTTAGATACCTTGATTCCGATATAAACAGCATCAAGATTGCATTGGATCGGTATCCGAAAAGAATCATCAAGTAACCGTGGATAAACGCGATTAACGGCGGCGATCAAATACGGTCAGCGAACAATGATCCAGCCCCGTGGTGCAGTTTTGCGGATTTACGAGCTGTCTATCAGCAGTCTTGTGACAATCGTAAACCTAGTATCGAGCCCGAGTACCGGAATTCTCGTAAAACGCTAATTGCCCGCTCGTTACCGACGCACCAACGACCTCTCTAAATTGATTCACTCGCCGATTCTGTGCAGCTGGTTTACGTACTTTTCGCTGAAACAATTAGATACGATCGTTCAACGACACGGCTTTTAATACGTAGTTTGTTCGCCATAACGATTTCATTGGTCTTAGTTTGATTGTCGGATTGGCTATATCCGAAACGTTCAACATAATCGACGAATAGTTCATTTTTGAAAGCTTCCGAGATTTTACTGCGCGAAAGTTCATAACAATTTTGATGCAGCTGCTGTTAACAAATAACAGCGATAAAGTCACTATTGATACTTAATAAGAGGATAATGATATAATTCACGATGAAATTGACGGATCTGAACTGGTAATACCTTTCTCTTGAATCGGCTTGTAAAGTTATTGTTTCGTATCATATTGATTTGGTATTATGCAATTTTATATCGTATTTATAATACTTATTTTTTGATGAAACGTTGTTATCGGTTTTCCCATCGAACAAAAGTACTGCGAAATGCATTATACATCAACGTGTATCGTGATAGCTCGATTGAAAATAGGAAAAACTAAAAAGGGAGAAAGCGAACTGTATGATGAACTATCTATCTATGACATCACATTTTTCGAAAGTATAACGGTGCGGTTGTAAAGAATCGTTAGATATATTCTCTGTCTACATATAAATCGATTTTTACATTATACATTGTAAAGTATCTATTTCTTACCAAACGATTTGTATTTCACATTTTTAAAAGTCGCACTGATACCTCGTTAATATCATTTTTGCTATATTTTTCCATCAATTTTGTAGTTCTGAATTATTAGCTTAGTTTGACTTTTCAAACTTTTCAAACAGATATACATATAGCTAAACACACTTTATTTTGGATACTAACATCCGGAGAATTGAATACATGCAAAGGAGTAATACTACCGATAACAAACGATGTTTCTCGAATCGGATATATTTGAAACATCTTCTGGTATATTCTAACGTTGTAACATCCAATATTTTTTATACACAGAATAACAGAAAGAAAAATCGATTTATATATTAAAAAAGATACGATGGTTCCGCTAAACACCATATTCAAGTACGTACTGCAGGCGTATCGTTATACTTACAAAACCAGTGAATCCACAGAAAAGTGAAGCGTGTGTCATCCACCTCTCTCTCTTAATATTTTTTTTATTTTCAACGAAACGGTAGCACTTTCCGTGAGTATATAATGCACTCTTCGCGTGATAATAATTGTTTCAAATGAAACGTTCTCGCTCGGATCAAATTGAAGTGAAAATAGTAAAAAAAAAACGAGTCTACAAAAAAATACGAATATTTCCACCGAGATAAAAGGGAATTAAATGAAAACAGTAGGTAGAAAATAAGATTAACGAGTTATACGAAAATGATACAAGTCGAATAAAAAAGCGTCGTGTCGTTTGATCATTGGTAAAATCGTTTGTTTTCATAAAAGTAAATTGAGCAAATGTCGTCGCGTGGAATCGATTTGCCGAACCAGGCCTCATGAGTGCCTAGTAGACCGGAGAATTTCAAGAGCAAAAGCTCGCTACTGGCTGGCATGGAAACGTCACTCAGCTATCGACTCCACGATGGAAACTTTACCTAGGTTCTGGACAACGGATCGACAGATTGCAAATAACTTGATCCTCGTGTCCGTCGCTGTTGCCGGTGTTGCGAGACACGAGGATCGCGTCATCGAGATAGTCTCGGCAGCGATGGAAACATAAATGAAGAAAGAAACGAAATAGATCGAAGAAGCCTGACTAGTCTAGCTGTGGCTGCGAGAGATTTTCTCGAGTAATTTGTCGAACAAAATGATCGTAAAAAAGATCGAAGCTGACGAAGAATTTCGTGACGCGAAGCAAAGTCGAACGAGCCGATTTCTTGGAGGAAAGCGATGTCCCTGACATTTTGCGGATTGGCGCGTGAAAAATGAATAATTATTTAAGATTTTCCTTGAGATTTAATTTGGCAATTATGTAAACCTTGTATTTTTTTGTTTTGCGTTGTTTATTATCCTCGCGATGGTTCGCGATAGACTAAGAACGTTGGAGTTTTGTTCAGTTTTGACCACTGACAGTAAATAAAATTGTTTCGGAATGAGAGAAATTCCATTGAAGTTGTCTAAAGAATTCTGTTGAAAAAATCGTGGAAGTTTTGCAATAGAAATTTTATTGAGCTGGATCACTTTTACGTACACTCTTGAGTTAATCAAGATTTGTAAATAATTCTGTATTAATAAATGTCAAAGATAGTATACCGATAGATAGCACTGTGCAAGATGTTCTATTTAAGTTGCATATCTGAAATATTTTCGTTCCTGGAAATTTCAAGAACAAATAGTTCGATCAAAAGAGAAATAGATTACACACGATGAAATTTAAATTGATTTTCTCTAAAATCATTTTTTTAAATCTTTGATCTTTTATAAGTTTTTCAATTTTACTTTTACAATCGATGAAACGCAAGTTTCATACAAATATACACGATGTCATCTGGATTACCTTGAAGAAAAATCCTGTATTTAATTAGAAAGCAAAATTACGGAAGCTTAGAGATTTTCATGCTCAAACTATACACGCTAGCAGTTACTTCTATCGTTGCGATTGACAATATTAATTAGTAGTTACATTTGCAGTATTTAATATTACCGTAGACTAAATTTTAACAAGTAAAAGGAGAATAATTACTTTCGTGTTATTTAGATCGAATAAAACATTTCTTTCGAGATATTTATCTGCAGTTTACGAATACAGGAATAAATAACAATATCGTTCTGATGATTTGATCGTAACAGTGTTATCTATTGATCTGTGAGAAATTTGTAAAATTTGGATCGCTTGCTTATTTCGAAATTTGTAAGATAACTGGCAATACCAGAATTATTTACAATATTTCCTGCTTATATAAATGTCAAATTCTTATTTTCTATGAAATATCGATTATCAACTAACAATCTTAACAATTCTCATCTACTGAGTAAAACTTAAACAGCGCAAAACATACTACAAAAGAAGACAGTATCAAGTATACGCATCTATTCGCAGAAGTATCATAAACATGCTCTTATATTCCCTATAATTACTTATTATCCGCAAAAAGAAGAAGAAGAAAAAAAAAAAAGAAAAAAGAAACCAATGCAAACCTCTAGTTTCAAACGAAAATCTTTCGTTTATTCGATCTACGTATATTCAAATACCAATCGCAAAATGTATATAAAATGAGAGGCTCACCTTCCTCCGTGAAACAGCAACTTATTCGTATTCATGCACGCAACTATAATTACGCAAAAGGATTGCAAACATGCGTTCCGAATCTTCTTGATTTTTACAAGAAAGCAGCGACGAACCAAGACTCTGCGACTCGAACACGAGTCGAAATCAGAAAGAAAGAAAAAAAAAGAAACGTTCGAAAGCAGATAGCAGGGGTGTATAGTAGTAGAAAATCCGGGAACAGGTTTTCCGGGGTGAATCTGGAGGATTTTTTGTCGTAAGGATCGTCGAGAATGATCGGTGCGGAGTCGATAGTAGAGTGACGTGAACATGTGTTCCATGCGAAATCGCAATTTCCAGCTCAGACATAATCACGTGGTCCCTGCTTTGACTCGTCGATGTATCTGTGTGTGAGACATGTATAAGTATATTCTGGGTCATTGTGTTCTCGGTCATCCTGTTTCCCTACGTCCGCTATCTCTGTGTTGGTTTTTCTTTTATCAATCTCCACGAGGGGAGGTTGTGGGGGGGTAGGGGGCAAGTAGTACATATATGTATTGTATATTCCCGAAGGGGGTTGGGCAGGGGGTGGGTCACGATATCTTCTTCCTTCATTTGCTCCCTTTCTTGTCTTTTTTTCTCTCGCGCTTTCCTCATTTCTTTTTTCTCTTTCCTTGTTTGTCTATTAAGTTCGCTTCTTGCACATGGTCGTACTTGTATATATCGTATACATATGTACGTATATAATATCTATATGTATATATATATAATATAGTGGAAGCTCACTCGATATGTTTCGTAGTTATAAGCCCGTGAAAGCAAGAAACACCGGCAAGCGACATCAGCCCATCGTAGCGCCCCTCATCTATTTGAGGGGTTAATTACGACACCAGAGTACGTATATAATGTTCAACACATTTAGAGCCAATTTATGTGCCGAGATTGCGTTCGTCGACTTGTTATGCGTGTACCCTTTGTGCGTTAGTGTACAATCGACTCATCGAGTACCCGCGGTATGCGCGTTCATGGTATCTCTATGACACAGAGTCTATTGCTCTAATAATAATTTTACATAACGTTGTATAATCGAGCGTACAATGTACTTTCACAAGCTTCTCTTTTTTTATGCTATACTTCGTTATTTCTTCCTGGTTTCTACGTAATATTAGTAGAAATGTTCTTAAATCGTATCAAGGGTTACGTAAAACACGATTTCGTACTGTCAGTTAGATACGATTAAATTTTAGGTTTAAATTCCTAAACAAAATTGAGCAGCAATTGAGAGCATTTTTTTCTGTTTTAATTATAATAGTATCGTAGAATCATAGGAAACAAAATCGTATTTTGAAGAAACCCTCGAATCTATAATTTCCGCTAAACATCGTTAAACGTAAAAAATGTTCTGCAAATAATCGAAATAATGATATTCGATGCACGTTTCTACACGCATAACAAATCGTCTGAAACGTTAAGATGTCGCTAGACATCGCTTTTAAGCAGACCTTTCACGCTTAAACGAGTGCACATTACCGAAATTTGTATTCCAGCCAATCGTGAAGCCTTCGAAAAGTGGGTGGAACGAAGCCATAAAATATCTTTCACTCTGCTTTCGTCTCTTTTCTTCCGATTTAACAACTTTTTTTACTGATCGATAGTCCTCTCTCGCATTTAAAATCTATGAGAAGTGAAACTACAGTTTGTCAATAGTTTGAAGTAAAACAGCTACCAATAATTCTATCTTCCAACATTAAAGATTTTGTCTGTTGTACGATTTTTCCTCCGACGTCCTTAAATAACGTAACAAATCTATTCTTAGCCTGCCCCTGAAGATCTTCACAGAAACTCGATTTCAGAGATGTTCGTCTCTAATTGGATCGGCAAATTTGTCAGACATCTATGCGAATCATTTTATACCTTGCATTTGCGTGATAGTTTTAGCTTCATCATCTGGCAAATATTTATTGGAATCTTGTATCTTGAAACGAAGTGGTCGAAATCAGACGTGTATTTGATACACGTCCAACCATCGATAAATAAATTTATCAAATGAAACTGCGCGAATTACATATACGAAACGACAGACGTTTGAACGTGAATTTAAATGCCGAATATGAATATTGAATTTTGTTTAACACTATTGACTTTGCGTTATTCTCACGATAATGTATTATAAATTGAATTAAATGCAGGCAGTAATAAATAATATTTGCAATAATGAAGTATTTATCAGCTATTTCTGAATCAAAGCCATTCATTAGCGCCGTATCGTTACATTGGCTGTCTTTTTAATATACTATCAAAGTTTTGTAATAATTAATAAATATCGAATAATAATTATTTAGAGTAATACGAAACATGAGTGTGTTATATACGATACTATTATATACAATAATGCATTATATGCAATAAATGCACGTGTCTACGCGGGATATTAGTAGCTAAAGTCTGCATTAATCGGACACGTGAAATACGTCAGTACTGCAAGTTTTCAAATGTAAATCTCGATACTTCGTTTGTAATATTCTCGTCGTATATAATATCTGTCGAGAAAGAAAGTATTTATAATTTTCGATAGCAATCGATAATAATTCCCAAATATAGGAAAATCGAAACACGTTAATTTTAACAGGAACAAAATGTCTAATAGCGCCGAGTAAGTATAGAAATATGGGCTCGTATACGCTTTTATATCGCTATCAGGTAAATAGGTTTTTTTTTTTATTAAGGGAACATTAAGCGTTGCAAACGACAAAACTCTAATTCAAACCTGATCCACGTGCAACGAAAACCTATGAATTTCACGTGACGCCGAACGAAATAACTCAAACATTTTTCGGTGCACGCACGTCGAAATACCGATCCAAACAATAAATCGCTCACCCTTTATGCTCTGTACCGCTCGCTTCCGTTTCCCGTGTGTCATCATCACTGTGAGTCCGTTCTTTCGTCGTTTCCAATGATTACCGAACTTTATGGCATGCTAGTCATTTCGTGGTATTGTTTCGAGATGAAACGTCACGATTTGTCGTCCGGTGTTTTTGACCGAACGATGAGTTCGATCGACGTAAGTCAAAATGATTTTAAATAAAATGAAACGAATAGATTATTCGAACCGCCTAATCTCCTCTATTCCGTTGAAATACTTCGAATGGCGCGAAAATATTTCGATTAATTTAAAAAGCTTAAGAAAGGAAGTAAAATACGTTGAGAAAATCTTGTTGACGAAATTCATTTTTACGAACTTCATCGTGGCAATTTCACAGCTTCTATATTCCCGTCACGATACGGATAACGCTATAACGCATAAAGAACCAACCGTGTGATTCTTCAATGTATACTGCGAAACGCGAGGCCTGACAGCCGCTGCAAATTGTCCAGGTCAAACGCTAAGTGAAATGAATTTATCATTTCATGTCTGAACAGTAGGACGTCACGGGACACGACAGTCCTTGCGCGAATTTGCGCACGTTATAAACGACTCGAGAGCGTATTTTGATGAAATGTGCGGACCGATAGTTTCGTTGAAATTACAACGAAATTTGTAGAAGAACGTTACGTATAAATGGAAAAATTACGTAAAAAGAAATGAAAATAAATTGTAGAGCCACTGCGAATGCGATTTAACGGGATAAAAATATTATTGTAACGAGAATTATTTATTCCGAAGTTATCATTTAGATAATGAAATTTTTCATTTTCAATCGAGCGTTTCTAAAAGTTCTAACGAGCTAGGACACTTTATTCATAATTTACTCACATTTGATATATGATTTTTGTTTGCACGTTCAATGAAACACGTTGCATTTTATCTCTTGGACTGACAAATACCTATATAGAAACCTATAGAAGAGAAGTGTCCCTTTTGTAAGACGTGCACCAAATCGAGAGTAAAATAAAGCGAAGTTAACGGAGTACCCTTCGAATCACGAAACGAAAATACCGTAATTAACGATGGAATGCTGTCGCATGACGCAACATGCAGACGTCGTTCCATTAACGGCGATTATCTCAACTTCTCCGAAATTCGGATACAGTCGGGCAGAGCGCGTTTAACGAGGTTTAATGTCGCTCGGGTGGAATCTGCTACGCTGGAGCCTCGTATGGCATGAATCTACGGGTAGAAGAAAATTCCTGCGCCATCGATAACCCCATAACACCGATCTACGGATAAATTATGCTACGATAATATATCAAACGCGTTGTCAGTAATAATTTAACTCGGATGAATCTACGATCTTGCTACTGCGAATCTAAGGTTTCCGAACTGTACTGCGTTACCACGTCGAAATTCATATCACACGCGTCGTTGATCGTCACACGCAAAATAAAAGTGACAGAAAACAGAGGAGATAAATATGCTGGCAATTCGCTTAGAAAATTGGGAATATCTTGTACGGCGTGTCACAACGAAAGGACGAAGCGAAAATTTTGGTAATATTTGAGGAGCGTACCCTGGAGAATTGAAACATTTCCAAAGAGCGGGTAAGAGATTAATTTTATCAGTAACATCGTTACACGTCCAATGAGACTGAGCGATCAATTAATTATCTGGCTCGGCACGATAATCAAACGAGCGTCTTACAGCTCCAATTATGGCAGCCAATTAACGATCAAGCGGTAACGCGTCAATAACAGCCACCGATCGTTTCGGTAATGACGATTACCTCAAGTTAGCTGCAATTTCGTAATAATTGAATGCGACGAGTTCCAATTCGGTGTCGCGATGGTTCGCGCTGTTGGCGCGCTTCCGCGCGGTAACCAGCCCTGAAAGTGGAATACAATTAACGGAACCGCGACTGCGAGTACGTGCTCGGGGAATCCGCTCGCCATCTCTCTCCCTTACCCAACCTGTGTTCGACCGAGCATGACGACAAATTTCGGCATTAAATAATACTCGCGGCTATTTCACGCGGTCCGCATAACGAATTTAATTATTCTACCAACCGGGGACGATCGTTGCCTCCAATTCTATCCGTCCTACCAACAGGAAAATATTACAACGAAATGACGGCTGTGCAAACTCACATTCGTCGGGTTTTCGATTATTCGCACGTTGAGCCGTTGATCTTTTCTCGCGATACATCGTTTAATAAATTTGGGGCCCAACTTCAGGAGCCAAGTATCATCGGTTTCGGGGTTGCAAGAAGTTTTGCTAATTACGTAGCACCGTCACGAATATGCCCGAATTTGAATTTTAGATTTATATATCTGCATACTAATTTCTACCAAAACTTATCGCGTTTAATACTTTATTCGTGGTTTCTTTCGTCTAAAAACCTTGGCCGTATGATCGATAATCGGCGTATTATTGCAGATTTATCGGTCTCAGCCGTCTGATTAAGCGGCTTTCTGCCGTATATCAGCGAGAAGCAATCGGGATTCAAACCTTCAATCCGTCATAGTTTGGGTATGTTTCATTTGATTGAACGAATGCTATTCGTCTGAAACTATCGATGCATTCTCATCGACACGATATGAAGTTACTTATTAAACTTCTTAAACAATCGTAGTGTTTTGGAATATTCTTTGAAAGCTTTTTCCCTCCGAACTTTCTTGTATCGACGTTCTTCCCCATTTCTCAATGTAGAAAGAAAGGAAAATGAATAAGAACAGCGAGAGAGGACATCGCGTATCCCTAACCACGCTGATGCTATCACTAGCGCTTTTCTTTCACCACCCCTTCTCTTCCCACACTTCTCGATATTTCACATATGTTGGTACATGTGCGTGTTACATGTATCATATATACGTAAAGAATATAATATACATAATATCGTATCATATATATGTAATATACCTATATTATATATAAAGATCCGAGCTGAAGCTACGAAGCGTGAGAATGAACGGCTATCTATGGAGCGTTGCTATTGTGTTGCACTGAGTTCTTGTGTCGGACAAAGAAGCCTCGGGAGGCAGCTCATGGGCGTATAGCATCAAGAGGACCTTTTTCTTTCTTGGGATGTTGGCAGGGAGAGAGGGGCTTGGATATCGTGGCAATCGGGATTCGTCAGTGCCGCCACCGGACTCCAAACGCGTTTCCATTAACGACGCATCGCCGCCATGGAGAGAATCGTCGAGCTATTCTACCGACGCGTCAGACTCGCGCAATAAACGAGACGTTCTTCGAGAGAACGTCGTTATATTGCCATTGTCGTCGACTCGTGACACCGTACTTGCCGAGTATATGAATTACTATGTCCGAGGAAACGGCGAAAGATGTGACGTTGATGCTGACAATGCTCGTTATTCTCTGTTTCTTTGCCTGACGTACGAATGGCAACGTCAGGAGAATATGTCGAACCTTTTTCCGTTCGTAGACTCGCTACACGCCTAAAGTAACATTCATCGATAAAATACGTGACGCTGGTTTAACAGCAATTGGAAAATCGTTATGATATCTTCATCGCGTAGTTTGTTTTAGCGTTACTATCGATTATTAACAGAATTCGTTCGATCCAAATCGCAGTAATTATCCGAGGAATCGGTGTAACGATTTGATAAACTTTATTCCATCGGAATGGAAATAGATCAACGCCGATGTAAAGTATAGTAACGCGAGAGAAAACGTTGTACGTCGACCTACCGGTGTCAAACTTTATTCTGCCGCGGTATTGGAACATTTAGCTCGTTTAATATATTCTACTATGTGTTTCGTGTATTATTACCCGCCACGCGAGTATAAACTCTGTCGTAAACAAACCAACTTCGATAACTTAACAAAAACCTACTTTTGTATTCGATATAATTATTCCACAAGATTATCGTTTTGTCGTATGGGAAATCGATTTTATTTGATTTAGATAGAGAATGAAAACCATGAACCAGAGAACCTAAATGTAAATTCTCTCCACGAGGACGTTTCATACGTCTGAACGCTCGCTTTTGAAGTCGGTAGGCGGCAATTTCGAAGCCACGTTTGTACCGTCCAAGGAAATGGCGCGTTCGATGCACCACTCGAAGAATTCGGGACCAGTAAAAAGACTTTCTTGGTGCTTTGTGTGTACTCTGAGCGTGTTTAGTGTTTAGTGGAGACAGTAGTGTACCTGGTTGCCGTCGTAGGTCCAGGATCCGAACTTCATGTCACAGTGTTGGTCGTCAAAGGGGAACCAAGTGATGTCTATCTTGCAAGTGCTCTTGAAGATGCCCGGAGGAACGTACAGGCAACTGCCGTTATGCGTGACCACCACGTTTGTTTGGTACGTCCCGTCGAAACCCTCATCCGCACTAACGTGTTCATATGATGTCATTAATTAATCATCGTCAACCTCGATCGCGTTGTTTTCTTCTATTTTTCTTCCTTTCCCTAGCCGCGATTTTTTTTTATTACGTTTATTCGACCGGTAGTTTCCATAGTTTTTAATTTTCCTCTTTTTCGACGATGTCTGTTTTGTTCTGGCAAGAACAAGATGATCGATGTACACTTGAACGGAGCAAGTGAAAGCTTCTACTTCGTTCCTTGTTTTATTGAGAGAAAACGTAGTTATTGAAATAACATTATAATTTTATTTTCGTATATAGACAATTTTCTGAAAATTATCTCTTATTTTTTGGAGAATACGAACGTCAGTAAGAGAAAACTAACGACGTTTAAAACGTTAATCGCTTCGGGATATGTTTTATTCGAAAAAAGAGAAAAGTGGAAAGAAAATATGTGCTCTGAATCCTATACTTTCAAGCTAATTCCCCAAGAAGAATTAGGATGGACGTTTAAAACAACGACAAATGGTAAAAGGAGACGTCCAAGCACGCTCCACCAACGAGAAATATTTTTCTTCCCCTGTATATTTATCCATAAAAGCAGCTTGTTAAGTCGCCAGAGTGAAATCTGCTTGTGAATTACAAACGAGTAAGCTCGAGTGATTTTCCAGTGAAATTGAAACCTACGATAGATAAAGAGTGATTCTGACGTTACATCTTTACCACATATTGTACATATATATATATATATTATGTACATATAGGAACCTTTCGTAGATATATTCTATTTATTATACAAGATATCTTGAAATTTCATTAACACTGTAACGAGGTGCTAATGTCATGATTATATTGACAAAGTTTGAAATAAATGTGGGCTTGTATATAGAAACTGCAAGATATTTAATTAACTTTAAATAATTAAAAAGTATTTAAACGCTCGATTATCTGGTATCTTCAGTCCTAATAGTATGTTTAAAATGACTGTTCCTGCTGTATATTGATTTTCTACTAAATATACGTTTGCGGTAAATATCTTGTAACCTTTATGTATATACATTTTCAAAATGGTTTCGAATTTTACCAATTTAATCATCATAAGCGTTTCTCGTTGCAGTGCCAATGAAATCATATAATCATATTACATATTGATATTATGTAACACGTATAACATCGACATAAAAGTGTTCTATGGTTAATGTTTAAATATTTTCAATTAGCTACTGCATACGACGCGTCGAGTAAGAATTCACTTTTCCGCCCTGGGAAAGCAAAGTAACAGAATCGAATCAGTTTAACAATTTAACACTGCGCATCTTCTATTCTGCGGGAGATTTGTCTACTAAAGCAGCTTATCGTATGCTTCCCGAGAATGTCTCAGATAAGACGCGAAGAAGAAGCTGGGGGCGTGATATGCATTCGTGAGAGCTTGAGGACATCAAAATACCCCGGCGCTTTTATTTCCCGTAAAATGTGCACCTCGCGAGAGTAATTCCGGCGTTACAGCACGCTTCCTTTCGAGAAAAACGAAGAAGGTGAGAAATATTCGAACGATGTTGCCGCTACGACAGGATTGGAAACGACTTTCGCGGAAATATAGAGACACAACGCGTGACCTTTTTATCGAAAGATCTATCGTATGCACGTTTAATTCGTGTCGAATACGTTTGAAGGGAAAAAATACTTTAAGATTGAAATTCTACTATGAAGAAGAATGATCATGTCACGACACTTTGATTGTTTACTGTTATTCTTTAAGCTGTATATGTTTACTGGAAGAGAAAATATTTCTGAAAATTTGAATCATTCATAATAAGTACAGGTATTATGCTGATATAAGATTGTTATAAAATAACAGTAACGAACAAAAAAAAGGATATAATTCTTCATATCGATAGAGATTGGAAACATGATTTTATCGAGCAATGATGAAATGTAAATAGTATAGGACGCATCGATAATTAATATAGACAATATATGCTACTACATCGGTAACTATATAATCAAACATTACACTTGCACAAACGAATCAGCATTTCGCTGACTTTCGCTCACCGTACCAATGCATGTAAACGGATAAACACTTGCCAGAGACTGATCAATTAACTACTAATAACTTAACTCAAGTTATTAGCGATTCGATGTGATCATTATTTACTCACGATACAATGAAATCATTACCAGTGCTAATGATTAAAAGCAGAGTAGCCGTAATTTCAAACTATGCATTGTTGTTATTAGCTTCAAATTAACTGCATACATCTGATGATCTTGACGCGCTATAGCTGACAAACTTGTCTCACTAATGAGTCACATTCTGTGCAACTTACAACGTTGATATTATTATCATAAGACGCTTCTTTAAAAATATAGAATAAATTAGTCACGTATTTGAAATATTTGTGACATTGAAGAATGAATATTATTGTTTTTATGCAATTGTTGTCTATGTGCCTGTTGCTTAATTTTACTTCTGAAGTTTATTTAGAAATTATAACCTCGAATAAGTTTCAAACGTATTAAGATTCATCAAAAATCTATGTAATCGAATATTACGAAGATAAGGTACGTCAAAATCCTAGCCAAGAGAAGAAGGGTCGGAAATAAAGTACAGGGGATAGTGAAGAGACGGTTCAATTAATTGCTCACAAGGAACGAAGCGTACTGATCCATTCATTTTTTACCACCTTCAGCTTGATCTTGCCATATGTCTCTGTCTCCGATTGAAACGAAGATTTAACGAAGTTGAAGCTAAGATTATATCGCGCGATACTTTATTAAAAGTACAGTTTAATCTCTCAGTGTTTTAACAGTCGTCGAACGACGCGTTACGCGTTTATTAAATGCAACAATAGATTCGCGAAATACCGAAATTATGACTATCGGTGCTTATTGTGCCGATTTAGTGTGTCGATTATTATCCGTTTCGTCTCTTTGTTGTCGGATAGCACGTCGCTCTGCGAACAGCTGCACGCGGTTTCCGTTACGGCCGCTTAATAAATGTCCACGATATATTACAGGCTGAGATTTATTAGCAAATCCATACGTTTCCAACTACTATTCCTTCCTTTTTCCCTGGATAATTCGTCAGTTACAAATAGAGGCTTCTCCCGCAATTTGCAGCCATTGAGAACTGGAAATAATGTGTCTGAATAGTTGAATGGCTTGATTTAAAGAATAGTAAAATTCCGCGGAACGAGCGAGTGAACATCTTAATACAAGAAACTTATACGTAGAAATTCATATACTGGAGATTGATATTTTGCAACACAGAATATAGAAGTCATCTAATCATTTAACGAGATTGAAAGTATTATTGCTTTGTCCTATTTATACTTGCGCTATCGAATAAGAGAACAGTTTATTTAACTAACGAACATTAAATAACACGATAGCATTTACAAGCAGCGACATATTTCCTACTCGTCGTATTTTCAATTTTCAATTTTCACGAATATAGACATACGATCAGCATGATCATTAAAATATCAAAGCCATTCAGATACGTGTAACAAAGCAATCGGGCAAGGATCCAGAAAACGCTTTCAAATTGCTTTGGAAACCTTACAAAACGTTGCCAACAATACATCACAGGTACAGTGATATTTTAAATGGATATTACTAATGATAGGTACAATCAATATAAATTGATTTATTCGCCTACATTTATCCAGTGCATTTGAAACTAAGCACTTAAGGACTTTCAAATGTGTTCTATCCAATAGATTTTTGATTGATAGACTTCGGAGATCTTTACCATATTTTTAAAATTTATATTACTAATTCACGCTGTTCGCATAAAAGTGATAAGACACGAAACCAGATACAATCTCAAAAAGGAAATGCAGCTGTGATATTCTTCCGCAGACAAAAGAAAATGAAACCAACCGTAATTACATGCAAAAGTCGTGCCTATATAACACAAATTGCATGATAAATCTTCGTCGAATTCAAACAAAATTATGGCCATTTACTCAGCAATTAAACGAGAAAGTGTATGGCATGGCTCTGTTTCGTACATAGGTCGCTCCATTGTTCTCGCAAAGAACAGCACCAAAAATACAACGACGCAGAACCGGAATAAGCTTCGACGCCATGTCGCGATAATTTCGGAGCGACACGATAATTCCCGAATTAGTAGTAAAAAGCCTTAATTTCAGCCTTACGACGTCACTGTTCCACAGATGTGGAATGTTATATTATAATCAGCCGTTCTCATATGCATGCAAATTCGACGGATTTCCCAAGGAAATAAGGCGTCAAAGTTTAAAACACCATCGCTCGGCTCGCCGTTCAACTCTGGGAGTCACTGGGAACTTCCGAATTTCGTTTAATACTTTCGATCGTTGAAATAGTTGCGGAGAAGTGTGTCGAACGGGTATTAAGTACTTCCAACTACTTCCGCATCGTAGAGTTTCGACATAGTCTGTTTAGCAAATCGGCTTGATCACTGATTATTAAAGAAGAAGACAGAAAGAGAAGATGCAGGAGGATGTCAGAATCGATAGCTGCGATTGTACTCGAGTTCCGTTAAGAAGGAAATTGGTATTATTCTTAGAAGATTTTAGTTTTGTTTAGGCTGTTAATATTATTTCTCTAATTTCTGTTGATATTTTCTAAAAGAATTTATCATTTCGTGTATTAAATACGAATTGGTATTTGAAATAGAAAGCCTCCAGTTTAATTACCGCTTATCGTATTAATTACTCTTTACTTGATTCATTACACTTATTGAAAGGAAATCTATTATAAAGCTATGTGTGTATGTGTATATATATGTACCATAGAAACTATACCATACGTTCAGGCCAGAAATATGTACGTACACCAGAAATCTGATGAACCGACTAAAGCACAGACGAATCGTCGTCTCGAGCGCGGACAATACCTCGGAATTTCCCAGTCCACATTCCTGCATCTCACACGACAGACGATCAGGCGAAGGGAGAAAGTACGCTATTGGCGTAATTCAACGAGAAACATAGAAGCGTCTGTAATTGAGACCGGCGAAATTCTCGCTTTTTTCACAGCGGCGCGGTGCCTGTTATACAAACGGCAGTCTTCCTCTTTTGTTCGCGCTCGTTGCGACGTCGCGCCGCCGAACAATCGCAACGCCTCGCGTATATTTCGAGCGTTGCACGTTTCGAAAACTGAGGACGAGTCAACGGAAAAAGCGCAGCCTGTTGCAAGAACGTTCCGAACGAGTTAGTCGCAACGCTAAAAAGCAAACCAAAGTAATCGACGACCAACGGGTGCTGTCTTTTAATTTTAATTACAACTTTAACCTGATAACAATAATAAGATCGAGACAATGCTTTGTATCATTCTTTTAAATGATTCTGCGGAAGCTATGATTAAAAATTGTGATATTTTGATAATATTCTAAGTATTCCTTTAAATAACTAACTTATAACTGATAATTAATTTATGAATATTATGATAGTTCGTCAATTTTCAATTTTGAACTTAAATAGAAAATGATATTCTCTTTAATTCATGTATTCATCTGTTACCGCAATCAGATCTATTTATCTGTCAAAAATATCTGTAGTATAGCGATATTAATAATAATGACAATTTTGAATTATATTCGATTTAAATCTGCCCCTAAAATGCCATTATTATCATACACGCATCGAACGTTACAATCCTGTCTATTTGATGTTTTTCAAACCTAAACCAGCCTCAAAATCAATTCCGAGATAATCAATAATCAATGAATTAATTAGAGAATAGTCGGTTCCAATCAAACCGGAAATACGTCCAATGCAATAATACAAATCAATAGGATGGAGGTAACAAACCGTTTGCAACGTTTCTCGTACTAGTTCGACGTTCCCCTTCGTCATTCGCTGTTACAAAGCGTCGCGGTGTGCAGCGTCGTTTATAAATTCTAAGGAACGGCTCCTCGCACAAAGACGATCTCTGCACGGCAGGCATTGTCTATCTTCCGAATGAATCCTGTCCTCTAAGATCCCTGATCCTTCCCACCCTCTATCACTCTCTCTCGCTTTAGGATTCTTCCTTTTTGCAACGCGAATGTCGCGCTTGCAGATGACGATATTCAAGAGAAGAAGCGTGGACTGCAGCGAGCAACAAGTAAGCTAGAGACGAAGGCATTCTCTCCTTTTGTTCGGCGAGTAACGACCATCTCCCGTTCTCCATTACTCGGGCATTTCAACGATATTAACGAGATGGCCACTTAGCATCGATTCGCTATATCCGCGATCGCGCATCTTGGTCTTCTCGACAAAAAGGATGAGCCGACGAAATTAATGACAGTTCCTTTGGTGCAGGCTTTTTGCTAGTTCGTTCGATGCAACTCGAGGTAGGACAAACTTCGATCAATGGAATTTCATTCTTGTATGAAATTTTCGTTGATCGATGTAGAAAATGGAGTAGGATAGCTTAGATTGATTGGCAACGTTTTAGGTTTCACGTAATATCTAAAACGCGTGTCCGTGTACACATACGTATTATGTTTCATTGTCTATAAAATCAACTCTGTAGATTGGTGGGCGCGAAATGTTTCTCCAAAGATTTAATAGTTAGATTATATTTCAATTTTTACGCGACTTACGTTTGGTACGAGAGAAACCTCGGTAAGCTGTTAATCATAGTACTATAGATTTCGAATCTTATACGTTATCATACGTAGCATAATTATTAATATTTATTTTATACAAAAAGTTAAGAGCGTATTCCAATAAAATACAATTTCCTTGTAATATAAAATATCTACTTGGTACGTGAAATCTATAAACTCGCTTCGTTACTTGTCGCGGAAACTATATTTTGTACTTTTTATACTCAATCGTGATAAGCCACTTATGTAATCTTCTAACCTGATTCCTCCATCTTCGCAATTAACCAGGGTATTGTAAAACTCTGCGAAACTCGAGACACCTGAAAGTATTCGTCCCGAGAGATAACTTCTAAACAACCACCGTAACAGCGATCGAGAAACTCGGTATTCTCGAGCTTTACTTGTCGACGGCTAACAAGCCAGCTGTCCGCAAGAGCGTGTTGCTCGCGATAGAGTTACCACGTCCGATCCACCGGAAATGGCCGCGGGGTCGCGATCGATCAACTCTTTCCCCTCGACTTCGCTTCGCTTTACGTTCGCGATTTGTCGCCAGTTTAGACGGCGCGGTCGGGGATTTAGCTTCCTCCAACGTCCCTATCGAGGAGGATTAAATTCACCTTCGGCGACGGAAGATGCGTAGGGTTTTAAGTGGGCGTCTTGCATAGAAATTCAGGCGGTTGAGGTTTCATCGACCATGCCACGAAACCCGCTCTCTCTCTCCACGCTTCTTAAGTACTTCCTACTGCTTCTACTTGCTCGTGAATTTTCCTCCGGCATCGTTCGCGTTCCTCGAACTAGCCACGTTTCTAAACACGCGTCTATGTACGTACGTGTATACGTTGATTCAATTTGAATATATAATAATTTAATAATAGAATATCACGGTTTAGTCTTGAAAGAGTTATCGCAGGTCGAAGGAAATTTATTTTTGACTGGTTTGGAGGTGAGAAAATTCCACTGAACGATACCCACGCATCACCTCCCTATTTCTCAGAAATACTCTTTCTACTGTGAGAATCCTGGATAATCGGTGCAACGACGTTAACCCAACCATTAATCTATACGTTATTTTAACCTATCTGGGCTTTCCTTCTTTCTCCGCTAGGACGAAAGATCGAACATTTCCGAGAATTCTGCACTTTAAATCGCAATTGCTGAGAATTATATCTGGGAAGAATTTCTCTGAAAATCTCTTCCTTGAAAGTCTCCTTTAGATAGCTCCGATATAAATGTTATAAAATTACGAATAGGTATGGACAAAAGATTATTGCGGAATTACCACGTATAATTTTATAATTGATTTTAAAGATCAACGAAATCGAAATTCGCAATTAAATCGATAAACATAAAATAGCTATTCTTGCGAGAATCTTTAGGAAAATCTTCATCGTTGAATGTTTCTCATATCTCCAGTAATTTCACGGTTGTCTATACGCGCGCGTACTCATTCGGGTTATTATACAATCATCGGTAAATAGTGGGAACGATGCAACGAGGCGGCGGACCGTGTTCCAACTCGACCATCATAAATGTCGGGCAAACTGTCGGAAAGTTAACGGTGCCAAATCACCATGAGCGCCTATACACAGTGGCGTAGCATTAATTTGGTAGAAGCGTGCTCGAAACTCGGCAACTCACGATGTGCCCTGAGCATTGCCTCGAAACGACTGCCGGGATATTTTCTGGCGAAAATTTGATATTATACGCTCCTCAGATAAGCACTTTACGACAGAAACGCGTTATTTAGAGCGGAATAATTTCTGATGGAATGCACTCAGCGATCGTATAACCCGTGATCCGCGAAAGAACATCGTTTTCGATTCGATTTCAATCCAACTGTGTCTTACGATCGAGGAAATTTGTAAAACGTAAGTTTAATCCGAGATCGTTCCATGTTTCTATCAAACATTGATATTTCTATTATTTTAATAAATATCACAAACTGCTGACAAAATATCTGAAAAATATTTTTATAGAATTTTCTCTCACTCCACAATTTCCAATTTTTCGATTCTCCAATTTCTCTTCGCCTTTTCCATAATAGATATTGGCGATTTATGGCTTGGATATCATCCAAACGAGTGTACCTATTGAATTGTAAATAAATCTCGCTGTTCTTTCGCCAACCACCTGAATCTATTTCGTTGTCTGTTAATCGTCTCCAATTAATCAAACCACGGGAGATCTTTGCGTCTTAAAATATTGATTGCTCTCTTCGAGAAGGAGATATCTATACTCTATGCTTTGAGAAACCGATTGTTTTACTTGTACGTCATTTGTATTTTTGGACATCGTCTAATGTACGTACATAGATGACGCATGGCTAAGCCTTTTTCATCGAAACAAAGTTCTCTCAATATAATAATTCTTAATAATTGAAATTGACATTCTCAACAATTGCCGATAGATTTACGCGATATAATTAGTTGTTTAATTGAAGAGTATCTTCTCAATTATTGCAATCGGGATATTAAATTTATTACGGACAGTATTAATAAGATTTCTCAAATATGTAAATTATCAAAGTATTCTTGCCTTTGTAAATCATTTTATAAATTATGGAATTATCAAAATGAAGAATATTCGAAATTTTGTAAACTACGTAATGACAAAATTGAATACCATGTAATATTCTAACATATTTTGTAACAGTACCGACTCCGCGAACTTTTCCTTAATTATACAAACAACCGTGACCAACTAATTTCACAAATTGCGTTAAATAATACGATTGAATATTAACTGTATAAATGTAACACGATCAGGCTACATTGCGAACGTAGGTGGATTCTGAAAATGGGCGAATCGAGAAGTAGCACAATTGGAGAAAATTATTCACGCGTTTCAAATTGAAAACTTTATTAACAATTCCGATGTTACCTTACCGCGCAAGACTATTTATAAAGTCAAATAAAACATTCTCCGGACATAATACATTTTTATTTCCACGACGGTTTGGACATTTCTCCGTGCAACCAGTCAAATACGTGCATCCAACCAGGAAACTGGGAAATCGATTCCCCCAAACCAGTCGCGCAATTTCAATCAGCCCGCATAGTCTGTACCGGTGCGGCGTGTTAGTTAAAATCAGCGTATAAAATTAACGCGTTGACACCGCGAACGAAAACATCGTCTGACCGGTCGAATCTCGATCGAATCCCGGCGACGATAGTTTGCATAGCTCGGAGAGTTGACCCGCGCGTGCACGTCGAACCGTACGTGACCTGCGTGTAGATAGATCGGTGGCTCGGTCTGGCGCGATCGCAGTGCTGGAGTAGTTGCGTTCGCCGGTATTCTGGTCGTTCCGCAGGAATGCTAAAACGTAGCTACGTGTTGCGCGTGTTTTGAGGGGGCGGGTTTCGGGCCCGGTGCTGCGGTGGCCCGCAGTGACGGGGTGGCCTGACGTCGCGTCTCTATTAATTATTCACATAATTACAACCGCCACCCGCTGTAAGCCGTATTCGCCAGCGCCGCGTCCAGCAACTTCCGCCGCGATCTGCATCCTCATTGGTACGTAAGAGACGGTATCGTGGCAGTTTCATTGATTCGCGTGCGAATATAAAAGACGCGTGTAAAAGGATGTGTTCATCCTGATCGATCTCGACCAGAGTTTTAACGTGGATTCGTGGGATCAACGATCTCCAGATTTGCCGCTGCGACCAACGATCCTATTCCACCCGCGTCCTTAAGCCGATTAAGCCGAGTGATTACCGCAGAGAACAGCGTGTAACGTGATTATGACAAATTCGTGACCGTATTAGGGCGCCACTGGATAGACTTTCGACGGAGGATACGTGACAAGGTGAGAAGATGATCTCGTGATTTTACGATCGCTCTTGAAGAAATTAATTTTTTATCGATTTCAACATTTACGGTTGCGCTCTTCCCGATGAAAAAGAAGCATTTCTTTTTAAACTATTCGTCATCAAATTGTTAAAACGATCTTCATCAAAATACCTTGTTTATATCTGTTTATTCGATTCCTATAAGTACGTAATAACTTTCTTCCAAGCACTTTTTACAAGTAATTTCAATGATAGTAATGACAATTCGTTAAAATTCTTGATTGCTACTATCATCTTTTTCTCTTACTGCTAATTCCTCCCTAACGTTACGTCGTTTATTATATTGTCTCACGAGGCATTTTGAAAACTACGCGTATGCCTGACACTCGTCAAATGTTCCGAATTATGCGTATCGTTGTGACTGATCTTTTTCTTTCCTTCCGTTGATCGTTCGAAGAGAATCATTCGATGGGGATCGAGGACGATTCAAAATATCGATTATCCGTATGCATTTCGAGTAACAGAATTTGAAACGCATTTAATCGCGCGTAAAAAGCATTGCGTTGCAACAATTGTTTAAAGGAAGCGTGTTTAAACAAATATTGTCAAAAGCAACATGATGGAACGATAAAATTTTGGTACATAAACCCGTAACATTCCCCTAACGAAAACGACAGGTAGAAGTGGAAATTACTTTGACAAATGTGGACGGTGAAATTCCGTTGACCAAACATCGACCATATATACATCGTTATGTTAACGTTACGGAAATGTTTTCCAGGTAACAACACATTCCGAGTGAATTTCGCAGTGGATAGAATTCGGTATTGGCCGATTGAATTTCTATTTCTCTTTGCCACGGATGTCATCATTTATCATCTGTACACGGACTAGAAATAAATTATTCGTTTCGCGTCCTAATTTTGAACGATGCTTATTGGATCTCTCTATTCCGCGTAAAAGATTATCCGATTTTGTTAACGAAGACGAAAAATTGTTAATGAAAATAAAAACGTTAATGAAAATTGTTCAAACGAAGGTATGGAATGAATAAAACCCGCAGAATGAAACTTAGAAAATTAAATGATCGCTAATTTCAGCAAATTCTAGATTCTCGACTCGCTTTGAATTTTCTCAACGATAACAAAATATAATAATAATATAATATACAAAGATAATATATATAATATAATAATAACAAAAAGAGTAGCTTCTTAATATCAATAAACGAGCCTACAATATAAAGATTCAAATCTTTGGACCTTCAAAATTCATTCGTCCGATAATTAAGTAATGAAATGTGACGTTGATCGATATATAAAGGGAATCGACTAGTCTGGTACAAATTTCATAAGGACCTGATCAATTCATGGCTGTGGCAAGGCAGTGCATTACGTACATTCGCGAGGGTGTTCGAATGAAACGGATTTTACGAGTTGCACGCCAGTCTCGAAGCTTTAACCTCCAGGTTATAGCAGCTTAAATTCGGTAGTACCGACTAAAAGTACCTCGGAGCGGGATGTTCGGGATTCGCTTTACGGTTTCGCAGGAAACACCTTTCTCTTTGAAAGAACTACTCGTGGTAACTGTTCCCCAGGGTATGTACACTGTCTTGCTAAATGGGCGCATGCCCTGTTCCTATTATTTTCGTCCTACCTGTACATGATAATTTGAAAGTACGTGCGAACGTACCGATACGTTTACTCTTTCATATTGCTTTATCGATCGTTCTTTTTTTTGATCGATACACCCGGTATCGCGTACGACCGTGTCCAGAGACTTTATTAATTTTTGGAATGATAATCGAATTGGAAACGAAAAGATATATTTTTGGAGGCGACGTAATATTTCGAGGATTCGAAAGATCGAAGTTCGGTTTACTTAACAATGTTCAATATTGACTATTCGGGAAACACTTCCATGTTTGCATACTCTGTGTTTCAAATGTGAATTTTTCAAACGTGGAAGGAACGAATAAAGATTGGAATTACAAATTGAAATCAAGATATTATTAAGAGTGTTTAAACGTTAGGAAGTTTTCATGTGGCTAGCGTATATTCTATTTTATTTGTCTCTTCTTTGTATACCGTTTCGTTGGTATTTCATTTACGTTGGAATTTCTTGCTTTACGCATAAACTTCGTTTTCTCCGCTAAGGCATTTTTAAGCGAAAGCTTCCCTTTCTTTACCTAACAAATCTTACGTTATCACTGTACCGTCATTATATAGAACCGGTATTGGAATTAAAACATCTGGTTGAAACAACAACAGGCCGAATAGAATCACTAGTTTCACGATAACGTTCAGTAATCAAAGTTTCTCTACTCTGCAAAATCAATTAATTGAAACGATCTGACACGCTTTGCGGAGGTAACAATTCACGTGAAATTCCCAGCTCTTGTTAGCCCCTGGTTGACCAATGTGGTCAATCGTTAGGTACTGTTGAAAGAAGATTCAACGTTTCGTCCCTCTTGTCCCCTCAAACACGAGCTCCATGATCCCGCCATTTCTCTTCTTACCTTCTACAACGAGCTCGATACGCGTCTGCGCAATCCTCGGCTATCTCTCCTGCCGCTTTAGTCTTTCGTTCCTTTTTTTCTTTTTTGTTTTTTGCTTTTTTGTTTTTTGCTATTCACGTGCTGGAACAGTTTCGCCGGATTTCCTGCGAGCTACCGAATTTCGAAGGAGTTCCTCGAGGAATTCAGGAGATCAACGCGATTACGAGAATTAAGTGATTTTCAGATAAACTGACACAGGAACGCGAATAGGGAGGGACTATCGTCTAACCTTGCGGTTACTAATTACGTTAAATTGGACTTGACATAAAATTCCCGTTTCTCTCGTACGATATACGTATTATTAGTTGACTTTAATTTTACAAGGGTAGGGTAGTTCTGTTTATGTAGCAATCACTCGGCTCCGATGATTACAAAGTTTTATCAGAACGAAAAAAGTCGTCTTTCCCGCGTTTCTCGGTTTACTGTAATCTCAAGCTACGATTCATCGTGGAAACGTAATTTCTCCATTTTTGTTTACGATTGGAGTACAAGCCATTGGTGTCTGTTCGTGTACGACCGATCGCAAATTTCAAGAAACGAACGTACAAGCTTTTCAAAAACTGAAAGAAGTTTTATCTTTGAACGTTCGAATATTTGATAAACGACCTGTACTTTCGAATTAATAAGAACTATAAAGAACCACCAAACACAAAGGTCGTTATTTATAAAATAAATTCGAATCTGCAAAAGTCAATCTCGCCTGTAAATCTGAAAACACAAACAAGTACAAGCGGAAACCAACGCCTAATCTACACTTCTCAGAGGAAAGGAAAAGTTTTTTATTCATCTGGCCAAATTTCACGGGTTCCGTGGCCGAATCCCGATGCAAAATCGGCATCGGATTTCGTGTCGCCGCGAAATAAAGTCTCTGCTCAAACGTCAAATCCCATTGATCCGAGGGTTGGAAGCCGGAAAAATATAGTTCACGTCGGAGCGCGTTATCCGAAAGGTCCGTACCGTTCGTCTGATCGCAGCGGCTTAAATCGCGGCCGGCCTCGCTCGTTAATCCATTATTCAGCAAGCGGATCGGAAACTCGCGCCACTATGCAACGCGTAGTACGTGACGCGGTATCACTGTGAGAATGTGTAATAATTCGCCGGAATGGCGGGTGTATTCAACGAGGGCGATCGATTCCAGCGGCGATGGGAATCGGCTGACAGCCGAGTAGCGGGCGTATCAATATTGCGGGCCAGCAGAACGTGGAACGCGCCGGGACGCTCCGCGTGTTGCTTGCTCGCGCCTACCATATATGCAGAGAGTTGCTGCTGCATTGCCTATTAATAATCTATAACTAATTAATCTAGAAGGCTGTGTGAGCAAGTGGCTGAGAACGAGAGGAAACCACGGCGTTAATCGTCGAGGAAACTAGATGGAGAACGCTCCATCTGCTTCGGGGATTTCTCTCTCGAAATCGTTGCATCGGGGAATCCGCTGCTTCTTCTTCTTTCGCGGTTCCACGCGATCGCGAATGTATGGCGTACATTTACTTCCGGTACTCGAATGACAACGGAGAAAGAAAAACTGACGATTCGGAAAACACGAAGGCAGCTACAATTTTCTGATTTAGAGAGAATACAATTTCCTTTGATCCCCGACGTGTCATTTTGGAAATTGGACGATTTTCTCGTTCAAGCAGAAATAATCTTCGATACACGAAGAATTGTAATTGGAAGGGTGAACGCAGCGATGGAAACGTAAACAGAAACGCTTTTATCTTCTAACGTTACTTTCTACCTTTATTGGAGCGTCTGAGTACCCTTCTGTCCTTATAAATAAACGACGTAACACCGTGGCCCTCGCGACCTTTGGAAAAATGAATATGATCGAAATATATGCGATTAATGCCTCTGCGTTATCGCAATTCATGTATCAGTATGTACGAAAAGAATACGCACGAGCCGACCGGTCATTTTATTTCGCCTCTAAACACTGCCACGTTAAAAAAAAAAAAAAAACACTTTTGCGAAGTAAAAACGTTCTCGCGATGTATATACACACCTACATCGTATGGAAAAATTGGGAAAGAGGCACCAAAGAGAGATACGAAATACCAGGCGGCTCGTCCCAAAAAATGTATCTACGGTTAGGATCGAAATATTCTGCAGGAAGAGTATGTGCATAGATAGATCTATCTATAATGTATAAAATATGTACAAATGAGAAATGTAAATATACAGGTAGTACGTACTGGATAAGATAGTGTATTGTTGGGACTCAAGAAAACGCATGCACTTTAGGGAGACTTCGATATATGTATATATATATATATATAACCATAATGTATATGTATGTTCGTGACAGAATGTGTATATAGTAATCGAGTATGTATAGAATTTTCGTAAGAGATGCGAAGCAACACTGGGATTATGTTTACGTACCCTCGACGCTTTAAATCTAAATAGTCGGGAAAATCGTCGTGTGAAAATGAGGGAAAGGTAAGCGTCGTGTGAAACGTATGTATATTCGTTTTACGCAATCGACGACATACATAATGTGTAGCCGCCGTGGGTTTCTGAAACATTCTGAAAATCTTAGTTCCTCTCGGTTCGGGGCATCGAACGCGCAGCTTTTAATCCGGGCTTGTCGACGGTTTTCTTTAGCCAGTGATCTTTTACGTTTTATTCGATCCGTTGTTTTGCCGAGTTTAACGTCTCGAGTTGTACGTTTCGCTCTGAAAACGATTTTACGCTTCCCCCTTTTACGTTTACTTTTCTCTTCTTCTCCGTTTATTTCGTTATCACGCGTCCCTTCTTGCTTCTTACGCGGTCGCGGTCGAGCACGACTTCGGAAACAAAGAATGCAGTTTTACGGCGGAACGGAAACCTTGGTTTCCAGCGAGTTCCTATTGCTGCAAGCTCTCGCTTAATTTGACCGAGGAATTCGACTGTAAAATATTGACGACCCGAATTCGGCAACGAGCTTTTAAAGTTGCACGGCTTAAACTCCGCGGTCGACCAACCGCGTGTAATTGCAACTCGAATGTATCGGATTACGCGGACGTATTGCGTGTACCACGAATTAACTCGATTTTGTCGCTTCCAATCCCATTGTGGATAAAAATGCCACGGGTAGAATTTCGATTTGTGAATTGCTTTGATGCAGATTACTCGCGCACACGCGTTTGAACACCGTTTTAAATTATTTTTACGAATCACCGATGCCTGTACATTTCTGATAAGACTGAATTTTTGCTTTCGTTTAATCATCGGATGTTTTTCGAGAACATGCGGCATGAAATAGTCGACCTTGCGTTTAAAAATAACGCGTAGCGACATTTTGCACTGGAGCTCTATCTTGGCTGCACAAAATGGAATTCTAAAGTCCATCGAGTACATGAGCATAACTAATTCTAACTTTTAGTATAGAATCGTGCTTCACCCATTCTGTTTGTTTATCGATAGCATCGTTAAAAGTATTGTAAAAGTACCAACGATAAAGTGTGATTTTTAATAAGAAAAGTTTGATAAGACAAGATCGTATTCGAAAAATTAAAATAGACAATAGCTACTGTTCTATAAGTACTAAAATTTATCACGTTCCGTGCTTTGACACGAGAATTTACGAGCTTGATTTTCCCAAGAAAAAGGAACAGCAAGGCCTCGTGTTCGAAAATTTGATTCCACGCTTTGAAATTTGCTTTAAAAGAAAATCGAAAGACGCCAAGTTAAACTTTATTCGGTTGAACGTTAATCCCATACCGCACAAAGCAGGTTTGTACATATAATAATAAGTTTACAAACTTGTTTTTTCCTAAAGAAAGTCAACAACAAAGCTGCTCAACAAAGAAAGATACGTAACTGCATATTTCGGACGGCCACCTTGTTCTTTCTTTATTTTTACAACAGTTGGCAAAGTAACGATATCTTTCACAAATAGGAGTCGTACGGAAAGCGTTATTTATATGTTTTTTCACTGTAAGCATTGGTGCAAATATTAATCAGCGAAGTTTGGCTAGGATGTAATAAAATCGAGCGATTCGTGATACACGATACGCGAACGGTATCGGTGACGGTTCGAAACGATCAAAGGTACGTTTATTTTTATCGACGTTTCCGGATGTGCAAGTTTTCATGAACGCTGTAACGACCACGGATTAAACGCGTGCAGGTAACATGACGAGTGTCGCGATGGAATTCGAATCCTTTAGACAAAACTGGCGATTAAATTTACGCGGGATTTATTTAAAGAATACCCGAATTCACGTTTGATCGAGTTTAGCTTTTACTTTTAGCGAAATAACGAATTTAATCGAAACTCGAAAAATTCTCTCTCATTTTTTCTTTCTTCGCGTTTCATTTTTATTCCGTGGATACTTTGACCAACCGCGAATACTTTAATGAAATAAATTTAACGGCTCGTCGATCGAGTTTTCGTTCGCGGAAGTAACCGAATACGTTTTTAACGAGCAGGCATTCATTGGGGTTTTACTTTGTCACGCGCGATAATTAGGTTTGCCGATCGATTTATCGTGCGAGACCAAATTACCTATGCAAATGCAACAAGATTCTGTTACCTGTTGTACATGAGAATGTCTGGCTTCCAAAGCTTGTTCGGTGTAATTCGAAGGTCCTTCACGCCACCGTACTCGGACTCGTTCCATTGAAGGTTGTAGTCCATCCATTCCTGAAACAATGAACAATTATCGTAAATGGACGAGCTTTGATTATCAGCTACATACAGCCCATCTCCGCTGGTATATTTCATACGTAAACATCTTGTATGTACATTTATCAAATCATCTGATTGGAACTTTCTTCTTTGGGCAAAGAAAAGTAGCAGTTGTACTGTAATTATCTAATTACAGTCTGCGCAGGTGGGTTCTAAATTCTCAATCTGCGGGAATGAGTAATTTTTATATGATTTGATTCTGAGTATGGACGTTGCTACTTTTCCTTTTCTTGGTAATTTACTTTAATTGGTTAGGTTTCAATAATTAAACTAATCAACTTTTCTCACAAAGTTGTTATTTGCAAAATTATTTGGTGTAAATGGTCGAACAGAATTATGTCGTAAATATGTTGTATCCATTGAAGGTGCTTTAAAAAATGCATACGATGCGTTTTCGATGAATTGTTCAGTGCAACTTTTTGCACAGATATATAATATTTCGTGAACGTTAATAATTCATTCCCTGATCTATCGATTATCCAAACACGAATCAAATATCAAATAACAATCTAGATCGTTCAAACAATGTCAACGTGATAATATATGAATTTAATTAACTCCAATGGAAAATCAATCCACGTTATAACTTGTAAATAGAAATTTACAACGGCCAACGTACGTTATAATTTATTTAAAGAAATCACTAAAATTGAATCCTGCCAAAATTGAAAATCCGTTATCTGGGACAACTCCAGCTAGGAAGAATATCAATTTTCCATAGTCTAGCGAGGATAATGAAGCACGAAAAGTCACGAGAACTTCGTTGGGGCATGAAATCGGTAAAATTAATTAATCCTCGTTAGGTGGAAAATTAATTATTCGTGGAGATATCCTTCTTCCAGCGATCTGTATAAAAGGCTTAACGCGGAACCAGCTCGAGCATGGCCAAGTCAAATTCCACGAAGAAACAACGAGTATCGACCGTAAGCTTCGTAATTGAATTTGTCGAACTGTTCGCATGAAACCGTAATAACTTTCATCTTCCTTTGCTTTCGTCGTTGTCTCCGTGGCTGAAGAATGACTCACAAAATAACTAGTCTGCAGGCACGCGCAAAAGTAATCTACAAAGCACCGTGTTCAAGGAGATAAATTTGCCAAGAGCTCTAGAATAACGGAAATCGGTACTAGTGAATTACGGTCTAACGACAAGACGCTTCAAAGAGCTTGGATAATTGTCATCGTTCCTTGAATATACCGTCGTAACGTTGGATGAAGCACTTTAAATGTAAATTGTCTAAACATCCCCTTTGTGCGTTTTTGTTTGCTCCACAGGGAGGAACGAATTTAAGCGGAATGTAATGAAAAATAACGCGACAATATCGAGGTTGAAATGACTGAACAAACAGGTTACCTCGATTGGATGTTTGGATGCTTCTTAGCATGTAAGTTTTCCGTAAAGGAAGATTCCTTGCGAGTTACCTATTAACTTTACGAGTAACGGCGTATACTTTCGGTTGCGCTCTGTCTACTCTATGCGAGAGATATTTATGGCTGACTATACGTCCCTAATACTACTTTGGTCTCCCTACGGTCTTCGAACTGTTGCGATCTAATCTCGCTCACGTTTCAATAAACACGGAAGCTTAACGTTCTAAGGGAAACTTAAACAAGGTGAAGACGGAGAATTACAACTATTTCTTCAAACGTCCTTTAAACTTAAAAAAAAAGTCTCAGCGATCAAAGAACACAATTGAATCGGGAAATAACCCAGAGGAACGTAGCAGGATGAAAACGCAAATCACGCGAGATCATGCGTTATTTATTGTAATATATACTCCCATAGCTTGTTTACCCATTTTGCATTTTGATAAGTATTTCTTGGACTTTGATTGTGATCAGGGAATGGAATAATAGAGGCACACACTCCCAAAATCGTTGCTGGATGAATTTCACAATATGTATATGTTGTACAATAAGCATATTCCTTTTCTTGTCTCAAATCTTCAGGAGACATTGCAATCATAACAGTTTCTTCTTCTAAAGTATCAATATATTCAACAACTCCGCTACCAACTAATTCTTGCCAGCCATCATTATTGTAATCTCTTTCTTTTAACATGTCAATATGTCTTTTCTTTAATAGTAAGGTTTGTCCTTTAACAATTACTAAAGGCCTACTGATTCTTCCTGCATCTGTATATATTCTGATTTCACGGTCTCTAATATCTCTTATCATAGATATTTCTTATATAATGTCCATTTGTCTTCTTAATTTATGTAAAGTAGCCATTAATTGATCTGGGTCTCTGTGAATACCAACCCAACAACCATTTACGAATAGTTTTGTTGCATCAGCTATTGCACTTGGTGCAATTTCTTCTAAATTTCCCATAGACCATTCCTCTAAGAATTCAAAAATTGGTGAAGGTTGAGATCCAACGCTAATGTAAGCCATCAATGTTAAATTTTTTACTAGACCAACTGCAGCACCTTCAGAGGTTTCTGCAGGACATAACATACCCCATAGCGTCATTTATTACGTTACACGATACCGCACAACATCTATCGCCTATATCGGTTCGAATAAAAAGCTACACACCCATCTCTCTAGGTCAGCGTTCCCTCGTTAAATGTACTCCGACAAATTGGATGAATTACGAAGTGCAGAATCAATGCGTGCTCGGCCGGTAAATTGCGGCGAGTTTAACATCAGATTGAGCCGGTGCGCGGCGTCAAAATGAAAACCGCGGCATTACTAAGCCGGGCAAAGGGAGCGGACAGAAGCAAAGAGCTAAGAGTGAACTGCGGCCGGTAGTTGTGTATATTTTAAGCGCAGCGACTTTCGAGGAATGCGCGACCTGGTTTTATGACGGCGGTGTGCAAGCTGCATAGAAAACGCGGTGTTCTATAATGTATACTTCAATTTCCGGGTCCGGACGGCCGAGTCTCGACGTTTGCTCATTAGATTACGCGGCTGAATTGCACAAACGAGGAATTCAGAGGGTGAAAGTTCGCCTTGCCCGTTTGCGTGGGCGCGGCGGGGAGACGCGTCGTGTCTGCTTGGAGATTTTCAAGTTCCTTTTCCCGGCGATTCGACGGCTTCCTGTGAGTCATGGAAACGGGGCGTAACGAACGCTCTTTCGGCGTTCCCCGGTGAAATAAAATTTCGTCTCAACGGCTCACCGAGTGCTTTCTATTTGCTGCCAGCTGGAGCTTCCGCAAGGAGTTCTACGCTTTCGGAGATTAAAGGATCGCTTTCGCTTTTTTCCCTCGCTTTTGTTTCTTTTTCCCTCTTTCTTCTTCTTCCCTTTTTTGGTATCCGGTTTTTATTCCTCGAGAATCATCGAAGGACTTTAACCTTTCGAAATATAATTCGAAATATAATTCGAGATATTAGAAGCCTATCCAGTGGTACGGTGGTCCAGATTTATCTCGTTTTGTCTTTCTCGGAATTAGTTTTTATCTTACTGACGCGTTAGAGGATTAGAACGACGGTCAAATAACGAAATCTTGTTAAGTATAACTTTTTCACATAAATTTTTATCGAATAGTCTCGTTTCCTTTTTGTATAAAATATGCAAAGGTAGGAATCTTTACGATAGCTCCAATAGCTCTTCAAGTTTCTCTCGTAATCTTTCGTTCGCAATTCACATAACTTCTGACCTCGATTTCTTTCGATTATTCCTTTAACGTACCTCGATACAGCCCCTTATTAATTTTTATCGACAAATGGGATTAATATCGCAATAACAGGGATTTCTTAATATTCTTCGAAATCAAAAGATACATAGTTTCGTCATGTGATTTATGAGCTTCGTGCATGACTGTGCTGCATGATAGTTTTGTGTATTGCGATGGAGAAGATAGATGATATTTTTCGTATAAAACGAGTAACGAAAAAGAGTTTCCATATTTCACAAACTTTTGAAAATCAACGCGTAAAGAATTTGGTGATTGATCATTTTCATGACTTACACTGACAAGTTTGCCGTACAATTTATATGAATATATGAATTGTTCATTCGCATATTCATTTATGTTAATTTTATGAAATCGACGTTTTAATAATAGGCGGTACGGAGAAAGTTTTTAGCCGAATTCCGCATTTGAAATTCGTCTTTAGCTGCGATTTTCCAAGATGCATCTATTATTCGATGTCACTTAACTGCAATATACGTTTTCGTGAAAGATCATTTCACATTCATCATAATTACTTCTTTTCTCCTCATCATCGAGCGAAATTGCTTCGCTACAGCCCTGATGAAAGCTGTCTCGCTAAATTTTATATCGCAGATTTTATTTTCCGCTAGTCTCGTTACATTCATCTGCATCGTGTGTCTCAAATTTCCTTGTCCAAGGATATTTTCTGAAAGTCGATTTTCAATTTACTAGTAAACGTCGTAAGCCTTAAACGTCGTATACAAGATCCTTCTGTAATCATGGCAGCGTAGGTAGCAACATTTAACAAAGTATAGTATAATCCCTGTCTTACTTTAGAATCTCAATCCCTTCTTGATTCTTCTCCGAGCACACGCAGGACTAGTCAAAGAAGACCCATCGAAGAAGAAGGGAAAAGAACGCTGCTAACAATATACGAGATTTGTTCGGAGTGTCTTCGTGTTTTCTACTTTACGCTTACCCTTATGCATGAACGCATTTCTTAAAAGAGCACAAATCACTCTTGGAGATAAAGAGAAAATTTCTAATAAATACTTTATCGAGCAAGATCGAGACTAAAAATAAAGGAATCTCGATTAAATCTACGCAATTTTGTAAATGGATATTTACATAATTATTACATACACCCCCGTTTACAAGTGAACGATCGATTAACCGTGATTTTACATTCACGCAGGACGATCCTTTCAGGAGGGTGGTAGGCGTGTCTAAAGTATTTTCTCGTGTTGATCTGCGTATAAAAAATCAGACACAAGTAAACACGAAATAAATGAGAAACACGAACTGAAATAAATTTCGCTTCGATATTTATTCGCGACTTAATTTGTCGATTGCCAAATAGAAAAGTTCGTTTCGTTGTTTTATTTTAAGCTTCAAGATCGCGATTGACGAGTAAATCGTTTTCTTTTAAAGTATTAGAAAACTTCTGGTCTCAGGTGTTTTCCTCTTTTCGTAGAATGCGTCGAAAAACTTTACGAGAAAACGATCGAACCTGAAGGCGGATGATTATAAGGAAGAATATTATAAGTTCGCATACCACGTTCTTGTAACCAAACTTCGGCAGAGTATCAAACGACTTTCATAAAGTTTGAATTAAACGTATCCCTGTGTAACGAGCGGAGAACGTAATTGTACTTTTAATATAAAGAAATTCCTAGGTAAGCACACTTTGAACTAAACTAATTCTTTCTGCAGAAATTTTTCATATCGAGTTTTATAAAACAAAACCGATGCTTTTGATGCATTTCAAATGTAGTCTTTTACATAATTTTATTTACCGTGATACGTTTAAGGAGATATAAACTAACGCTTAAGCAGGCAACGGAACGAGTCCTTTTTCCAAACACTCGAAATAATGTCTGCGTTACACAGCATAGCTCGGGTTACTATGACTCATTGTAATATAATTGTAATATACAATTTCAAATCGTGTCATTAGCACGTGTTATCAGGAGAAACAGCTCCTCGGTGTGGAAAATGTAATGCACCCCTTGGGATTATCTAATTTTAATCCGTTCAAAGTATAATATGCTTCGTGACAAGTATAAAGCGAAATCTCTTATTAAAGATAACGTAGAAAGTAAATGATTACTTTGTTACTCGATTAGTGTGCAAAATTATTTTGTATGAAACGATTATTTTGTCAAACTCCTTCTTAGCATACTTGATGAACGATTAAGGGGATTTTTAATAACTCAAGGTAAAAATCTGTGGAAAGGAACAATGAAAGTAGACTCGCGAAAGAATTCGTGCGAGAGAACTTGCCATAATACTTTTTCCATTGGACGATATTTCTACATTTACGAAGCGCACTAGCACTTGGGTTTGTGGATTATGTGGTCCTAGAAGTGATCAAGTAGCAATGTTACTATCCCTCTCGAGGGCTTACTCGTCCCTCCGGCAGAACGTGATCTTGAAAACTAGTCAGCTAGTGGTTTGGAAATCCACAAATATTCTGTTGGAGAAAGAGAGAGAGAGAGAGAAAGAGGGAGAGAAGAATTTCATAAAGTATTAATTTTAATATCTAGTGTGAAAGTTGTGTTCTAACTTTTCTATATTTAAGTACATACTGTGCTTGAAGCAAATGAATCGACTAATTATGACGTAAAAAAATACTTCAAATGAAATAAAATACGTTGGTAAGGTAGTTTCAGAGTGTAGGAATTCGACTCGCTTAAATCCAGATAACTCGGTTAACCTGAACGTGGCTTGATATAGTTTACGTAGAGAAATATATAATTGCAACAACACTTGTGCTCGATTAAAACGTACAAAAAAGCCGAGATTTCTAGAGAAATTATTGTTCGTGTGAAATTTAATTTCGTCTGAACTCGTGTCGTTTACAAACAAAAAATTTATTGCGTCACTCCTTACCATGTGCACGGTGTTATTTAATTAAAAAATTTCATTAGTTTCCAGAATTTCAGAGCTATGTAGATACAACAAAAATATGATGAATTTATTATTCCAGTATCGTAAAAACGATACAATGGCACAATATCTTGTATATATATATCTATTTTTTTTTTTTTTTAAATAAAGACATTTCAAATTTTTCGAAAGAACGAAGCTTTTGAATGCATTTCCATATATTACGGTCGCTATCGGGAAATGGCTGACATTCATATAGGAAAAAGAGACATATCTCAATCGGATCGGTCTCTGTAAATGCCCATCGTTCGAGCTGCAACGGATTGCCGCATCTATCTTCGGATGACCACAATAGTGGGTGCATGCACTTGACCGGCTCTCTCACGTGCATTAATGCAACGCGTGCTTTCGGTTAAGACTGAGGCTGGATGACGATCTTGCGAGACCACAGTGTTACCCTGAATCTACATCGACCATACTAATCCGGGGAACTCGTCCCAGAAGACCTCGTTTTTCGGTGACGTTGGACTCAATCGGTTCTAGAAGATCGATACCGATACGATGTTGTTTGAAACAGTGTTTCTATTCGAAGTAATCGCAATCAATTTGGTTTGAGAACTACGACGAATAGCGATAAATTCTAGAAAAACGATAGTGAGATTTTGCAAGCTTATTACGTAATTGTAGATAAACATTTCTCTACTATTAATATTCATATTCTATCCATTTGCTATGTAAATCGCGATAAAACGTTAGTAAATTAGTTGAATTAATTGCCTAGGAATTTTTGCCGCTTCTCTTTCCTTCGTTTCAAGAAACGCGTACATCGTATGAAACTTACATGTCGTAATAAAGCTGCCTTTTATGTACCACAATACACAATGGCTAATTTATTACAAACTTCCAATTCAAACCGAAATTAATATATTGTAGAGATTAAACAGCCGATTATTTTAACTGATGCAAGAGACGATATTTTCGAAAAGCATATTGTTCCAAGTCTTTACCTTAATTAGTTTCCACGATACATAATTTCGTATTATTAAATCGTCGCAAATGCATGGGTATGTTGAATGGCGGTCGAAATTCTGGGCGTGACCTACTTTTTTCTTGGAAATACGCATATCTCAGCCAAATAGTGGTGGTACTAGTACTACTACTGCTAAAAAAGCAATGGCCAACGTCTATTGCTGACCAGCGCACAGGTGCTACGCTTAGGGTAGGGCAGTGAATGCATACGAGCGAGAGGTCCGACTGTGCGAGAGAGAGGCGTACAATGAATTATTTGGAATTATGATTCGCTTTAAACGGAGATATCTCGACAACGAGAAGTCGTATCCAAGTAAAACAAAAATTCCCTTTAAAAAGGAAGTTTATTGTTCCTAACGACATAGGTAATTACGCTCTAGAATGTTTAAATTGTAGAATGTTCTAATTTAAAGCGATGGTTAAACCGATAATTGCATACATATATTACATATAATAAATACAGAGAATGCATTTTTCTTGCTTTAATTTACTTTTAATGGCATTCGTAGTTGCGTTGTCGACATTTTCGGCTGTGAGTATAAAATTACATTGAAACGCTGATTAATAATAATTTAGGTGTGAGAGTTACGGCTTTAACCGACATTAACATATAGAACGACGCTTCGATGTAAAATAAAATGTGCGCGGTAATAACTTTCTGCATAAACCTCGTTGCGATTTTCTTGCGAAATTAACGTTTGTTTTCATTGAAATTTATATTTTATAGCGTTACGTATTTGCGGTCGCGCGCGCTCCTACAAATTCTTAATTATAAGTGAAACTTTAAAATTTTAATTTCATAATTATATTTACTTAACAAATATGAAATTAAACATTTGTTACAGTTATCACCTCTGTATAGCTTTACGTAAAAAACTTTACAAATTTATTACACTGTAGCAATGTTTATTGCACGCCATGTTGTATTTCCTATTTTATTTCCTGATAAAAGTTATATGTTTAATATATTTTAAATATACGATGTTGTTACAACGAAGTAAACAATGTCGTGTACACGTATTATTCATACGTGAAAGCAAAGAACATCAAGCAATACGGGCTGTTTTATATTCATGAAAACTAAAACTGTTAAATCATATACACACCTCGTATATATGTATATAAAAAAGAAAAAAGATACATGAGATATTTTCATAAATGATTCATGGAACCTTTAGATATCAGTTATGAAAATTTTAGCAGTTATTAACATGAACAGCAGTTACTACGTATCGATGATCTTTCATGTATAATAAATAAAAGCTGAAAATCCATCATATTATAATATAATTTTCTACTAAAATTTCTCTCAGTTTACGTCTATTTGGAACAATAGAAAATTTGGCAAGATAATCTAGCTTCGTATTTCCAATGCATGTTTCTTACAAAGGAACTCCTTCTGTGAGAAAAGGAGGAATTCCGCTGCGAAATTCCAGTTCGTGCGATAGAGGCATCGATAGAAATCTCACAGAACGATTACGCGTCACGACAGCGCGCTCAGAAGCCGCCAGAAATTATTGATCTTGTTAGGATAATTAGAATTATCGGGTTATGCGGCGAAGGAGATTGCTCTGGCACGGGGTAACTTGTGTGCAGCTTGGTTCAGGATAGATTATGGGCCGACGGGTTTCGGAATGGGTTAGAACGTTGGGACATGCCGTATGTCGCTTGAATTGTTCATTTGACGCCGCCCTGGTCCTTGTTCCTACCTCTGTATATATGCACATATACGCAAACACAGATATACATAGCGTAGTACTCGCTTCTCTGGCCCCTGGATTAAACGCACTCAAACGTGAAAGATCTCTGAAGTTCGTTAATTCGACAAAGACAGATAGGGAGATGGCTTGTTACTTCGGTCGCAAGCCACGGAATTCGCTTGGCGCGATAGAGTCGGACCATCTCACTCGTTGTACGATCGATTGTGCACGTCGATGACAATAAAACGTTATTGGAATTCGAACGAGGGTGGCGAAGCCCGGCTTATAGATTTTGTTCGAGACGAAATTAGTTTTCTTCAGTTTTTGGCAGACTCTAGCTCGCTCCACGTTTTATTGCGCTGATGTTTTGACGAAAATTCGCTGGCAAACTTTTTGGAATACGTTATACGAGCGAAAGTAAAGTAACGGTTCTGAAATAGTTTGTATGCTCTGTGGAAATGGGAAATGAAATGGGACACGGCCATGGCAAAAGAGGAAAATCATCTGCCTTTATGATCATCAAATTGGTAAGTTTACAAAAATTGAAAATTTGTTAGATTAAACGTTTTGACGATGATATTTCGCGAGATGAAAATATGAAAATACATTGAGGATCTAAGATCTAATTTTTCGCGCAAACATCGTTGCTACGGGGTCTCTTATTTTACGATTAAAATAAAAGAAAGATAATGTTCTAAGAAATGTTAATTCGTCATTCGTAACATTTAGCATTTGATTTCGTCTTAAATTTGATAAAAAGTAGCAGATCTCGATAGTCTAAACGGACAACGGACTATTTAGATGTTAATAGAACTTACTCTCATTCTTTCTGATGCGTTTCAATTATTAGTTTCGTGTTAATAATTACGCTAATTGCGTTACAAACAACGATAAACCTCCATTTGGAATATTATCCAACGTATGAGATACGTATTAACGCATTGGCAATTTTGTTTGAATAAAATACTATTCTTAGATAACTGAAATTCGCTCTCATTTCATTTACAAATTATGCATTGCTTTTTTTTATTTCATAGGATATTTTCAAGCATATGGTCAACTACGATCTATGTCATCTCAACGAAAATATGATTCTAAGTAAAATTTCTTTACTTCTCATTCTAAACGGAAAAAATAGCATGTTTGCTATAATTCTGCGTTTCAGAAATTATTTACAACTACGCTTTTACTAGAACTTTCTCACTTAGAGTTACATTTCCTCGAGAAATTTCAATCCACCGTACTCGTGTTTGAAAATATCCTGTACGTCCATCTGATTTCTTTCTCATCTGGTCTTTATGGCGCGCTGAAGTCCTACAGCTAAACAGAAATATCGTTGAATGACTCAAGACCAGGTCTTTTAATTAAAGTAACGTACCGACAGAAATAGCCGGATCCATTTCGTTGGAACAAAGCCGATGAAAAGAAACGATAACGACCTGGTAGCAATATCATTGTTGCAAAGCTAACACGGAGGAACGATTCTCCCGAGCCATTTTAAGGTCATCGGAAAGCTTCTCCCTCGATCTCGGCGATTCCTCCGCTTTTTAAATTATTCGCGTCACGTCTGACAGACAGACGTTCTCCTCGAATTCGGTCGTACAAACAGTAGTCTCATTGAAATCTCGTGATTATTGTTCAGTTTATGAACGAAATGTCTGAAATGGAGAGCGAATAGTGAACGTTAAACGAAAGTAGAAATAGATAAAAGTAGAATTGAATGTAAAAATTATTGTGCGAGCGAGTACCAAAACTCGAAAGTCAAAGTTATTTTAAATTTGTACGTTGTAATAATATTCGTTAAAATATAACGAAGAGTTACTATTATAAAAGAATACGATAATGCGTATTCTATGGACGGTTTGTAATTATCTAAAAATCGATGCTTCATGCTCATGTACCTTAATTACTAAAATCTGTAAATACGTCTTATTTCATTTATAACATAATTTTTGTAAGGATGTGAAGGGAGCGGAGAATCCGAGAAATCACGCGTTAAACAAAATCACATGTTCAATCAAGCGGTAAATAACGGATGATAAAGTCGAGAATTCGATTTAACTACGAAAGAAAGTCGTATCTTTTGTTTCGGTTATTTATCGTATACCGGGGCGCGTTTATTTAGACGTCGAACGATCGTTTCCCGTCTTCCTTTGAATTTGCAACACCTGTGACCAATGTTTGTCCGGTAATGTCATCGATAGCGTGGATGTGGTACACTTGACTGAATGTCTCCTTGATAACACGCGCGAAACCGAATCTTGCCACTAATTGCGCGGGATCATAGCCAACGTAGCGTGAATTCTTGAACGTATCAGCGTGTGCACGTTGACAGGTAGTACGCTAGTAATATCATTCGCCTATGTTCGGATATTTGGCAGAGATCATGCTTCACTTGATATATATGCTTGTGAAAACGTGTTATCAAGGAAGATCAAAGGATCGGTGTCACAGATTAAATTTCAACATTAATCGATCGATGATTTTCATATCGGAACTACAACGATACGTTAACTCGTATTTCCTATTTTTCAATTGAAAGCAATTTTACATTTTACCACGTTTTCGATCAATCGCGCGACCAGAATCGCCTCTTTATTTGGTATTTCGTAAATCGAAATAGCATTCGAACAGTTCAGCTGGTCGAAACATTGTCGAATAATTAGCCGCTGAGATAAATGACTATTTTTATACGGTTAGTACCAGCTGCGATTATTCTCGAAAGTAATATTCATCATCATCGTTCATCATATATGTCTTCGACTTCAAATCCTAAATTAGTTTCAAAGTTTCACTTACTCAGCAAATGATTAAGGGAGGAAATCAGTCTTTATCTATTAAATGGCCAAAATTCCTGGAGAAGTGCACTTTTGATACATGAGTTTAGCGATGTTCGTGGTAATTAATGGTACTAGTTAGTTCATAGTTAGGGTTAGATACATTTAATTTAATTACCGTAATTAACACACTGGTTATATATGTTATATATATATATAGTAATAACGAATCAGTTTATGCTAAATAAATACTGGCAGAGGAAGAAAGTAAAGACAAAGAGAGGTATAGATTTCCTTTTTCTGCATTTAAGTAAATTACTACGTATTTGCAAAACTACTTCTTTTCTGAGAGCACCTGCACTAGTATTATATATTTTCGCACGAAAGCATATCGTGTTTTGTCTGAAAAAAAAAAACGGTCGCTTTTCGATGCATTAGTCCGACGGCTACTTTGCACTTTTCGAGAACACAAAAGCTGCATCGAGCTTGAAACAGTCTAGCTGTGTTGGTACGGTATATTTTAAATCCGGGTGAAATTATGATATTTCATTAGTATTTTAAAATAAGAAAACATTAATATTTCCTTATGTTTCATATATTACGTTATAAATTGAATGCTACGCGTCATGCTTCTGGGAATTCGCGACCAGCTAGCGAGACAAAGCTTTGAAGGCTTAATGGCCAGCGACCGAGGAGGCGTGGAAGGGATGATAGAGACATTCAGTTGAGAGAAACATTTATGTTTCCTTATATTTCATATATTATAAGTTGAACACTTCGCGCGTTACTCCTGAGTATTGACGGCCAGCTAGCAAGACAAAACTTGGAAGGCTTAGTGGGCAGCGAGCCAAAAGGGGTGGAAGGGACAATAATGGTCGTCAGATGACGAAACAGGTCGAGAATATTTATATAGATTCGTTAAAAGCAAACGGTGGAACACATAAAGTGTGCGCGAACGTAGATTTTTTAAATCCGTGTACACGTTCGGACGAACGTACAACGTAAAGTTACTTGCCCTAATTCGATGCGTACTTCCCTTCCTTTAGATTTTTCCTTTCCTTTTCCAAGATTTCTGATGACTTCCTATTTGTATACACTTCGATAGAAATTAGTCGCAATACAACTGACGACTATATGGTGTCAAAATGTTACATAATTTTCGCAGTAGGATATCACGCCTCCAATGTATAAAATTCACAAATTTATTATTTTCCGTGTTTCAGGCACTTCTGTGTACCTTTGTTACAGATATTACCATCCTATAATTCTTCATGAAGTATATGCGCATAATGATGTTGATGTTAATATTCACCTATGCAAATATACGACGTGCAAACAAGCAGGGACGAGTGCAATCTGCGTTATAACGGTCGCAGACGTTCCGTCTATTAATTGTAACATTTTAGCACCAGTATCTTTGAAGGTTTGTCCATGTAAATTAAAAAAGAAGCTTCCCAGTTGCCGCGCCATTTGCTTGCGTCCAGAATTATAACTCAGAAAGCATTTGTAACAGATCTGTAATGAAATTGAGTAGGAAGCATATTTGAAAATAAACAGATCCACAAAATGTTTTTAACGGGACCAACGGGAGAACATACCTCGCAAGATGCGAAGGAAACCATCCCGATTGGTCAAGCAGTTTTGGACAAACCAACGAAGATACATAAAAAGGAAAGGGAATGGAAATATACTCGTCGAATTGAGATATCTTCCTTTTTTTCCGAAGTCGATGCGATAGGGAGATTTTAACGTTTATTTTATTCTAATAAATTTATATATCGTAGCAGAATTTATAATTATCTGGTGGAACGTGGGCACGAAGGGTATAGCGTATTTCAATTTTTATTATTAAAAGAAAAATCTAATATTGAATCTGATCGTCTCAAATATAGTGAAATCATGGCTATTGACACGTAACCATTGACCACAATTGCGAAAAAATTAATTAGAAAATTTTATAACTAAGTTTAACATCCTCACCCCAGCTTGTTAATTATCCCTCGACGTATCGATAGATCGATGATTGTTTAACAACACGTCACAGCGTCTAACGTCATTTACTTCTCTTCATTTCATCATATAAAGATTGTCATCGTCACACTTGTACAAAAGAATCTTGACACCATATTTCTGATCTATCACATTTATCTGTACAAAAACGTGTAGAGTAGTTAATACAGTCTTTTCATATCAGTGAATCTACATTTTTGAGTTAATATTTTTTACTAGTTATTTATACCATTAAAATTTCAGTTTTTCGATCAAATCTATTAGGAACCTACGTATGCTAATCTTCAAAAATGTTTCATATAGTTGAATCGACATTTCTTGGAATTGTACCACACGTCACGTTAGTTACATATTATTATTACCATCGATGGAACTTCGATCGTGTCATAAATCTACGACAACGAAGACTATCCATTTGTCGAAAAAGTGATTAATAGCGACTACCATAAGATAGAGCCAAAATCCATTTCGAGTAATGTGACTTTCGTTGGACGTAAAATGTAGGAATAATACGCCTATAAATCCGCATCCCCTTATGTGCTAATAAAAAAATATTCTGTTCCTGGAATAATAAAAAAAGGACACTAAAACTTTATCTAACATCTAATCTAAAATTACTTAACAATTATTTCCATACTTATTTAATTTAATAAAAATTAAAAAGAAAAGCACATACCCACATTTTTAATTTCTAGATTCTTTTCTACAATTTTTGTTGTTATACATAGGTACCAAAATGATTAATGATGTTTTATAACATAGTTTGACTACACGCTACAACCTACGTATTTTGTGCATGTATTTCGTATTTAATAATGTGCAAGTTAAATTAGCTGATGAAAATTTTGCCTTGCTTTTTGACTTTGACCATCAGATAACTTGCTATCAAACTACAAATTAGTTGAAAATCAACTGCTTTGTAGTACGAAATACAAATTAAAATGAAATATTTTAAAATTACATAACGACCAAAATTGTTCTGGTTTACCCACAACTCAACGATACCAAACGATGGTTAACGCAATTAACATTAATCACTTACAATTATTTCACCTTCGCACGCTTCTTTCGTTTGCTCCTGAATAAAATTTCTCTTCTTTCTCTCTCTGTCTCGGCTTAGTTTATTTTGTCAATAAGATCTCATCCGGTTTGCACAGGAATCCGATGCTCCGAGAATGTAATTGGGAAACACCAACAGCTATCAGCCCGCGAAATCGGTAGCCACTCGGAATCGTACTTCGCAAGAGAGAAGCCAAGTTAAAGTTAATTAACTTGGATACAACGACGTAACTTTAGGGAAGCACAAAATATTCATTGTTTTAGAATAAGTTAAATACGAAAGGACGCCGTATGAAGTCGGACGCGGATTAACACGCTCTTCGATAGAATTCTTCAATCATGAGAGGAGAAAAATGCAATTTTCGCAAGCGTAGGCATATCAACGTTCAATATCATTTTTCTTCTTTGTAATATCCTAGAAATTTTGTTTGTAAATCTCTTCCAAACGTGAAGTTTCAAAGCGATAATTTTATTGTGAATGTTAATGACAGATGCCGATGAATGCGTGGTAATTATACCAAGTTAACACGCTCAATGCGACTAAAGATTTAAGCGGTTCTAACAATGTCCTCTCGTTTCACGATACCCTGGCGACTCTTAGCACATTCTCAGGCGATTTGCTACATCCTTTTACATGCATGAATGAATCCGCCCTTGCCTATTCACTCTCATCAGGCTATTTTCCAAATAATCCATGCACTCCATCCCTCGCAGCGACGGCTAACCAGGTGGTTCTCCCTATGGGACTAGTTTCTTTCGCTCGTTGACTATTCTCGCTTTTACAATCTCATTTTAAAAGGAAATTGTTTTACGATATGGTATCGACTATCGTGGTTAACAATGTCCTCGCAAACTATTATGTTTAACGCTCTGAGATTAAACCGTTAATTAAGTGATAAAAGCACAATTATTCTTTATATATGTTATTTATATGGTGTACCGCAATTCCTTCATCACATTCGTTACCTTCGGTTTTAGAGTAGCCGTTAGACGCAACACACGACGGAGTAATTTATTAATACGTTGAACGTATCCACATCATCCATTTAAGCCTCCGTAAATAAATTGGGTCGTCAACAACTCGAGCGAAGTTTCACCCTTGAAATTTTCTCCCCCAAATATTTATTTTTACTGTAAAAAAGTTTCGAAATTTTGACCCATCGAACGATCGTATAACGTGATAGAAAAGTTTATAATTATGCTAAAATTTGCTAAGTGTTCTGGAAGCCTAGAACGGAAATAATCTAAGAAGAATAAAGAAATATTTTTACTTATGCCGCGGTTAAGGGTAACGTCCTGTTTCGTCTAAACAGATAAAACTTTACAAATCATTCACAAGAATGTTTATCAATAACAGCATATAATTTTGAAGCAATAGACGGTGCGTAACGAGCGTCAGATACGAAGTATAAACATACTGGATATGATAGTAATGTTTGTAACAATTACTACGTTCAACGTTTTTATGAAAAAGTGCCAAACCCTGTGTGTTTATTCAAACAACTTTATTTCTTGATCGCTTTTATGAGAAATTTCTCATTTGAAAGATCATCCAAATTTCTTTTATTTTAAAAGGGTAAAGGTATTTACGATGTACATATTATTTCGCGTAACTAGTTGAGAAACGAGGATAATGTACAAAGCTCGAAATCGGGTAGTTTGTCATTTTTCTGTAGAAGCTTGAATGCCGAATTGCTGAGATCGGTGAAAAAATTGAAAGCGCGGGGAAGAGCCGTAAGTGAAATTCAGTGTAGACGGTTTTAATTCAGGCGGTGAGTCTGAAAGTCTCCTATCGATGTCCGCGAATTTATCGATGTCTTAGAAAAATTGACTACCTCTCCCCTCCCCTCCCTTGGTTCACGGTGAATTACAGCTTTTTCAACGGAACAAATATTTGAGGAATTCGCTTCCCTCCGTTTTAAGTAATCATTGTTCCCTTCTATTTGCGAGCAAAAAAGGGTTTCTCATTTTCCAGCACGCTGTTTTCCTAGAAAGGTGGTTTTCCAGAACGGAAATAAATCTTGGTTATCGCCGTATTTATCCATCCAAACAGAAACTTTCCGATTTATTCTTCTTATTTCTTAAGAAAGATTTCTTTCTATGTGTGTACATACATTTCTAACATTATTATCTATTTTTATTTCGCTAAAACTCTGTTATTCTTTTTACATTCGCAATACTTTTTCATAGATCGTCAAAATATCGCCGTAATAAAGTGAATTATCGTTCTTCGTATATTACATCGTGGAACGTATTAATTCGTAGCAGAAAATTAAATGAAAATGTATTTAACACAGACAGACGGAAAAGTAAGAATCGCCGTAAAAAATAATATATTAAGAGCGAAATAAATAAAAAATCAATTACGAATTAATCGAAATATTTGAACTGTACATTTCACGATACTGTCTATCTTTCAGGAAATTTTAATTAATAACTTGTATTAAACGGTAGAGCCAGATGTGAAGGGTCCAGAAATTATTGCATGGAAACATAAAAGCAGCATTTCTGTGTATATATTAAATGAACGACTAGGGCACTGTCAATAGCCACCGTAACCCCATGACAGGACGCAGGAGTATATAATTTGTGAGCACGAGAGATCCACTTCTCGTTGGACCTCGACTCCCGGTTGACCTGAACAATCACCTTGTTAACCTCTCAGTTATTCAGATGAGTGGTATGCACGGACACTTGAGAGGACTTCCCAAGTTGGAATTATCCACTGATTCGATGGTGATGTTACCATCTGCTTCATACTGCTTATAGATCGATCCAGCAAATATATTACAAACAAGTAAATATAATTCAATGGAACGATAATAAAGTACGAAGATTAAAACGACGGATAAACTCGATTCACAGTAATGCAAAATGCAACAATCTATGAAATATTTTCATACAAGATTAAGTTGGTGTATTAAAAATGCAAGGGCTCCAGTGGCTCTCTTAGAGTACACCTGAGACTAAAAGCACGAAATATTTCGTATCGCTACTTATATTCTGCTCGTTTTCTTGAAGCAGTTATTCCACGATCTTTTTTCGAACACGTATCGTTTTACGTCCGATCTAATTTACAATTTACACGTATCTATATATACGTACGTAGAACGAATATTTCCAAATTATCTGATATAGTTATAATTTATAGTCATCGCCATGCATTACGTGCAAAATCTCTGAACTTGGGAAGAGTTTCAACCATAAGAAAGATGATGAGAAGCAGCAGCGCTTAAGATTCTTGCGCCCTGAAAATCAACGTTAGGAAGTTCGCGAGCTCTTACCCAACGCTATTTCTCTAATCTATTAACGCTGTCGAAACAAAAGGAAGGACGGGATCGTAGCATCTAGCGACGCTAATGTATGTATCTCGTAACTGATCACACAATCCTCCTTCTGAACTATGTATACGACCGTATAATTCAAAATTCTATACATTGTATATTGTATATCCGATACCCTATATTCCAAACCTACGTATATTATTTAACATGAAAAGCAGAAAGTTAATAATTTCTCAAAAAAAAAAAAAGAAGGAGATGTAACATGAAATAACGAGATGAAGAATGAACAAAATAATAATACGAGTGAGGAAATAAAATCATATAGAATAATGGCTAATACATATTACGAGACACAAATTACAGAAAAGTTTTATAAAAAATAATCTTTGGTATAGTTTTTTATATTTTTTAACAAAATTACATATTCCATTTGCTAGCATTAGTTCGGGCAAAGCAAAGTCATACGAGATGGGCTCGTTTTACTGGAAGAGTGCAAAGCAAAGAAACGTCAAGTAAGTTTATTAACTATCGATACATGCGCATAAAAACGACGTATATGTATATGTATATGTATTCCCTTTAAACGTTACGATCTCCTGTCGAACTCTACAAAGCAAATCGATGTGCATATTCTCTAGCAGCCACGTTATTATGCGTGCATACGTAATTTCGCGGTAATAACAATGCAATGCTCTATTAGCTTCGTCAAATACCATCGTTAATGTATGCATTTACGATGGACAATACATATAGCTTCGAACGTCTCTTAACTTACCACCTGATTCTGCTAAGCTATGAATTTTAATAAAGACCGTGTACAATTAAATATGTAATTCTTCGCTATTCTTTGAAGGATTTCGTTCATAAAATGTGTGTCCCAGAAATGGGGGAGATGAAGAGGTGGAAGAAAAATGAAACTTTCGGACTGCATCGTGTGAAATATTACTTGTATGTGTAATAATTCCTCGATATCATATCTTCATCGTGCTAGTATTTTCAAAAATATGATATATTGCATCTTACAAATCTCTAATCTATTCTTAAATATAATTTATGTTTTGAAATAAGAAATTCGATTCAGAAATATTTGAAATATAATAAGATTTACAAATTCTATCGGTATAGCAGATTGATTTTTATCTTTTATTATTAATTTCGAAAAGTGATCAGCAACGATAAAATAGCATTGAGTGTAAGATTAAAGGAAACAAAGAGGTTAATATTCCTCATTCCGTAAATTCAAGTAGGTACGAATGTTAATGAAAAATTGTACATTTGCATCTTACTGGAAATAATTAAATTAACCAAGGAATATATGTATGTTTGTAATCAAGATTATGTAAATGAAACGGAGTGCGCTTACAGTTAAATTTCGATGGCTGCCGCTTCTATTTCGAAGTGCACAAAGTTTAACGAAATTATAAGGCGGGACAGTTGGCGATTAAGTACAATCAACTATGGATCCGTACAATTATGAACAGATAGTACAATCTCCAGAAAGCAATAAACAGTACATATTGGCAAAACTTTATTCTGCCTGCGAATTACAAAAAGACTTTATACAATTTTGGATGAAACTGCAGAAAAGCCACGTTCTCCCCGATCTTGTTGAATTTGAATCTGAATTTCAATTTGAATGATGATTTTGAATATGTTGTAAAGTATCAACATTTTGAACAACATTTTCCAGTACATGTAACTATCGGTCAGCCACAGTTTTCGAGATATTCGCAAAAAGCTATCGATTCAACTATAGCGAATTCTGCCTATAATTGTGCGACCACGGCAGCGTATGCATCTGTATTAGTATCATTAGTTGCCAGCGACTGGATAGAATGACCTGGTCGGGACCTATCTTATCTTCTGTTTATGTACACAGACAAGGGTAGGTGAGGTTGGGTAAAGCTCCGTACACAACTGCATATGCGAGACTGTAAGAAAAGTCTGTTATCGTTCAGTTGAAAATGAATATCACCAGTGTATGTATTGGGTTTGGGTTGGTTTCGTCGATCCGGCTGCCACACGGCGGCCTTGAAAGAGTAGATTCTTCTATTTCGTAAAGTAATATCAATTATTCATTCCCATACTATTCCTGGAATTAATTTGTTATTATTTTACGCAGGCGTTATGCCTCGAAACGCTCGGATTGGGAAAGCTAACCCAAACCTAATACATCGACGATATTTTTAATAACCCAGATATTAACTCAATTTCTAATTGGATTAAAACAGACGTATTTCTTACAAAAAGTTCCTTGCGTACACAGTTGTGCACGGGACTTTAAGCTCGCCTAACTCTCATTTACGTGTATACCTGTATACTACAAACAAAACATAGGCAGCGGGCAACTAATACTAACGCGTGCACTGTTACAGATGCAAAATTATAAGCAGAATTTACTGTAATGGCATCGCTAGCTTTTTGCGAATATCTCGGATACTACGATTGTATAGTCGACCGATAGTTACACGCACAGGAAAAAGTTGTTCGTAATGTTGATTTCTACGATATATTCAAAAATCACAGTTCCACGCAATTTTGAAACTTATCTGATTAAAATTAAGTTTCAGGATAAACATTGAAAATCATTATAACTTTTTAAATATCTCTAAATAGTATGAAATAAAATTGCCTAATTTCGAGAACCACCGGACGTATTCTTCACGCGGTTTTCACCATTTCAAAGAGCGTTTCTCGAGTCAGGTTTAGGCGTGTGAAACCTATGACAAAAGGAAGCAGGAGTCAGCAGGATTCAGCAGGAATCAGCAAAAGTGGAAAATATGAACCACAGACAATTTACGGATATTCGCAACGCAATAGCGACCTTCTTCACTGTGATCGTGTTTTGTTTAGAATCGCTGCCACGATATTGCAGCGAGGCAATATAATGCCCTCTCTGAGCAATATCTTTCTCTTTTCGGTGCGCGACATGTCGGAAATTTCACAACTTTGCTGTGATGTTTCACCAACTACCGAACGTTTACCGAGCCAGTGGAAATTCATCGACAGCTACGTTATTAAAAAAGATTATCGTATAAAGTGCCTGACAAAGGCCGGATATACCAGTTAGTTTCAAATAAAACGAACTCTCGAGTCAAGTTTGTGCGAAGTTCGTTATAATAACATCCTCTCTATAGGTGGTTCGCGCTATCGTCAAATAACTTGAGAACTTCTTTCGTTCTAAAAACGACGGATCTGTCTGCATCTCCTTACGAGGCAATTTTGCGATTTAACGCTCGTGACGTCGGCACAAAGGTCTCCTCGGTGGCTTTTTAAAAGCATTCCTTTGAAATTGGCGTTAAAACGCGATCGAAATTATTCACGTCACGAAACGCTAAACTTTAATTGCCGCTATAAATATCAAACATTATCGAGGATGCATAGAAGATAAACCGTTACAACGATAAGGGAGATACTACTCTATTCATTTATGCGTCGTAGGAAGTTATTTGTAAAAATTGCATATTTATGGAATATTTGAATATCGTAAAGAGACACGCTTGAAGTTTCGCAAAAAATTTCGCTTGATTCGTGAATTCGGTTTCAGTCTGTTAAAAATTATTGCACGGACTATACTGTCAAGCGTAAGTATACTCGAGCAAAGAGTGACAATTTCGATAGTGTACAACAATGGAAGGCAACTATCAAAAATTAATAAGAACAGGTGGTGTAATTACTGTAAACTACTTAAATGTAATTTCACATACAGTAACTTAACGCCATGAAAATGTATTAGCTTTGTGGGTAAAGATTCCCCCATAATCTTCCGACATTAAACGCGGCTCGAGGAGACATAATGCTAAATCTTCGGACATTCCACTGCTTGGCACTATGCTCTAGAATTTAGAATAAACAATTATAGCATAGAACTCCGATAATCCGCGCTAACGAGATTTCACCAGCAGATTATCGGATATTCTCGACTATTCGGTAATGCTCCTGGAATATATCGACGTGAATTTAGGGTCCTTTGCAAGTGAACCCGCTTCTGTGAACGATATTTCTAACTACTTAGCATACCGTGGTGAGTATAATTATTAAGCTCTTTGGAATTGTATTCAGGGGCTTATTTTCTTCCGTTACGTTTAAGAAAGGTAACCACTCCTTTAATTTTGGAGACAGTACGAATTCTCGATGAAACGTATATGTGCGGGTAACAGAGTTTCGAGCATTAGAAGCGAACTGTGTGACTGAGATTAGGGTGCGAAAAGAGAGTTCGCAACAAATCAAGCTTCTAGACACGACTGAGAATATATTCGAGAAATGTCCGCGCCTCACTGAATAAGCGAGTAAGCGAATAAAAGGGAAATAGTGTCGTGGGATAAAAGGTAAAATAGAAGTGCGCATCAAGTAAGAGTCGAAGAGTAGAAATGAAAATAAGAATTTGTCAAGTATAGTATGTGTTGCATTATATATACAATAAATATACGTACATTTGCATCTATTTATTTTAACAAAATATTGGATAAAATATCGTTCACTTTGGTTTATCCTTCGTACGACATTCTATACTTTAAGAAGATCATTTTTCTCAGAAACACGCTTTGCGTAGTATTATAAAAAGTTTCCCTACTAATAAGGACTATTTCCTAAAATTATTTACTTTCTAGACGTACCAACTTTCTATTTCAGATATCGAGTAAATATTAAATTCGAATTACTAAAAACCTTATTAAAAGTTCAAGTAGCTTTTGTTTCATCAAACACGTAATCTACTTCCGATTCTTACAATTACATTAAAAATTTGCATTCATAGCAACATTTCGTTCGCGTTACATATTCATCCAGTCAATCTAGTTTCAAAGTTCCGTAATACTTCGTGTTGTAACAAGAAACTGCTGCCAAACTATACTTTGCTATTCCTAGTCAACTCCGTTTTCCAACGTTTTGCTTAAATTCTAACAAACTCTTCGTATTATCCGAATTAGCGTTTCAGTTTAGTTCATTGAACCAATTATAAGACCAACACGAGAATCACAGCATACGAGAGAAACATAGAGATGCACAAACTCAGGAACGTTTTACTTCATTCTGCGTCGATTAATCGATCTTCAAATTATTTGGTCACTAATCGCTTTTGAAGCGACGTTCGGTTCACTGGTACGTTTGTACCACGTTCGTTGCAAAAGAAGATCTTCAGTTCACGAACAATTTGAAATTGCATGCTCCAAGCTCCATATTACGAGTTGCTAACGCTCGATTTAAAACATGAAATTACAAATAGCGACGAAGAATAGAGGAAGTTGCTGATTTTCAGCGCTACAAGCTTGTTTGGTGAAATCGTCTAACGAAGAACTTCCGCGGTGGAAAATGGCTCAAGATAATCGGAAGCTACATGTCGGGATCGTCAAGTACGATGTTACAGCGGTACTTTCGGCCCATGGTAAATTTGGCGAGTCGTTAAACACAGGACGATCGAGATTATTGTCCTATCGTTACAAAGGGCCGAGTATAAAGCCGACCACGGCCCCGTGAATGCCACGTAAATCTCGACGCGACGCCTCTTAGCTTTTGCACCGACTGCCTGTGTTGCCGCTTTATTTGGGTGGATCTGTTGTGGTTCCGAGAGCCAATTTATCCTTGCTGCGCATACGTCTGCGATTTCGTTACACGTTGACGGGCTAGCAGGTCGAGATATCGACCTATTTTGCCAGCAAAAGCGAAAAAGTTCAGCTTTTTTCGTCACGTACAGAACACCATTTGCGAGTTTCATATCTCAAGCTTAATTCCACTTTGCTACCAAAAAAAAAAAAAACTGGACTTCTTTTTACCCTTTGCAATTGGACTAAAATAATTGAAAAGCTCGTAATAAAAATGGCTTTTGCTCCTGTTTGTCTTCCCTCTGGAGAGCGTAAGAATACTCTGGCATCTTTAAATCGAATATACTTCAACAAATACGTTCCAAATATTTTATATCGTTTAAATTAGTTTCAATCTAAATGCCAAACTTGCGTTTTTAACGCAAAATGTCTAGTTCGTTCTCGTCTCTAACATCGAAGCTCTAAACAGAAATGTAGTTAATGCCTCATGGTAGGATATGACGCTAAATCTCGAGAGAGGAAGACAAAGCATAAATTTATTATGTATCCTTGAGGGACGCCATAGACTTTATGATCTTGGTCTCTGAATCTTAATACGTTATAACAGTTGAGAGAAACATATCAAAGTTAAACTGCACTTTGAGCCCAGAACGAGTAAAGCAATATTCTCGTAGGCATATGACTTTTGGGATATTACGTTTCTTATAGTAAATGCCGTTTAATTTCCCACTAATTTACAGAAATACCTCGGCCATGATATTTCATTACGTTACAACGCTATCGCGTTAATAAGCTGTAAAAATGATATGTTCTTCGCAATTTTCCCTTCACGTCGGACGAAGATCTTCGTTAAAAGGCTTAATTAAGTCAGTGGAACGTACGAAACTGTTGAACAAGCGTTACAAACACGCGGAACGAGCGTATCTTCGTCCTAGATTATGGAGCGCCAGAGAAATCGGAAAGTAATTTCGCTTCTACGTAGTATAAGTAACGTAGCTCCTTTGAACTTGTTACCAAGAGATCTGGCGGATTATTCGTGAAAGGAAATGAAATAAAAATTTCATTTCACGCGTATACGAACTTGGTTTGTCCACTAGCAAATTACACTTCTAGCACCTTCGACGTAATCGAAAGAACCAAGGCACGAGATATATTTTAAATCGACGAGGATCGTCGATTCGAAAATTTCTCGAAAATTTAAATACGCCATAGTGATTCGGAATGGTTTCTGATCGAGTATGCTATTTTAACGATTTATGGAATTACTGAGAGAATTTTTTCCATTGGAATAGCTATTTCGTGAACGTTGTGCATTGACTCGATATGCAGATGCTTCGGGAAATCTTCCAAAGCGTTCGACTATCGTTTCGATGATCTAAAATGTAAAGAATGGTCGCTTTGATCCGGTCGCCGTAAAACGAAATTTCATAGATAAAAGGAGAGCTTCCGGGCTGTAAGGTGTACCTTGTGGAAAATTTCTATTCTTCGGCACGATTTCTCCCTGAAGAAGAGAAATAACTGTTGCACAAGAAATTTGAATATCAATTCTCGCTGATATTTGCTTACTTCGGAAAGTGGTAATTTGTTTAAGATTATAGAGAAATTCTCGCAAGTAGTACGTTTATTCTTCAAATAAGTATTTCGAATTTACATTTCACAATTGTTACATGAATTCGTCGCGCGAATAGAACTCTTGAATTCGAACCTGGTATTCTTAATATCGATAATGAATCTGTCACGCGCGAGAAATGCATCGAAAAATTCAATTTACGAGACGAGCCTTATCGCGGCCAAGTTGTCGCTAATGAATTTACGCAGAGGTAGTACAATGAGATCTCTGGTTGCAGAGAAGTGTCCCGACCGTACCGCGGAAAGGACTCGTTGGAAGTTCTCGCCCGGAGGAAAAAAGTCGAAAAACTTTCTGCTACGGACGATAAAGAGAGATCTGTCGTGAGTTCATACCCGATGGTGCTGCGAGTTTCGACGCGAGTGCCTGTAAAACTCGCGAGGCGTACACTTTTTCGCTTAATACTTGCGGATTAGTGTCCTCGTAACGACACTTTTCTCTAGCAGACACGTCGAGAAGCGTAACGCTGGTTCCTAGCACGAGGCTGAATTTAGAATTTATGTGGGAATGTGCCGCGCTTAGGGGATGAACTCCGCGACCAGCGCGCGTGTAACGTGTGCGAATAAAGATGCATGTGAATTTTGGAAAAATGGAAAACCGGTTGAGAATTTTCCTGGAATCGTGCGCGAGAAGGGTAAAAGGCCGCGCTGAATTTTCGAGTGTAACTGGTAGCGGAAAAATTTATTATTTCCCGTCTCGGGTGATTTCGTAAAATGTTTTACTGAACTTGGGAAGAGTGAAATTTTGCATTTACAGGAGAGAAGATTTAGCGTTGGGTATCGCGCAACTTTTCGATACGTGCGATGGTGATTTTCAATTTGATGTTAATCCCTTTAGTAGATTTTCGCATTTACGTGACTTTTTCTTTAAATAATGCAAGTCTATGTTTGACTAAATGGATTCAGTCGACAGAAATTTAATTAATCGAATGCTAATTAAAACTAAAAGTTCCACCATTTCTCGCTCTATTAGCGAATAATTAAGACATAACCATGTAATAAGACCATGTTGCAGTAATGTACATCGATATCGAATTTCGTGCAATTAAGCTTTATTAAAAGCGTTTTCAGAACTTTCCATGCAGTCATTAAAAATTACAAATCGTGTTAACTTCGATATTTAAAGGTCATTTTCTACGAAGAATGTTGAATAAAGTATAAACTTAAAGTGCCAATATAGGCTATTAAATAATACGCGTTTTACTTGTAAGTAATTAAAGGTACAGATGCGAGATTTCAAGCTGATCTTGGATTTTTCGAGTACAACTATATCTACCGTATTATCGTACATATTGCATATCATTTACAGTAATATAATATTTTCGTGAAAGTTATGCTCGACGGGTAATCGATTCGTGTAACGAATTCCGAGACGAATACGTTGATCTGTAATACGTTTTTCAAAGTTACTTAAGTAAGGGTACTTGTTACAATTTTACTCACTTTATGCTGGTACTATAAAAATGCTACAATATTTTTTCTATGTTGGTATTTCACCGCTGATTATAATGCGTCACTCGATTAATCGACTTGATCGAAGAATTTATTACGAATACTTTTTACATTTTCGTTCGAGAATTCATCGACTCTATATACTCTGGACTTGCAATCGCATCCGTCTGCTGAAAATCGTTTTATACAGTGAAGACAATACCCGATGGAGACCTAGAAATCGTGAAGCTCATAATACGCTATAGTGACCTGTCAAGTCGTCGTTATCAATACAGTTAGAGCGGCGTGGCGGAAGGTCGTGTGTAGATGGTTTCCGTGTGGTTCGAGCCAGAAGAGATTCTCGTGGCATCAAGGGCCTCAAATGCAGACCTCGAACGGAAGTGGGCCACAGAGGGGTGCTCGCCCTCTGTCTGTATGTCGGTGTTTACGGGTGTGCGCGCATGTTCCACCGCGTGTAAAAGCAAGTGCATCGAAACAGAATAAAGACAGATGACGAAAGCGAATAATTGAAGCGGGAAAGAAAGACGGGAGAAGGAGGCAAAGCGTGCAGAAGCAGACGCGAACGATGATGGGAAGAGACCAGGGAGAATTGTTTACCTCGCGACGCACTTGACTTCTTTGGAAGTTTCAAGAATGTTGTGTCTGAGATGTCGCTTCGCTTCGATCAATTCGATCGTTTGGTTCGATCGAAACGATCGTGATATACATTGCGATCTATAATTCGCGTACGATAAAGAGACGAGCTGCAAATGGAAGGTGTTTCTATGTCTGAAATTCTAATAATCTTCGTGAAAATAGTGGAAACAATTTTGAAAACGATGAATCGTATTAATTACTCTGTTCGATTAAAGCTGAAGGAATGATATCCGGCGCGGTTCTCTCGGCTAATTAAAGTTATCTGATGCAGAATAACGAAAATAAATTGGCCCACGAAGGATGCTACCGGCACACCGCCCGTTTCAATTAAAAATAATTTATCGTTAAATTACTTTCCGCTTCGGGCATTTTCATTTCAAGGAAGCTTTTTTTCCTTCGTTTCGACGCGTTCGGTAATTTTGTTAGAACGTTTTTTGACAACTCGCAGAAATGGAAAATATAAAATTCTTTTCACGACTTTTTCTACGATTTAACGATCTTTTAAATTTTGTAAATAAAAGCACCTATTTTCACGAACGCATTAAAAAGTCAAGCCTTAATTACGAAGGTAATTAATAGAACGAGTGTTTCACCCTTTTATCAAACTTCTACCATTGTTTCTACGATCAACTTTTTCCGCCGTTTCCACATTGAAAAAATCGATAAATGTCCGATACGAGCGAAGAAGTTGGGTCAAGAGATGTACGCTTAATAGACTCTGAACGCCGATGTACTTCATGTAGATTAGATCGATGCAAGGACACCGTCATCCTCAGAACGATGTTATACGGTTTGTCATGAAAAGCTACTAGGACTCAACAACACGTGAAACGTGCTTTACTTTACGTCGGACGGACGCTCTCCATCCAGTTACTATCTTTTATTGGATTTTAACATTTTTCCAATTACATCCAATACCAATATCTTCCTCCAAAAAGAAGATCGGAGAGAATCAGTTTCAAGAGTGCCAAGTAGAATCGTAAATTATATTTAAAATTGGATTTCATTTTATTAATCTCTGTGACTCGTTGCATCGAACGATTTAACATATATTTGAAACACTGCGTTTGAAATACACGCATTTCTGTCAAATGCCTTGTCGATAATTCTACATAGGAAAATAATCGCTTGTTTCGTTCGAACAGTTTCGATCTGTCCAAGAAGAGATCGAAAAACGAAAAAATTAGCTCAACGTGTGGCACGTCGGGATTAACAAAATTTAAGATCCCTGGAATACGTCGATAAACGAAACCTACAGGGTGTCGTTAGAAGCGACAAGTAACTAACAGCTCACGATACGAGGGAATTAGATCGTTCGAAATCGCTGTAGGTATCTGTATACAGAGAGAGTCGAGTTCCCGAGAGATCTTCGAATCCTTCTTTCTACTGTTCCGCTTAGGAACTCGTAAATCAGTCTATCGCAACTGGATATCGAAACTCGTGCATTACCAGCTGTACGAAGAAACGAATTCCTTTGTAATAGAAGATTTACTCTGTGCCGCTCTCTTCGTCGATGTATCGCTTTAAGCACACGATTCTGTATACATCGTGCAATGTGCGGAATCGGATAGAATCCGAATTAAACGCGAGGATAAACGAAATTTGAACGAGGATAGAAACGATAACGTGTACTTTGAATTTTGTATGAAGGAATGTTTGGCGACCGTAATGCAATTAAAACTGGGATTAAATTCAGCCCGCGGAGAATTGAAAAAAGATGGATCAAGCATTCATGAGCTTATAGAACTTGGCCTCTTTTCTATGAATCTATATACGGTATATTCCTGTATCAATGAATTCTGTTGAAACAAATCTTTGGTGAACTGTTATTTCGTTACAATAAATGAAAAATATTCAACTAACAAGAGAAGCTATGAAAGTTAATTCCAGCGGTCAACGATAAATGAAATATTTTGAAAGGGAAACAGCATCTTCTGAGAACTTTTGCCATTTCCTGCATACTGTACACTGAACAAATTTGTTTGATTTTGGTTCTCGAGACATTCAAATTCCTAAAAGTGTTGCGTATAATTGAGGAGGAACAGGAGCAATCGGACAACAGCTTACGTTACGTCAAGGTAGGGTCACTCTTGTCACAGTCACGATAGTCTCAACTGAATTGCGATTGGTATTACAGTGTGAATACAGATTATCGTATCGCGATCGTAGCGTAATTGAACACTACGCCGATATAAATCAGCTTTGATACGATATTGGCTACTGTTTGGTCGTTAAAGTCGATTGTTGAGTTCTGAACATGAGCAGTCAGGAACAACCGAATCAACCTTTAACTTGTTGGAATTTTAACTCGAGTAGTCGATAATCGTTATAATAACTGCACAAGTTTATTAGTCGTTATTTCAGCATAATCTGCATAAAATAACTTCAAAGATGGAAAAACACTAAGTAAGACGTTTCGTCTAAGGATAGCAACGTAATGTATCCTTTGCATTTCGACCAAACAATATGTAGATTACTTTATTTAGGTCTTTCGATAATATTGCGTCAACGTAATTATCGCGTTTCACTGGTTGGTCCTCGGCTACTTCATCTTCGATTCTTCGCGAGAAGGCACACTCTCGACAAAATATACGTTTACTTATACGCGCAAACAGCCGTTTCATATATTACGATTCAATGGAACGTTAGCCGTAGCAACGACTAAGCCGCGATAAAGCATCGTTTACCCGCAGTCACCGCACCCAAAGCCTTCTATATTCTTCAATTTTCCTTCTTTTTCCTCAGATGCTGCCTCTATCACGCCCATAAATAGTAGGAGGCGCGCGAGATACTGCCATGGAATACGTTATATCGTGCAGCTTGAAATATCGTGGTTACAGGGTCGTTAAATTTTTCCTAAATACGTCCGAGGAACGCCGATAGTTTAGAGAGATGCCAGGTTGAGGCCGAAATTTTCCTCGTGACCGCGATAAGCCGATCGAAATTGAACAACGAATGGTGAAAAGCTGGCTGGCTAACGGATTGTTTATGTCTACGCGAGTCTATTTGTCCAGCTATCGGTTAACGATCGACGACATTTTTCCGGCGTCTCTCGAGCATCGTTGCGTTGTAACTTGTAACGCATTACCGATAGCTGCCGATAGTTTCGCGTGTTTCTTTATAACAGTCCCGGTACTCTAGCAAGCGGCGAATAAAATTTAAACACAGCCATTGGCTTTCCTACGAAATATCGCACTATCGGATACAGGGACGAGCTTCCTTCTTACGAAACTCCGCCAATTTGACGCGTTACGGAACTGCATACCGAACGTCGATGTAAATTTTACTTAATATTCTCTTTCGACTACATTAGTTTGTTCTCTTGGATGATACTGACGCGATTATATTTGCCAGAAGTTCCTTATTTCTGCGGCTTTGGTAACCGTGTCGTTAGCCTTCTGAAGTTAGAATATTTTATGGCTTACAAACACGTAATATTTCATTCCAAAAGACATTATATATAAAGTAAAGTACGACATAAACTGTAAAGAATGACCGTTACTATTGAATTTGTTATAAAACGTTGTTGCTATTATGCTTTCCTAGATATATGAATTAACAACGTTCGAAATACTTCTCAGTGGACGATACCGACTCCGTTATATTTACCTGGAAGAATGTTTCGTTTCTGTAGTTTTAATAACTGACGATATTCCTGAAGCTGAATGCACCTAGTCTTTCGTACAATCGGTTTTATAGTCAGTCAATGGACAGCCCGGCAATAAATCCAGCAAGTATGCAAATATTTGACGATGCAGAATTGAAAGGCACGTTTCACTTCCACGTGGAGAAACGACCGTTCAATCCGCGATCGATGATTTACGATTATTTGGGAAATGTTTCGAGAATTGCAACGTGCTCTGCAGGGGATTAGTCGCATGGTCGAACTTTTAGCTATAAGTCAGAACCGCGGAATAAAGCTCTAGTCTACAGCGTTCCCTGAAAAAAAAAAACGAAGTAAATCGCGTTAGCCGTTTGTTTGATTTGTTGTTCGGGTCACTGTGAATACCGTGTGTAGTAAGTTGTGAAATTTCTGGCGAAAAGAGAACAACTCGCATCGCGAATTTAGTTTTTATGCGACAGGAATATGGCAATTTGAAATAATGATTATTAATATTTGAAATTAAGTGCACTCGCTGCAACGTTGTAATGTGACTTGTAGTAAGCTTCAGATGTGGAAAATCGCTTTATATCGCCTCGTGTAGTTTTCTATCAATGACCTCACGTAAGAATGTACAGTAAGGAAAACAAGGACGACTACAAAGAGACGATCAACTACAAAGAAACGATCGACTACAAAGGAACTTGAATATACCCAGTGAGCAACCGATCAATAGTCGATCAAATGGACTTCCGTACTAATCGCTTTCCAGAGTTTATTATCATCTCGGAACTGTTCATTCTCTTTCTAACAACGTTCGTGCTATCCGGCAGTTGATAGCCGATTCAGGTATTGCGAACAGAAGCTGTTAAAGAAGATAAAAGGGGAACTCGACTCATGATACGATTGTTGTTTCTCCATTACCTTTGTCATTAGCGATTATTCCATTGGTTTTATTAATATTTGTTAAGCATTCGTATACTTGTATCTACATTTGAAATATTATTCCTTATTACGTCAAATCAATGAATGATATAATTGTTATATGTACGTACGTAGTTTTATCTTTTACTTTACGAATGTTGTATCCAATGAAACTTTTGATAATATCAATAGCTAAAAGAATATTCTGATATAAATTTTCAAGAGATACGTTAGTTCGTTGTTAAGCCGAAAGATTTACTTCGTTAATTATCGCTCGTCTAATTGAATTTTTCTAATCGAATTAATTCACCGTTTATTAAAAATCGGTTAGTAGAAACGCAACTTAATTGGTACATGTATCGTAACTGAACTCTAGCACGAAATTTTTATGGCCTCAACCCATCCTACCAATCGAATAACCGAACCTGTTGAATGTTTCTATCGCCATAGTACATTGTATTACGGTCTCCAGCCTACTTGTACATAGGTTCAACGGTCTCAAAGGCGACCTCAATATCAGAAAAATAATATTCCTTATCGCGGAATAGAAGATACTTTACACTATGGCGTACAATAAATATAGCGATTGTCAAGAAATACATACTGTAGTTGCAACAATCGTAACAACATTTTGCTCTTAGAACATCGTTAGTGAGCAATAGATAGTAAAATAGTAAATAACAGGTAGTAGTACAAGCACGATTAATTAAAATTGCTCCACGTTTTAAAATCTTCTAAGAAACAGATCCTTTTACACCATCGATTACTATCGATAAATAATCGAAGGTAAACCCCTCGCAAAACAGACATCTCGTACGAAAACACTTTTGAAAAATAATTTTCAACAAATATTCCCGTTTATCTATTTACGATGGAATGCTGTCGCATACTTTTTAGATGCAATTGATAAGATAAATTTATGTTCGAATCGAACCTGTTGCGCGAAGATCGTTAACATGGAGCATCATTTTCCACCGCTCGTACGTGTACGCTTTCCCGTTTTAGAAACTCACGAATGAACCTGATTTCCAGGTCACGTCCGTTCGTGAACTTGATTTGCATCCAGGACTTTTAGCAATATCAGGAAGAAACTTGCAGAGGTTGATGAAAAGCTGCGGATACGTTTCGTCTCTCTTTTTCTAGCCAATCGTGGACTAATGCTATCTCGAAGTTCGATCTCCAGAATGAACTGAGATTTTAGCAGGCAATGCGATTCCCCAAGTGCATTTTCGAGACCTTTGTGTCCCTTGAATGTTAAACTGGGTCATGGTAAAATGAGAGAATGAATCCAGAGAACTTGACTAGATTCGCCGGCTCGATATGTAATTAGTTGATGAAAAAATACAGTTTTTCCACACGCTTCGTGGAATTCCACTGTCGATAAATTAGTATCTTAATCTTGTTATTATTCTACTTAATTACGCTATATATCGATACTTTGAAAGGTATTGTACAAAAAATATTTTATTATGTCAGATTACAAAACCGAATTTACGATCCAATTACTTGATTGAACGATAGGAAACGGTATCTAAAATGTAGCGCACTGGAGAGAACGTAGATGTATAGCCATACGCTATATCTTAAAATGCTTTTGCATCATAAATTCAATCACGCTAAGCACTATGTTTCGCGTTAATTTCCCTTTTCAATTATCTGTTGTCTTCAACGTGAATTTTATCAAGCACGAGAGCACGGCAAGTGTACTCAAGACGCGACCACTAAAAGCAACGAGGGTTATTATTTTCAACGTTGACAAACAATTCGTGATTGCGCTGCATATTACATAAATGAGACAAGTTTATCGAAGGAGCCGTAACGACACAATTTCACAACATCCATCGCAGAAATGTTTGATAATACGGCTGGGGGAGACGATATCGTTAACATGACGTTAAAATTTATTGTCGACTAGGCGGAAATTGGCCAAGGGAATCGTCGCAGGGATTAATACGCGTCGTTGTAATGGCAGCGGATTCGAATACGGAGATAATCGTTAAACTGCATAAATTATTTCACCGTACGACGTATCGTCGAGCAACGAGTCTGTGGCAATAAATTTCGAACCTGTTTCGCCAAAGATTGATGGTTAACTTACGATTGAAAAGGAGAAGCACAAATGCTATATTTTCATTTCAATCTCGCTAAGATCGCTTTATAGAATTCGCAATGGCGATTTAACAGCCGGTGGGGCGATTTCATGGAAATTTCCAGCAATTTGGAAGGTTTAAATCGGCCAAAGTAATTTGAATATTCGTTGTTTGCTTTAGAAAAGGTTTACGTTGGTGTTAATATTACGTGCTTTTACTACGATTACTTGGAGTATAATTATTCAAAAGATAAAATTGGAAACTTCAGGGGCGTTCAATAAAATTAGTCGTTTTAATCGAAGCTTAATTAGCTGGAAACTAATAACGAGTTTGTTAAAGACTTTATGAAAGAGTTGCACATATATGCCTACCACTTCAGATTATTCTCTACAATTTTATTAGTAGCTTTAGCACACGTACGTTACACTACAAATCATGTTGAAACGAGTACGCGTGTTCGCGCGAAGCGATAAAATTTATTCTACGAAGAAAGTTGTAAAAAAAGATGTGCCTTATAAAAAAAAAAGAGGGAAAACAATTTTTCTAGCAAACGTTAGCTATTTTAAAATAGCGTTACTTTACGGACGAGAAAATAAAAACGTTCAGTATTAAAAATTAATCAGTATAATAAACATGACGCAAGTAACGATATCTTAATTTTTTATATATTTTACAGTGCCGTGTTTCAATTTTTAGTTAAATTCAGTAAAACGTAACTACTTGCTGCTAAAATTCAGTTTCTATTCGCCGCTAAATATATGTGTACCCTTTTTATTTAACGCTTAACTTGCCCTCATATCTTTTTTTTTTTTTTTGTTTTTTTGTATGTCCGTTATTTCGCACGTCATTAATTTTAATCGTATAGATGAATTTACGATTCAACAGTCACGAAAATTTCTGCTCCATCTGTCGCTCATTGCTTTTGGCTGGCTGGCGTGTCGCCCACTTTCAGCTTCATGCGAGAAAAGGCAACAACGTTTAACTTGGCACATGAACTAATTAATCTATGTCCTTAGATGCCTAATTTTAGGAATGCCTTAGCGGAACATTAAATTTGTCATCAACTGCGTGAAAAAGCGAAATTGTTGCTCATTCATAATTTACTTGATTTATTTTATTTTTCTTGTTAAGTTCGTATTAACTTTTATGCACTTGTTCCAATATTTAACATCTATCGATTGTGCAGCGAAAATGACCGAAATATCGCGCTTGCTTTTGATTATACAGCCGACTTAATTTTAATTATGTCGCTTATTTGTGCCGCTACCATCCCACTTGCGCTTGTTTTTTTTCCGATAGATTCGCAGCCGCGGCTTGCGGCGGGGACGGTTTTGATTTCATGGTAGACTTAATTTCAATTTTCCTTGTTCCTCGGCTCGTACAATAACATTGCCTCTCAACCGTACCACTTTATTATTCCAAATTCAAACAAATTTTCTAGTAACGCTCGCGTACAACTTTTCTTATAGATGAAACAACCTGGAAATGTCAATTCCACCTCGAACGATGACTTTATGCAATATACGTATAATACAGTGTACCAATTTTTTAAGAGAAAGATGACGAATGGTCAAGATTAGGAACAATTTTAACGCCACCTGCTACTTCTTCGTTAATCGTTATATGTTCTGCATGGCAATCGCTTCCTTTGTTTTGTCGAACATCGATGATTACGCTCGGCATTATGACGTGCAGCACGATTAACCCTCGCTTTCAGACGTCAAATTCAGTAACGAGAGCGAGTTTGTGCAGAGAATATGAGTGTTTGATTGCTATCGCCAAGTTGGCTCGCTCGATACAGCAGAATTCTAATTACAAAACTGTAACATTGTCCTTATTTTTCAGTCGCTTACTCTTTCCAATTCTTTCGTTTTCAACGTTGACTTTGGCCGTCATTAACTAACAGTTTGTGTAGTATGTACCAGCGCTCAGTATAACGAAATAATAACAAAACAAATTATGTCATTATACAGGGTGGTTGGTAACTGGTGGTACAAGCGGAAAGGGGGTGATTCTACGCGAAAAAAGAGATCGAAAATATAGAATAAAAATTTTTCGTTTGAGGCTTTGTTTTCGAGAAAATCGGCTTTGAATCTTCGCTCGGTACGCGTGCACTCTATCAATTCTCGTTATAACGGATCTCACTGTAGATCGTTGTCTCGATGGAAAAAATTAAAAAAAAAATTTTCATTCTATATTTTCGACTTCTTTTTTTCGCGTAGAATCACCCCCTTTCCGCTTGTACCACCAGTTACCAACCACCCTGTATATTTAATAAAACACATTTGATCAGTGTTTCGTGTACGCTTGCTGCTCTTATTATATTATGCCTATAAGTATCAGGGTATCGTAGTCAATTTAAAATGTATAAATCGATGAAAAATTAATAGCTAAAGGTAAACTTATTATCATGTTATTATTATTATATCAAATAGATAATTCATTGATCTATATAGTCACTGATTTTAAATGTTTCGATATTTCGGTCTCTCTATTTTAGGAGAGTCTTTTGTATCTACGACACAGGAACCAAACAATTTGAGAATAAAAAGCTCTTCAAATAACATAATTGTTCCGTAATCATTCTGTGATTACGTAGTGCCCTTTAAAAAATAATTCTATTGTACCATGATACATTTGTATCGCTCTTTGATAACGTTGCTGCGTCGAATAAGTTAAATTCATTGCATTTTCAATGTGCATATCTATGTATACCCAATGGTGCCTTTTAAGAAAACGCAAGGGCAGCTTTCGAAAAGGAAACGTTCGATTGAAATCATCGGGTTTCTGCTTCGTATACGGAATGGAAATGGTGGAAGAGACGTTTAGAGGATTATTGATGCGCAATAACGGGAAGCTAGATATCTGCGCTATCTCATAGTTCGATTCGACCCTTCTTTGAACAACGATTCGATTGAAAGATCATTTGCAACGATAAATCCCGCTTTCCAACGAAATCTTATCGCTCTCTGAAATTTGTGAATAGATTTCGAAGAAAAATCTACTTTTTATTTACAACTTTTTCTTCCTTTACGAAAAAGATCCTTTTTTGTTTAATCATCAGGAAGATATAATCTTAACCAAACTTACCATTGGCTGATCGAACGTTTTGATAGCTCGCGTAATTTCAAAATGATCGCGCGCGCACCACTTATCTTGTACACCGCGATCTATCGTTTTGAAATTTCGCGAGGCCGTAAATCCTCGTCACGCTTGATCGTAACGATGGCTTCGGGTCACGTTTAAGGGTTAACTTATGTAAAACCAATTATGTTAAGCCTGGTTAAGTACCTAATAAATACTTTACCCTCGACTGATATCGATAGGTGGTAGGTAATTACGACAGTTTTAATTTAATTCAACACACATTCGCTGACCTTACGAGTTTAATGTTGCCAAGCGTCCTAGCATGGTTACGGAAAATTTGCAAAACTCAACAGGGAAAGCAGATGGTAAAATATATTCTCCGAGTAATTTATAGCTCCACCACTGAACAGAGTTAATATGTTAATATGTAATATCTCTAGACAGTACATTTTAATAAAAATTTATATTCGTATTATAATTTCTTTTCCCCTTTTCTTAAGGGACACAGAAATAGCGCTATATTTGCGATGTTTCTACTTTTAAATAAAATACTCCTCGTAAGTCATTTTTTTTTAACAGTTATTTTATAGCTTAGTTTTCTGTCTGTCAGTCTGTCTGTCTGGCCGACCGATCAACTAAAAAGCTGAAATTTGGAACAAACGCTGATTTCCGATGAATATAATTGAACACGATGTAATTTCAAAAAATTAACAATTTTCTTTTTAATTAATCGTTAGAGAATTGTCCTCCTTGCTTTCGTTAGAAATTTCTTTATCCGAAAAGTTCATCCAAAAGAACAGAAGATATGATTGATCGAATGGAAGATGCATCGTAAATTTAATACAAAGTGAGGTTTCCCCGTATATTATTATTACATTCGATTAACAATGAAATCTGATTAAGGAAATTATTTTCTTTTTCTTATTTTTTTACATCTTCTAACTTACATAATTTTTATTACACGGAACCTTCATACAGAATGCAGTGCACGACGCTAGGTGAACCTACAAACATCAGACAGTTATTAAACCGCTGATTAATTCTGCTACTTAATTTAATTTACACGCCCGTTATATCGTGGCATGTACTATACAAAGTGGACGATGTTAAGTAAGTTCCGTCGACCCTGGAGATCCAATAACTCGGATAACCCGAATAACGATTTTCATTGGTCTCGATCTCGTCGTTCCGGCCAAAGTAGTTGTATACGCGTACAAAGAGAAATAAGCTTCGATGCACGAGAGGAACCTCGATAAGAGAAACGAGCCACGAACGTGTCGTCGCGTAAGAGAGCGACATTAAAGATTTCGTTTCCGAGTTGTCGATTACGAAGGTTCGCAAAGAGGCAGGCCAACTGATCTAAAATGCGAATGCTAGAGGCACGTTATTCCAGCCACTCGTGCTAGTGAAACGTGAGTGTTACGACAACGTCCTCCGCTCCATACATTTAGTAGCGACGTTGTGCTAACACACGCTCGACGTGTTCGCTACGTGATGATGTTAACCGTGGCCGACTGTGCCTGCCTGCGATCCCGCTATCCGATCATTCCCGTTTACTCATTGCGAAAGATGTACAGTACACCGTCGTCAATCCAGGTTTCCCAACGAGGAAAGACAAAGTACGCGCAATTATTTTGGTGCTGCGCGTGTCGATGCAGATTGTGACCAGCTTTGAAACGCGATCGCGCGAGATAAGCGTGTTTGCAACGTACATAGTCGGAAATGCGTTGAACACTGCAGTCTAAGCATCGCTCGCGAGACGTTACACGATCGAACACCTATGACTCGTTGAGTACCTCTTCGATCAAGAATATGGCAAGATCGATGAATATCAGATTATTTTACGAGTTTCGCGTTTAGTTAAAAAAAAAAAAAAAAATGCTACCTATCGCTTCACGATAATAGAATTTCCTTTTGGTATACCAAAAGAATGTCATGAAATAAGGAAAAAGGTAACGACAAAGAGCGGACGATAACACGATCGTTGCAACGACGTGTTTTTATAATTTCACAGAAGTTCATGATTTGCATCGTAAGCCTCTCCAAATACAAATGAATCAATTCATTAGTTTGTAACGTTTGGACAGCAAACTGGACGAGTCGATACGCCAGCGTTCAATGCTGTGTTAAGATATGTTTCAAACGTTGAAATCAACTGCATCAAAACGAGGAGATACTCGAGGATTTTCATCGACAAACTTTATCAGACAAGTCGTTGTAAAAGCAGAAGTTGGAGAAGATTCGAGAGGAGGCACTTGTAACTTTCAGTGGTATAGGATACTTAAATTCAAACGTTCGAGTATGTCTCGCGAGCGTCACGTCGCCTGCAATTCCAAGTCGAAGGGTGAGTCGAATAGATAGCTGAAGATGAACTTCCAAAGCAGATGTCTGGAAGAATTCCATTAAAGACGGAAAAGGTAGCGGAGCGTAGTACGAGAAACATTGCAACGAGCGGGCTTGCGCCGCGTTTGCTGAGAAAACAGCTTGAACGTTCGAAAGTTGCACGAAATTTTGCTCGCAGCTCGTGAAGACGAGTGTTTCCTCAGCGAGCGTTGTTCCAATTCGTGCTCCGAAAAGCGTTCTGCTTAAAGAGATTTGTCGCTGACATTGCTCGATATCTGTGCGTCTTGGCATCTTTATGTCCGATATATAAATATTTGAAATTCAAGAAAATTAAGATATCATACGTCGCTAGGAAAAGGGAAGGATTTACTTCTCACTTTCGGTTTTTGTTCACTTCACTCGATTATCACGTTTGCACAAACCAAACTTCTTCTAAAGATTCTTCCACCCGAAGATTTGTTTCGTTATGAATTTCGGTCGACGTTTCGTGTTTTGTCGTAGATCTCGATTTATCCGAGTTGTTTGGATTCCAACGAAGCAGACCAATCGGGATTCCACCGTATTTTATCGCGATCTTTTCTAATTTCTTCTTCCATTAGAAATTTTCAGACGTTAGCAAACTTCTTCGTCAGAAACGTACGAGAGTTCCTTCATCCACAGATATATATCTACTGTACTCGCAATGCGTCTCAACGATCGACAGCTTCATTTATCAAACGCCTAGACGGGTGAAAGAGAAAATAAAAAAGATACACGGCTGAAACGACGACGAGCTCGTCGTTGAATTTTTTGGAAAACTCGGAAGCTTGTATTCAACCGGAATCCGTTTCGTCGTTCGGCCGCCGGTTTGTCGTGCACAACCGAGTTCCTACAGCTTTAGTCCGAATGCTTTCTGCACAAATGTTTCCACTGGAGGGCATTCAACATTTTGTATCCGGGCTGCGTAGACTTCGGTTTGAATTATTTTTCGGCCTTTCGCGCGCACAAGTGCTCGTTCAAAACGTGCTTTCACTTTTGCCCATGTAAAACGCAAAAACAGGCATCCTTTTTGACGAGCCAGCGTTTTTCTCTTTCCTCGCATTTTTCAAAGAGCTGTTGCTTTTATTATTACGATATTCCCGTCAGATTCTTGTTTATTCGGAGAATTCTATGCGACCAGTAGAACAAATGTTTTTTTTACAACGATAGCTGTTCTTAAGGTGTATCGGCTATATTTTAAATATTTCTTTTCACATACGTATCTTCGAGTGAAATTATCCATTTGCCGATTGAATTACGAATTTCATTGAAATTCCGCTTATAATGCTCGTAACGCTCCTTTTACCGTAATTGCCGCTTATCAGAAACTATTCTAATAATTTGTTGCCTAAACAAGCACGTTGTTACTTTCGCTGATTTCCAGTTTACAACTTTAGACTCTCGGTAGATTTAGACTAGTATAAATTCCAACGCGAGAGGGATCTGGATTAAGTTCGTATCAATTCGTTCGTTTAACTGTGCAGTTCTCGCTCTTTTCTCGCTGAAAGGACAGAAATAACCTGTGCTCTATTCAGCGGCTCTTTTCCAAGGATGAATTACTACGGACGGTTTCAACAGGTCCTGAACTGTTCCGCAACTGGTTGCCTTCCGGAACGAAAGGGACGCGCCATGCCTGTACAGCTCTGCGCTGATTATTTTATAACAGATTGCAAAATTAGGCGAATCGTGTCAGCCACAAGGGTTGCTTCGAAATTCTATTCGGCTTAATACGTTCGAAACTTTTGATTGGCCGCCTCAAAGCGGTCCACGCCGCGCGACGATAATACTCTTCGGTGGAACTTCGTCATTAGCCGAGAATTTCACGATGTAATTTTAATGCACGGATGGTCCGTACCAAGGAATCGAGGGCTTTATTAAGCTTGTTGTTCTCAAAGGTGAGTAACTTCGGTACAATTAGCAGATGTTGGCATAGCAGTCGTGCGGCGACTATTCGCTGCAAGGACGTGAGAATTTTTCATTGGCATTCACATCGCCATTCTGCGTATCTTTTGCGAATTGGGGGAAAATTGCATAATGCAGTTCATTGATTAAAATTATTAAACATTTGGAAATATTTATGTCGCGTCTCGAATTATTCGAATCTCGCGATATTTAAAGCGTTAGGGTGTAACGTGACTTTCGTTTTAAATACTATCTCATTTGGTCGATTGGGACTTTTCTCCTAAAAATCTGCATCCTCCTAAATCTTTCCATTTCTCCGATATCTACTTTTTTTGCTGAGGAAGCGGATACGGATGGAATTAAAAAATCGATGTTTCCGAGTAGATATAGACGGCGGCAAAGAATCGGCAAGAAGAACTTGGAGCTAATTAATCGAACGAAAAATAATCGTCTTTCTCTAGTGCTCGATCGACGATCGATATTTCCTCGAGAAGAGATTCGATGGCTTCTCGAAGATTTTACCGTCGATTACCGACAACGAGGAGCCAAACAAAAAACAGATCAAAAAGAGTGGAGATACAATCGAATTCCAGAGCAGTTGGAGGGATGGAAAAAGGTGACGAAGCGAAGGAGGATAAAAGAGGATGTGACGAATTGACGGTGGAAAGGTAGGAAGGAAATCTTTTTACCTCCGCCGGAAATCAATTCTTCAGAAACAATAAAATAGCTATAAACCGGGAAACGGAGTGATATCGACACGATATGATTTAGGGACCAGATGAAAATAACAGATGGGCCGGAAATGGGTAATAGTTGGTTTGCACTCGTAATTTGACATTAGTCTTTTTCAACCCTATTACAAGATATACGAATGCGTTTGTACGCGCGTGAACGTGGCATGGAAATTACTAAATTAAATTTGATGCGATCGTTTACGTCGCTGCAAACTCAGTTTTCTATCTTAGAAGTAGCGTAATAAATACTACGTCGTCTATTTCTCAAGGGAATCTGTTATCAAGAGCACTAAACGCAAATATTAATTGGAAGCTAACAGTAGCTTCGTGTTCTTGCACCTTAGTCTTCCCGTCAAATAAACACGGAACAATTGTCTCTAGAAAAAAATGTATGGAAGAGTATGACACGAAATTTATAGACCGTGCAACCCCGAGAGAGCAGCGCCGTGAGTTATGAATAAATTCCCGTGTAGTTGTCGCGTATCGCGCAAGAAAGCCAAAACGTCACCGGCACGCGGCTACCGTTCCCGGACCTTTCGTTTCCATTTCTTTATTCCAGGCAGCAACGTCAAAAAACGTTCCCCGTGCTCTTCATCTCGATCCAGCCGGAGTTGCAGAAAGACGCAAGAGTGCATCATTCTACTCTCTCGATCTTCTCGAATCCTCTTTGCCGTGTACAGCCTGCTGCCGTTCCCTTTTATCTTACTTTCCATCCCCTCGTGGCCGCCAACCACCTCCTTTCCCGTACGACGTTCCTTTCGTACCCGAGGGAAACACGAAGCTGCCACGCGGGAAAGGGAACACGAAAAGGATGACTCGAACTGGCTGAATCGACTGTGATGCATGCACCTTCTTGTTTCCTCGATCACCGGTACCTCGATAGTAGCATGTGGGATCAATTTTGTCGATCTCATTTGATAGATCTCATTTGATAGATCATCGCCACTGGTCGTTGAAGATCGATCGAGCTCTCTACGCGGAGAGTCTTGAAAATTTCTTGGTCATGTCGAAGTGGAAAAGAAGCGTAGCTGTGCTTTCAATCGATCCGTTGATTTCTGATATTTTTAATAGTTTATTAAATTGTTAATAAATATTTTTACAAATAAAGTCAAGAAGAAACGCGAGCATTTTAAAGCGCGTGGTACGCTTTGATAAATTAATGAAATTAAATAATCAATTATTAGACGGAGTTGTATTCGGTCGTTAAGAATGAAATGGCCGAGTTTTAGCTAATTTGTACATTAATTAAATACGATTCGATCGATTCGATTGATTCAGATAATAATAAAGTTACAATCGTTGCAATTACAAACTTTAGTCGATCGTTATCGATAATTTCTTAATTTATCGTGGATTTTCATTATCCTGAGCTTTCAATCTAACTTCCAATTTTCCCTTTATACTTGACAAGTATCGACCAAAGTTAGTCTCGAACATCTATTAAATATTCCATCGCTCCTTTTACTTTACGTTGTTTCTCTTTTTTATCGGATAGGCGCAATCTTAATAAGCAGAGGCAATAATTGCCATCTTGCGTCCTATACGAAGTTCAGCCACTGTACTTCCCGCCGAACTCGAGGATAAAGTAGAAGAAACCGACCACGTCTTTCATTTTCCTGCATTGACGATTGAGCAATACAATAGTATTGTAGTAGTACACAATAGACGTACCTTAAGCAGAAATTGCAAAAAATTCTCTGACAAGCGCTCGATAGGGAAAGAGCTAATACTGACGGCCGCAGCTGCGTTTCCGCCTCGTCGGTAGTCTGCCTGACGAATGCAGTGTAAATGAATAATCGATTCCATCAATCGACAACATTTTTTCCCTATCTGTTACAACAGGAACTTGCAAGTCTGCTGCACCGACTTGTGGTTCTATTAAAATGGAAATGATATTCTACGCGCGTTGCTTCGGCTCTCGCTCGCGCGTATTCGTATTTTAACAAAATTGAAATTTCAATTTGCCGGAGCAATCGAATCCTCCTGACAGAAGTCATATAAAATTACGAGTGATTGATCACCATACGTGTTACAATACGCATGGAAAATAAATTTCTTTGATTATTCCTGAACACGGACAAAAATAATAATTTGTTACGAACGAATATCTGTATGCTTGAGAATTAAAAATCTCGGTGAAAATAATAAAATATAATGCAGAACTCGAGGCATAGAATTTTCTCTATATTAAGAGTAAGATATAAAGAAAGAGTATCGAAATATACTTTAGCATATTTTCTAGTGAAATAATTTACACGAATAAAAAGTATAAAAATTGAAAACTAACAAGCATCGATCTGTAAATTTTGTAAACGACTTTCGAACTCTCTATCAGGAAACTCTGTTTTTTATTCTGAAACTCCGTAGTTTGTTATAAAGTTTCTGAAGATGCTCTTTATTGCGCGAGTAATTAGCCCAAGGTATTTAAACGTCGTTCTTTTCGCACCACGTACCATTACCGCTAATAGAACGCGTTCTTCAACGGGAACGTTATACCACTTCGATGGAAATGAGAATAGCAACCGTGACAGGCGAGTATTAGTTCGGGTATATTGATTTCCTGTAAACCTGTAAGCGAACCGGTGCACCACGGTGTTTGGAGAAAGGAAAAAGACGATATTACCGCGAGTGCATTTTAAATTTCCCATTTTTTACCGCAAACCCCATTACCGGTACTCTTGTCGGTGCGTCTCTTGTGTCAAATTGTTTCTCGACACGAGCTATTACAAATTGTCTCTCTGGTAATAACTTAGAAACAGCTATTTCATACTTATATATTTGTTATGTTTATGGTTCTTAAAAATTACGAAATTAGAACGAAGATACTGTACGTGATTTTAGATTGAAATTCCTTCTGTAATATGTTCTAGAAGAAAGTTCTGTAACTCATTGGCGCTCTTGTCTATTCGGTATATGTATGCAAGAAACTGCGAACGCCAAGGAGTTAATGCTATAGTGAGCAGCTACTTATTAAGCTGAAAACTACGTAAAGGCTTTAGAAACTAGTGCTTTCCCATACGGTCTGTAGACGTTAACGTATAGTTAATTAACCACTTACCAATTTCAGCCACGCGTTCGTCGTCAATATTTGATTCTTCTCATCCTGAGAAAAAAACAAAAGAGAAACATTAAGTTAGTATAATTTCAGTGTTCGAATCGTTTTATAGAAGTAGGAAATAAAATTAATTCTATAAATTTGAGATATACGGATCATTTCTTTTTCAATTTTCTCGAAACGAAAGAACGAGTATATCGCATGTATATAATAGAATTACTTTGTTGCGAGAAAAAAGTCCGTAAGATACGCGTAAAGAAGAGCGTGAGAGAGAATGATGAGAGTGAGACGCGCAAGTTGTAAAATTCACACCAAAAACTAGGATCAATAACCACAAATTGCTGCCGCGATCGTTCGTTTCCCGAGTGCTCTGCAGGGAACCGCACTCTACCACAGACTCATCATCAGAAGTTCAAAGTGATTTATAAAACGAGTGCACTTCAACGATACTGTCAACCAGGCAAACCACTTGGTAAACGATCGTGTCGAACGAATTGACCGGTCGTTGACCAAAACTACTTACCGCGACACTTTCGTTTCTGCAATTTCATATCTCTATCCGATACATATCGAGCTTTTCTTTGAATTACTTAATGGCACAACTAATTGCCGAATAAATATATTATATAACGCAAAATGAACGATTACAAATAAAATAAAGCAATGAAACGAAATGATAAGAAAAGGGAAACAACTACACAAAAGGTTAAGTTTATAATTTTCATATAAAAATTGTACGCTTTATACAAAAGATTTACGTTTCAAAACTATCACCACAAACGAAATAAATCTCAAAGGCGTGTCTCGATTCGAGACGAAAAGAAGCTAGATTTGCATGTCAATGTATGTGTGCATCCCGAAGCTGCATAGAATAGAAGGAAAGCTCGCGACCAGCGCAACAAGTATCAAACGGTTTAAGTTTAACTATTCGTGATAAAAATAGCCTGTTAATCTCATAAAACTCGGCTAGGACGCGGTAATAGCAAGAAAGTGACGAAGAATGTAATTAACAGATAGCCCGAGTGCTAAGTGAACGTATTATTTCATTTTCAAACACGAACCGAGCATGGCCCATTATCTCAGAAATTAATTTCATTTTATACATGTTCAAAGCGAGGTTAGAATTGATTTTAAAAGTTTCATTGGTCAGAAAATTTTATAGTGTATTTTAATAGGGTACATTTACACTCTGGAAAGAGATAAAACGATACATATATTTGCGTTAAACGCGAGTCCCAAGGGACCACGAATCTCGAAAATAATCAGATTTTCTTGAAGCACGAATCTTTGCGGAGATCTCGCGATAGCTTAACGTTGAATGTTTAGACATCTGCATTTAGACATTCGTTGGCATATTTGTTAATCGCAACCTTGACCTACGCGCGTGTCAAACATATTAAAAAGTGAAATCGAATTGACGCTCGATTTTCATTTCAACGTGGAATCGGGTCCAAGGTCGATTTTCCGTTCGGCTGAAAGTGAAATTAAAACTATCGACGATGTATAAAGCTTTCCGATCAAGAACACGACAGAAGAAAATTGCGAAATCAAAATTTTTTGCGTGTTCAACATTTTGATGCTCGTTGAATTTAAAGATTTTGTTTCATGGCCTAAATAGCGCGTATAATAAGTTTCAACTTGCGTAGATCGATAATATATGTACATATATCCATTTTATTAGGAAAATAATTCCGTGCTTGTCGCAGCCATGATTAATCGTTGTTTAATATGTTTCGCAGTGGAAGAGACCAGAGAATTATCGGAAATCAATAAGCGATCAAATTATCGAATCAATCATTGTGAAACAAATCACGCCAGAGATGTCTGCGCTAACCAAACAGGTTATTAGATTATTACAAGTCTTTTCTCGCTATTCCTGTTTTAGAGGAGAATTGCTCGTCGTGTTAATTCACGGTATTATTTCTGTCGTCAAACCTGCAAACACGAATTTCGTTTTCACACCTAATGGCGTTTGCAATTACGAGATTCGAAGGAAATTTACTTTACCATCAGGCTGGACTGTTTAACAAAATCGAACCTTTTAAATCGAATGAATATACATATACAGAGTGAGTCTCGTTAACAGGATAACTTCGTACAATTCGTATATTATTTGCTGTACGAGAAAATGTTTCTAGCAAAAGATGTATGGTTTTCAGAGAGACATACAATACTGAAACTATACACTCGTTCGCTAATATATTTAAATCTCCGTGAAATAATAATCCGCTAAATAATGCAAATACATCGTTCGTTGGAATTATAACTTAATTTGATAATTTATTCCTGACTTTTCATCGTATGTACGTACGTATCATCGTATTTAACATTATCATTGTGTCGTTTGAAAAGTATTTACTAGAGAACTATTTTTGTACTCTTATTGAAATAATCAGCTAGTATGTATTATATTTGAGCAACGCGATAGCTTATAGAGGTAACAGTGCACAGATAAATGAATGGCAGATAATGTTCGAAAGATACACGAAATTCGTAAAATACGAGGAACGTTTGTACAATTTGTTTACAGAGTACAGTCGTGTCACTATTTGACGGAACCGTGTGCACAACGGGAGGCTACGACGCAGGTGTCGAAACTAATCGAAATTGTTGACAACGCCTTCGGTTACGGTCTACGCATAGCCCCCTCGTAATCTGCGCTCGTACTCGCTTCAAAGCGGACACAAATCGAAGGTCGATTCAAACAGGTCAACCCTTCACGCTGAAATTTCCCTCTCGAACGTAGTGAGACATTACATTTGGGACACACGAGGCTTTCAGTCGAAAATAGTAAATTCGTCCGACTCGAAACTAGTCGATCTTTAAAATCATTTAAACGCCGATTAAAACTACAAAAAGCGGCTTTTAAATTACCTCTAATAATATAGTCTGAAAATGTGTGTTTCTTCGTACATTTTTATTACTTTTTATTTATTTTTTTTTAATAGTTTCTTTATTATATATGTAGTACCTACATAGTCTAGAGCAAGGACAAGAAAGGATGTTCTATTTGAAATGAGATTTAGTATTATTTTAACAGGCAATTACCCAATGCAAAAACTGACTACAATATCTTCGTACGCCTTATTCTCACACTCGGCTCACAACTTCTGTCTTCCCAGGTCAAAAAATGCTGAACCTCAACCCTCGCACCCACTCCCTTTCTCATTTAGCTTTGACGTTACCAAGACATACACTCTTACTTACACACACTCTCTCTCTCTTTCTCTCTTCCCCAGTACTCTTACGATTCTTAGTTTATACCTTAAATTTACAACATACTATCCCGAGAAAACTCGAACTTAAATATATGATAGACCAAGCGTATACCCCCCTTTTTTTTGATATTACATATATAATAGCAATATTTCGAATCGACATCATGCTTTCAACATTAATATCGTAATTCTTTTCGTATTCTTTTTCCATCTAGACGTTTCTCGCAACAAACGATATATCGTCTTTGCTGGCTTTCAGTGGCTGGCATACTTTCTAGGAAATGTCTTTCTGTTAGAGCTAAGGAGATTCGATTAATATTGCCTTGTAACGTTGCAACAGTCATCTGTTACGTTTTTGTATGTAATTGTAAACGAAGATCACGAGACGAATATACATACGTTACAACTCTATACTAGCTTTAGATCGTTGACATGTTTGCGATTGTTTGCGTTTATGCATCTCAGATTAGCGATATTAAATTTTTCGCCTTGCCCGTACTACGTATGGATTAAACACTTGTAGGGTGAAACAGAAATTTTCTAAATTTGATGGAATATTTTTAAACAGAACTCAAGTTTGCCTTTGCTTAAACCAAACGTTACGTTGATGCAATATTGACGCTTAATAGTTTTGGAAAAAAAGCAAACTATTAAACAAGATAATATAGTACAACACGCTATTCGAATCCTTCTTTTAAAGATTGTTAAAATAATTGATGTTCGTAGTGGTAACAGGCACTCGATGTGACATTAAAATTAATAAAATGGAAATTCTGCAGCGTCGTTTGTTTTCGTAGAACAGATATCACAGAAAAGCAACAGTAAATTCCGAAATAGTAACTTTTGTTGAAAAAGCTTGGCAAATTAACCTCGTGGAAAATTAGATAAAAGCATTCGCCGAAAACAGAGCCGTATAAGCTACTCTGGCATAACGTAACTATTTTTCAAACGAGAAACTAAGTAGGTACACGTTCTGTGCGATGATTAATTTTTGCGCAGCGTACACGATGTAAAAGAGAAGAGAAAAACATTCGCCGCGATACAACTCATCGTATTCGCTTTTATGTACGCGCAGTATAAACGCTTTGAAGAGTTGCATTTCGAACAATTTAACTCCTTTGCAGGCGATAAATTGCGTACTATTCGGAGAAAGATAAAAATTACCGGCACACGCAAAACGACGATCCCATCGAATCGGTGCTATATTCGTACATTTTCGTGGAAAAAAATAGATGAAAGTAAGAAAGTTTTGTTATTTTACTATGTAAAGCGCCGCATTATCTTAGCGAATAAAGAAACTAGAATTCTAATATCAGCGCGTAATCAATACACAATATGCGATCAATTCGATCATGTTACAATTCAAATGAAAGCAGCCAACACTATATCTAATTTCAAGTATTCGTTCTTTTCACATTGCAACGAAGAATTGCGAATAGAACAACGATAGGACAAGAAATATGGGAAGATTGTTTCGAAGGGTTAACCAAGGATCGTGGTTTGTGGTCTTTTTGGTATGCAACATGTATACGTTTGGCTGAATGCATGGGCTGCGAGCCAACCAGTAGTGTGACTCACGCGTTTGGTCGGACGCCGAGAAAAGAAGAAAAGCGGAGAGCGAAAACCACGAAAGTTTATGGACAAACGTAATAGCTTACAATACCATCTTCGCGTAAAAAATTACGACCACCGGTTCTTTTGTTTCTAAGAAATATATTTCGGAACTTTTACTTTTCAGCAGTTACTTTTCGTTTTCAAAAGTTCTTAGATTTCTTTATCCAATTTCGTTTAATTCTGTCGATTAGAAATTTACTTCATACATATATTCGACTATATTATAAAGAAATTACATTGTTTAATTTGTATTTGTATTGTTTGTTTGCTTTGTTTACTTTGTATTTTAATCGATAGAAAAATATCTTCTAGACGTTTGTTTTATTTTCCTGCTGGAATACAAGAAAAACGTAATATAAATGCGGGAGCGAAGGACGAAAGGCAGCATCAAAATTCTTCAACGAAGGAGAGGCGTTGTTTCACGGTTTTTCGTTCAAGTGCAGGTTGAAAAATGATTTGCAGAAATGGTCAAACGTGGCGATTTGAAAGGGAAAAACAGATTCAGTGGCTGAAGCTTGTCAGAAAAAATAGCGTTCCCTAGCGACCGAAAAATAATCAACGACCAAAAAAATCGTTCAACTCGCGGAAGCGAAAATATGAAACGCGTTCCGGTTGAATAAATAAAAAATACGGGAACGTGAGCAGTTTGCAATTTTCTTTGCAACGATCGTTCAGAAGGCACAAGGGGTGGAAAGGAAGGAAGGAAGGAAGGAAGGGTAAAAACTCGAAGCAGCTTGAGTAACGCGACTTAAGGAAACCGGGTGGGAAGGGGAAACAGGCTGAGTAATGGGATGTATTTTGCTCCATTTAGAAATATCTCTTGCTTTAATGCACGAAGCTGTTTGGAACGCGTTGTTTTTACGTGTAAAACGTCAGATTGAATAAACAGGCAAGAAAGATGACAGGAAACATCAAATAACAGTTAACTTTGTATTAAATGTTTATGTGATAGAAACATCCTACTGATCAAACGATAATTGCAGCACGGTAAAATTCCATTTATCCGAACATGTCAGGGGACGAACAGTTTGTACAATTGAAGTTCGCACAATAAGAGTTCACCAATTTTCTCCGTTACCTATTATTTTTAGATATCACAGTCAACAGCTTTCGATTTTCATTTCATTACAATTAGTATATATATTATACAATCAGTTACGATTAGCGTTAACACGAGGAAGATAATTTATACAGCATGCGATACAATTATCAGAAAATAATTTGATGTTTCGTTTCTAACAACTTTGAAGTTTTTTTAAATAACAGCCAAATATTAATTACATTTAAATCATCGCATCTACAAAAGTATAACAGATTGTATAAAACTTTGTTTGCGTAGAGTGACAATATTCGATATTCTCATGATAAATTTAATTTATTGAATTTCACGAGGCGCGATCGAGAATGAGGTCGAAACACATTTTATTAATATATTCCGTATATTAGTCGTCGAACGTCGAACTTTCCGAATTGAAATCGCGGCTCGCGTATGAAGTGGAAAAATTAATCAGAAACTTTAGAAAAGGCAGAATAGGAAAGAGACGAGAGGAAGATAAGGAAAGCGAAGACGACAAAAGCAGAAAATAAGGTCGTGTCGAGGCGAAATTTCACTGATCAGTACCTTTATTCCGACCCACGTACAACTTGCAACGTGAAATGGCGAAGGCCGAGTAATACGATGAGCTTGCTTTACCATTTTATAATTGCGACGCTGATGAAAAAGCATCTCGTCACTTTGCGCTGCTGTGGACGCGCCTTTGAACAAGCTTGCACGAACGGGAGCAGACGAAGAACGCGAAGGGAAACTGAAAATCAGCAGGACGCCACGATACATTGCGAAGAGCTGACAGCGCGCCACTGGAGAACGAAAGAGGAAACATGACGCCACGCAATTTCCATTATGCCCATCATAAATACAGAGTTCATGGTCAAACGACACTACCATCGAAACGAAATTTACCGTTTTCATTTTTATCGATAACGATATCTCGCAGCAAGAACTAATTTACCGTTCGTCATCGATGTGTACTTTCATTATCGTTCTTCTTTTACCCAATAGTTATAAAACAACGTTCTGTTATTTTTTTAAATATATTGAATATTTGTTTAGAACGTAGCGTCGAAGGCGTCCACGCTACGTCAGGGCAGATGCGATTTGAAATAATCGCGGACGTGAGGCGACTATTCCTAAACAAGAATTTACTATAAAATTTTAAGTTAACTTAACAAAATTTCGTACATAATATACGTATATTAATATGCGAAAGGAAAAGCGATTACCAGCCGCCGTTGACAACTTTGATAATTCAGAGGGCTAAGCCCTCGAGCAGCGGAACACTGTCGAAGTCAGCGGAGCATCGCTGTTAGAATCTTCGAAATTCGAGGTACATACATACAATGATCAAGATGACATATGATCAAAGATGATATAGAAACAGATATGACAGCTTAAACGGTTGGGATACAAAAAGCAGAGCGCATCGATTATGCTTGCAAAAACAATTATTGCGTAGAATTTATTCTCTGGAAGCGTTCTAAGCAATGTTATATCGAACGAAACGAAAAAAATTTGTCTTTTTTTTGTGAGGTGCTATCAAAACGTGAACAGAATCGTCATCTTGCAGCACTATCGCAGTGCAGAACTTTTCCCAGCCTGCTGCACTTTGCAAAACAGAATACATATAAACGTCGGTGTATCAACAGAACACGAATGGAAATTCTGTGTACTAACCTGTTCACGATCACACGCCATCTGTTTTGGTCACGAATTCCGTTTTGGTCCAACTGGATTTCCGGCCAAAACGTACGGTTTGCCTGGCTGAATTCAGTTCTGTCTCGAAATATCCAATTAAAACGCTTCCGGACTATCGATATAGTGGAAGGATAAAAGGGAGCTCTGTTTTTACGAATTCGTTTTTCCAACGAATGGTCACGAACGATGATGTTTGTTGTTCGTTTAATTTTCAGTCATTGAAACATAATTTTAATAGTTCCAGTAATAATAGAGTACGAGTGGTATGACTAAAAACTAAATTAATAGTGATAATCAAATTTTAACGATTCCCGTATTTATCTAACATTTTGCAAAAACAGGTCCGCCAAAGTTGATATTGACGTAGATACTTCTTGCTCGCTTTATCCATTTTTATTCGTATGGTTCTATTTGGAAGATAAATACAAACTCAGACGAAAGTTCTCAATTTGCATTCTTCCCTTCGAAATGTCGTCTCTAATTTCTCCGATCACTTATATGTACATACGATCGATTTATTTCACGTCCGATTTAACTTAATATCCCGAATAATAATACGTTCCATTCGCGTTCGAGGTAAACGTTCCCTTCAAATAAGCGAAAAAATCGAATCTGTTTTACCACTCGGAGGAACGGGTTATGAAAATAAAAATATTTCCGTGAATATCCGTTACGATTCGCGTAATGAAACCGAGGTCCATTTCAAAAGCAATCGTGCTCTTTGGAGAGAGAGAAAGAGAGAGAGAGAGAGAAGATGATGTTCAAGAAAAATTGATGAATCTACGGTTGAGCCGGCACGAGTACAGAGAAGCCAAAGACCAAATATTCATGAAGTAACAACGATTAAAAATTTAATATCCACGATACACCGGAGCCGTAATAACACAAAAAATTGATTTCAGTGAACTTTAACCGCAGGATTTCGCATAAAAGATATTGTTTCCCCTGAGAGACGAAGACATTTTCTTTGGCAACGTGGACTCCATTTTTTCGTGTTTCCGTGGTTCGCGGAAATTTTCAATTCAATTGCGACCCGACGTTTCCCTTTTCCTCGTTTTTTACTTTACATCAGAATTTTAACCTTTTTTATGGGGCTCTCCCGTATGTGCACAGGAACTCCCATCAATATGAACGGTTGTCTGCCATGTGCAATAATTACGTTTCATGCATTTACATAGCAAGTAAGTCGTATATCGGAATTCCCCAGCGCTGGTAGCGCTTTATTCCACGCGAAATTGTATGGACCGGAAAATATTTGCTTGTCGAGTGTAATTACGCTTCATATGCCCGCGCATAGCATTGAAACATTAGTCGGATTGAGCATTACAAAGAGAGAGGGCGGAGAGAGGGACAGAATAATATACAGAATTGTATGTTACCGTGCACGGTACTTTCCATACAAAATAGTACGATATTTAAAGATAATTTAACCTACAGTTCTAGATACTGTAAATACGTGTATAATATATATTTCCAACCAGATTTTCAGTTTCGAATGGTAAAACAATTAGCGTTGTTTGGATGTTTGACTCGAATAAAAGATTCTATATATAAATAGCACGATCAAAGGTATAACAGCGCTGAAAGTATGTAACATAACATAAATAAGAGGAAACTGCAAACGAATTGTTCCTAGCGAATGTGTTAGAACTTCAAATATCCTGTAACTATTTCGAACATCTGATACGTAGAATAATAAAACAGTCAGGTATAAACAGATATTACAATGAGAATGCTTTCAAAGCGATGGAAATGTGCGACGATTGCTGTCAATTACGCTTTTACATAGGAAAATTTTCCCTAGTTTGTACTAACGTTTCCGATTATCAACGTTGAAGATATTCGTGTAACGGCACGGTGCGATGCTTCGTGCGATGGCAGCCGAAAGGAAAGCTGCATAAAGTAAGTAAATGACCGAGGCAAGGCCAGTCGAGGCAAGATGGAGCACATAATGCGATCTGCTTCGTTCACTGCCTCTTCCTCCGTTCATTCCGCCCCTATACCGCTACACTATCCAACCCTCGACTGTTAGCCATGGTCTCGTTTAGATAAGACCGATATTTTGACGTGCAAAAACTTGCGCAGCTAATCTTCGGCCTCCTTATCTTTGCAATTCACGCAAAGATTGCTAGCCGCCCTGTAGACTGCATCAGCCACGGAAATTACCCCGTGCCACCGTAACTTTCGTAATCTTCCGTCGACGTAATACCCGGAAGTATTACGTGGTCATTGACACTGAATATTTGATGCGTCATTATCGAGCCTTTTCCTCCTTTTGCTAGTTGTTTGTCCACGTAATGTGATGAAACTGTATTCGATCGGGGGAATGAGTCAACGAATACGATGATTTGATATATTTTTTGTAAATAAAAGCAGAGGCTGGTGACTGAGAAACTTGTGCAACTTTTATGGAAAGATTTTACAGATTTTGATATTCTTAAAGGGTTGCCATCTTAACTTTAACAACTTAAAGTCTTGTTAATCTCTTAAAAGGTGTGATTGTAACGATGAATAAAGGAGGACGGAGAAGAAACTTTGGTCACACTTTTGTGCCATTATTTTTTGGAATGTCGATGTTACTTCATCGTGGCCACTTCTTCGCGTCACTGATATTTCCTTTCACGTGGGACAAATGCGCGGAGGAAAAGGGATAAGCGAGCAATGAATGCGCGAAGAAAGAAATCGGATCGAACGGTAACAGATGGTATTCGTATAGGATTCAGGTAACTTCTCATATATAGCGAAAGAAAGCAGCGGGTTATAATGGAAATCTTTCGTAAGGAAGTTCCATCGATGGAACGGTATATACGTAAACGTATAGCATGCGCGCATATGCGAACTACTAGCCATTGTGCAGTTTGCCGCCAATGGAAGCGAAAATGCTCCCGTCGTAAATCCTCTCTAATGCGATTTCCTTAAGAATGGAAGAAAACCTAGCGAAATGTGCTCGACTGGTAATTCCCTTAATATAAATGCGATTACACGCGGATCAAATTAGAAAGCAGAATATCAAATCGTTCTGGCTATGATGGCTTTTAACCGGTTCAATTGTTAAAGGAGGTATTTGAACGAAAAGTAACATGGTCGATAGCGCTTAATGCAGTTAAGTCTGACGACAAGGAAGAGTTGTCGATCTATTCGCCTTTTTCTTTTTTTACTTTTTTCTTCTTTTTACAGACTTTATTAGTTTTGATTTTGAAGATTTAGTAGCAAACATTTTGCGATATTTTCCGATTTAAAAATTAGAAAGCTCGTAGTTCGTTCGAAAGAACTCCGGCAGTTTAGTTCTTTATAAATCGTTGACGTGCTACAGCGAATGATTAACGACGTTGGAGCCGTCGCGTCAGGGGAATAACTTACCACGTCTATGATCTGCTGCAGCGTGATGCCAAATCTCACTTCGAGAGGCTCGCTCTCATTGGCAACGGGCCGCTCCAGTGTGTTGTATGATGACAGCAGCTCGTTCAACAGACGTTTCTCGTGACGTCCGCACAGGCTCTCTGCAACAAAAACAACTTGTCTGAATCCAAGTGAAACATTCCACAGTGCTAATACAACTCGCCAGTAGCTGCCATAAATTTGAATATTGTCGCGACTCATCGCGAGAATTGTAGTTTCCATAGGAAGTGAAAATGATGATCTTAAACATTTTTGCTATGCCGAACACGCGACTCGAGACAAGATATTCGCGGGACAGCCGACGCGAGCGAAAAAGCTTCTCATTTTTATCAGATTTCTCTGCATTTTCCATTACAATTTTTTGAGAAAATTCTCGGTGAATTAATTAAAAACAAAATAATTAACGACGATGCCTAGTTTGCAAGCTATATTTTTTCTAATTAAAAGAATTAAATGCAATTTACTAAATGAGGAGGGAAATATTAAAGTTCCGCGGACCATTTAAAAATTATTGCATTTTAAATTCCCCAAATCATCAATGAGGAGTTTCATGCCATAGAGCATAATTGTGACATGTAGCGTGATATTCGTACTCTCCTATTATCGGGTATATTAAATCCGTACATCCATTAAAATCTTAAGCGGGAACATCTCGGGACTACATACATAAATACGTAGATATATTTCTTGGACATACACCGCTTTTTTTAAATTAATCATACGCGAGTTCGTTATTAACTTCTGTTGCTGCATAAAATTCCGTTTTCAGCGATAGTTTGCTCGAAAATTCGTTTCAACCCGGCGAGCATCGTGGATCGTGTTGCGAGTACGGATTCGATATATTACACAGCAACGATTGCGAGTAAGCCACTATAATCCCTTGGCAAACCTGCTAAGCTTAGTACACATTCTGTTCGCAACGAATTGAAACTACGCGAATTTTTAATCACTCGAGTCTGTGTTTAGAATTCATGTTCATAATTACGGTCCCTGTAGCCCTTTTCTTTATCCACCTACTATTTAAACTAGACTCATAAAATGTTACAATTTACCATAGATTACACGTTAGTCTATCATTTATATAGTATCATGAATGAAGTTATCGCCGTTAAAAAAAGCAAAATTTAATTATTACCATTAACATTGAAAATATATGGAAATATCTTCGCCTCATATTTTAATGTTTTTTAATGTGTCCATAACATGCTATCAATGAAATAGTTTACAGTTATAGGGAAAGTCGTATATCTCACGTTCAGGTTATCCATCTGAACCCAGAGAACGCTATATGCATCGCTAAAAACGAAAGGAAAAATAAATTGTGATCTGTGAGTGCTCTAATTGTAAAGCTACTGGTTTCGTTATAATCAACGTTTCGTTGTACTGTGGCAATTCGATCAATATCATGCACTGGTAGTACGAATAACATCCGCAGATTAAAAACACACTAGTTGTTAACAGAGAGTTAGCTACAAATGGCTAAATACTTACCTGCAAGTGGAAAATCACGCGACAGAAAAACAGGAAGCAGTGATCTCGGAACAAGAAAGAGACGTGTTAGTCGATGTCGAGAAGGTACGAGAATGCTCGAGACACAACTCTTTCGTGTTGCTCTTAATGATGATTGGTGCAAACGTGTTGTCATCACGCTATTGACTCGTCGAATATAAACAGAAATATTTCGACGCGGGTATTTGGATTGAAATATCGAGAAACTAATCAGCCTAACACTGACCATTCCAATCACATAACAGATTCTATCGTACAAATTGAAAGCAACTGAAATTATTCTCTACGATATTGTTGCACGTTAATTTCATTACTTATAATTCTAATTGATAAGAATTGATGATGACTAATTGAAATAAACAATTTTGCGGAAGATGAATTTATAGAGATTCACTAAATTATGAAACAGACAATTATGAAATAAATTATAATCCTGTTCGATTGATTTCGTATAAACTGCTAAATATGTAAATATCTTTAACAAAGTTGACCACAAGCGAAATACCGCAACATGTATCCTGGCTAGAAGAAGAAGAAAACGAAAGGCGAGTAATTCTCACACAAAACGCTAACGTCAATGGTTACGATCAAGCGAGCACATCGAGGCACAACAGAGGGGCTCTGAATATGCCAGAGAAGACAAAAAGAAGACGCCGGACAAAGAACAGGGAGGAGGAAATGGCGATGGAGGTGGAGAAAGAAAGGAAGGTAAAAGGAACAAAAAGCGAGAGGAGTATTGAATTCTCGGTGTTGTCGGACGTAGCAGGGGGTAGTTCACGAGCAAGTGCATCTGTCGTAACCCCGCAATATTTTGGTCTGTCTTTAATGGGTGCACGTGCGTCGAATTCGGCTCCGAGTACAACCATTATTCTCCCTCTAGACACAATCCTGTTGCATTTCGCATTCGGCCGCGGTACCGAGCCCGGTTCCAAGGTTGACAGTTCGTGTGCGAGAACTCAACGCTACCAGAACTGTACCAAATATATGTGGATATTATAAATTTGTAGAAGAATCAAGGATACTTTCATTAAGCAGCAACAAGTTATAGAAAAAGTTTCCTATCAATTTTCGTAGGTACTTGAGATGTTTCATTGAAATTAAGACTTTCTCCCTCTCTCTCTCCCTTATTTATGCGATATATTTCATCTCTTCACTGGACACAGAGAGTCGAAACTACTGTATTTCATAAGAAGTAAGGAAAATAATTTCGGAGAAACCATTATATCCACACAAATTTAATTTCCTACCGCGTTTTACTTTTTCTTTCAGACACATCTATCTTAATTTTATTTCGCCCCATCTAACTTTCGCACCGATATATCGATTTCTCTCGATTCGCTTCCACAACCACATTGGCATTCTGGTATTCTCGTTGTTGTCGAGTTTTCGAACTTTCGTGTAGGATTCAACTGTTCCAACTTCCAGTTTATCAATCATGCTACAATTTTTTTTTCATTATGATGTACTTGTACAGTGACCATCGCTTCGTTGATTCTTTCGCAGAACGTGAATTTCCAATGTTTTTCGCATGCAAAAATCCAATAAAAACTATCCAATACTGTAAAATACCTGTGAAATAACAACTTTCCGTACTAAGAGCACTTCATAGTGCGTAGAACGATTGTGTAAAGTTTACATATATGTATATGTTTACACTGTAAACTATTCGATAATGTTCAATGAAATTTTTTCCGTAACGTACTTGAAAGACGTAATTGGGATATATTCAAAGAACAACGAAGAAAGGCTATTATTTTCGCGTGAAATAGAATAATTCATCACAATTATACGATTTATTGAATCGTACTTATCCTAATAATAATTATTATAATAAATCAAAGATTCTACCATCATAGTACATTTATATATATATATATATATATATATATATATATATATATATATATAGATATTATATATATAATTATAGATATATTATATATATATATATCAGCATTGTACTTTTAACTTTTAAATATAATCGATAAAAGTATAATACAATATAGAATAAAAATATTTTATCTCAAAGTTTATTATTATTCAGAATACAGCAGTTATCTTTTTTGCCTTTATAAAGTAAATTTAATTCCACGATATTTTCAAGAAAGTATCTCGAATACGAAAAATGTATTATGAAAAGTACGCAAGTGTCGCTTACAATAACTTATTCGTTCATTTTGTGGAAACGAATGCTTTAAATGGAACGCGTTATGTGTGAAAGAATTCATTGAACAGGAAAATGCTATTCTTTTTCGGTAACTCGGTACTTCGTGAATGAGAGACCTTATATTTTATAACTGACGTTATATGCCTTCTTTCTTTATTCAATTGTGGCATACAGTCACAAGTTATGGCTTATATACTTCAATCTGTCCAAACGCATGAAATAATTTCTAAATTGTATAATAGAAAATTCAGCAATTTTAATAAATTTCATAAACCGTCGATAACAAATTGTGGTAAAAAAACATGGTGAATTATAAAGAAAAATGTTGATTTCAAGATTTAGCACCGGTGAACCGAATTTACAAAATTACAACACAAAGTTTCTACCATGATCTTTCAGTCATTTTGCTTCATTGCGAAACAACATACCTACGCTCCATTAAACTTGTAGTCCTAAAAAGATCTGTATACTTTGTTACGCTGTAAACTTCCTTTATTTTCGATTGTTTAATGCATTCAAACGTACACTATACTTTATTTCATTTTATCGTCGATACATATTTTAGAGAGCAAATTTACGAACTCGATTAACGTTTCTTAAGCATAAAGGAAATTCACGGTCTACCATGTATTGGTCAAACGGTTGCACACCGCCAACTAGAAGCAAAAGAAACAACGTACCCTATTCCGTTACATTCCTCTTGTCGGAATTAATTAGGCCAATGCGGGCACGTTGAAGTGAAATTTCATCGTTCGAACGAAATCAATGTCATCGTTAATCAGATTAGGCAAATGTATTATGTGCTATTGATCCAGTGTTGAACTGAAGTTTATATAGTAGCGACATATTGCATTGCACTGATTAATCACCTTTGTAATACAACGAGAGAAACACGTGCTACGAATTCGATACCTGTCGCTGGTAAACATCAAGAACTAGTCGAATATACATAAATCCTGTTATTTTCTAGCTGTATCGATCCGAAACTACCGAAACCTTGGAAATCGATCGATCATTTTTGAAAAGCCCAACTAAATTAGTAACCATGCTCGTGCTTTGCAAAATCCATGCATTCTGTATATGCACACGATACCAGGCTAGTCTTATTTTCCGTCAAGGTAAAAGTGTAGCTATAAATAAAGGTGATACGATCGATTGATTCTAGGTCACTCTCTCTCTAAACGATCCTTCTCTCGAGATTAGTTCGATTCAAAGCACGCCCTAAACCCTAGACGGGCCGACCAGAAGCAGGAACTTGCGCAATAACCATATTTCAGCCGAAAGACGATATGTAGCTATAATTGATGAGCTGCGAATAACATGAAAGTAGAACAGGCTGCTTTTCCAGAAGCATCTTGATTTACGTGCGTTGTCAGACCGAACGATAACAAATAATACGCGAATTAAAGACCGATGCAGTAGACGCCGCCGGTTGTTCTGTTATCGACGAGTGGAACGAATTTCCTCTATATGTATAAAAGATCGAAAATTGTTATACAGGGTGGTTGGTAACTGGTGGTACAAGCATAAAGGGGGTAATTCTACGCGAAAAAAGAAGTCGAAAATATAGAATAAAAATTTTTCGTTTGAGGCTTTGTTTTCGAGAAAATCGACTTTGACTTTTCGCTCGGTACGCGTCCGGTACGTTATAACGGATCTCACTGTAGATCGTTGTCTCGATGGAAAAATTAAAAAAAAAAATTTTATTCTGTATTTTCGATTTCTTTTTCAGCGTAGAATCACTCCCTTTCCGCTTGTACCAACAGTTACCAACCACCCTGTATATTCGATAGTGATCTGAAAAAGGTAAGTTTGAAAGCAGCGGTCAAATCTTCTTTTTCACTTTTATACTACCCAAATATGGAGAAAGTTAGTAATTGCGAAAAAGTATAGAACGACATATGTATTTCTGACTCTTCGGAATTCAGAGGATGTTTGACTAATGTCGATTAAAAAGAAAGATCTAGACTCGGAGAAACTATCGATCGGTGTAGTTCTCATATTTCAGATGTCAGATGGAATTTTACCTGTTCCAATCAGCGAGAATCTTAAACGAAATGGCTGAGTTTGCCGGAAAGCTGGCTTCTTTCTATTGAAAGTCTCTCAATCTTCCGCAAATGGAAGTAATTGAATTGCTTTACTGTTTTAAAAATTTTATTTCAGTACCCAAGACGAATCTCGAGCGAATTAACGTTCGCTATTTTCAACAGACGCGACGCGACGTTCCAAACGTTGCGATGTTTACGCTGGTAACGAAATAATAAACCTCCAAATCCTTGAACATAAAGTTTTTCAAACATTCTGACCAACGTATAATCCGCATACTTATTATTAGAGGTACTCTTCGAGTCGACGAATGAAACAATAACATTCCACAAATTTCAATAATAAATCAAATAATTTTAACACTCCAGTAGTTCGACTTTTCTTGTTCAGTCACTAATACCACAAAAGTAATGTGAAACGACAATCGCGTACTAAATAAAAAACTTTCGATCTAAAGATATTCATCGTCGCACCAGTCCTAAAAACTCGATGCCACGAAACACAAATAATCGTTCGTGACAATTCTGTCCGCGACCAGATCCGCAAATACCCGTCACTGTTAACCAGACGGTAGATGAGCCTTTTAATAGTTAGCCACAAAGGCCGACTGAAAAGGGATCGCGATAGCTTCATTCAGACGAACATTATCAATGTCGATTTAGATTAATGAAAATGACTTTGCGAGGGGTTGAAAAAGTCGCTGGAAGGGTACATCGAGGGAACAAAGAACCCAGACGGAGAGAGAAGGAACGAACGAGCGTAAGGGAGAAAGAAAGCGTGGTACATAGAGGGAGAAGGAGAGAAAAGATAAATAGAAAAGAGGCAGGAATGTCGCTTAGAGACTGATTACGAGACGCTACCCTTTGACGAAATATGTGTGTTAACGGGTGTCAGAGTGAATGGCTGGTTGGTCTCTTTTTCGCACCTTCGACGTCAACGTTCTTCGTTGGCGGAGCCTGCGGGAACCACCAGCGTGAATGGCGCTCTCCGTATAAAAGCACAATCGCACCCTTCCGAATATTCGCACGCGCGACGTTTATCTACAGAGCGGACCGTAAATCGTGGTCTGAGGCCTGACTGAAAGGCTGATAGTTCTTCGTGAAAGTAAACCAAAACCGAGACCAGCCTGGGAACAATGGCAGACGGTGTTGGAATTTATGGATCGCTCGCGAAACGAAATTGTTCTGGGAAATCTACGTATATAATATGGCTTACAATTTTTGGAAGATCGTACTATTCCGTGCTTTGTAAATGATAGCGAAAGTTATTTCAAGACCTATACGATAAATAAATATTTTTTATAAATAATACCGACGATTTTTCCTAGCATTCTCACCAAATTCGATAGAAACATTCTTATGACAAAAATATTACGGTACAAAGAAACGTAACGCAAGAAGTCATGGGATCTTTCAAAGATATCTCTTGATAAACAACGTGAACCATCACTCCTTGATATGCTAAATAGTTCGAACAGTATAATGCGAATAGATATATGTAAAGAATTTACGTTATTCACATAAATATCGTTATTGTCATTAGAGGAATCTCTTAATGCCATTTGTAAGATCATGTTTGAAGAGAGGGAAGATTTTAGGAAAGACCATGTAAGGAAAGGCGATAAACTGAAAGGCAAAGAAACTGCCAAAAATATTTCCTCTCAAATGAAAAAGGAATTGTTAAGATTGTGTAAAGCTGACAACGATGTTGTCGTCAAAGGATCCTGGTGCAAGAGAGGAAAGCAACGACACGTACTTACGTCGTCTGTTTCTGTGAGCGTGAGAACGTCAGATCGCCCACGTAATTTTCACGCGTGGGCATTACATACGCGCCTGCACGCATATACGTGCTCGAGCGAGCGTACAATGTAACGGATCACGAACACCTGCTTATCGTGGACGAACGCTTCGTAAACTTACCAGTTCCTGTATTCTATCGTTTATGTACGAGGACTAATAATAAACGATACTTTAAAAAATATGATAAAGCATCGCGTTATCCGTTCCTCGTTTAATTATTATAGTAGTGTCATAAATTCCGTCCCTAATAAAAGCAACTTTGTATAATAATAAATTAAAATAAAGAGACTAATCTTTCTATGCCGTACATGCAAAAGGTGCAAAAAAAGACTTTACAACTATACGAAGGAATTATTATTGCATATATTGCTTATTTTTTTATAATGCACGTGGTACGTTCGTAAAGCGTGTTTATAGTCTATAATGAATGCGCTTTTAATCTTCTTACGAAAATTATGGATAAATAAAGCAAGAATAATCATCAAGGGCAGAGTTCTAGTCGTTTGGACATTTTCACCATTTCTAAATTCAACTCTCAGAGAAGCTTCATTATTTACGGAAGAACCTACTACTGCTGTACGATACAATAATAGAAAATATTAGATTTTACCGCAAGTATTAGGTACGTGTCTCGATTAATTCGCCTTCGATACCAATGAGGAACGCCATTAATACGCGTGATTGGGACGGAAGATCTTCATTATGAATGACGATCTTGGTAAATAGAAACGCTAATTGGTCCATCGGGTTGCATCAACGCAGACACGTGCAGGTTGACACCTGTGCTTGATGAAATTGCATTCATAAGCTGATGATCCACGAGTCATGCGGTTTCAGTAGCTTAACTCGGATATACTATTCCTGTTATCTTGTCTATCGAGCTAATATAGCCAGCATAAACTACAGACTGCAGTAAATTGACTGTAGTGAGACCTAATTCTGAATCCTAGAGAAGTTCGCATCAGGGTTTCAGTATGAAACTGTCTTCGCCACGAAATTTGGTTTAAAGTTTTGCACTCGTATTAGTAGCATGCTATTATCAGTTACGTTACAATGTAGATGCGCTATTGATAGCGTTACTAAAAGGAGCAAAAGTACTCTCCACAGGACTATCCTCTCGCGGCTTATAGAATTTCCAAAGACTCTATCGATCTATTACGAAGGAATTTAGTTTTGTTCAAAGATGCTTGTACATTTGTTATAGTTTATAATTTGACGATCGTAGAGAACAAGGAAATTTACTAAATCATATAACAAATTATTTGCATCGGTATATATATACGTATATGTATTATTACTCGAATTATTATTACATAGGAAGCGACAACGAGGCAAAATTTTACGAGCGGTATTGGTTCGTCAAATTTATATATCTGAGACTGGATTGCGAAAATTCGATTATATGCACCATCCTAATAGTTCTTGAAAACAATCTGACCGCATTGCCCGTTTCTCCAGAAACAAAGCAGGCAATAATTTGCTAAAGCTCCTGTATCGCACTAAGCTATTCATAGAATAGATACCGCTATTGTTCATTGGCAATGAATTGCCAACGGCCAAGTCTACCTCTCCGTCGCGTGGCTTACATTTCGCTCGCGGCACGAAGCATCGCTGAAAATTATTATTGCAGAAACGTTGTGCGGCTTTAACAACGTGCAGAACGCGATCTCCTGTTGGGGAACATGGACCAGGCCAATCGGGACACCTAAAGGATTAGGCGCAGTCTCTGGGTCTGCTAACAAACACAAAACCGTTATAGTCGGCAAATACGCGAAACTTGCACACACTGATACATTCGTATGATTCTGTTTACGTAAGACTATACGCGAATCGCGTATATCTGATGTTGTTTGCTGTTCCGGTAGCTTCGCGATGTTATCATTCAGTTATGCATTTCTCCGAAGTGCGCGTTTCAAAGTCCGTGCTACTCGTATGCTTAACGTGCTCTTAAATTCTGCGAGTTTTGGAACTTCAAGCGATAGCGAAGCACAAGGAACTGATCTACACGGTAGGATAGCATTTGCGATTTAAAGATTACAAAATGGTAAGTGAAAGTAGGAAGAAATTAATTAAATATATTGACTAGTCGTTCATAGTATGGATCCTATACATTTTCTAATCGTTTTGGTTCTCGTTGCGGTTAAAACGAAATTCTGGGCTCTTAGACTTCGCCATAACAAAATCTATATATTTCCATACATAGAGATCGATATAATCGATTAAATAATAGACTCGTTAAATATTACAAAAGGTCGATAGTCTCAAAGAATCGATCGATTAGAGCAGTAAACTAGACGAAATTAGAAATCTCGTTTACACCCTACTCGCTGGACCGTGTAGTCTGTAACTTGACTTACAAGCGTTGTTACCGAGCTGCATAATTAAATGTACTTATAATTCCACCCGAAACATTGCGGAACCACTGTTCGAAAGTTCGCGAAGCAAAATGTCAACAAAATTACATCGAGAGAGTAGGCGATTCAAACCAATAACGATTCCAGCGTCGTTAAATTCGAGTAAAATTTCTGGTGTTCCGTATTGTCGACTGTTCACGAGTAACAACACGATCGTGCTTGCAACGAGTCTCCTAGAACTAAAAAGTTGTGGAGCGCGGCTCGTTCAACTCACGATACTATCTGTATATTACGTTTGTTCGTACGAGAGATGTTAATGACATGTATAAGTTGTTACACGAAAAACACGTCATCGTCAGAGAAGGAATGCAATTTGTTGGTACGTAGGAACAGGTAACACGATCAAAGATAAGGTAAGCGGAAGCAGAAGGGTGAAGAGTGTCGAAGCCAAAAATAGGAAGCGCAAGGGTAAAGCGGCGGAGACTCGAAGCATCATTGATCCAGGAGGAATATACGCCGTCTACATCGTAACTTTGATCGCGCTGTAAACAGAACATCCCTAGGATTGACTGTCCTCTCTCGTCCCTTCGAACTTTTACCTATATTGCTGACAGTTACAGCTGCATAGCACGTAACCATAATTATGTACCGTGTACATGAGCGTGCAAGTATTTCTCGCTTACGTTCAGTCCACCTCCTCCCCTTCTAAATATTGACTCTCTTAGAAATCTATTTGCAGGTTGCAAGTTGATAGGAGGATGGAGATAAGCGATGTATAAGTTTCAACGTGTTGCATGTCACACGCCGACTAAATCTTGTGTAAGTGATGGCGAGTGATGAATACTAAGTAGGTAGCGTTAGAGAGACTTTGACTGATGATATTGGAGAATTCAATAAGTGCATTTCTTGTGTGTGCTGGTCGACACTGTCCGCTAATTCAGCTTTCACGCGTGATTACGATAGTGTTTCGTCGTATGGGTACTTTAGACGCGAAGAAATCTACAACTTTACAGGTAGCGGTATTATGGACTGCTACAAACGTTTTTTTTTTTTCGTAATTTTATAATTATTTACATACTTAAAATATAGTAATAATAATATCACGTAATTTAATTTTTTATCCAATTAAAATAAAATTGTCGATGACTTTAAATTAACAAATTTGATTCGAAATTATTAATTATTTCGAAATGATCTATTTCCGAAAGAAATTTAACGATGTATTGTTTCGTATTACATTTATTACTCATAGATTTACTGATTTTCCTTTGCCAGATTACTGTATGGTAACCATGTAAATCAATAATACGAAGGTATTACCAATTCCATTATGTATATGGTCGTGCAATAACATAATATGTATTGGCGTTGCCAATATGTATTGAATAGCGTTCATCGTCGATAACGAGCGCCGTGGTTCTCTGAATTTCGACGCATCGCCAATGTCAGTATTCATACATCAATGTGATACGACGTACTCGTTTCGTTAAAACTAATATCTTGATTGATAATTAATAACAATCGCGTAAACGTATTTTATTTCTCGTTTACGAATATATTTGCAAATTTCTTTCAGCAAAATCTTCCGCACTTATAATTTACTTGTAATTAATAGACAGATTCTCTAAACATGTCTTAACGAAGAAATTAATAATTTAGCATTTTTTTAAATACTGTTTTATGTGAAAATTCTCACTTTCTATAGCCTTGAAATTCATTAATTTTCTAATATCAATTGCTAACAACAAAATAAATTAAGTTCCATACAAAATAGCACGAGGACGGTAACAATAATTTACTAATAATAATCATAATTTTATAATTACATATTTTTCTATTCGTATTGAAAATAATTCGTATTGAAATATCAGTTTATTAAATATGACTCCTTGTCACGAACAAATTCAAGCTAGAAATCCGCGTGACTGGCAACTTTGCCGAATTGTAAACACGTAAGCAACGTTTCTCAGCAGAGCGGACACAAGTGACAAAACTTGGGACGGCAGAGAAATTTGGCGAAACTAACGCGGCGAAGCGTATTCCTGCACGCGGCATGTACTTACTGACCGCGTACAGTAGTTGTGCAGCCGCGGAACGGAACTACGCCACCGGAAGGTGTCCGACGTATAGTACCTAGAGTTCGGCTTTTGGCTTGGATTAATCAAAAGCCTTAATTGGGTTTCTACCAGTGGAGATCTAACACGACTGCCTTCATTTGTCTGTGCGCGGATTTTCTCTGGAATCCCCGCGATTCCATCGGAAATTTGATTATTCCGATCCGATAGATGTTCCGCGCGATTATTATTTCTGCGGCGTATCGAACCCTCATCGTGAAATTCTTTTCCTCTCTTTTCATTCCTTTTGCCATCGGCTTACTCATTTCCGCGATTAACGTTCCACCTAACTCGGAAATGCATGCGAGATAATGAGACATGCGTTTGCGTTTGAATCTTTTCTCTTCTACTTACTGTATATTTACCTGGACTATTGTAGAATAAATGTGTAATTGAATCTTATAACCTTTTGCTGTTTATCGAAATTAGTTTCTTCTCGCCAATAGTTATCGTTACATTGGAAGCTTTTAGTAAGTAAAACGTAATTTAACATAAGCCAGAAGAAAAGTGTCGTAAATATTTTGTAAGTGTAAATTTGATTCAAAATGTCTTTTAACCTTGTAAATTTTCAACACCGTGATGGCACATTAAAGAGAAGGGGAAAAAATGAAAAAAACTTGAAGCTCTCGTGAAAAATCGTCCACACCAAAACATATACGTTTAGATATGACTTACATGTTCTATAAATATGTTTTTAATATCATGCAAACAGCATAATCGTACAGCGTAATGTAAAAAAAATGTCTAAATTATCCAAATAAATTGCTAATATCTGGAGTTATTAAAGAAATGTACTAAATATTTCTGGAAACATATGGATTTTACTAGTAATAATACTCGTAGTATTTTCTAAAGCATTAGCTTATCTTTTTCACGATTTCGCGAATAATCTGATCATACTACAATTTCTACATTTATTGGGATGCCCAATTCGTTGATACGCATTCGATATGCAAATAAATCAGTCCTACAGCGATTCGCAAAGCTATACAATATACATGCGGCCTACTCTGTTACACGATTGTTATTATAATTTGCTACCTGCACGTCATGCTTAACGGCATAACACGATGTAACGTTGCATACAACCGGAAGAGAACCATCAAACGCGAGTTCAAGTTTCGGCTCGCGCTATTCAAAAGCTTTAATTGGATTTCTGGCGTAAGCAGAAGCTTTCTATTGATCAGTCCTGTTCCCAATGCACAGACTTTCCATTACGCACAATTCTATCTACATTTTTCGCCGTATAATAAAATAATCTAAAGTTAACTTTTACATATTATCTACCTACACATTATCTAAGACAAAGAAAATCATGCAGGAATTGAACAAAATTTGTTGTGCTCCAGAAAAGTTTAAGCATCCACGGAATTCGTCTGACTGACCCTGAATGGATTATTGACGCGATAGCATTATTCGAGTTCTGTGACGACCGGAAAATCGAAAGTGGCGCGAGCAAACTTAAATTAAATCTTCTTTGTGGGCACCCATTAGCAGACCGAAAAGACAAGATTGTGTTACGCGGAAGCTGAGAGAGACCAGGGAAAGGAGCGAGGAAAACTCGGGAGGAACAGAGTTGTCGCGAATATCGCAATGAAATTGAATATTCATCGGTTTCAAAAGAAATCAAAGCAGGCTTGAAAGAACGTCGGACTGTTCGGCATTTTCTTTGTCCCAGTTCACGTCGCACATTTTAAATCGTGCGATGGTCGTAACAGACTTTCCGCGTACTCGAAACTTTTTCTCCAATTTATGCGTCCCTTTCTTGTCTAATTTGAATAGCTACTTCGTGCTATTTCGAAATTTCTGAAACGCTGATGACACTCTTGAAAAATTCTACGAAAGTTAAAAAGCACTATGGATTGCTCGTTCGTAATATGAAAGACTGGACCTAACAGAATCCTTTCTTTCGTATCGATCGTACATTAAAATATTCTTTTTGGGCCACGAAGTAACATTAAAATCACACAATCAACAAAAATCTACGTACGTAAAATTATGAATGTTCAGTATCACTTTACTCGCCATAACTCGCTATAACGATTAATTCAGTAATGTTTTGTAAGGTAATAAGATTTAGTTCAACTTGTACATTATATTATCTTATCTTAGAATCTTATTGTAAGCCATACACATTGAATGTTTCAATAAGAGGTCAATACAAAACATATAATTTTTCTACAACGATGCGATGTTATTTGATTAACTCTGCAATGATATATAAAACTTCGATGCAATAAATTTTTTTACTATGTTTCTTGGAGAAACTTTATTTATATCCTCTATGTATAGAAGACGATTGCACTGAAACGGAGAAAACTCGCCTGCTAAAACGTACCATTATATACACTTAATTTCGTGAGAAGTCCAAACGAAGCAATGAAACTTATGGAAACACTCGAGTTTTTCATTACGAAGCGAAGCCGACTTCGGGATTTCTTCGCTCCATGCCAATAATTCGTTGCGTCTTAAAGGATTAAAGGCAACATCAGGGACGAATTATAAACGACTCGTATCATCTACTTTAAGCTTACTGCCTCGTAACATTTCATAAATATTAACAGCACTATATCGCAGTTATGACTTTCTGCAATTTATATCGTTTAAACAGCATGGGTACAATACAACGCAATAAATTGAGATTGGATATGCAATTTCGTGGAAAATCTAAAGCGTAACAAGCGGTCCGAAAAGCGGTATTGGCAGCAATCGCGTTTCGCCCCTTTCACTATGAATAACTTGAATCCGATTTCAATTAACATAGACGACAGTGATAAGTCGGCAAGCATTGAAACACTATTCGACTATGTAATTGCTTTTCTAAGAAATTGAAGAAATATCGACGCGATACTTTACGGAAGTAGCATCCGTGCAAATATGCGTTAAAATCCAAATTAATTCCTCGAATTTTATTAATGCTACTCCGAGGACCATAGATTTCCCGCGTGGTCTACAGAGAAATATTCTGTAAGTTCGCGAGAAAAGGTGAATCGCCGATCTCTGTAAAAATCATGGAACATTGCGTCGGCTGATCATGGACGTCCACAGTCGTGCGTTAAACTCCAGGCCCAAAATTGCACGTAAAACAGAGCAGCGAACGAGATTTTTTAACGCGTTTTGCCAAGTTTGAAAAAACGGAACTACTTTGAACAGGAAGTTTCAAATTCGTTGCAGCACTGTTATAAAATTAATTTTGGGAACTTTCTTCAGCAACTTTCAAGATATCCCTGCGCCAGCTACTGGTTCTTTCATAATGCATTCCTCTCGCGAGGCACATCCACAAATCTTGTAACGAAGCTCATAAATACGTTATTATCTCCAAGCTTTTACATATTCCTCTATAAAAAAAAAAAAAAAAAATACTCGAAGCTAGTGGAATTAAATGCCTTTCTCTTTCCGATTTTATTCAATGCTTTCCTTATTCCTAAATTTTACCAATTAACTTCATCGACCCTTGGTATTATAGTACCGCGAATTTTTAGTCATCTCCTTTTAAATCCTTTATACAATCCTGGATAAGTTATGCAACCAGATGAAAAAGTTAATTAGTCTTCTGCGCGTTAATGAACTTATGAAACGAGCAGTGACTAGATTAGAGGTGTTTTAAGTTCCGCGTTTGTTTTTCCTTCGAAATGCTGAGGAAGCTTCAAAATTTCAAAGTATTTTAATCAATTTTAAAGCTAAGCTTGAATTATTAGCAGCTCCTGTGGAAGTTTTATAGAATATTTTTCACAGAACGTTTCTTCTTCTTATTTAAAACAGAGTGTTCGATATTTCACGAATACAACACTGTAAAGGCAACACTGATGAGTAACAAGTAACGTTGGTTACAAATATATCTCAAATCGAATGTTAACAATCTCTCTGTAAGCCATCTCCATGTATTCGATATTGTAGTATCGTAAATATAATAATTAGTTTATTAATAATAAATGGATTAAACAGAAAACAATGATTATTTAACATGAACTAATCGTAACAACGTATTATAATTAATTAACTACTCTCGTCAACACAGATTCAACTCTCTCTCAACAACGCTAACAACACTATCTCGACAACGCCCCTTAGCAATCCTTTGTCTTTTGTCTTATATCTGTCGGAGATGTAGGGACAACGGGCCTTTCTTTTGGAATTTTGAGAAGATTCTCAATACTTTGGTCTAAACTGTTCATTATAGCTGCGCTTAAATGGTAGAACTTAGAAGTAGTTGTTGTGATACGATCTGATTATGTTTGCCCAAGGTTTGTGACAGTGGGCTTGGGGTCGAGGTGACACAACTGGTCACCGAACGTAGTCACGGTCACGGGATGAACGTTTTTACTTAACAGTAGAAGTACCAATATCGAGGGACACACGCTGTATTAACAAACAAGCCCCGGGGCAGGAGCAATGACGCGGGTCTGCCTAGTAACGGCGCCTGGAATTTTGTTGATAACCCCGGTCAATACACAATTGACAAATGTGATCGTGTCAGTCTTTTATTCTTATGATCTCCTTGGAGGGTTTACTCACAGCGTCAGGTCAGTCAGTCAGAAAGATATCGTGCGTCACAGCTAACGTCATTTTGAGTTTGTACAAAGAGTTATCCCGTTGACCGTGGATTCGTTTGAACCTAAGAACATCGTCTTTACTTTAAGAGTGTCTAATAATCACGTTAAATTGTTAAACCCTGTTAAATCAACACTTATACACATAATTGAAAATATAAACCTCATTGAACGACAACGATGACTTGTCCTAATGAAGAATTGTCCTATCTTTTGTTTAAGCCCCATCATGCACATGCTCAGCAACCGCTTGTTTATAATTCGCATGATACCCCCCTCGAGACCCCTCGTCCACGATACTACGTTATCATAGTCAACAAAATTTGATTTCGATAGGTGTAAAAAATGTCATTAGCTCTATAATTTAAGAACAGCGATAACGAAGGAATATTTTGCATATTTCTCACAGACAATACACATCAAGCGTCAGGAAAAAACAAATAACTTGTCTTTCGGAGTAGAAATTCGTCGCGGCAACGCTGTCAGGAAAGAAGAATCGATAGCATCGGTAACGACACACGTGATACATACATGCTCATACAGCGTTCCTGAACCCAGGCTATTTTGCAGAATTTTTACAACGTCGTGTTTCCCGGGTGACAGCGTTTTCCCGGAAATGTAAGACCCTTCTCTACACCGAGGAAATTTCCAACGAACCGATGAAAATCCTTTCTCTGTAGCGACAACGTGATACCGGAAGCGAAGCCGCGCGCACAGCGACAGAACGTATCCCAACAACTTTTTATTACTTCGCGTGACATACTTTTCTTCGTGGATACACGGACGACGCGGGAGAAAAAAAATTAATTAGCCGACCTTATGTTAACGAAGCCGCGGTACACGTAGACCCCGTGTAAGTGGATTAACGTTCCTTCCTCTCTTGAGTCGCGACAAAATGCAAAAACTTTCGTCATCGTATCTTGCCTTCCGCTTAGAACGAAATCGTTAAAGAAACACTGACAAGGCGTGGACGAACAACGTACACCGTTAAAAATGATACGTTCGCGGGAATAAAGACTCAGACATAGAGCACAGATCATTCGCCCGCCACGTCGTCGTTTTTTCTACTTGTTTCTTTCTTCTTCGAGCTTCGTGAGAATCTTTGCGACGAAATTCTTCCTTCGATCCTTTCAGTCGAATTCTTACGTCATAGTTTGCTTGTACAACGAAGGTTGAATATTTACGTTTCTGCCTACAGATATACATCCGATCATTTTCGACCCAACTTAATTTATTCTTTGGTTTCAAATCGATAAGAATGTCAGTAATACAAAGATCGATACGATGAAAAAATGAACGGTTGTAAATCTTGCAAATTCTTAACATGATAATAATAATTTGTAAAATTGACTAAAAGCGAGAGATTTTAAGTCGGTCAGTGTATGTGCTCAAGTTTCCTACTTGTTGAGCATGTCCCAACAAATCTCGAACCGCTGAAAACGTAACAAACTCCCTCGAGTGCTTCGTTCAACGCGATTCACCTATCAATTTACAAGTCCATCCTGATCAAAGGACCACAGAATCAACGGACATCTCTCCAACAAATCCGTGTATATATTTGTCGACGTACATGCGTCCTTCTGCCTACGTAAACCTTGCACCCACACTTACACGCGCATCTTTCACCATGGAAACTTTACAGGAACGCAGTTGGAAAGAATGTCGGGGGATTCGAAGAAAGTTTCGCAACGAGTTGTGCACACGCTTTTCGAGAGTCAGATTACAGGTGTCTGGAAGCACGTGTGGATGGTAGAAAAGCTTCGGATTCGTGACAGGAACGCGGCCGAGTCTCTCTACAGCCTGGCGGCTAGGTCAGACCGATTTACGGGCAACGTGCCAGCACGCGAAGATCATAAACCCTTGTATTCCGATGTGCTGCGACGTCTGCGACCAAGCAATTCCATATCCACGTTTCGGAGATCAATTCTGTCGTTACCGCTCGAACGATTACCGTAGCAGCCGATTTGCATGCACCGCGACCGGCATCGCGTTCTCTCGATACTCCTACTCTCGACGTCTCGTTGCGACACACTCGAAATTTGCGTAAAAATCTCCAAGGACCATGTTCTTCGGGAGGATGCACCTTTTACGAATGTGCAGGACAAGATACTTGAAACGTAGTACGATTCATAAATAATCGGTGCTATACAAATTTTCATTACCTCTGTTCGTTTCAGTTTTATGTTGAAGGGTGTAATTGAAAGCGATGACGATAGAATGTGAACAAACGAACAAATTGAGAATTAACGAAGTATACGATAATCGATGAATTCGTGTTTTATATGGCTTGCGGAGAGATTGGATAACAATGGACGGACAATGATAGATGGTAGTTCATTTTGAAGCGAACGGTAAAGAATATAGAAAATCGATATTTTTCGCTCTATTTTATGTGGAGGATCCTAAGTCCGGGTAATTGCTGTTCAACCATTCTGACTCCTCTAATGCTCTTTATTACCATTTGATTTACTGCGCTCGATTGGGAACTTTTCTTAAAATGGTCTAATGTTTATCGATCGATATTAATTTGTCTAAGGGAAAATGATTTATCCTGTAACGAATCATTACAAAGGCCTTCTCAAATTAGACATTCTTTGTGGTAATAGGGTTCCTGTAATCTCAAAATGTTTATGAATCTAAATGTTGTATGTAATTTTGAAGGTTGTACATTAGCAAAACTTTATCGAAATTCTGTCTTAAATAGAAAAGAACGCGTGCTTGTGCAAAACATAAATGTACGTGGAAATAATTCGATAAAAATAAGGCTTTGAAATACAAGAATTATCTACTGGAGAAAATTTCTTTGAAAACGGGTCAAGTAACAGCGTGTGATTTCATATCCACGCTTTGAATATTAATTCGTTCATTACCTACTGCATGAGTGGTTTTTATAAGATTTTGCGTGTATGTGTGTGTGTGTGTGTGTGTATGCGCGTGAAAGAGAGAGAAGCACGTTTGCATGCGAAGCATTCACGCGAAAGCTCAGACAGAAGTAAGTGCCTCCATGAGGAACTTCAAATCGAAGTTCGAAAGCGAATTTCGCCGCTTATATTATGAATTCTGCCATTAACCCGAATATCTTTCGAATATATCTATGTAAAACGATTTCTCGATCTGTTCACACGTGGCTTCTTGTATCTGAAATGGTGGTAACTTATGAAAGTCGTAAATTTCATCGCCAAAATGTTTGGAATGCATTATTGTCGATTTAAAGTATGTAAAACTAAACGGATAGTTCACATTGTAATGTTACGAATATGATGTGAAAGATCTATTTGAAATTCACGTTCCAATTTACCGGGTCGCTCGGAATCGTTCCGATTTACATTTTGATTCGATATACATTCATTAGATTATGTACATACAATCGTTCACACACAACATCCATCCTTGCGCAACATCTCAGGTTTTTCGACGAGAAACTTTTCAATCTGATTTTTTTATGTCGACCAAATTCCTTAAAAATCGGAACGAACTCTCCGAGCGATGCAAGGTATATGATTCAAAGGTATCGAATAGAAACGACTATTGTTCTCAAGTACCTACAATCAAGTGGTTTGATACACAGTGGAGTCGCCCTTGTCTGAACTAAGAGGCAGACGAAATTGTTCTAATAATGGAATTTTCGGATAGTAGAACAATAATCACTTTCCTCGTATGAAATTTTTCTCTCAGAAATATTGTTCTCAAGTACCTACAATCAAGTGGTTTGATACACAGTGGAGTCGCCCTTGTCTGAGCTAAGAGGCAGACGAAATTGTTCTAATAATGGAATTCTTTGATAGTAGAAGAATGATCACTTTCCTCGTATGAAATTTCATTTCTTCGAATACAGATCAAGATTAATTGACGGATTCTTTAAATACTTAGGAATCCCATATGTTTTTGACTACTATGTCGCATAATTTTTTCAACCTAAGTAAGTTTCGGAATTTGAGCCATTGATATCCTTTCTCGAATGCCACGAATGCCTTCGGTACGAGAAGAAACCTCTCCAGTACTAATATCGTTTGCTGTTTCCATTTGTATGTAAATTATCATTATTACCATCTTCGTAGCAATGAAACCATCTCATCGGTATATTTAAGGTTTATCCACTGTTGCCAGCATCCGAGGAATCTAGGTACTTTGGATAATTTTTAGTATCATGTTTTTGCTTTTCGTGTCCATGATCGTGACTTTTCCAGGTCCATGTATTTTTACTAATTCTCTTGCATTTACGACACTTCCGAGCTTTTTTTTTAATTATGTCGTATTTTGTTTCGACAGTTAGAACGCTATTAGTTTCACACTAAATTCTTATAATCAAAATTCAGTCGGCCAAATAAAAGAGAGAATACATTGTGCATGAACACTAATAAGATATGTACATATTTGAAACGGATAAAGGCATCTGTTACTGGGAAATATTATATGCGGATAATAGAACGTTCGGATATTAAAGTATCCGGATAATGGATGTTCGGATAAGGGAAGCTCTACCGTACATACTTAAATACAATATGCTATATACGCGAACGAAACAATTGCATAGTCAGTAACTTCGTTAAATATACCTATTGTGTACTTAATATTGTCTAGAATTATGTACACACAGAGTTGGCAATAATACACACACATATATAATTTACCCAAGCGAAAGGATAGTTGAATTTACTTAGCCAACACTGTTGTAATATCAGAGATGAATGTTATAATTGTAGAATGGTTCAAAGATATCTAGATATCTCGTTTCTTTATTTTGTACTTACACATGTAAAAGTAGTAGATTACGTTACAATGTCTTCCATAATTCAGGCTACTTCATCGGTGTCTTCCGAATAATCAAAGTTCCACGACCCTCATTTTCGAAGGAATCCTTTGAGTTGACGAAAATTCATTATAGTACTTGCCCTAAATGAACGCGTCGGAATTTCAAGGTGATTATAGCCGAGAGAATCGATGCCCTTCGCCCTACATTATTCAGTTCAATCAAATACCGCTTCAGGCATTCGGGTCACTTGCTTCGTACTAGACCAGGTACTTCCCACTTATGCTTATGTATTGTACGTGTGTGGAATACAGTGCGGGTGCCGACAACTTATCGAAGATCGATCTTCAAATCTTCTATAGCAGCATCGATTGTCATAATTCACATAACCGACGCGACCAATCACAACGTTCCTGTCGCGTGTTTTCTGCATTTCGGTAAACACAGCCATCGCTATTATACACATATCAGTCGATTCATCGATTTCGGCTTTTTCGATCTTTTCCTTTTTATTTATTCCTTATTTATTTACTTTGCATTTATTATACCTCGACAAAACGATATATTTGTTATTGTACGTACGTTTTTAAATAACGTTACACCTATGCAATTTTTATGAATTGTCTTACTATATTTTTGTAACCAAATAAATATTCCTTTTCAAAGTTAACGAGATATCATTTGCTGTTAAAAAAAAATTATTCCACTAATCGAACTTTTACACACGCGTAGTCGTCTTCAAAAAATTTCATAACTTTCGAATCCGGGTGGTATGGCATTTTCCGTCATGTTTTGCTATCTATCCTTTGTCAATATGGACACGAAAATCAAGTTAATCTATCTTCAACCTCGACGCATACTCACAAAATAAAACGAACCGTTCGATTCAGCGACAGTTTTCATGGCGCGAACGAGATAGGATTTGCGTTGTATACTATGCTTCATATGCATTGTTTCCGCGGCAGTTGCGTTCATTATCCGTGACTGATTTAACGAATCAGAGGTAATTCAGCGGCTGATTTCCAGACCGTAGAGAGTTTCGAGTTGACCGTAAACACTACGCGCGGCTTGCATTGCACTTCATGACGTCAATCGTACACGACATCCTGTGGCAAATCTGTCCAGGTTTTTACGTTCCTTTGAAAAATTCTCTATAAAAAATTATGTTTGCACTCGTTGACTATTATGAGGAAAGTTAATCAATCTAATACGTTCGAAATATCGATAAAATATATATAATTTTTAAATATCGTTAGTAGTATTAGGTTACGCTCGAATAGAACGATTATACGTAAGACACGCACGGCTTCTTTTTCCGCAAAACGTACGACGGAAGGGTTAAATATCGATATTTTGACGGGTAACATACTTTTTCTGCGAAAGCATTTAGGAGTCTGAATTTTTACGTGAATCAAAGAACAACCGTAAGAGGGCGAGGGGGATAGAAAAACATCTGAAGACAGAAGCTTTTGTTTGAATTAACACCGATTATAGTAACGAACAGGACTCGATATTAAAACAAGGTAGATTTTGAAATAAATATGTGATAATATGTGATACGAAAATATTGTAGTCGAGAAGAGCGGATCGAGCTGAAAGGAATATTTCATGGAAAAGCAATTACAAATCCATCAGGCGATACGCGAAAAAATCTCGCGCGAGATGAATTTATGTTTTACACGTTATCCGTTACATTCGTTTCGCCTGTTCCATATATTGAAATAAGATTATCGAAAGCATTGAAAGCTACTAATTATAATTATTCGTTCTGCACGAAGCACAGAAAAAGGGGCAAAGTATTGTTCGAGAAAACTGCATAGATTTCTGCAAGATTTAGATGGAATGAAACCAATTTCTCGAGAAACTTCACGAAGCCAAGGAGATTCGTTTCTCGATGGGTTCAAGGAGATTGTGGCAAACGTCGAGAATCACATCGAACCCTTTCACGGGTGTCGTTCTCCGGCAAGCTCGTGTTATTCTACCAGCAAGACGCAGGAAATTGGCAAGAATCGAAATCTCGTTATGAGGAAAGCTCTCGGATACACAGTTAGCGGAAAGCCATGAAGGAAGGATTTTTATGTTTCTCTGTGAAATCACCATGATGGTCTGTCGTGACTGTATACCATAAAAGGATAGAAGAAACAGAGAAAGTGGAAAACATTACACTGTATTATCTATAGACATCCTTTCAGAATCAATTTTCTATCTTCGTTATCGTGTTTGTTTCCTTTGACAAGAACACAATGGCCTTAAATTTTCCCAAAAACTGAATTTTCACCATAAAATCCATTTTGCACTTTCTAATTATTTTTGCAGAGAAATGGTTCCCTGCATGTTTGTATCGTGATTTTATTTTTATTTTATATTTTCTATACGAAAAGAAAGAGAGATATGTATTATGTACAGTATCTTAGTTACCCACAAGAATATCGAGTTTTGTCTTAGATACCAAATTAAATGAATTTTGAATAATAATCCGTCGATATTTCAATAATCGTTACTAAATACATATTGAAAGTACGAGTGTACTTTTTAAAAGATTCATGGCTGTATAATAAAATTTCATTCGTTATAATATATTTTATTTTAAATTGCTATCGCCAATAACCAAATATATGAAAAGAAAATATATTTATTGGTCTTTTCTTATATAAATTTACAATAGGACGAAGTAACTCCTTTCTCGTGATTAACTTATGTATAAGCGATGGATATTATTTTTATGTAATATCGTATAAAAGGGCACTTTAACCTTTTCCAATTTACTACTTCATTAGGTTTCCACGATATATTTCCTCCTTTCTCTGATTTTTATATAATCCTTTTTTATATAATCATGCTCCCATTCCATGAAATTGAAATTAGAAATCCATTAAAATCTCCGATATGACTGGAATTGATAAAGCTTAATTTGCTTCCTAAATTAAATTCCATCGTTCATGTTTCAAAATATGTTGCAAACACGATTACTGTCACAGCAAAATGATGCAAGACGATCTCGAGGTAGGTATCAGTATATCACCGTACGATATCAAAGTTACGTAACGAAAATAAAAAGGGAGCTTGGAAAATCCGATAATATCGTACTTCCTTTTTTCTTGCTTTCCTAACAACGTGTATCGCGACACAGGTTTTCACATCCAAGGTAATAAAAGATTTTACGGCAACTGCTTGTCTTGTAAGATTCCTCGATCTTATGACACAATCTATACGATCCACTGTTCCACACACATTACGAATCTAAATTTAGATGAGATTTCGACTCTCCAACGTTCAGATATCGAACCGTAGAGGATAATACGTATCTGTATTCCCTACCATATACGCGACAATCTCGCACGTACCAGAGATCTTCTTACTGCGTTCCATTTATCCACGTAACACGACGATGTCCGTGAATAGGAAGATTGAAACCTGTATCGTGCAAGTCCACTCGAGAATCGTTCGAGATTGAATTGTAGATTGCACGGGTCTTTCCCTTCATTGAATTACTTCGATCGTGCCGTATTTCTAAACGCATAGGTAACCCGGGATAATGGCCACGGGTCCAGAAAGTAATATCGTTCGCGTGTGTTTCCCTTTGAATTTTACGAGAGAAACTTGCGGACTCGACGAAAGTTTAAGCGAATTCCCACCGTGAAGTCGAAAGGAGGTGTCTTGCAAAAGTCCGTCCCGATTTACGGCTGGTTCTTGCTTCGATAATTATTCTCGGAGTTTCTCACAATGCGATCGTTATAACCGAAGTAGTACCAATGCTCGTTGAAAACCAAAGAAAAGACCGTTCCGGCTGACAATGCTTCGGTATTTCCGTAAACGTGCTCCACTCGTCAAAGTAAATCGTTAATTTGTATTAAATTGAAATTAATCAACAGCTCGTATCAAATGATTTACATCGAGTATACAGCGTATGGATTTGTTTCATAAAGTAGAAAGTAATTTTGGAAGTGAATCTTACAGAGGAAGATAATGAACTAATTTTTTATTTTAAGATATTATTTAGAAACATCAATATCGTTAAATATTACAGTAGTGCATAAAAGAGCTGATTATTAGTCAATAATCTGTGAATTTCTCTACGCTCGAGACATAAATTCTCAGATTGTAAATATGTATCTCTTTGTTGAAGCTTCGACTTTTTCAAATCCACTACATAACAAAATCATCTACTTGTCTGTGAAATAGAAAGGAAAATGCGATTCGTGCGCGGAATGTCGAATATGGAGATGTACGAACAACTTAATAAAGATCCTGTGTACTGCGAGACAAGCTCATTGTCAAATTGAACGTGGTCCAAGTATTCGGGCACAATCGAATATACTCGACTAAGTCAAATATCCCCGGAAACTCGTACCAGTATTTGAGTTAGATTCGCGACTGGTTGCGCTTAAAGGGTTGCACACGTGTGTACACACGCGTCAGGATATAGGTAGGAAAGCGTAGGGGGGACTGCATGTTAGATGGAATATCCGAATAACCTATTGACGCCTTTTCTCTTTGTAACTACATATCGTGGATGCAGATAACCTGTATCGCACCTGTTTCCTCCGATGTTCTCTTATCGCTTTTCTTACTCTCAAATGTTATAACGGAATATATAATGTGTATCGATCATACAGATCGTTAACAACGTTTAATGTTATTTCCAATAAAACCTGGAAAATGCAAAACAAAAACAAAATATGCTTCTACTAAAAAGTTTCGCCAACGATCGTTAAAAATACCGTGGAAGGATTCGCATAATTTTTACGACTACTTTAGCGAGATAAAACATCGAGGAACAGAACGTAGAAAATCGTGAGAAGAAAGTTACTTTTTACTTTTTCGTTACAAAGTTAACACCATGTATATACATACGTATATACGCATGTATATAAATGATGCAAAATGTACGGATCAATGACCTCGGTTGCTGCAAGCGATGTGCAGCCATATTTACGCTTTTACAACACTGGAGCTAGTTACGTAAAGGAAATTGCAAAGCCAGTGGATGGCTGTTCTTGCAAAGTCACGAATGAACTATATGTGAGAACTTCTATGCGATCTTCAACATGGAGATCCGTAATTGTACTCTGAAGAATAACGGCAAAGTTTCTTATTGTCGGGACATGAATTAAGACGCTATAGGAATTTTTATATATTGATCTTTTATACCATTTTTTTACTACTTTGATTTAAATCTGATAAAATGAAATGTTAACTCGTACGATTATTTGAATATCTTTTTTAAATATATGCCAAAAGGAGGAATAAAGGAATCGTGAAGAATCGGTGTTACGACTGCAGATGCCACAAAATTGTACACGTGCATATTTTCTATCTTTCCCATTCCTATACTCCTCTTCCCAAAATCAAACAATTGGTTTTATTAAAGTTTATACGAGCGCATCTTCCATGTATGTTACACGCCGCTACTGCTACTTCTATTACTTCTGTTACTCTCCACTGATATTACGTTGCCTAGAATATGGAAGTGCACGGCGCTTGTAACCAGGAAACTCATATACGGTATACATGGGGTCTGTGGCTGCTTATTGCACTCAGTGACTTCTGGTGTAAGATGTGCGACTATAACTTACTGTTTCGTCTACATTGTCTTTATTTCTCTATACATGCGGTATACAGTTACGAAAAATGAAAAATTATAAAAGAACCTGGCTAACTTTTGCATCCTTTAACTCCTTCATCTCGAGACTCGTAATATGGGTTATAATTTCGTTTTAACACTAGGTTTACAGGACCCGTCAATTTGATTTCAATTGGATTTCAATAGATATGATTACCCTGTACCGTTAGTGTTATTATTATTTTTTTAGTGATAATTTAAAAAAAGACTTTTTATTTATTAATAATTTATTTAAACGTGAAGCCTAATATTGTTCCTTTCAGACTTAATTTGAATAAATCGATTTTTTAAAGAAAAATGTGTATTTTCGTCCGTAAACTTAGTGTTAATAAAAACTGTGTTAAAGATGTAGCAAACTTAAATATTTTTAAGATAATGAACATTAGCGCAGAAATCGTGAAAAACAGACGCCAAGAGTCTTCACCACGTGATCTCTACTTGTATCCCGAAATTAATAGTCTGACACGATGTTGCAACGGTAAATGATTATAATAAGCGTATAGTTAAGTATGAGCGAGTAATTATATTGTGCATATAATTAAAAAGTTCACAAAATATTAACAATACTGACTTGTGAATAACGCGCCTTTCTAATTTCAACTGTCTCTGATAGGATGAAACAAGAAGGAGAACTGATCAGATAAAACCGCTCCAACAATTCCCAATAAGACAAAACGAGATAGCACGGGGGGAATCAATTTTCATTCGCTACAGTATCGACTTTAATATGCGTACACGCGATCCCCTTTATATCTAGCGTGATCCTGCGATACGCATATCGACAATTTCCCCAGCGGCTTAATGTATCAAATTTCGGATTAAAATGCTATAACGTGGCGTGAAAATTCCACGTGTTCGCGGCGTGTCTAATATCGCGCGATTTCTATCCGCTACATCTTCGATATTTCTCTCTTTTCTTTTTCAACCTGGAGATCCAGTAAACAGGAAATACGATATTACGTTGACGCCAGTCCTTTCCATTTCGTCAATAAATATCCCCCGTATCCATTACCAGCCGCTGTTACGCGTTAGAAAATAAACTTGCATCTTGCACATAAGAAATTTAGTTTAGGAAAAATAGGTGTACAATGAGATCATGGAATGACAAACTAACGATCGTCGACGATGACAAACTGAGGATTAATTAGAATAAATCGTTCCAAAGTTCAGAAACAGGAAATAGCGCGATCCGCGATAGTCGCGAAGCGACTCCGTTCGTTCCAAGTTGCGATCGAAATTTATCCGACAATTTGATTTCCCTCGCGCCATAATTCTTCTGCCACGATCAAATATCAATTTCGATCCAGTGGACTGACCGAAACGCGATTTTCTCTTATTAAACTCGAGTTCCGCGTCGAAGTCTTTGAACTTTGTTTGCCTTCTCTTTGTCTTTCCTTTCGACGCTTTCGCTAACGAACATTATGCAACGCAGAATGGATTATGACGTTATCCGTCGCTTGTTCGCGAACAAGATAGACCGGCCTAGTCTGCAGCCACAGCTTGAGCTTTGTTCCTAAGTTTACGCGTACAATAAGAGTCGGGCATTGTCTATGCTTTAATTGACTTGACATCAACGAATCGAGCGAACGTGAAACCGAGCTGGCAAATGAGATCGTAGCCACACGCATCGACCATCGACCGACTCGCGCTTTCGTCGTTGTTTCAGAGCTACGCCTCTGTCGTAAATGAACGCTAACTGCTTTATATACTTCCGCCGCTTACGAAACAATGGCAGCAAGTATCAGATGCGACAAGTTTTCGCGAGAAGCTCCTCGATTCTACTCCTCGATTCGTAGGTTAAAGACATTGCGCGATAGCGACAAGATTCCTAAACTTCGAATCAATTATTGGAGATCCTTTTCGTCGCGCGTTTTCTGATATCGAACTTTCCACAGATATCGGAAACACCATTTTGATCGATTTTATCGGATAGGTTGACGAATGATTATTAAAAAGTTCGGAATCTTCCAATTTTTCCGGAATGCAAAATATGATGTACTGCTAATATTTGAAAGAGATTATCTTTGTCAGGTGTATAGATCTTTCCTTTACAGTTTGCTACGAATGAATAATTTACCTAGGTATAACATGGTTTGTCACTGCAGTTTGATTCTTGTAATTCCAATCATGGAAGTGTAACGATAGGCTACCAGGATTATCTCTCTCGTATCCGAATGATTGGAAAGATTCAATGAAAGTTGTTCGATAACGTAACGCTGGTAATTCGATGGACGAAACCGGCGTTGGAAATTTGACTTTCCTTGACAAGCAGGTTTCTCGTTTGAGAAATAAGAAGAGCGTATTACTTCGATCGTTAACGAATCATTGAGCTCCTGTCAACCTTGAAAATACCGCAACGCTCTATCGCTTTCTTCAGGCAAGATGGGTGAGCGCTCTATCTGCGCTATGTCGAAGAGAAATCCTTGTGTCACACGGTTGTCCCGAAGCCTGCAAGCGGAATAGGAATACCTTTCACAGACGGAAACACATCTACGATGATATCTATATGCTGATACGTAAATAGGCGAATGTATGCACAATACGTTATATATGTACGTACGTCCATTCGTTTATCCGGACCATGTGGATTTTAGACGGTCTCTATTGTGTGTCAGAGCTTACAGCAGACGAAGTTGAATGGAAAATCTGTTTTCAATTTTGACGGCAACTCGTTTGATAAACGTATTTACACAGGTATGATAAGTATTTGTTCCTTACAGGAAAACATATTTGACTATATATTTTTGCTTCTACCGAAGGGTTAAGATAAATGTATTCTATCAGAATAAATTTCGAAATAGGATCCTTTAGAAAATGGCGAGCGATGCACGGAAAATTTCACGAAACGTTTGCTATTTTGAGCGATAGATCTATTTGATTGCGAGCCACGTTAAAACATAATTTTTCTAACAGCCCTTCTGCCATTGTTTTATACGTTCTCGGAACACATCATTGCGGAACAGTCGACGATGTCGTATTTCCGGCAATTCGTTACGCAACTCCTCGGACCTAATTTGCTCTATTATAATGGCAATGACAGGTATATAGCGATAACAACGAAGAAAGTAAAATACTTTGCGCCTTTCATACGTACGTAGTTTCAATAAAAAATAAAATTTCATATTTTCCAGAATATTCCTCGATAAAATATTTTTAGGAACGAATGATAAGAAAAGATAAAAGTAAAGCGGTAGGTAGAATTTCCATATTTTACAAAAATTAAAATCAAAGCATTCCAACGATCATATTCTAAAACAAGTTGCTAAATACATATTATTAACCGATCTCGGTTTATCGCTGGCATTTCTGGTTTATCGGTCATCGAGAAATATGCGTGTGGCATTAAGCAGAAGCAGGAAGGAATAACGAGCATCTGTACTCGAAGAGCTGCCTCGGTATTACCAGATCGGTCACCGCTGGAATTCCGTGTGATTGGATTGGTTTCCACCTCTGTCGGGAATTTAGGACATGCAAGATGATACGCGTGAAATTGCCTCCCTGTGCGACCATGACCCGTAATTACGCCCGAGTTATCATTATTTTCCGTCCAACGAGACAGTCAGGGATTCGTAATTTTGTGTATCCCCTATATCGGTACCGTCGATCACGATTCGACGAGTTTTACCAATAAATCGCCCAGGCGATATAATAAACAACGCTTACAAAATATTGTAATCGAATCTGTAGCGTATAACGCGAATTCGAATAATTTCTATCCTGTTAAGAAACATTTAACCCAGATACATGTACGTCCATACATATCCACGCAAACGAAAAATATCACCGCAGTCTAATATCCAGCAATATAAGTCTTCTAATCTAATTATCCACCAATTAACAGTCTAATATCCACGAACCGTATCCACGCTTCACTGTCATCATCACAGCGATCGTTCTTTCGTCAAAAAGACACGCAGACCAGCGCTTTTCCTAGAATCGAGACGTTAAAACGATTTCGCGTTTCTGGCGAAAGTAGCAAACGTGCTTCGAACAAACTATTCGCCTCTCCGCATTGTGTTATTTCCGCTTCCGCCCACCTAATTGTGAGGATGGATAGTCTCCCTGTGAAGCCATCGTGGACGTGACAAGGGGTAGAAAATGCAGCAGAATCATCGACCTCGTTTCGCGATAAGGACGACGGTGATTGAAAGTGTAACACGGCGACGCGCCCACGCGCTGTTTGCTCGATGTAACGAGACGTCCTGGCCGGAAGCGTTATGATCGATCCGCTCGAATAGCACGTCGGTCACCTGTACGATGCTTGAAAGGTGGCTTTGAATTCCATGACGAAAAGGAATTCAGAGAGTCATTAACCGAATACAATCTGTATAAACACAAACCGCGTTGCATAAACTTTGTGGCATACCGTGCGCATTTACAGCTACTGTAATTTGCCGCGGCACTCGATGCAGTTGGAGGTTACCAAGTGGTTCGACGTTTATACGTTAATTTCAAGTTTCATTCAATCCCTTAATGCAAATTCTCTTCGTTTTACCGATAGAAATTGGTACTTTACGGCAAAGAACGATTATGTCTGCATACACATTTTTGTAACGCGTTCGTGTTAACGCGCTTATACACTAGCAAACCTGTTCAGAAACATTTTATGACCACTTTGTAATTTTCTCGCCAACATTGCTTTTAACAAACTCGCGAACAGTTCTTGAAATCCATAAAAATATTTTATGGTACATCCACTACACCGTGGTCGTAAGAACTTTGATATATCGTAGATGCATCCGAGGACTATGTTTCACGGTCATATTCTCGAACAGCGCGCAAACAGATGACAGACGATCAACTGTTTGCGAACGATTCACGAACACCAAGGAGGACACGCTTTTATAATCTGACGAAACAAAAATTATGAAATATAAGTGCCACTCTAGTAAATGAAATTCTGCTCAATAGTGTGTGGCACTCCAAATCTCGCCATCGAGATCGGTGTGAAAAGGACCGTGAAATTCCACCCAAAATGATCGTCTACGACAATAACGTCGCGGATAATAATGATCGCAGTGGACGACGATAAATGCGATCTCCAATTGATCGCATGTAATGAAACTCATCTGCATGTATATATATATATACACACATGTATATATGTATGTATGTATATATGTATGTATATATGTATGTATGTATGTATGCATGCATGCATATATGTATGTATGTATGTATGTATGTAAGCATACACACACATATATCGATCAACGGACAGGCCGAGCGGTATACAAAGAGAATAGAAGGCAGCGCGCTTTCAAAGTCAAAACGACACGTAAGAGCGGTGAATGGGACTCGAGAATAATCGATAATATGCACAACAGAATGAATTCTATCCGTGGCAGACTCTTCCGCCGGCAAATGGACGGACTCTCGAATCCGCTTACAACAAAAGCCGGTTGCTCCGGAATAAATTGAACAGATACAGTTCCCCCGTGGATCGCCAGCGATCAACTCAAAATCATTCAACTTCCGAATATTTCTTTGAGTGGTTCGCCATATCGGTACGAATCACGCGATAGCTTTTTTCGTTCTTGCGACGTATGGTATGGATATCGATGATATCTGCATTGAACATACGGGGTGTCCCTTTGTATGTACAACTACGAAAAGCGGATGATTTTTCGTGGAAAAGTAGGTCGGAAATATCTATGGAATAAAATGCTTTCGCGTATGAGGTTTTGTTTTCGAGGAAAACATCTTAGAAAATCAGTTACATACATGTGCACTAACGTGCCGCGATTTTCCATTAATGGCACTATGCCGTTGGATATCTTTTTACGTGATTATAATGCTAATGAAACGTAAAAAAATCCCGTGTAACACGCATAATGTATTCATAAAAGTTTTCTATGCTAAGTGCTCGACTACTTTCGTCGACCAATGTATGTAAATACAGTAACACATAGTTAAAGAAAAGACGATGTTACTAATTCGTACACGACTTATGCCGATTTTCAACGATGCAATCGTGTTCCATCACAGGCTTAATTTCGCTGTACGTCTATTTGCAATTTAAACCCCGTGGGTAATCATACCCTGGATTTCCCTAGACCGTAGATATAAACACGGCATATTTCGTCGACGTATGCACAGGTCGGGTCAGTCAAGGTTGTCGAATACTCTGTTGATATTAAATCTCCCAGCGCCCACGAAAAAGCCTCGAGGCTACGAATAAGTAAAAACCTGGAATTTGCCCGAAAATTTCTGAGAAACCCTGGAAACTTCCTACTGGCTAGGAACATTTCCAAGCGAACCCCGTTTTTCAAGATAATGAGACGTCGAATGTTAGCGTAGGGAGGTCAGATGCGGGCAATAAGTTTTTCTCTTGGGATGATTTTCTTTAAACGGCCACCGATAAGTCGGACCATCTTTCTGCGCTTTTTTCGCGTCGACCTGAAATTTTTCTTTCGACTGTTTTTATTACTCTCTTGGAAAAATTAATTGTTAGCCATTTGTAAAGAAAGTTGAATGTTTCAGATGTATTCACAGACATTCCCTGATACATCTAGAAAGCACTTTGGAAACGCTGTTGTCGTCCTAGAGTTTTACATAGCAGGCACATGCGCTTGTATTATATTCGCAAACTTTAAAAAATAAATCTAAAAATTTAGAAATATCTTTGAAAATCTCAAAGCGATCAAAATGTCTGCCGATTAATACCAAAGACAAATTTAAATGTATCAAACAAGGAGATGAAAATCGATGCAATTCACATGTTCAGATTCATCGTTCTATAGTTTTATTAACGAGTATCCACTTCATCGCAAAGTGACAAAATGGGTTGCCGTTAAGTTCATGAAAATTTATGAGCTGTTAAACCACTCCTAGACTTATTTATTATACGCGTCGCGACACGTCAAGAGTGTTAACTGCAGCCTTCTCGGAGACAAGAAATTTCATACGAGAACTTTCGTGCAGTCTCGAGGGCGACTGATGTTACATAGTGCGCGTACCACGTCATGAACGTGTATGTATATTAAATGACGGAGAATTTACTTTATCATACTACTATCTGCATCAGACACCTGTCCTCGTTTCATACAGCAATTCTTGATCTTGATCTATCGTCCCTGCATATGTTTGAAAATCAAGAATGCAAATGTTTCCCTAAACAGAAACTAATATACAAAACTATCTTCAAAATGATTAAAATGGAAAAGATGTTACAATGTAAAATAGAATTTAATAGAAGTACCTACATGTAGTCTGGAATTAATTTGCACTGACACAAACAACTGTTTTGTTAAGTTGAACTGTATGTATCTTTAGATTTATTGATTATCTATCTAAATGATTTAGCTTTTCACTCTCTACACAAAAACATTAAGATTCTTATGTCTTAAAACTATTAGTTTAAGCATTATTACAGTTTAAGAACGCTTTAAATACTTTCCTATTCCTTTCTTCTTATTATGTCTCTTTTTATAATTCCTCGTGCTTATAGTAAAATACTTTGCTGCTTCGTCTTCAGTGCTAATAACAGCACGAGAAAGCTTTGTCTTTTAAGTATCGTTTAGGCGTCGTTTTGAAGCTAATTGCCCATTCAGAGCCATCGTCATAAGCATAAGTTAGGCATCGTTTTAAAGCTAATTATACGTACTTTTACACCTGTTGGTCTCATGAATTTATTCCCACTGTGAATGATAGATACAATTTCTCAAGCTCGGTGAGATTAATAATGTTCCCAGTATCGTTTAATTTTATTACGTATTCTCGGTTTCATAATGTTTTAATTTTATTTGACGAAATAGATTACGTGCGTTAATTTTAAATAAATAACACGCGTTTACCTTATCGTCTATGTGTATTGATTTCGAAGCTTGATAAATTACACAGTGTAATTTTAAATTAATGACTCAATAAATGATTTTAATACAGCAAATTCTATTGCGAGCTTGAAGCGCATCAAAATGTAACTAGAAACAAACACGATTGATTCAATGACAATTGCTTTATACTAGATATTCCAATATTATATACCGTTTATTCGATACAATATTGAAAATGGTAGTAATATTTACTATAGAAATGACTCTGATATTATATGTAATATTCCGAATCATATATCGTCTCGAACACTGCAAGGAACTCGACAAAGTAAGACAGAGGTGCAATAACCTCAGATAGAACGTATCAAGTAGCAATTGTTCAACTAATTCGTAACTTGTCCCGAGCGCACATGCCGCCCCCTGAAACGACTGTGTCAAGTCTCGTTCCATAAAGGGGACAGAGGTCGCCAAATATTTTATTATCATCTCGTTAGTGCACCGTCGTTAGGGAGAGAAGCTCGAGATGAAATATGCAAGAGAACAGAGACCATTGCCTGCGGATAATGCGCTGACATCGTCAAGCATAAACACTACATGGTGTCCCTTGATTCTTCCTCTCTCTTTCTCTTTCTCTCTCTCTCTTCTCGTTTCCCTTCCGCTATTTCTCGTCGATTCTACATACATGTGCTCGAATCTGACGTAGCCCGATTTTAGCCCGCGCTTTCATCGCAGTCTTGCTACCGCGAACGACGAATCGAACAAGTAATCCGACCGAGGAAGCGTGTGACTCACGACACCGAGACCACGTTTAACGTAGTTTAAACTCCCTCGCGCCGCCAAACTTCACCCCGAAACCATACTTAGTTCGCACCCTGTCGGAGAATAATGGAGGACTATGTACCGAGTTTAATTGTCACCGATTGCACAAGGACCTTGATGAAAGCATAATTACTTTGCGAGGCTCAAGGAAATTAGGAAACATCGATGTTAGCGCTCGTTACGTCTATGTGTGTGTATCCTGGGAAAATACGAGATTTCGCGTGAACGCAGTTCGATCAAAGCGTGAATTCTCGTTTCTATATCATTTAGTTGCGTCATTGTTGTTTCAATTACAAGCTTTCGCTTACAATTGGAGAAAATTAGCGATGACGTTTGCCGACGGTAGTGATTCGAATAATTAACGAATAACTTTTGAAATCTCGAGCAAAAGTTCGACAGAAACGACGTCCAAATTTTCTAACATCTGCAGCAAAATACAAACGAGTTACGCCACGGCTGTAGCCGAGTGCTCATCCTTAGTCTTATAAGAGAACGAGAGTTTCGCGCGAGATATTGGATGAAATTCATTAACGTTAACCACGGATTTTGCTTCCCTTAATTACACAGGCTTCTGTTCTGTAGGGAAAAAGTTAGATGGATTCTCACCGTCAACATCGCAGTTGAAGATTAATAGTCAATTTGGTAGGCGTTCAAGCTTTCAAAGCTCGCCATTTTGTAGCACGATACCTGAAACGAGCGACGTTAACGCGATGTTTCCAGCTCGAATATTTTCTCCAATTTTCTCGAGGATATCGTTTAACGTGTTACTCGACTTCGCAATTTTCACTAAAAAATTCTTGAACGAAATTTTCCGACGGGATGTAACTGAAATTTCTGCGATCGTTCGTTGAATCACAGTTTTTTGGTGATCGTACAACGATAAGTATACAAATGTATATTCTATACAAAGTCACGATTTCAACGTTCCAAAACAAACTGTTTCAAAGTTAAACGATTAAATCTAAAATTAATTAATAGACGTAGAATAGCCATTGCTACGTCCTCTTAATTAAACACTATTTTAATGGAACGAGCGGTTCCACTCCAATATTTGTCAACTACGAGGTCCATGGAAATTTTGTCTGTAGCGAAGGGTACTCATGATGAGCACCTGCAATGCCAGAAGGGTATAGCGAAAGGTCAGTAGCGAGCTCCTTTTTAAACAAGAGGCACCGACCGATGGGCCGATCGAAGCAGTAAGCAACCCTTTCATTGGTTTTCTGTCAGCGCCGCAGTGACTTGTTGATACTTGGAGCTTCAAGGTGGGATGAGGAGACAGGGTCGACAGAGGCCGGGCAGCTTTTCCACGAGCCTCAGCCAGACCCATGATCGAATATCGACGTTTCAATAGATCACCTTAAGTCGACTCCGAACGCGCATTGAATATTTATGACTTCTGTTATTGATAGTTGGCCCTTACACGCGTGTGTTTCCAAGCCACAGCGGAAACCCAACGAAACATTGCCCGGCAAGTTTCAGCTCTCTGGAATTTTCCAGGATTCACGAAACTTTGAAAGTACGTATACGTATTTCGCTAAATCTTCTGCTCCGTTAGTTGCTGGCTACGTTCGCGACGTTAATGCCGCCAGAGTATAAGATAAACGCGTCGCAACGCGAGAATTACATCTTTCGGAAATGTAATTAGAAGGAAACTGCCGTTAACGAAGTAACTTTTGTGGTGTATGTTTTATATGAATGTGAGATATCCTTTTAGAATTATTCGCACATTCAATAACCAAACTGTTTGCGTATATATGTATGTATTCACAGTCCCTAGTGTCTTTTTAACACCCCACAGTTGTATTAGCCCTAAACTGTTAGGTCGGGATGCTGGAACAACCTAGACGTTGTAAACACTATCATAATTTTAATGCTGTCAAATAATAAATGAGGCTAACCGTTTCGGTAATTACGTCGAGACTTACAGTCATGACTTACGAATATCCATTTCAAGCTTTTCTCGAAGTACCTCAGAATCGTAGCAAAGAGTTAGAATGCCAAAAGTCGCGAGATAAAAATCGTAGAATCGATTCTAAAATGGCGAATGATTTTATATTAATGCACTGACACAGAGCTGCAACATAAATGTAATTTTAATGTCTATTTGGTCTCACCTATTCTATATTCGATAAGTCATAATTGATAATGTTTCTTAAATTAATTAAATTACTAACAGTCTTTGTATGAATTTTCTAAGTGGCATTATAGTATGTATGAAGTTAGCCAATTGCGCTCTTGACCTGACACCACCTGAAACTTCCACAAAGAATACCAAGTTTTTCATCGAACTGAATTAATGGGAACAAAATTTTCTTAATGGAAAGTACCTCGGACCATCATCACTTGGGAACAAACTTTCCTTTCTCTGTGTACCTAATGAACTTTTAAAGGTGGTTGACATCGCGTAAAGATAAATATTGGGAAAGCAAGCAGAATCGGCGGAACTTGTCTTCAAGATCGTAACGATGATCATGAATGAACGATCACCTCTCTCTAATTCATTGTTATTTGATATCATAGTTACGTTGAAAGTTATGAATAACCGAGAGGCTGAAATTTCTTGCACGCCGGTTTAATTTGATTATTATCTTCTAGGGATGGAGTCCTAATGGTCTTTTAAGTGGGACGATGAAATATGTAGGTCGTTTGTGTAGATTACGAAGGTTTAACGAATTGCTTTTTTTCTACTTATCCTCCCTATTTTATAGCTATAATGGTACAAACGTAAAATCATATAATATATGTATATTTATAGTAAAATGTTGCTCGCAAAAATTACTCGATAAATGAGACTTTTTATTTATTCGTTTTGTTGCATGAATATTCATAGTGCGAAAAAATTAGGTATTCCATTAAAACCGTGCTTCAAAGGAACAAAGTATATAGAACATTGTTACGATTGCCTCCATTCCTTTTATCGAGCTTTCGGTGGGCAGAAGTATCAGAAAACTTTGTGTAAACAAAACTTGAAATTGCAAACGGCACGAAACGTTAAACAGAAACGAACGGCTAGCGATTCTTTAAAATTCCGAACACACAGGCAACTTCTAGTTCCAGAGTTCGTTACATTAAACTTTGATCTCTACGATCGGTGATTGGAATTGCAACTGTGCACTATCAACGACCGATCAATCGGAATTGCCGATAAGCTGAGAGATAGAGGGTACGGCGAGAGGAACGGAGGGGAACGGAGAACAAAGTTGCATGGCCCTGGTGACAAAGCGATTGAAAATTTAAAAAACAGTACACGAAAGAATGGAAATGAAACGTCAACCTGCTTCGAAGATTATTCGAAGAAGACAGTTTCGTGGAATTTGGTTCACTTGAAACGATATGTCCTATCGAATTATCTTATAGCCAATTTACGCTACAAAAATTGGCTACAAAATTTCGGCTGATTTTTCTTTAACAATAATTCAAGAGAAACGCTTACGTTTATATAGATACAAATACTTTTTAGCAACTTCGTGTGTATAATTTTAAAGTTATAACACTTTAAGCGAATAATACGATACAGCTTAACGTTCAATTAGCATTTAAGCATAATAATGAGCGAATTCTGTTATTTACTCGCGATTTAATGACAAGGGAAAAGTGAGGCGATAGATGCATGTAAATGGTCGTGGAATTCCAAAATCACGATGATGTAGATTCAATTCGAACTTAATCCGGCAAGTAGCAAGACGCTATCTACGTGCAATCAATTTAGATACAAACCATTGAACGTTTATATCGATCGATGTGTGCTTCGTGGCTTCCTACGGACGTAAAACTTCGACGCTCTGTCAATAATGGGGGCTTTTGATTGTCGGAACCTTAAAGGGAATGGGGTGAAATTGATACTCGTTGCCCTGTTGCTTTCAGATTCATCGTTACGATTAGATTTATCCGATACTCTATCGTAACCTAGTTGTATAAGATGACGATAGAAGCCTTTGTTGCCCATTTATTGTCCTTTAATTTATTTCTTTGACATCAAAGATTCTCGGCTTGTCATCGCAAAGTTAATCGTGAAAAAATTGTTCCCTGTATGTCTAAACATACTTTTAGAAACGCAACATTTATCTCGATTTTTTCTCATCTTACATGCATCTATCACTTTCGTTTAATCGTTCGATCGCTGCAGATCACAGATATAGCCTGTTTTCGTATCCATTGAATTTGCGATGACTTGTCGATTTTGTACATTAACTCCGTGCTGCTCCGTTGTAATCTTGGAAAATTGCAAATTCCTTCCAATAACATTAGTTCCCACTTCAAAGCGAAACATCTTCTTAAAGGATCTAATAATGACTATTATATCGACTACGATTATTACATTTAAAGCTCTTTGGTAATACTAAACATCGTAACACTTTCATTGCGTGCCTTTAAGGAACGTTGTGTTGTTCGAAAGGGATTAGAATAATTCAAGAAAATATAGATTTATCTAGAAGGGAGTGTAACTTGTCAAGTCTAGTAAACAGAGAGAGAAACTTAGTAGAGTTGCTTAAACGGGTGAAGGCAGAGTAAGGGAATTTTAGCTACAAAATCGACGGAATCTTCTGCTCGGTTCAGTAATGAAAATCAATTTCTATTTCCCAAGGTGTGTTCCTCGAAGAATGCTAAAACGGAAATTACCTATATATTTAATCGTTAACTTTACTCGTTGTCTCGCAGCAAATCTAATTTTCGTCGATTGCTTGCCAAGTGAATACATCATGAAATGTACTAAACTATCGAATGGTACGGAACGTTTTCATTCTCTTCGCTAAAATTTCTAATTTTGCGCGTGAGAATTCGAAAAACGATTTTTTCACGACAGTATTCCATTCCTAAACGACAAGGAGAAGGATGTTGATCTTTAACTTCATTTATCTTGGAAACAAATGACTACACATCGTCGAGCCCTGCGATTTGAAATACGAGAGGAAAACTGTGCCTCCACCTCAAACAATACACTTTTCAAATCTACCTTTTTGAATTTCTGAAAAACTAAATATTTTGTGTCAGTTTAACAATAACAAAACAGCCCTTTTTTAATACTAAAAATGGCTAGGTTCAATTAAACTTTCCGAATGCCTTGAAGTCTTATCTTTTTTCTCACTTTTTTAAATAATTCCACGTAAAAGTAAAGACGGACGTCCAATCTACTACGACGCTTTTAACAAAATTCATTTTGTTCCTATTGATTTCTAAATGTTTATACAATGCGTGATAGAATGTGATAAATAGCAAAGTCCTTAAATAATGACTAAAATACAAAAGGTCATTGTACATTAAAATTAAACGTAACCTTGTAAAGAGAATTCTCCGTTTAAAATATGTATAACACCTCCGAGAATGCATCCTGCATGTGAATGAGAACGTACTTTTCCCTTTTTACTCCGTTCGTTCTTCTTTTTCTCTCGCTGCGATTACTGGAACGATGCAACCGCGGGTAGATTAAATCGTGCCACAAGTGTCATCGACAACATTGCGCTGCAACTGTAGAGACAAGCAGAACACGAAGGGTGGTATTTGGAAACGAGCCATGATTTCGTAGATATACCCGGAACGAGTGGAGAGCGGAGATAAGCATCTCTGTTGTCTTCATAAAACTACCACGGAACCAAGCTAGTATTTGCTTAACGTTCTTCTTGCGTATTTAGAGAGTATCGCGTTATGATTCATGAATATGTAGGTAAATAGCATGTTGTGGCAAATGAACGTGAACGAAGTGTATTCTAAAATGTCAAATGTATCGAGGTTCTGGATCGAGCAACTAAATGATTAGCGTAAAGATGTTTAGCGTAAATACAGGGTGGTTGGTATTTTTTTTTTTTTTTAATTTTTCCATCGAGACAACGATCTACAGTGAGATCCGTTATAACGTACCGCACGCGTACCGAGCGAAAATTCAAAGTCGACTTTCTCGAAAACAAAGCCTCAAACGAAAAATTTTTATTCTATATTTTCGACTTCTTTTTTCGCGTAGAATCACCCCCTTTCCGCTTGTACCACCAGTTACCAACCACCCTGTATATCAATTTCAATCTTGTATTAAATATATGAACTTAGCTTGTAAGAGATTACACGAGTGGAGTATACGGATCAGATTGTAAGGAATTAGATTTCGTATAAGAACAGAGAAAAGACAAGAAGGTCCGTACAAACGCACATTCGCTAGAGCATCGTTTCGGAGGAAACTATAGTCGTAATATGGCTGTCAAAGTTCATTACTCAAAAATCGAAGTTACCTATATCATAGACTTTCAAAGTAGGAGAAATAAACCGAGGAAGAATTAATATTTTTTTCTAAAAATCGCTGTTTTTTAAGGTAAAATAAATTATATTTGTTTATACAAGTCGAATTCTTTGTATACGTTGCTGTTCCTCAGAGCCCTCTTATTTAAATGGCATGCAAATTCTCTACCTTTATGAATGTGTTTTCCATTTTTTATGAGCATAGTTAGTCCACGCTGAGCGATAACTTTCATCGTTAAGTCACTTTTTTACATTCTAGTCAGTTTGTTCGTTTATATTATTGTAGTTATACGCATGCTTTTTGCAAACAAACTGCGTTTAGAGTTTTGATTTCGTTCGATGTTTCCCAATACATATCGGGACACGTTTCATGCAAATTCATTTGCGGTATTAACTTGTCAAAGGGTTAAACGTGCTGCAAATATAAAGTCGATAACATGGCAGTAAAGTATAAATAGAGAAAGTACAATGGTCAATGTTTAGAACCAGTGAAAGCGGTTGGAAACGTGCCATAATTTCAACGGGGTGCAAATCGCGGTTATGGAGCCGAAAGACACCCAGTAAACGCCCAGAAAGTTCATGCTCCGTAAACAGCGGCATAAACATACCTGGTATATATACAACATATTCTAAAACTTGTTTGTTCCAGTTAGTTTTTCGAGAGCACATCAAAGGCAAGGTATAACATCATATTACAGACTTGTTAATCGATTTCCGTCAGCTAAGGAATAAATAATAAATAAGCCTGCGTGCAACATCGAATCATTTTTATCGTAAAGGTAATTGTCAACTTAGGAATAAATTCGTTATTAATAATTATTACGTCTATCGCTTTTAGAATTTTAAATATATTTATTAGCAACTAGAAGTATAAAAATTCAATGAAATCTTAAAATATTTATTAATTAATGAAAATATTAAATTATTCCAACTCAAACCACCCGTCACAAATCCGAAAATTATTGTGGCACGTACTGATCAACGCTTTTACCACTGTACGTGTCACGTCCAATGCATTCCATGCAAATGCGGGAACGCAAAACGCGCCGCAGAAAGAATACATAGAAACGTGGCGTGATTCCAGGTCGAATGTCCCAAATCGTAAACGAAGGAAAAAGCGACGGAACGATGCCAAGACCAATACGACTGCCTGTGAAAAGAAATTACGCAAAATCGAATATGATTTCCCTAGCGCGCGGATAACGATATCGCACGAAGCATAGCCTCTATCGTTGACCAGTTAGACCCGAATAGTCACCATAGCAACAGACATTCCCCAAAATCCTTCTCGTCCCTTTTGCCCATCCTTTGCCTCTGGCCGTCCATCTTCTTCCGACTTGGTTTCAGCCTGGGTTCACGCACCTCTCGTTTCGTAATCTCTCACGATCCTCGTTCTCAACCCTCGAACTCGACCCTCTAACCCTCACGAGGTCTCGATGATTCCTCACACTCAAACTCTCTCAGTTCTTCTATCTACGGCGAAACACGCGTGCATTCTTGCCTTCAGTGTCAACATTTCTCGCTGTCAGACCGCCGCAATTTCTCTACCGCTTCGACCCTCCTCTACCGGCTTCAACGATACTTTTCCACTCGTTTTCTATCCCTTTCTACTATCCCCCATTTGTACGGCGGATCTCTCTCTCTCTCTCTCTCTCTCTCTCTTTCCCTTATTCTGTGAATTTTGTTGAAGTCGCATGAGAAGAGAGATAAATAGCGGCGAGTTAAAAGGTAAGGAGTGGCGCAACAACAAAAGCAAGAAGAAAAGATCTTCTGGTTCGAACGAAAGGAGAAAATCAACGAGCAAAGAGAAACTTCGATTCTCGTTCCGGTTCAGGTAGCTAAGCTCAAGCCACTTTTATCCCGTTTCTTCCTTTCTTCGGCTCTCTCTATCGTTAGCAATCCGCTGATCCTTCATCTTCGTTTTCTCATCGTCTTCGATTCGACCTCTCTTTCTCACCGTTGACTTTCATCTCGCGCTTTCTCTATCAGAGACATACTCAAGCTCATTTCGCTTCGATCTCGTAATTCGATCCTTCGGCCTCGATCCGACCTGGTCCACTGTCTCCCGAAAGAGGAAGACAGTTTAGAAGCCTTCGCCGTGCGTCTCAGCGATTTCGCAAAATCGTGAAACTGCCGTGAACGATGGCCCAATCAACGGACAAACCCGGAGGGAGAAGAACTCGCTGCGTTATTATTACGACTCCGAGAACAGCGACTGAGAACAGTTCTCCTCCATTGATCGCTGAACGCAAGCATCTTCGAGCTGGTTCGTTTTAGAATTCCTAGCTGGCTCACGAGCGTGGTAAAGTAGAGACTATGTTGACCCAAGGATATCAAGATGCTGCTTTCATGTCTAAGTAATAAAAAGGATTTTATTACAAGAGTCTGTTCCACCTTGACGCGTCTATTTAATAATACGAGAGAACGGAAGCTGTTCTCTGAGAAAAGTAAACGGAAAAAAAATCGCTCGAACTGGAAGTAGAAAAAATGTACGTTTACAAATTACTATGTTTCAAGGGACAACACCGCGATGTCGATGTACTTTTCGGTTTATACCGAAATCGTAGAAAACTTATCAAATACTTCGCGATTCATTAATTTATCAATCCCCTTCGGAAATACCATTTTAAGAGATGCTATACCGATGTTTTAGCGTACCAGCTTTTCAAATATAAATTATCCAGAATTTTTTTCTAACTGAAATTTCTTTCTAAATGATCGAACTCGGTCAGCTCGTTCGTTCTTCTGTTCAACCAAACCTTATGAAAATTTCAAGCGAAGATTAAAACTGGACACGTCCAAAATTATTTCCTCTTCCCGTAATTACCCGACACCGCGGTCGTTATTGATTATCGATAACGGTGGGAACATTTTCGCGGATCCCTGCGAAAGCGCGGCCGCGAAATTTCGTTTCCTGTGAAATAAACTTATCGATTAAAAGTATCCCGGGAAAGCTATCGACGCGAAAGCGCAAGCGAAAACGTTTCTTCCGTCTTGCTCTTTTTTCTTTTTTCTGTTCTCGCCTCCGATGGAAATAATCAAGGGAACTTGGCGGGACGCAAACTCGTTTCCCGGATTACTTTCCTCCTTATTTCGTTACAACAACGCCTTCGTCGAAACGAAATAGCCCTGGAAATATTCGCAATCGTTTAGATGAACTTCACCGCATAAACGATGTACGCGAAGTCGTCGACTTTTTTCATAATTAACATAATAGCGAAGAATTGATTTTTAATAGCGAATAATCGACTTTTGATAATGAAGATTTATTATTCTGTACGAATCTGAGTTCGAATAAGCTGATAATGTCTGAATATATTAGTTTTATGTAAATGAATGAAAGGAGACAAATTTCAATACGATGAAAGTAGCGATCAATGATGAGAGAAGCATTTGTTTGTGCTGATGGAAAGTATTTTCGAGAGTCTGGCTGTTCGAGCTCGTAGAAAACGTTAGTCTTTTAGCCACCCCTCGTGTCGTCGTCATAGCAACAGCGAGGGACACGCTAGTACAACTGGAAAGACATGAAAAGCGACGTCGCCCAGCAAGATACGCTTTCCTTGCCCTTTCGGTTGCCTTTGTAGCTATAATTCTAGAAACTTGATCTTCGAGTATGCTCACCACGGTATTTCGCCATCCACGTGTTATCGAATTGGGGTAACAGAATTATCCTGTCGGAAACGGAAGTCGTATTTGATTGACCGTCGTGCCACGAAATTATTCGCAACATCAGCATCGGCCTCGATCCATCGTACCAGAAAATAAAAGGATCGGACCCTAGTAATTAAGCGTAATGAAATTGAACGCGTATAAACGCTCGTGAAAGTGACTAAATCGAATTTATTGATATTGAAACTCCAACAATGATAATTTAACGAAAAGGTGCGGAAACATAATCACTAGACCGTGGATATTTACGATATTTTTGCGAATTAAACTGAATTAAGCAGAATTTACATTAAATGCTATATATATTTTTAACGATAAAAAAATGATTGAATTCTTTATAAAAAATTTTGAACAATGTACGTTGATTTTTTAACTATTAGTTACTGCTTAGTTACAATTACTGTCCGAAATAAAAGCTTCCTTTTTCAAATTCATAGGGCAATTTATACAGTGACATATAGTTGACGCACCTAAGCGAACAATCCTATTTCTTCACTGACATATGAATTATTTTTTGCCTAATTTTATTGCCGCAAAAGGGAAAAACCCGTGTAAAAGGGAAAAATTCTCGCTGACAAAACCATTTAATTCAAGTCGGAATAAAGTCGAGAAACGATGCTTTAATCTTTTAACCGTTCTGCCATTTTCCTCGCTGAAAGCAGGTCGTATCCACGATAATACTAATTTACCTGCTGCCAATCCATAGGCATGGCTCGCTAACAGTGGTCGACATTGAAATTAAAAATGGCCGGCTAACCGAACGTCCCGGTTGGTTTTGTCTCGAAGCAACTGACCGCGTTTGTTTCCAAGGCAAATATTTGTCGATAAACGTCTGTCGATTCCCTTAGTAGGTGGAAAAAGTTTCGTGGCGTTAATAAGGTGCTGACTTGGAGGAGTCGGAACTCTCTTTAAAAACTTGCAGGAATTACAAAGCTCGAAGGAAGGTTCGCGGAACAACTAACGTAAGTTGAACGTTTCCTGAGCGGAATAATGCAATCCGGGAAGAAAGAGACGTCCACTTCATTTTCACGTCGAACTAAGTCCCATTGAAACGACGTTGACATAATGCTCGTTGCTCGAACTAATTAACCCCTGTCCTAAGCGTAACTGGGTCACTCTTAATATTCGCGAACTTGTTTTCAAAGTGCTTTGCTATACTTCGAAATAGGGCTAAGGTTGCTCGAATAATTTGGTATTTGAATACACTTCGTAAGTGCTTGAGTGCCGCTGCTGAGCTTTCAGTGTTTTACGTTGCAAATTCCATTGCTGAGATGTACACGAAGATCTATATGCATCATTCTTTTGAAGTTCTGTTATTATCTGATGTAACTTGAACATGGAGCAAGCAACTGTAAAGTGAAATAATGAAAATCATATTGTTTGTTTTAAACGTTTCGTATGGAATAACAATTGCAATGCCAACGTGAAAAATTCTACTAAGCTACGAGAATGCTTTCTTTACTAATTCTCGAGAATAATTAATGCTAATAAGTATAGGAGAAGAATGAAATAAATAAGCGCTCTTGATTTTATTCCTTAAAAATGGCATTTAAAGCAAAAGTGGTGCTCGACGGCAGTCTAATCGGTTTACAATCAGCCAGCAGTTGAAAGAATGGGCAAAAAGAAGGGAAAAAGGGTGACCACGTAGAACAGTGCAAAGTAAGCGATATTAACTTTAATCTCGTAGAAACATTAATCAAATACACACTTATTAAACTAAGCTGAATGGAATAAAATTGGAAAAATGGAAATGCTGTTTCTTAAATATTCTATGCATTTGATAATATTTAAAAATGTAGATACCACGCATAAGAGAAAGTAATTAATGCGATCGTTAATATGGTTTGCTTTAAACTTTAAAACTTAAATGTAATAATAAAAATAAAATGAGAATGAATTTCATGTCATTTTCCTAACAAACAGAAGAACAAAGAAACAAATTCCACACAAGTAATACAGGCATGTGTTCGGATTTAACGCCACGTAATCGCTTTTGAAAAAAAAAAAAAAAGGTATTTTTCAAATACCAACGTACATGTATCGTTGGTGGTGAGCTCGTCACTTGTATCATGGATGCACGACATTATTCGCTCGACAGGATAGATAGGTTACGCCATCGTATATTCGATCCAAGCATATTTTTCCTGTACTCTTGCCACTAGGGGTGCGTAAACGATCCGAGGAACCTGTTTCCAGCCCGTACAACACGTATCTCTTCATTGACTATACCATTTCCCATTCCTATGATTTTGCCACAGTCTCTTTACGTTTCTGTCACTTTGTTTGCGGACAAAATCTTGTCTTATATGTAGATCGACTTTATTTTAGGAACGACATATTTAGAACCGCAGTATTTTACGATCAAACCTTTTTATACGGTAAGTTTTATTGATTTCCCTGTGAATACTTGCAAATAGAGAAAAATATCATCGTTGAAAATTATCGCGAAGAGAAACACCTATAAAATAATATAAAAATATACCAATCGATTCGCATTGATTCGTGTTTAACAAAATTCCTTCAGCATTTATTCGTCTTAGACTTACGTATCCTGATGTATTTGTTCCTTTTGTGCAGCTCGAAACATTACCTATCACTGAGTATATTCAAATCGTTTCAACAATTGTTTGCCTCACAGCTTTTACTTTTTATTGCAAGTAATAATTCGTCGAAAAATGTAATTTTTACTCTATCACGATATTTCACAGCCAAGTGTCTGGTTTTTCACGAAAACTTTCACGTGTACCCACCTCGTTTCGGCGACATTTTTAAACGGTAGCTGGAAGCCGCATTTTAAGCTGGGACTGAAATCCAATTATCTTAAATCTCGACTGTCAGTTGCATTATCGTTAACCGTGCTGCCCTGGTAGAACCTAAGTAGAAGGGAAGGCGTTGAAAACGCTGATATTTACCAGCAGATAACCTAATGACCATAGCTGTTGATTCCTAATTTCCCCGGAGTCTCTCCCCAGTTTCGTTACGTATCTGTTCGGTGAAAATATAGAAATCGATGCTGGCTCGCCTTATCGTCCAACTTCAAAGGTGTATTACAGCAAAACGTTGCTTGTTTAAAGTTCGAATACGGACAAGCTAATACAAAATGAAAAACGTGACTAAACATATTTTCGAAGCTAAGTGATTTTTTTTTTTACGGCAATAGAACAAACGCAAAATATTTTATTTTTATTTCACGACCCACCTGTAATCGCAGAGGAAAGAAATGAAAAATGTACAGGCAGATCTGCAAACAATTCCATTAGTAACAGGAACGAAAAAATATTCGGACTTTGAATCATTTGCAGAAACGTTACTTTGCTCTTTAAAAGTGACTTCTCCTCAACAAGACGCGCAACGAGATTTCTTCTTGTTCGGAATTTTGATGAACCTTCTCAGCAAACAGATAGCGTTTTAACGTTGTTCTTCTTTTCGCCGCATCGGATAGTCGTTTCTACCGATAAAAAGTTTTTGTTTAACTTGGCGAATCGTCGTTCGTTGTTCTACTCCGTTAGAATATTAAATAATATTTGTGTTGCACAAGCGAGAATCTAATATCTATTTCTAGGATTTGTGTACGAAACTCTTCTTCAATCAAAGTATCGTACACTTCGTTGAAAATTTCTATCAGCGTGGATCTCCCGTTGCTTTATCGTAATTGTCTTTCAGCAATCTGCACAGTAATTAAATAATACACGATAATCATGTGGTAAACGTTTGCAACGAGTTATTAAGATAATTACGTCGAGCAACGTGTCTGAATATTAAAAGATCTTTTTGAAATTGATTTTAAGGGAAAATTATCGTAATCGGCACGTATGATAAACAAAGGTCCGGGCGTTACGTAATATTGAAACATCTAACAACACGCTTTAATGAGACGCTATTTTTTGCTGCAATCAATATCAGGCACGAATACAAAATCGGTTCTCCTTTGATATTGCCTATAAATATTCAGTTCCGATCGGTTGAATTTTTCACGGTGTTGACAAACGTAGGCCAGTGTTTGTACACAATATTAAACGGAGAATATTCGACGTTTAATACACAGTATGTATGTAAAAAAATTCGCTTCTTGCTATTTAGCTTAGTGTTCTTAAGGGATACTTTGTCGAGGATATAGATTATAGATAATAAAATTCCGCCCCTGATCCCTTCTTTTGCCTGCCTTTCTTTTACCCTCTTCTTCAGAAGAGATCGATAAGAGAAAATATCAGCTGTATATAACAGATATACGTGTATACGTATACGATGAAATGATATAAGTGATTATATATGTACACTTCAATGTACATATGTGTATGTATAGTATATACGAAGGTATAAGTTTATGCTCGGAGCAGCTGCCGTTCTAATTTTCACCATCTCGCTCGTAAGCAATCGTTGTGAAAGTTTTGTTGGCAATCAAATTTTCTCGCGTAGCCAACGACGTTGATAGGCTCGCCCAATTAAATGCTTTATGTTCAAGTCGTCGTAGAGTTAACAAAGATCAAACAATGGAAATCGTGTTCAGGACGTAATAAGTCTAAACTTTCAAGTACGTCAGTAGCATAAAAGAATGTGTCACGTGCCTAATTTTGTAAATTAACTGTACCATCTGTATGAGAGAAACTCCCAGAAGTAAATATATAAAAACGTACAAAATACGTACATTGTTTTTTTTTTTTATTTTCTTTGGTAGAATAAATAGTCATAAAGTACAAAATGCTTCGTGATGCTCGACCGGCATATAGAATTTGAAACAATCGACGACTCTGATCTGAAAAAGTCCACACTTGCAACTTCTATTCGAAATAAATCGGAAACTGCGCGAAACAAATACAAATCGAACAATCGATCAACATTTTTCGCCGAGTTTGAACCGAAAACTCTGAAGTTTATCAATAGCGTACAGAGCACAGGCGCACAGAGTCACATGTGTATAGAGTAAAATATATAAAAAAAAGAAACTGTATACATAATGTTTTCACGAACACCTGTATAACTCTATACACAACGAGACACCAAAGCGAGAGATATCAGTGGTGATGGAAAAAGCGAGGCGAGATTAAACGGCGAGTAATTATGACAAGGTTCACCATCCGTAGATAGCAATTACCCTCCAGAGGCGGGTAAAGCGTTTTCTTTGGAGGCGCGCGCAAGAGGAAATACACCGAGCAGCTGCAGTTGCAGGGAGAACGAAATTGCCTCGATTGCTTTTCCGTCGCAGTCAGTGTCGCTGAAATATTTTTTTTTCTCTCCAGCCTTCTCTCCGCCGCCACCTTCTCTGCCATACTATACTATACTATACTAAGCTCTTTCACCATTAATCGCCGCTATTTCCACGTGTTCTAGATTGTAATAAATTTATTTAATACAACAGGAGAATCCTTTTCCGAATATCGAAAATGCAAGAAACATGATCGTTAGTGTAACCTCATAAATATCTTTTAAGGCAATGACATTTATCAATTTTAACTTTTTTCTTTAATCTCTTCTCCATAGATTTTCTCACGGTGGAAAGACAAAACACGAACGAGAAACTATATCGTAAAAGTCCATTTTCTTTTAACAATGAATTATACCACGTTAAGATGTAATTAATGTTTCCGCCATTCCTCTCCTGGCTCCAAAGATATCGAAAAGCTCTTTGCCAACGTTACGTCATGTTGATAGAAGTGCACAGTCGTAGAGTAGAAGAAGTAATCGTTTCGCTATTTTTTTCTTAACGCTGACCGTTCTTTGAACATTCATTTTTCTCTCGTCAGTCCTTTTGCCTCTCTGCTTTTCTACTCCCAGCAATGCGTAACTCCGACTATACTGCCTGGAAATCCATTTACCGAAATACGACCACGTCACATTCTGCAATAAATCTAACTAAAAGGGATGTTTTGAACAAATCCCCGCACCACTAAAGGAAAAGGTATACGTTTCTGAGAATTTCGACTGAGAATACGTGACCTGGAAAATATATGCCAGTTTCTTACATCGGTATTTATTTATACATATAGTGAAAGTATCGTTTGTATCATTATTATGCTTACTTATGTTTCAATAAATATCTCACTTTTGGAATTCATTTTTACCAATGCCTTAAATACTATCGATTCTTTGAATATATCGCTCTTCTGAAAAATTATGCAGGACGGAATTAATAATTCGAACACTTCGTTACTTTCTCCTTTATTCAAACGAGACATTAGTTAGATCATAACGATAGTGCTTAAAATAAGTCGGTAGTAGAAGTTTGTAGATAAAATGCACAGTATTTAATAGTATTTAATAAAAAGTCACGAACTTTCGTTTGTTTTGACTATAGCGTGAAATTCAAGAGTCGGGATACTGCAGTTTTTATACACCAACGCTTGTAAATCTATAATCCGAGAAAAGCGTAGTTTCCTCTATTTACTCTTTGGTAATCTTTATTGTTCCAAACAAATAGTGCGTCGAAGAGAAACGAAGGTTAAATTACGTGTGAAAATCGAATGTTTATTGGTAAATGTAGGAAAAATTTGATCGATGATTAAATTTTCTGTTTATGCGTAATCTCGCAAGCTTATTTTTACACTTTACACCTTTCATAACGTTTTACACAACTTTGCGTATAATCAGAATAAAATTGTTTAACCTTGCCGGGAATCACTGTGGAATAATAATAATAACAACATTTAAGTTTCTAAGAATCTCTTAAAAAAATTACAAGAATTTATTTCACAAATTGTATAAGCAAATAATTTTGAACACCACTGTTTCCTTAAATTCAATTTTAGGAGTTCTTCGTCGTATTTTTGCTACTTTGCCTTGCGCTGTGAAAACACGCAACTCATTTATAAAACGAATGATCTTACTTTACTTACAGAGTATAAAAAACTATGGCCATTTGTTGACGAAAACGACGAGAACATTTACAAGCTATGTAGCGTCTAGTAGAACGTCCGTAAAATTTCGGACGAAATTTTAAACGATCGTATTTCTTAATTAACGATCGCACTATACGGTTTTTCAACGAAATGTCAGGCGCACTTGATGTATGAAACATCGCCAAATAACTTTTAATCCAAACCAGCGACGTTCTCGCGTCGGTATCACAGGATGGCGATTCAGATTTTACAGAATAAAAATATTTTATTTTAAATGTTACAGCAAAATAAAATGTGAAAGCATGATTGAGGGAAAGATCTTTTGTAACGTCGATAGCGAAATTGTCTATAATTGATAATCTGTTGGCGATTAGAGAGGAAGATATAATAAAACAACAAGCTCAACATATAATGCAAAGCAATCTTATTTTCATTCCAGAAACACAATTCTCGTTTTATAAGTAATTTCACACTTTTATAATTCTATACATGTCCGGATTAGTCATCCTGATCAGTATTCACCATACGCATAATAGCATATTAATAGCTGGATGAAGAAGTATAAAGCAAAACAGTATGCTCCAAGCGAAATGTCCTTCCAATTACGAATTAATTGTTTCTTCGTCAACTTCGTTGGTCTGATACAACCTATTTTAGTATTGTCACTTGTTCATTAGGGCAATTTAATACACTGGTGACCCACTATGTTTCTATGGAATGATACAATGTACATACGATAATTGTTATAAATGGACGAAATTTTAATAGTAGCTTTATTCGTTAATATTTGTCTAACAATCGCATTTTCTTGATAACAGCTATACAAGAGATAACTAAACTTGTATTGTGCTAACCGATCCACTAATAATCTTAACAAAATTGTCATTAGCGAAATAGCTTGAAATTGATAAATACTTCATAGATTACTCATTTATTGTGTTAACCATAATCATATTTCAAAAGTAATTAGACTTCATCGATAGAGAACATTAACAATTAAATTGAACTACATCAGATAGAACTGAAAGTTGTGCAACGTAAAAATAATTTCAGATAGTGGCTTTTGCTTTATTCGTGTATGTGAAAATGAATTAGTTGGAATATCGTGTGTAAATCAGCAATATCCTGGAAGCCACGTGTGGCGATGTGAAAGAAACGACAAGACGAAGCCGGGCAAATCTCAAAAGATACCAAGCAAAGTTGGTTTAAAGGAACGAAGCGAAACGGAGCGTAACGAGCTAGAAAAGGGTTACAATGGCAAATTGGTCAAAGGCGGGGGCGGTGGAGGGGAGACGGGGGGATTAAATGCAAACAAAATGGAGTAGCATCAACTAAAAACTTTCAAGGAACGACAACCTCGAGATCGGATGGAGGTGTCCACAAAAACGACGACAGAGTCTCCAGAAGAAAGGAACAGCGCCGAGTCAAAGTGGAAACGCCTGGACGGGAACAATATCTGCGTCGTCGAAAATTCTGCGGAGGGACGTGGCGTCGAGTTAACGTCGAGGACAGGGTAAAAAGACGTCCGGGTCTGTCGCCGGGTGTGGACATACCAAAGAGGAACTGGGAGAAGTGGTTCACGTTAAAGGATAAGGCAAGGATGAAGAGCAGGCGCAAAAACAATCGAGCAGGGCTAGTCGGATATCTGAGGAGAAGTAAGAAAATCGGTGTCTGCGTGAGCTGTATCGGCAGGCAAAAGAGGCAGGAAAGGGGATAGGGAAGATTGGAGCGGGAAAGAGACCGAGGAAAGAGAAGAAGAGACGGAGAGCTGTGGCGTTGTAGTCTGTGCGCCGTTGTCGAGGTGGAGGGGAGGGGGTCAGAAAGAGAGAGAGAGAGAGAGAGAGCAGTCTTTGTGAAAGGGGGTTGGAAAGTGCGGAGAACTAAGCGGCCGGGTGACGGTGGGAACGGTTCAGAAGGGTGTCGTTCTGACACACTGCTCCACATTCCACCGCCACGCCAGCAACAAGCCTACGTCGCGTTCCATCATCCCCCACTGTACGCTACCTCCCTCTTCTTTCCCTTCTTTGCCTTCACCCCTGCTCCTACATACCTGCTGTTACTACGATTCAACCGACGATTATGGATGTGTGAGTAGCCGATAAAAGCGGTGGCGTGCTAGCGGCGCTTGCAAGGGCGGTTGTATCGGGTTCGTTAGGGTGAGAAAAGCTGACTCGGTCCAAACAACGCTGCTCTCTACAACGAAGGTTACGATCGTGCAGTTCATTTACCGATTCTTTCTTCTGCTAGCTGTGCGAGCTTATCGCGTGCAGTACCCGTTTTTGCAACATTCGTTAGATATTTCTCTGGCATTGGCTAAATTTGGATTTGCGTAAAGTACGCCATAATTCGACATGTCGGCGATCGAAAATTAAAAAGTAAATTATGTCAAGAATATTACAGTTAAAATTTCATCGGTGGGCAATTTCAAAGAGATACAATGCGGCCCACGGATAGACATCTAATTCTGTTAGTACGATTTCTCTCGAAACGTACTTCGAGTAAAATAGTCCTAACATCTAAGTAATTTTGCTACTTGGTAAGGATTAAGGCAGACGTATGTCGAGCAGCGTGGAACCTCTTCCAGGATTTACAGTGCCCTCTAGTTTGAAGTAGACTAACTGAGGGAAAAGGCTAGAGACAGAAGCAACGGTTCTATCCTTATTGGGTCAACCGGTATATGCACATCGACGTTTAAGAGGCCGTAGATATCGAGGCAGCCTTGGCTACTCAAATCACAGAGGCTTACGACTCTTGGATAAACACTTTGGCTACCGCTTTTCAGCGTGCTACTCTATCGATCCTAACGTCTTGTTGCCGTCACTCTGATCGCTATCGTTCAAGAACAAGCAAAAACCAGTAGCTTTGATCATCGATCAATAGCACGAACGGTGGAAATTATAATATCAATTAAATCACAACATCAAACTTCTATATTAATTTGTTTACTAATTAATTTAGTCGTGTATTATGTACGATGGCAGTTTATTCCCTGAGTCATTTCGCAAGAAGGTTTGCTCATTTTTTGAATATTCCGATGCTACAGTAGACTATAATTAATAGTCCAGTCGTATCTAGCAGGTAGTTCAAACTATGCACAGCGTTGCAAAGTCATGACCAGCATCAGGCAACTCTACGGCCAGCAGACAACAGATGTTGCTATCCTATAATGCCTCTGCTATAGAATAAGCAATTTACCCTGCATACGCGTTGTCTACTCGAAGCCCTTGTCTCACTGACCGTGATTGAAAGTCGTTTTAAACAACAGGGACAAAAGGAAGCGACTTTCATCAGAATTTTTATAGTCATCTCGGAAACTTTCTCAAACACTGATAAAATAATAAATCTTCAATAGCGTAGCGCGAGCAAATTTTCGAGGCTCCTTATTCAACGCTGAAACGCTTGATATCGATTATTGAAGTTCTAACACTTGCCACGCTACAGAACACACGTCTCTGCGAACTATTGCGTTCGCTGTTTTACATTCAACTTCCATGTTTACACGAGTGCACCATTCAAGCTATACCGTGTATTAGCATAACTACACACGTCTTTGCACATCCTGAGTGTTGTACGATCGTTTACACTCTAGTGGTTTTCGTTCGACGAATAGCCAACCGTGAAAGCGTGCCAACTTCTCGTCGAAATCGCGCGAAATGTATTCCTCTCGCCTGGTGTCGGTGACTGTAGATTGTAGGTTATCGTAAGAACCTTGACTCGCATAACATCAAAAACACGATACCCCATACCCTTCGTCGTTAGCCTGGCAAGACACGGCGAGTCTTTCGTACAATGAAGCAAGTTTCTCGATAGCGGCACGGAGAATACAATCAGACGTTGCCTCTCTAGTTCGTAACTCCATTGTTTATCGCGTTAAGTGCATTTGCGTGTTAAAGCAATTAGCATTGTTAATGCATCGAGAGCGAGATTTAATTTGTCAACGTTAATATGTCGGGCGAAAAAAACAGCGACAAACGTCGAGGATGAAGTTCTAAGTACATCTTGACGATTAACGTTGAAGTTTAAAGCGGTAACAATGGAAGAAGCCACTCGTTTTGCGCCATGTGCCAGACCCTTTTTAAAGCACCCTAATTAGACTAGCTTGTTTTTTATACTGCTCGAAGTAATTAGAAGCTTACATATTAGAACCTTAAAGTCTGAAGACTTTAAAAACACAGTTTTACTCTTGCAATCGCTACTTCATTTTTCGTTTGATATTTCTATTTATCTTGCTTCGTTACTATCTCATGGTTTATATACACTTGTATATACGTATTGTAAAATATTCCAGAGATCGCGAGCAAAGTTTATGTCTCTCTATCGAGAAAGACCACCGAATTCTGTTCTCCGATTCTGATTTCACGAGTATACGGGAACAAAATTCTTCACCGTAAACAGCGTTACGAATATTTCGTTTCTATCCTCGATTATTTATGTAACTAAGCGCTGTCTTGTTATTTACATATTTCCAAAGTGTGTTTCGTACTAACAAAACTGGGTAGAAAGAAGGTGGCATTTCTCACTCTTGCTCGCCTACATTATTTATTGGAACAAGTATTCGCATATTAAATTACACAAACTTTCCTCTCGAGTCGGTAAATAGTTGCGACTCAACGAACAGCTTTTACGTAGCATCGAGAAGTTCAACTCGGCGCAATTTTGCATAGTGACGTTGAACTATGTCGTAAAAACGAAGGAAGAAAAGCATAATACGTAGGACTTTCGGTCGTTCGATAAATGGTCTGTTTCTGAGAAAACTGTAATGTATCGTCATAGTTAAAAAGTCAACAACGAGTAACGCAACAAAAACAAGTAATTTTCTATTTCGACTAAATTGGTATTCTGATTCCAATATCATTGATTCTGATCGAACATCAAAGACGATAAATACGAAAAAGTAATTGTTACAGCTTATAAACGAAACTCTATTTTTTGTTTTTAGAAAAACTAGTTTTTTTCGTGAATCTTTTAGTAACGGAAAACTCGAAGAAAAGGTAGCATTGAATATACCTATACTGTCATCGTATTCCATGTATCAAAATGATAAACGACCCAATATTTAAAAAATGCGAACGCTATAGAGACTGTAAATAACGTTAAGGTATCTCAACCTGATATCCTGCTGTATATTCTAAAACTTGAACCGGAAAATTCTTCTCCGCAATAATGCTGCTTCCCATAACAATAGCAACATAAACATATTTTAACAATAAACCTGAGTAACTTGGTTCAATCTCAAATCCAACCATCCACGCGGTAAATAGAACATCAAATACGGCAATCAAAATAAGATTCTACGATAGCCGGTTGCCTTCTCAATTCACCTCCGCTTTAGCATCACTTTCACCCAAGAAAACTACGCTTCTGCTTCTACCCAAGTTGTTCCGAATTTTCCCAGTCGATCTACACCGCCATACACTTCTACGTACTTCCATAACGCTGAACGCTCACGATTCCCAGTCGTTTCCTCGGGCTTTCCTCGAACCTTTCCTCCAAGCTTTCCTCGAGCTTCGTCGCCTCGTCCTTTCTCCGCAGCACTGGCTAAGTTCTAGGTCGATTCAAGTGCCCCAGGAGCGGCTCGGTTTGTACAGCGAAGAAAAAGCTGCATAAGGACGTCGACGGGTTGCTTACAGATCTGTTCGTATAACTAAATAAGCTTCGTAACGACGAAGGCGACTAGTGTCGAGGCTGGATCCACTTACTCGTTCGTTGCCGGATTGTTGGACAGGTAATTAGAGGAGCAACGTGTCGCCCGTGGGCCTAATTATAAAAGGGATCTTTTCGCTTCTCTCTTTGTCAGCCTATTTCCGACGCTCTGTTGCTTCCCCTTTGCAACTTCGACGACCATGTTCGTGAAGAGAACGAGAAGGTAGGGGAAACCAGGGGATCAGTCCCATAGCGGAAACTCCACTGGCTAGCTGTAAACGTTCTTGTCTACCGGTTCTGACCGATTATGATGTATCGATATCCGCGCGGCCGGCGTTCATCTAATCCACCGTTCAACGCTGATACCCGTGCCTTTGCATGAAAATGGGGCTAATACCGGCAACTACGTTCGTACGCGCTGATAGAACATTTCACAAATGACGTCGTTTAGCAGAGAGTTTTATGTATGAGAGGATTGCCGATCGGAATATCGGTGTTAACGTTGAAAGATACATGAGATTTCCTCATTGGGATCAACGAAGAGAAATAGTATTAATACGACATAATTAAATTGCGGATGTTCCTATAAATCTCGTCTTTTTATGAATATAATTCAAGTAATAGAACATAAACGGAAGGTTTCACTTTTTAGATAAAGGAATACTCGACCAATTAGTTATAAGAGATTCGTTTCGCCAGTCTGTCTCTTAATTTTGAATAAATGACACGGCGAAATTAGATCGAAGAATTCGAAATGGTAGTACGTTAAGATCACCGATTACTTTAAGTCCGATTAATGCGATATCTAGCGAACTAAATCTACAATTTTACTCGAGGTGCAATTAAATATTTAACTGGCTTTGTCGTCGTGCCTCTGTCTAAGCTTCTTTAGCATTTGCATGAAATTGCCTGAGAATCGCTTTGATCGCCAGTAGCCCAAAGGAGAAAATACACGACCGACTAGTTCGCATTTAATGGAAATGGATAAGGATTAATGACAATTTCAAGGACTGAAGCTACTATTTAGTTAGTCGGTGACATTGGAAATCTAGATAGTTAAAATCGTAGATTATACCTCACCGTAAAGCTATACCGATTGAAACAGTTCAATTACGAAATTGTCTATTCTCTGGCCACCGTTCCAACTAATTTATTACTGAATTTTACGTATACAGAAAAGCAATGGAAATGAACTGAAATAGAGGAAGGAATAAAAAAATATAACGGAGCAAAAAGGCCAGTGGGATATTTCATGTGAAATGAATTCTACGATTCTACCGAGATAGTAGGTTTACAATCGAGAGTCGATCTTGAGATATCTTTCGAGGTGATAAGAAATTCAAATTCTAATACTCCGTGAATTTTCTTCACCACCGATCCATCTGCACCAGAGAAATGTTTCATTCATCAAACGGCATACGTAAGACCGTGACTTCGACTTTTCCAGGTCAAAGAGTGTCAATTATTTCACGAGCTGAATAATAGCTTTTCGAAATTAAACGCTGCTCTTACGTGAACTATATTTGCTCGAAGTTCGTCTTTTTAAATTAAATCTTCTATAGAAAACGATTTCTTCCAACCTACACAACAATCAAGAATCTTATACTACAGACGTCTAGAACACGTATCTGGACTAGATAAGTTGCAATCAAATTTCGAAACCCACGGCACTCGCGTAGCAGAGCGCGGCAAAGGTTTCTTCCGTTGGAAGTTGAGGACAGACGACTTCCTCTTAGGCGATCCAGTATATACTGGATAGCTGCTAAAGTTCGTTCGCTAGAGATCCGCGAAACTTTCTGGCAATGATCCCCAAGCAGTTTGGCTTATTTACAAACCGCTAAACGGGAGAAGTAAATATGTGGGAGAGAAGATCGGAGAGCAGAGACGTTCGCGAGGAAATATCGCCGTGCCACCGGAATAAATATACGAGCTAGCACGCAAGCGCCGCGCGTGATTGGTGCGGTGAACTTCCGCTGGAAAGCGGAAAACTTACGGTTTATGCACATGCGGCGCCGCCGACCTTTCGCGGATCCCACCCGAGAAGAAAGACCGTGCGGAAATACGACACGCTGGCTCCTGTTATCGGGGTGCGGAATGGATTTAAACGCGAGCCGGCGTGGGTTGAAAAATGGGTTTAAACGTGAGCCGGCGTGGGTTGAAAAATGGATTTAAACGCGAGCCGGTGTGGGTTTAAAAATGGATTTAAATGTGAATCGGCGTGGGTTGAAAAATGTGGCCAAACTTTAAGGCCGGAGACCACGTTAGAGCGAACGACGGAGCTCTCTGAAAATTTTAATGCGATTGGAAGTTGGGAAATATCGAGACCAGAAGCACCTTCGTACGTTGCTTTCTTCGAACTTTTGTAACTTTTCAAGACGCGCTGCCGATGATAAGACGATCATTAACAAGGCCATGCGATAAATCGAAACCGTCAAATTACATTTTTTTTTCTGTGTTTTCTTTTAAAAGACACGAATTATCAAGAGTTGATACTATGATATTCATATGCTATCGTTCGTAAGTGTCCGAGCACTTTGGGCAATTTGTAGCAACGATTATTTGAATTTGACCAAAGCGTGCAAGTTATCTGTGAATAATATACGACCTTTTTGCGGAATAGCAACAATAAATTTTGCTATAACTCTATGGATATTGCCTACATATTAAAAGTATATATTACGTATTACAAATTGTACCATACTATGCGGATTTTGGTCTTCTGGATTCGTTGGTTTTCTACGATCGTATTTACATATATACATTTACACGTAAATTACCTTCGGAGATAAATATCGCGCTAACAAGCAATAATATTAAATTACGAGACTGTCAGCCGGGCGATTTCGACACATCCCCGACTTCCCAAATTGCTGAAAATGGACTGACCGAGCTATAAGCTGGTGGACTAGCGATCGTAAATCACCATTAAAAGGCACGTAACGTTAGCTGACGTTACGAATGGCGGCAATTTCAATATGAAACGACTCTATAAAGGAACCTTGAAAAGTACGGCTAAATCTTCGTTCTTTTACGTTTCCCCGCGGTACAAATTTGGGAAAGTTCGGCGTGAGAACGAGATGATGAAGGTGCCGTAGCGTTCTCTAACCGAATCCCACGAGGATTTCTGCCTTCACGTCAGATTATTAATCATTTCGACGCTGCCAAGGGCCAGCACCCAAAGGAACGCGTTTAGAACTTTCGAGAATGAAATTTATACCGTCGTCCAGAATAACGTATAGGGAATGAGTTAATACGGATCGTGATGTTCATCTTGTCGCATCAACGACAAGAGTTTTGTTTTCGTATCGTGCATCTGACAACGTCGTACGTTGGTTCTATTTATCTGGGAATGCGAAGATGCAGTGAAAATATATATTTCATAATTACAATGAGAAGCATAATTGAGCTAATAACGATACATTATATACGAGCAACAAGGAACATGAAAGAACATCCGGTTGCAAAAAATGTTATGGACACAGCATTTTACAAACTTGTCACAGAAACCATAGCGTGTAATTGATTACTTGTTATAATCACTAAATTTGACGTTTGCACATTTGTGATAAATTGTAGAATATCGAATAAATAATTTGAACGAAACGGAATGCACGCAATGAAAAGAAATATATAAAATACCTAAAACAAAATACTCAAATACTCAGTCAGCAAAATATTTTGTTCGCCGTTGAAAGTAATGCTCGTTTAACTAATGTATCGTACGAAGAACCAGTTCGATTTTATTTTGTACTTTTGTCGTAACCTCTTAATAAAGTTTGATAAAGCGTAGCGAGAAAGCTGAAACATCCTGAATATTACATAGATGATCCTTGTAATCAAATGAATACATAATCGAATTCACTATCGATCCTATAGAATGCTGCAGAATGACAAGCGGATGATAGCGATAGTTGTTTGTAAAAACTGACATTGTTCTACGATATATTACATGCGTCCATCGCAATCTGATCGTCGACAATAACTCGAACTGAAATTCGTTACCAAGGACTAAGTTGTCGAAGCTTGGTTACTTCGAAACGATTTTGATCGAAGGGTTATCGATTAAAGGCTAATCTACTGAAAGTCGAGTGCTTCGGTGAATGTTTAACGACCAGTATTTTTTTATCGTGATCTTCCTGGATGCGTAGCTATGCTTGTTCAGGCCGTATGTTGAATAGTTCGAATTTGTCAATAAAGGAATTATTTCTATACGCTGTAAGTACACTGCGGTATATTTTATTTTACATATCGTGTTAAAGATGTCGCACTTAATCTTGCTATCTTTTATGATTATAAATGATATGATACATAAACAACAAAGTTTTCAGAGACCAACCATATATCTTAATTGCTCTCTAAAACTTTCGTAGTACTGTACAATGTAATTTTATCAATGACATACACTTGAAACAATTAAAATAGAGAGACATTAAAGTAACATTAACTAGAAACGTAGGAACGAAGGGAAATTAATCTAAATTAACCATATCGCAATACACGTACTTTGCTGTTTCTTCGTGTTTCTATCTAATTCCACTTTGCCTTTTGCGATAAAATATAATACGGTTGTTTTATCGCGATTGTTTTATCGAGCTCAGCCATAAATAAACTTCTGCTGTAGGTAGAAGAAGCTTATTTTCTTGAAAAACAACGCGTAGCTCGTTTCAATAATACATCTTCGTGTATTTTGCTTGTACGTTTGCCATTTGCCAGTTAGCGATTCGAAGCTAATAAATATCGTGCTTAAAATATCATTTTTAACTAACAGACACGAGAAGCTGTCAGCTAAAAAAATATGTGACTCGTACGATAGTAATATAATAATAGAATGCGAAATTGGTTCTCAAGGTTCGTAAAGCTTGATCTTTACATGGAAGGAAGTTAAAGTTCAGTTCTTAGATCATAACGGAATGCATTCTGTAAGTAGATACGTGTTGTACGTTTAGCAATGGAAAGAATTTGGTGGAACTGAACGTTATTAACGCGCGAAATATACAGAGCGTTGAAAAAAGAGTCTGATTCTATACATTCTATACAGACAATGATGAAATTTCCTTCGTGGCTTATTTTTTAAATTACAAGTAATTTAATGTTACCTGCACACTACAGTATTCTATATTTGTCTGTCGTAAGATCGTTTCGCGTGATGCGATAATGCAGTGCAACATGTGACAAACCTCACGGAACAAAAAATATTGGAGTTTCAGTGATCAATTTGATCACGACCATAATACCTATGCTGAACATCGCTGTTGGAGGGTATCACTTTTTTCGAACGTTGCAAAACACGTTAAACGGAAAACGTTTTGCAAAAACCTGACAACTACGACTGCTCGTTGACACATTTTTTGCATTAAAATCAGCTAATTTTTATGCACGATTAGGGCCGATAAATTTCCATATAAATGAGAGAACATCTTATCAAGAGTAACGAAAATTGTACTCTCTATCTTTTGATCATTTCAACGAAGTCTAACGATGATCCCTCTATCGTTTAAAAAAAGATCTATATAAAAACAACAACAACGACAATAAATACCCTTTCACGTAATGTTACACAATGATGAAATATTTAATTCCACTTTATGCTCCGTTTTATTATTAACCTTTTACTTTAAAATGAGATTTTACTTTAGAATGTGCTGCGGTAAACTTTCACACGCGACAGCTTTTAGCAGTTAACTTGAATCTTTAACATGTGTTAGTAAACAAGTAATTACAGTGTAACGCTGTGTAATTCACGTGTTAAAGTCAAATCAGCCAAAAGGCCATGGAATCGTGTGGATGGCATGAAAGAATGCAGGCATGAGCTAATACAATGAGAGAGACGACAGGTTAAGCCGACAAGGCACGCAGAACTGAAAAACATTTTTCCTCTTGGTGAAATCTCGCTCGTAAGCCTCTCGAGCGCTCTTTTCAGTTAATGCCCGTGCACGCTCGGTCGAAAGAGGGGCGGAGGGCAGGAGGAGAGCGCGTGTTTCTACGAATCAATATCGAACGTTATGGATGTGTTTCCAGCCTCTTGGTAATGCGATGTAAAAATCTTGACGTCTAACAGCTGCATAATCGAACGTGCGCACCAACCGATGAAACTCGAGTTCTACCAACCCTGAAACCCTAAAAGCTGAGCTTGCTCCATCTTTGCGTTTTTAAAACTCTCTCTCTCTCCCTCTCTCTCTCTCTCTCTCTCTCGTCGATGGATATATCTTCAATTTGGTTGTTTAAGAATGAACGAAGATGTTCGGAATTTTGGATGATCCTCAGTTTGCAGGACGGACGGCACATCCGCTAATTTTTAGCAAGTTGGAAATTGCCACGTCGCAAGTTGTACGATTTACACGCCGAGAGGCTAAGTAGCATCGTAAGTATTCGACGGGTCCGCTCTAAGCTGGACCACGTGTCCTAAGTCTTAACACCCGACCAAGGACGAGGGCGCCAACTGGCGTTACGCTACGCACCCTCGACCATGTACGCACAAGGCGCGTCACATGAGAGACGCCCACGACAGGTCGACAGTTACAGGATTGGACAGAAACAGATTCCCACTTCATAGGAAACGTTGACTAAAACACACCCCCTAGACTGACAGTTAGGATAGAGGCACCAGACGTTTCAAGAGACAAGAGACTCATCACGCGCTCGCCTAAGTTCAGTTTGTAATTTTCCGTTTATACTAAACAGTTTAAATAAACTTATTGAATACAAGCTTAGTAGATATCTTTAATCTACCTCCACCTTGAACGTTAACATCGTTCAAGGTTCGCGACCACAAGCGAACAGTTGCAACCTAACTGATCACCACCTAGTTGATAGAAGATCAGATTTTTGTTCAAGCTTACGGGAAAACTTAAATTATATTTAGGAAAATTATTGAATCGAAAGGCAGTCGTCTTCCACCGTGGTATTGTGGATTTTCGTGAAAATGTTACTACAGGACATCGACTGAGAAATTTTACAGCATCAGGAATATTCTCCAGATTGCCTCGTTAGATTATTATTAGTCCAGGTCACTACAACGTCCATTGTTAGGAAAAATCTGCCAAAACAGAGAGAACAGGAACGCGTAAAAGAATTTTCAAACGAAACTGTTAGAAAGAAGTCGCGGAAGGAGATGGAGGCTACGTTTTATCATAACCGAAGGTACAAAACTACACGCTTGAAAACGACACGAACTTGGCGAACATCTTGTACATTATATCCTTGTCCTTAACAGTATCATTCAAAAGTTCCTCATGCTTGCGAAGCAATGGTCATCTTTAATGCGATTATTTTCTTCGATAATGTCTTCGGTTCTGTCGTAGAGTTGACAGATGTCCAGAGGTTTGATTCGACAATCGATCGTTCAATGATGAAGAATAATTTTTACACTAACCGTCTCTACCCGATGAATTAGCTTCACATTGAGAAGAGACACTTGTATTATTGAATTGTAGAGCGTAATTAAATATGCAATTAGATCGCTAAGATATGAATGAAGAAGCTAGGAAGAAACGAATCTTTTTTCACTTGTTTGTTTCATGTCTTCATTTGTCTTCTTTTTTTTTTTTTTTTAGTTATTTATCAGAGAAAACACATACCATAACCATATACAGATAGCAATGAATCTTATTGTCAGCGTAAATAATCGAGAAACCGCCATTGGTCAGTGTAAACCTTAAAATGGAAAAATACGTAGTGTCCCGGCCAGTTTTACAGGGAGCTTTCCGCCTTTCAGATGAAAATAACTCACAATCGCGAGCATCGCTGCGGGTGGATACCTCTGAAATCTGGCCCCTTCAAGAAGATATTTCAGCCAGAACATGCCGATAAATCGGATGACTTATTATCGGCTCTAATCTCCTGGCCGAACGAAGAAATGTGCGAGCTTCGACCTTCGAAAATACATTCTTTACCAGCGAGCCAACCCACTGTTGCATTTAGCGCTTCTTTACACGCTCTTTTGTCGTTTACCTAGCGTAACGTGTAGCACACAAAAACCATCGGAAGGGAAGTTTCTGTACTACGCGAGGTTCCGTGCATTTCTTCGATCGTCGATCACCACGTTCGAACGATGTCGAGAAAACGCAGGTGGGATGAAAATATTAGGCGACTTTCCAGGTTGCATTAAAGTGTGCGATGAAACGCACAAAAGGAAAATCTGTGCGTGTTACTATTCCCGAGTAAAATATTTTTAAACAAAAACCTCGTGAATTTAGGAGTGCAGATAGAGTGGTCGCTAAAGCGCATAGAGAAAAATCTGACATGCGCTACCCTTTGAATAGAATGCTTATAAACAGAGTTTCGTGAATTTAGAAATAAACGATGTCCAGTAAAAGGGACGAATTCTGTACTCATTTACATCCGAGTGTAGTTTCCGTTGCTTTATTCGTCATACGAGAGGAAAAGATACAAAGATTAATTATACTGCATGCTCTCTTATATCACACTTTTGCATAACTGGTTAACAGATCTCTCTTTAATTCTGACTCTTTACCAGTTAGTTTTATACGAGCGTTTCGCTAAACTGCAAGATATTTCAAGACTTCTTTTATTGCCACTCATATACTTAACGCCAGGCGATGCAGCTAATGCACGTCCGAGACATTGTAGATTCTTGCTCGAGGAAGTATTAAAAACTGGAATAAACATTTTTTCGATGTAAACGTTGGATGAGAACGGAATACGGAAGAACGATTTCCTGTTTGCTGTGACGGTGCATTTTTAGCAACTCTCTACGATCTATCACAATACTATATTTTTATTAGAAGATTTCAACGTGTAAAGATACTTGTAACATGCTATGTTCGGGATTGAATTCGAACTAATAACCTAAAGAACATTTCCGTATTCTTGTACAGAAGAAATACTTTCCAGCCGATTAACCTGTTCCTTGTTCCTTGCGTCTGTGCTCGATATTCCGTATCTACTGCCGCCTGTAACCTCGGTTTCCGTCACGAATACAGCCAGACCACGTTTCATGACGCGTGTTTTATCGACGATCGTTTGTTCTACTAATACCATGAGCAGTTAATTTGCAGAAACTGCTTAAAAGCTAATCAGAGTGGAGTCGACGCGTAATTGTCAAGAAAGAACACGTAATTACGATTTCAAATACCGAAAGTAACTCGTCACGATACGACATTCCTGATTTCCCATTGATAATATTAAATTATCTTGCATGGTTGAAATTTAAATTTTTATATTATACAGGGCGGTTGGTAACTGGCGGCACAAGCGGAAAGGGGGTGATTCTACGCGAAAAAAGAAGTCGAAAATATAGAATAAAAATTTTTCTTTTTAATTTTTTCTTTTTTAATTTTTCCATCGAGACAACGATTTACAGTGAGATCCGTTATAACGTACCGCACGCGTACCGAGCGAAAATTCAAAATCGATTTTCTCGAAAACAAAGCCTCAAACGAAAAATTTTTATTCTATATTTTCGACTTCTTTTTTCGCGTAGAATCGCCCCCTTTCCGCTTGTACCATCAGTTACCAACCACCCTGTATTACCTTGCATGGTTGAAATTTAAATTTTCATATTATATGTATATAAATTTGCGTATTATCAGTTACGTTATCACATTTTTCGTTCGTCTATGAAAATCTAACTATGTGCAAATAATTTTCTTAGCGCTCGAACTTCATGAAAGGGTAATTTTTAAAATAGCTTGTGAATTCAGAACCTGTAAGAAATGAATCAGTCTTTAATCATAGAAGAGATAGAAATTACCGTATTTATCACGTGTACTACGTTTTCTTCAATTGTTTCAGACTTAACTCTCACTGGAACGAATAATCCAAACGATCTATCTTCCTACTAAACGTAAATTATGTTCCAAGCATCGACCCTGATGTGTCCAAAATTCCAACCACGTTTCTAAGAATAAACTCCGAGTGAAGAATCGAGCCAGTTGTGGAAACGAATACAACTTCAACAGAAATAAAGAAAACATGCGATCTACTTCAAAGTTGCTAGTGAAAAGATTACGTGCAACGATTTATACCAGCAAATAGAAACGAAATAAAGACCGTGCGTTTATCAATCACAGCGGAAAAAGGGGGAAACGCGGTTTCCTGGTGACAGTGAAATCAGACATCGATTCAAATGGCAGGACGTAACAATGTGAAGCGAGACTGATTTCGTTATACCGACTACACTGACACCGGGTCTGCTAACCTTGATTATGATTGACAAGGCGATATATTACACGCGTTTGAACGCCACTTTCGATGTAACGAGCTGTACGCAAGTTCTCTAACGGCCAGAGACGCGAAGCATTATATTTCGGATGTAATTTCGGACATGTCCGTTTCACCGACCATGCGGAAAAATGGTAGCGAAGGTGAAAATTTAAGTGTTGCCACGTCCGTGTTCGCTTAAGTGCCCGTCAATCGATGATTAATTTAGTACGGTCGCGGTCGAAATATGGATATATTTAAAAAATGGAGCGTGAAATTCTTTTCATTAACGTTTGATTGACGAGAAACGAACTCGAAAGGTTCGTAACTTGGTCGTATACGTACGTTTAAAACTGAACATGTTCAACGTTGAAATTTTCGCGAATAAAATTCAACTTTTGCATTAAGCTTAACACTCTATGATGATTGAACATTGCATTTAACATTGACACGCGATAACTAAAAACTTGACGGTATACTTTCACCTAAAATAGTCTAAAAACAAGCTAAAACAGAATATCGAAGGAAAATTGAGAAAATGCAGAATTCTATTTAGAAAATACATACATAGACAAATGAAAATCTACATCGTATCTATATTTACGTGTACTGCGATAGATTTATATATTATGTATATGTGTCGATTCCTGTATAAATATACGTATAACGTAAGAAGGGCAGAAGCTAAGATGGAGATATGGTTCGAGATGGAGGAAATAGCTTTGAAAGCGAGTCTCGATAAGCTCGGCGTACCACCTCTAATTGAGGTTCACGTTGGATTTCCACTTTACAAGGTGGGAACCGAGCCACTACGGCAGAACTGAAAACGGGGTCGTACGATTTCTGTCTCTTTCGGTATCAAAAGTTTTCTGGCACAGAGGAGGGGAGGATTAGTTGTGAATAAAAACTACAAGAAGTTTAATTTGCGACGAAACGAACCGACGATCGGGAAAAGCTACGATTTTACGATTGCATCCTTGTCTCGACTTTCGATCGCACGTAAGATCGTAATTTATTTTTGAAAAATGAATCCTTCGTTGAATTAGGTTTTTTCTAGTTTAGAGTTTCGTAATTCTTCCTTACGAATCAATAAAAGCACAGTCTTATCTTCTACCGTATAACAAAATATTCTCTGCCAAAAATTTGTTGCGGGTAGTTCGCGAACACACCGATATATCGTTTAGCTACGTGTGCACGAAATTTGTAACGACTATGTGTAAATTATTTTACGATGGGTGGTTAACGATTAATGATAATGTATTAGTAAATACATACGATAATAATGATGATTAACAATAATAGCTAATAACGGTTATAATTAATCGAGCGTTATAATTAACTATGACTAATACAGAAAGCTTTTTGTAAATTAATATCGTCAACACAGAAAATACTAGAAAATTTAGATTGTTTATTACTTTGTTTTACTTTCTCTATAGCTTGTATTAAATGAAAATAAGTAATGACCGCAATTGTTTGTATTATACGGTTAAATTATCGGTGTCGTTCTAAAATTATTGAATTCGACTGTTTTTCCTCGATATGTACGTACCATGTGCATGCATTCTTGATAAGAAACAACGATTCTAAAACTCGTCAGAAACAAAATGAGATACCAGAATTTAATTCCAACGGCCGCAAGCGTATAACCTGCGGGTCTACTACAAACATTTGAGAATATTCGAGTGTGCAAAGTATTTGCATATAGAAACACCGATACACAATGCAAATTGTTACGAGCTGGTCGCATAACGGAATATGCGTGTTCCTGCAATCGATCGCTTTGATTAAATCGAATTGTAACGTACACTTTCCAGCCGTTAACTAGACGTTGCGTTGGAAGAGATAGTTAAGCGGCTTTCGTAAGGCAATTTCTGCAAATTAATTTCGTAAACTGACAAAACTGAACATAAAAGTAGCAGAAACTATGAAAAATCGAATCTATCGTTCATCGAATATCGACCAGACTATATTGACTGTATTGTATGTTATACAAATTAATTAACAGGAAGAGTAGAAGAAAGCAACTTAAAGAGCGATAATGTCGTCGATAACGATACTACATTTCAAGAATCACCAGCAGTCGGTTTTCATATCGTCCTCGCGTTATTTAAAAATTGTCACGTAGTGGAAGAGAAAATTTCAGCATGCTATCGAACGTTATTAACGCTTTTCCTCGCGTGTATTCTCCCGTAGACGAAGAAAATCCTCAACTGTAGGAAATTACGACGTCGAACGATCGAATGGCGAATCGAACGATAACGGAAGATCGGAGGAAATCAGCGGATACGGAACTTACCTTGAGGTAGGACGGTGAGCAAGAGGACTATTTGGAGACCGGCGCTGACCGTACAAAGCTTTATTCGCATCTGTGGCAGACCTCTCGTCTGGTTCGCCATGGCGAATGAATTTTGCAGACTCGGCCAGCTCGACATTTCCTATTCGCAAGAGTCGGCCACCCGGAATCCGGCGAATGCTCCCTTCCTTTCGTTCTCCAGCCGCTGTTCCGTCGTCCGTCCGTTCTCCACTGGTGCGCGCACTACACTATATATTTTTCGTGTCACTTTTACGAACTGCGATCACCGTCTCGAACGTCGCCCGGGAACTCTTCGTCGCGAACTGTCTTCCTGATTCTGATCATCCTGTCGACAGGCAAACGATCGAACCGCGAGTTGTACGCTAATCGTCACAACGATGCACCCGAAACGATGCCGCCTGACTTTGCCGTCATAACCAATCGTTGTCCTCGACACTTTTCCTTTGTACAACCACCCGCCACACGCGTACTCGCTCAAACTTTTCGTTGGTCGCTACTGCCGCTGCTGCCTATCGACACCACGGTTTTAGATCCGCATCGAACCTCTCCACGCGCCGAGCATGCTCGCTTTAAGCACCTGAAAATAATTGTGCCATCGTATCAATGTGATCGACTAAACAACTTCCACGACCCTATTTTCTCCTATCTCTCGTCTTCAAGCGACATTCTGCAAGTTTTTCTACTTCGAAAATAATAAATTGCCATTCTTTTTGGCTTGGTGCAACGGAAATCCCGTGAAGGATTGGAGACGCGAAACCTTTTGTTTTATTTGTTTACAAGAAAAACAAACGTTTTATGCTGAGAGAATACAGAACATCGCGTACCCCGAAGCTCGAACGATAGATCATTGTTAATTAGTACGATCGAGTCATAGGTGTCCTAGGATGGTCTGAAATAAATCGATCGATCGCATTTATCACGTAAGATAAAGAACACAGACTAAACTTGGACATTTTGCAACGAGGTAGTCTAATTTAGATCGAACTCATCCCGTTACGGTCACCTATGACCGATTGATATCAAGCGAGGAACATCTCATTCGATTAATATCGATCTTTGTGACTCGGTGTTTGAAACAAACGCGTTACTACTATAATTTATCGTGTGTGAACGTTGTTCCTTGCCTCCTGTTACGGTTTAGACGATATTTAATTTGCCTCTTATAGGAAAAGCTACGGTGTTTAATCACGTTATTGTACGTGGTAAGTTAATTTCGTATCGCGTTAACAAAGCGATGGCTGCAATTTAAATGTAACGGAAGCGAGAACAAAAGCATTACGGTGAGAACTCTACGAAGGAAATTTTGTGAGAAATGTCGGTTATTCGAATTTATCGTAATATAATTAAATTAGTCGTTGAATCTACACTTGCATGCATTGCTAATTAATTTCGATATTACGACCTAGTCAAAAATACAAATTTGATATTACATCGTCGATAGGGGAGCCCACAAATCAAAATCGTGAAAGAAATTTCATTATACTCTGATCGTGATGTTAAACGGTATCAAGCGAATAATTCGACACTTACAGAACCGATGTTTTATTCGTTAAATCGATTATCGAAGAAATATAATTCGTATAACGATAAATAACATGCAAAATTATAGCAAGTTACAGTGAGTCAACGATCTTGAAATGTCTCGAGTTTGGACAGAGGCGTTTCAAGATACTCAAGACAACGTAACCTACTGATAACAATTGAAAATGGATCAAGAATACGATTAAATTGTTCCGCATTTATTCATCGCGCCAAACGAATTATTTGTATCGTTGGAATCGTTTTCAATCACGGCAAGTTCGATCTTTTCGATACCTGTTGATTAAGCAACTTTTACTCGAAACCGTATCACAAGCCTTGCACATTTTTACCCAAAAATTGAAAATGAAATTTCCCAGAGAAATTCCTAGCCTCCGCCATCGATATAATAAATGTTGGAACTCTAGTATTGCGATCTTTGTTTCCATGCAATTGCGAGAAAGATCTATGCGTTTCCGCGTTCAAAAAATATTACGAACGACGGTTTTATACGCATCTGCGTTCTACGTAACACGGTACACGAAAATCGGAGCTTTTAAAAGCCGAAGCTAACAGGAAATAGAGTTCGTCCGCGTATTGATATTAAGCTTACGAGTATCCAGAAAATGAAAGATCATTTTTAACGATGGCTAACTCTTTCGTTTACTGTTTACTGTTGTACGTGCCTCGAATAGAAAGATTGTTTCGTCAGGGACTACCGTCACGAGGCCTTTACTTTTTGCATACAAAATGAAGTGACAAATGTCAAAAATGTACACGCCAACCTGCTCCGAATAGACGGTGTAATCGAAATTTGAAATTATTCTAACGGGCTTCGAAAAATCTCTCGTGCAATTGCAAAGATATTCGATGGAATCTTTCGAGAATTCTACGTAACGCTGCGTTGCTCGCGCTACTTAAACGGTGCTCAGCTTTAATCAGCATCCCTTGAAACGATGCTTGAATATACACGTTTGTGACGCAATTTTTGAACGTCAAAGGGAAGCGTTCTCGAAACCTTATTCGTTTACGAATCGGAGAAACACGGAAAATACATTGCCTGGTCACGACAAAGTGGTCTGGCGAGAGACACAAAAATAGGAATTCTTATCTGGAAAGTTGCAATAGCGATTTGTAACTTGTTAGTACGAACGTACCTACGATTGCGTTCGGCGTCTGTCGTCTCGGTATCGTTTATCAATTTATCGGTTACACGGCAACGTTCTAGCTTCGCGTATCAAGTACACGTCGAGCGGACGCGTCGTTTACGAAAAGAGGACCGTTGTATCAGGATACGTAAAGAAAATTCCATATGTCTTTCGGACGCGCTCGTTTCACAGGTGTTTGTATCGATCACAGACGCGTGTATTCGACCTAATACGTTTTCTTTCTCTTTCGTTATCCAACTACGAATACGGTATTCACTGACACGAATACACTCATCCCTTATGGAAGTACGATCGGAGGAACGAAATACTACGAACACACTTTTCGTTTCTTCTTGACACTTCTACTTTCTGGTCCGCGACCTTATCGAAATTTCTCATTGGGAATTCGCGCGACCACCTTCAAACAAGAATCGAGGAAGAATCGTGAGAGATGCGAAAGGTTGTACAGTTCGAATCGAAGGTATCGGTGAACGATGATTTGCGCCGAAGGTGTTGATGAGTTTTCAAGGGATAGCAGTTGCGGAGATCGGAGTACGAAGAGTTGGACGCGGCGAGTTGCCTCGGCGAGTAACGCTTCTGGCACGACTATCATAGGCAATCGTATCCAAAGAAGGCAGCTATGTTATCGCGATTGTTGGACGCGGCACGAGCCTGCGTTCGTAGCCTGGTCGGCCTCGTGCATCGTCTTCTTCGTCCCACTACTGTCCACTGCACCCTCCATCCTTTCGTGTATTAGCACCACCTTCCACCTCCTTCGCTTCCTCCTACTTCAGCGGAGCGCAACACGGTGCTGCTAGCCGTATCCAGGCAACTTGGCCAAGCGTGCTGCTCCCACTTCTGCAGGCTTGCTTCTCTTACATCAAATCCTCTCGGCACGCTTCCTCTTCCCTTTCTCGTTCGTTACACGTCCGCTAACTCGCTCGTCCTTGTGCAAAACCATGCTGCTTTATCGCTGCCCAGTCCCTCTCGAGATTCGCGTACGAAATCTTCGACTCGAGATTCGGTTAGGACGATACCGCTGGTTCGCGTTCACGACGCCTCGTCATCGTTATCGTTGATAGTTCTCCGAAGACGATGACGCTAGTGCTCGCGTAGCTTACCCCGTTGTCGCTCGACGTTGCACGACTACGACGCGTTCGTCGAGGCTCGCGATCACTTGCTCCTCAAACGCGTCCTCGAAAGATACGACGAGGTAGGTGGATCGGTCATCGTACGCACCGGCCGCTACGGTGGCGAAGCGAAGCCGATGTGACTGGGTGATCGGACGACGGGTACGAGCGAACAGGGCTACGATCGTTGACGCACTATCACACGCGGACGATACGAGGTCTACAAGCAGACGTAGGCGACTCGCGGTACACTGAGACAGCGGTGGAGAAAAAGGTGAAGCGGACGGCAGAAGCGAGGCGTGTGCGCGGATAGAGCCAAGGGGGCAACAGCTAGATAGCTAGGGTGAGGGAGAGAGAAGAGAGGGTGAGAAGTGTAAGAGAGGGCGAGCGAAAAAGCGAGCGAGAGGGTAATAGACAAAGACGGAGAAGAGGGGCAGAAAACCGCCTCGTTCTGTGATCGGGTATCCAAACGGAACTGAAAGTACGCTGAAATAGAAGGCGGTCGGGGTCGTGTACGAGCTGCCGGTCGAGCTCTCGCGACTCGCAGCTACCGCCGCGATATAGACGCGAGGAAGGCTTTCCGCGATGAGTACAACCTTCCCTCCACCACCCTATGCATTCACCATCCCTTCCTTCGTGCTACCCCTACCGCTCACCTTCAGTCCCACCACGATTTCGCGGGAAGCTGCGGACTGGACCATCACGCAACTAGCGTCCTCCCCACTACCGGTTCGGCTACCGGCCGGGTGCTCTGGTGAGACAGAGAAGTAGGATCGGTAGAGTGGGTGGTCTGGGGTGGAGGGCTCGAGGACACCATCCCCGAAGCCCACCCCACAGATCAATATTCTGCCCACCACCGTGTACCGGAGAACCTTGTTTCCATCTTCCTCCTTCGCCCGGATGCTGGGTCCTTGCCTCTCCCTCTCGACCACCTCGCGAACTCCCATAGCTCACCGACGTGTTACCGAGTGACTTTCAGCGTGTGCGTGCCATCCCCTTCTGCACGCCAGGTGTATAGATCGTGCGTGGGCTCGAATACCAC